>NC_058524.1:576727762-577356262 GCF_904849725.1 Hordeum vulgare subsp. vulgare | reverse complement strand
CATTCAGCTTCTAATACTTGAGAGTATCCTCTCACCTCCTATAGGCGTACCAATAAATTTGGGTCGAATACTCTACCCTCGAAAACTGCTACGATCCCACGCGATGGTGGTCCGTCAACAACATCCTTCTAGTTTCTATTGCTGGAGAGTGCTAACAACATTCTTCTGGTGTTGTTGCAAGGGGAAGCACAGTTGACATCAGCCTCCTGTAGGCGTCCTAACCCTAATTCTTGGCCTATAAATTCCGAAATATTCCAGTATCACCAAAAAGAGCCACAAAAATACTTGCACGCCGCCGGTAGCCTCTGTTCCCGAGAGATCCAATCTGGGAGCCTTTTCCAGTAATCTGTCAGAGAGGGAATTGATCATGGCGGGGATCTAAATCAACTCCATTGCCCCTCCAATGATGTGTGAGTAGTTCACCATAGACCTACGGGTCCATAGCTAGTAGCTAGATGGCTTCTTCTCTCTCTTTGATCTTCAATACCATGTTCTTCCTGATCTTCATTGAGATCTATCCGATGTAATACTCTTTTGCGGTGTGTTTGTCGAGATCCAATGAATTGTAAGTTTATGTTCAGATTATCCATGAATATTATTTGAGTCTCTTCTGAATTCTTATATGCATGATTTTATATCTTTGCAAGTCTCTTTGAATTATTATTTTGGTTTGGCCTACTAGATTGGTAATTCTTGCAATGGGAGAAGTGCTTAGTTTTGGGTGCAATCTTGCGGTGTGTTCACCTAGTGACAGTAGGGGTAGCAAGGCACGTATTGTATTGTTGCCATCACGGGTAAAAAGATGGGGTTTTCATCATTTTTCTTGAGTTTATCCCTCTACATCATGTCATTTACTTAATGTGTTACTCTATTCTTTATGAACTTAATACTCTAGATGCAGGCAGGAGTCGGTTGATGTGTGGAGTAATAGTAGTAGATGCAGAATCGTTTAGGTCTACTTGATACGGACGTGATGCCTATATGCATACTCATTGCCTTAGATATCTTCATAATTATTTGGTTTTCTATCAATTGCTCGACAGTAATTTGTTCACCCACCGTCTTATTTTCCTTTATGAGAGAAGTGAAAGTGCGTTATATCGACTAGAGGGGGGTGAATAGGAGATTTTTAGAATTTCATCACTGAGGAAATTCCTTTTGAGGAAATTCCTCACTGATGACTAACTTACAGCGGAAACAGTTAAGGATCAGTCGTGCAAACGTTCACAACAGCAGTATTACAGAGTGAAGATTATGAAAACAGATTGCACAGTAAGCAGGCATGCAGAATACATGTGATGATTAACTATTGTGAAGAATTTGGGGTTGAGGAAATTCGGAGAAAGTCTTCAGCAAATTCTTCAAACAGTCACAGTGAAAGTCATCAACACATAATACAGAGAAAGTAAAGAGTTGAGGAATTAGAACCCGATTCTTGGTGAAGACTGTTGTTGATGACCCAGTTCCAACTGCTGTGGCAGTTGTACATCTGGTTTGGAGCGGCTTGGTAATGAAACCAAAGGACACCCAGTCCCGGGACACACAGTCCCTACCGTATTCTCCTTGAGCTAAGGACACACAGTCCTCGCCCAACACTCGTGGTAAGTCTTCAGGGCAGACTTCCAAACCCTCACAAACTCGGTCACCCGGCGATCCACAATTGACTGCTGGATTGCTCTAGACCATGACGCCTAACCGTCTAGAGGATGCACAGTCCTCAAAGGTAAAATGCTTCAGTCCCACACAGGAACAACTTCTTCAGTGATGCTCAATCACTAGGTTTGGTTTGTGGTTTCGGTGGGTGGTGTATTTCCTCACTCATGATTTACTCTCGAAGGCTTTGAGGAATTGGGTTGCTCTTATGACAAGTGTCAGTTTCTAACGGAGCATCCAACCAGCTAGTGGTTGTGGGGGCGGCTATTTATAGCCTGGGAGCATCCCGACATGATTTGACACTAATGCCCTTAAATAATATGACCGTTGGAGTGGATAAGACCAGTGACTTGGCGTGGCTATCGAAACGGTCGGGACCCTCAACTATGAGAGTCCTCATGTCACTCATATTCCTCACTTGAGGCTTTTGGTAGGATTTGGCTTGGGTTGAGCATCATGAGGAAATTCATTCCATAGCGTTACTTTGACCCCCTTTAACAGTACGGTGTTCCTATTCATCAAATGCGAAGAAAGTAAAACAGAAAATGTAAATCTTCACGCATCAATTTCTTCAAAATGATTTTCTTCAGGAACCACCGATCTTCTCGATATCAATATCTTCATGAGGAATAATAATTTCATCGCAGATTCCTCCTGATTCATTTCTTCAGCTTCAGACCAATTTCTTCAACTGAAGACATATATTTTTAGGGGTCGATATTCTTCAAATATCTCAAACTCCTCAATGACTTATAGATCTTGTGTACACTTATAAACACATTAGATACTTAACCTATAAGTCTTCAAACCACCAAAAATCACTAAGGGGCACTAGATGCACTTACAATCTCCCCCTTTTTGGTGGTTGATGACAATTAGGTTAAGTCTTCAACAGGGATCAAAAATATGAAGTGTAAATACTCAATTGAGGAATTTGAAAACAAGATTCACAGAGACTCCCCCTGAAGATGTGCATACCTTGAGGATTTTGCTTTTATAGTAGATGCACATTGATGATTTATATCATGGAGATCTCCCCCTGAATCTTGTAAATCATGCATACATATAACATATCATATGAAGAAAATGAAGATGCATGATGGCAAATGGTTTCTGACGAATTTCAGCATGCGTGCATTAAAACGTGAGGAATAAACATGCGAAGAAAAAATGTTCAAAAGCGTCAGAGTACCATCGGGCTTAAGTTACAACTCATTACATAAAAACTTCAGAAGAGCCAAGAGTTTGTAACTTAAATATAGTTCATAAGCCCCAAAAATAAATCCCGTTTGAAGACTAACTCTCAAGTTTCTCCCCCTTTATCATCAAGTGACAAAAAGGGACAAACTGAGGACTAATGCCCGTGAAGACTTCATTTCTTGGCGGTTGATGAAGATCCTTGGCGCTTCTTGGGTGTAGTCTTCTTCCTTGGGCCTGTTGCGGTGTCGAGTTGTTCCTCATCAGATTCGGCGGTGCGGAATGACGAGAAGGAGCTGTCTTCAAGATCTAGCACTGGAATGGGCCTGAACTTCTTCTTGGGAGGCCACGACCACTCAAAGTCTTGCTCAAAGTTCATTTCTTCAAGCTCAGTCGGGGTCTTCATATGTGCAAGAGTAGCCCAGGTGCGATCGAAAACCTCATGCAGATAGTGATGATTAAGTTTCACAGAGTTCTGTGTCTGAGTGAGGGTTTTCACAATGGCACCAAACTGGCGTTTGACCCATTTGTGGTTGTGATCTACCTTCTGATGAAGACTGAGAAGAAGCTCTCTGGTGTTTAGCACGCAAGGAGGAATAGGGCTGGGTGGACGAGTCTCAGTATCGTCCCATAAAGAATAAGTGTCTGGTTCTTTAAACTGACCATCAAGCGGTCTGCTGCCTTCATCAATCACAGACTTTCCTTTTCCCTCAATGGGCTCGAAAGTCTTCTTGTTGACCCGGATAGGAGGCATATAACCAACATGGTTCTGGAAATCTGCGTGGAAGTTGATGCCTGTCCTTGTCCTGAGGAATCTCATGATCCATGGTGCATAAATTTTGTGATCATAGGGGCACATTGCATTGTCAGCCAAAGTCCTCAAGAAGAAATCATGGATATTCATGGGAATACCGTGAATGATGTTGAAGAGGATATTCTTCATGAGGCCGACGACATCTTCTTCATCATCATGGCCTTTGATTGGCGCTAGCACACTGCAGAGAATGCGGTAGACAGACCGTGGTGGTATTTGAGCTCATGGACCAGGAATGTGGTTCTTGAGGGTTTGCCGGCAGCCAAAGGCTTCATGAGCACTTCCATCATTCCATTGGGCAGCTCACGCTCACCATAAAGCTTCACTGCTCCGTCTGAAGGAATTGGTACGGGCAGTTCTCTGAGGAGTTCAGACGCTGGAGCCTTGTAGTGAGTGTTTTGGGTCATCTAGTCGAACACCCAAGTGTTGATGTCATCAGCATTGCCCGAGATGTGCAGAGTTGCATAGGACTGAAGAATAAGCTCACTATTCCAATCTGATATGGCTGAGCACATGGGGAGCAAACCTGCATCATGGAGTACACTGAGGACTGGTTCCATGCAGGGAATTTCTTCAAGTTCATCATGAGGAATGTGCCTCTGCTGGAATATCTTGTTGCGTCCACAGAGCACAGAAGCATAATAGTTCATCTGAGTCCTGGTCCAAAACTTCAGATGCCTCATTCGAGGCTTGTCATAGGGATTCTCTCCGATGAAATACATGCGTTCCTCAAAGAAATTTTCTTTCTGAAACTTTGGCCGCTTCGAGAATGGCTGGCGCTGAACTGGCTTGATATTGTGCTGAGGAATGGGAGGGGAAACAACCATGGCAGTCTCTGGGTTGAGCACAATGAATTCATTGTCAGGGGCGGGAACATTTTCCTCAGCAGTTTCCTCAGGTTGAGGAATTTCATTAGCTGGTATTTCTTGCTCTGGCTGAGCTTCAGGCTGAGGAATTTCTTCTTCCTTATCAGCTTGAGGAGTTTGGTCAGCCTGTTCAGTGGGAGGAGCCTGCTCAGACTGGACATGTTCTTCAGCTTGGTTTTCATCAGCTGACTTTGTGGCAGAAGCAGATTCATCAGCTGCTGCAGCTGAAGCTTGAGTAGTCTCTGTCTGAGGAACATGAGGTTGAGGGCTTTCATCAATCTGAATTTCCTCATCAGTATGCTCCTCAGAGGCAACATCCTTCATTTCCTCATCTGCCCTTGTAGTTTGGTCACCAATGACGACCATTTCATATGAAGGTGCAACATTTAGAGGCACCGGGTCCAGAGGGGCAGATTCTTCAGTTTCCTTGAGGCGTTTTGCCTCAATCTTTTCTTCTGCTGAGGAAGCTTTTCTCTTCTTCGCTTCCTTCTCAGCGGCTCTTGTCTTTTTCGCGTCTGATACAGACGGGATTACCTTATTCACCTTTGAAGCTTTTGGTGAAGGTGTTCTCTCTACAGATTCTTCAGCTGGTAGTGAGGAACCAGCTGGAAGAGAGTCATCAGCCTGCTTTGGTGAAGCAGCTGGATCAGGAGCAGTTGCATCAGGGGTTGCAGTTTCATCAGGAGCGGTCTCGGTGATGATTTCTTCAATGGCCGGCTCATCAGCACGGCGCTCTTGGTGTTGTTCCTCACCTCGAGGAATTTCCTCCTCATCAGGAGATGCATCTTCTGGCTGCTCAACCAGGGGCTGAGGAGTTGGTGCTGGTTGTGGGTGTCGCTTGTTGTAGTCATCAACAGCACTAGTGGCTAGTTTGATGAAATTGCGTTTGATGCTTTTGCGGTCTGACAGTTTGTCACACTTGTCAGTCAAGACTTGCAGCTCTGCCTGGGTTGACACCAATGCTTCAGGCGTCAGCTTGAGGAGATTTTGCCTGAGGAATTTCTCCTTTTTGGCCTTTGCAATATTTGCCTGCTTGGCCTTCTGTTCCTTCCACTTGGCTTCGTTTATGAAGGTGGCCACCATGTGGCTGACGCCAGGTGGAAGTTTCAAATCATCAATGGGTGTGTTTGGGTCTTCATACCATACATTGATGAAATCGAGGAGGACCTTGGGGTCCATGGCCAGAGGAATAGCACTGCCTGATGCTTGTGCTACCCTTTCTTTCTTGTTCCTGATGATGGCTTCCAGGGATTCATCATCATAATCATCACTTCCCTCTGATGCAGACGGGACTGCGATGATTTTGCTGGGGCTGGGCAGAGGTGCAGGTTCAGTAGTTGCCAAAGTCTTCACAAGGGGTGTTGAAGACTTTGTCTCTGAGCTAGTTGCAGCTGGGAGTGAGGAGCTGGAGCTGGCAGTCGTAGGCTTCACGACTTTCTTCTGTACTGGTTTTGGAGGTGGAGCTGAGGACTTTGGTGTAGATGAGATGGGTGCTGAGGGTTTTGGCGCTGATGGTTTTGGTGTTGACGGTTTTGGAACCGAGGGTTTTGGAGCTGAGGGTTTTGTGACAGAAGCCTGTCCAGACTTCTCTTGAGGCTTTGGAGCCTTTGGCTTTGATGGCGCAAACTGCTTTTGAGGAATCTCTGAGCCTGAAGTTTCTGCTGCTGAGGAATGAGCAGCACCGGAGGCAGCAGCTGAGGATTCATTAAATTTCTTCACTGCTGTTTCGGCTTGCTTCTTGAGCTTGTCCAGATGCCTTTCTTTGTCATCTGGGTAGTCATCAAGTGTCATAAGACTTGAGGGATGAGCTACTTGATGATCCTCAAGTGGAGCCCTTCTGCCAGGAGGCTTCAAAGCGAATTTCTTCGCATATTTTGGGGTCACAAACCTGTACTCCTTCCACTCCTTTGCCCATCTGCGTGCAATAGTCCATGTATATGTCATCAGGAATATCAACAGCTGTGTTCTGCTCTAGTTTCTTTCCTCCCTTCTTTTTCCTTTCTTCCTCCATTTTCTTCAGACGAGGAATTTGCTGATGATTTTGAACTCTTGAAGATTCTGATGAGCCTTGAAGAGTTTCTTCCAGAAACGCTGCAAATGAGTTAATGTGATGAGAACCGAGAGATTCATCAGCTGACATGTGTGTACCTGTGAACAGAGTATAGTTGCGAGGAATTTGGAGAGGTCATATGCGTTCTTAGATTTGAAGAAAATGAAAAAGTTTGACAGTTTGAGGAATATAACCAGTGGTTGAGGAATTTGCTTAAGCATACTGTTCTTGGGTTCCAGAGTTGTACAGATCCGAAAATTCGCACAATTGAGGAATCTCGTGAAAATCTTAGATGCTTAGCTAGTTCATCAATGATTGTGGTGATGGATAGTGTTTGAGGAATCATGTGCGCATCGTATCTTGAGGAAAAACAGATTTCACATGGGAGAGGTAAATTTTCAGATCTGAGCTGCTGTAAAAATGGAGTATATTTACCCTAGAAGGTGTGAGCGAAGAACACAAAAGGTGGTGTTGGAGAGGCTCTTCGGTCAAGTGTCCAATGCACCCTAACTTGGCAGCAGAGGACGTCTACAGCGGCGGCGGACGTAGATGTTCCGACTCCGGCGTGATCCTGGCGGCGAAAAGGTTGAGGCAGTGAAGCTCTTCCTTGCCGGCGACAAGACAACCAGCGGTGGCGCTAGGGTTCGATGGAGAGTGTGATGGTAGGAGAGCGATGAGGCGAAGAAGAAGATACCGAGGGGGATAAGGACCTATTTATAGCCTGAAAGTTACTGTTTAACGCGAAAGTTTCGGACCGAATAGCCCTTGCCTCTACGTCTCTGCAGGACACGTGTAGCTCCCGTACGATGCGGTGGAGATAGTGGAGATCGTGGTTATCTGATCGTGGGAAATGGAGTTCACTTATTGTTCTTTTTAAAGAAAACAATTTTTGAAGATTTGAGGATTTTTGTTACAAAATCATCAGCTGACAAGGATGCAGTGAGGATTTTGAACAAAGTTTCAAGTAGAGCGCATATGAAGAATTGAATAGACTGGATAAGTATAGCATAGAGGGAAGGTAGGGTCCGATCACATTCACTTAGCAGAAACATCAACTTGAAGAAATAGCAATAAGTGAATGCTATTGAGGACTCAAAATCACAGTCTACCTATGCAAATAAAAGTCATCAAGTATTTTTGAAGATTTTGTAATAGATCATCACAATGAAGAACAGTTGTTTTGAAGAAAAATGCATTGTGAGGAAATTGATCATTTGAAGAAAATCAACTTGAGGAATTTCACATTGGGCGGTGGCGTTACCCACCATATAAGAATGTTGATTACAGACGCCGCGTACAATTGTCGTAGGGCCCTGAGAATCAATTTCTTCGTTAATTTCTTCACATTCAGAGTGACTTTCTTCATTGGTTGAAGAAAATCGTTTCATCATGTGTTGCACATCTAAGTCATCTAACTTTGCATAAGTGTTAGGATGTGTGCATGTTTTTACAAAACATTTGAAGACTCTAAGATATTTAGCTCACACCGCAACTTGCAAAACCTTTTCTCATCCAAGGGCTTAGTGAAGATATCAGCCAGTTGATCATCAGTCTTCACATGGTCGATGAGGATATTGCCCTTGAGGACATGGTCCCGAAGAAAATGATGACGAATCTGGATGTGCTTGGTCTACGAGTGCTGCACTGGGTTGTAGGCAATCTTGATAGCACTCTCATTGTCACAGTAGAGAGGCACATTCTTCATGTTGATGCCGTAGTCCTTGAGGGTTTGCTTCATCCATAGCAATTGAGCACAGCAAGAACCAGCAGCAATGTACTCAGCTTCGGCAGTGGAGAGTGATACGCAGTTCTGCTTCTTTGAGGACCAGCAAACTAGTGATCTTCTGAGGAAATGGCATGTGCCAGATGTTGACTTGCGATCCACACGGTCACCAGCATAGTCTGAATCAGAATACCCTACCAGATGAAGATTGGAGCCCTTGGGATACCACAATCCTAGTGTTGGTGTGTGAGCTAAGTATCGAAGAATATGTTTCACAGCCTTATGGTGTGATTCCTTCGGTTTTGCTTGAAAACGTGCACACATGCAAACACTAAGCATTATATCTGGCCTAGATGCACATAGATAGAATAAAGAGCCAATCATAGAACGGTATACCTGCTGATCGAAATCTTTACCATTTTCATCAGTGCCGAGGTGACAGTTGGTAGGCATTGGAGTCTTGGCACCTTTGCATTCATGCATGTCGAATTTCCTCAGAACATCCTTGAGGTATTTCTCCTGTGATATGAAGATTCCATTGTTTTGTTGACGAATTTGAAGACCTAAGAAGAATTTCAGCTCCCCCATCATGGACATCTGATATTCTTCACTCATCATATAGGCAAATTCATCACTGTATCTTTTGTCAGTACAACCAAATATGATGTCATCAACATATATTTGACATACAGACAGCTCATTATCATAAGATTTTGTGAAAAGAGTTGGATCGAGTGAACCAGGTTTGAAGCCTTTCTTCATGAGGAATTCCTTCAAGGTATCATACCATGCCCGAGGGGCTTTCTTGAGGCCATATAGAGCCTTTTTGAGTCTGAAGACTTTGTCTAGATTCTTTGGATCCTCAAAACCTGGGGGCTGAGCAACATATACTTCTTCCTCAAGCTTACCATTGAGGAATGCACTTTTCACATCCATTTGATATAAGATGATGTTATGATGATTAGCATAAGCAAGTAGAATTCGAATAGCTTCAAGTCTAGCAACAGGTGCAAAAGTTTCATCGAAATCTATTCCTTCAACCTGGGTGTAGCCTTGGGCTACAAGTCGTGCCTTATTCCTCACCACTTGACCGTCCTCATCTTGCTTGTTTCGGAAAATCCACTTGGTGCCGATGATGTTATGCTTGCGAGGATCTAGTCGTTTGACGAGCTCCCATACGTCATTCAGCTTGAATTGAAGAAGTTCGTCTTGCATGGCTTGGATCCACTCCGGTTCCAGAAAAGCCTCAGCTACTTTTGAGGGTTCTGTGATGGATACAAAAGAAAAATGCCCACAAAAGTTAACTAAGTGTGAAGCTTTTGAGCGAGTGAGAGGACCTGGCGCGTTGATGTCGTTGAGGATTTTGTCAAGTTCTACTTCATTTGCAATCCTCGGATGAGCTGGTTGAGGATTTTGTCTGGGCTGAGGAAGTGGTGCTGTTGCAATTTCCTCAGGAGCATCTTCTTGGCTTTCATCAGCGATGGGGATCGTTTCTTCGTCAATTTCCTTAGTGGGGACAATGTCTTCAGTAGGCTTAAGCTTTATTGCTTCTTCAGGAGACAGCTTATCTGGATCAGAAGGCAATTGCTCTCTTTGCGAGCCATTAGTTTCATCGAACCGCACATCTACAGTCTCAACAACTTTGTTGTGATAGTTGTTGAAGACTCTGTAGGTGTGCGAGTCCTTTCCATAACCGAGCATAAAACCTTCATGTGCCTTAGGTGCAAATTTTGAGCTATGATGAGGATCTCTAATCCAGCATTTTGCACCGAAGACTTTGAAATAACTTACATTGGGTTTCTTGTCAGTGAGAAGTTCATATGAGGTTTTCTTGAGGAATTTGTGAAGATATACCCTGTTGATGATATGACATGCAGTATTGATTGCTTCAGGCCAGAAGCGACGAGGAGTCTGATATTCTTCAAGCATTGTTCTTGCCATTTCAACCAGAGTTCTGTTCTTCCTTTCGACGACACCATTCTGTTGAGGAGTATAAGGAGCAGACAATTCGTGAGTAATACCAAGTTCATCAAGATAATCATCAAGACAGTGTTTTTGAACTCGGTTCCATTATCACTCCTGATATGTTTGATCTTGATGCCAAAGTTCGTCGAGGCCCTTGAAGAAAATCGTTTGAATATTTCCTGCACTTCAGTTTTATACACTATGATATGCACCCAAGTGTATCTGGAATAATCATCAACTATGACGAAGCCATATAAAGATGCTGCATTGGTTAGTGTGGCATAGTGAGTAGGTCCAAATAAATCCATATGAAGCAATTCGAATGGACGTGTAGTAGTCATGATGGTTTTAGAGGGATGCTTGGATCTGGTCCTTTTCCCAGATTCACAAGCACCGCAGAGATGGTTCTTGAGGAATTTGACTGATTCGATGCCGATGACATGCTTCTTCTTTGCAAGCGTGTGCAAATTCCTCATGCCTGCATGACCTAGTCTTCGGTGCCACAGCCATCCTTCTGAGGTTTTTGCTAGTAAGCAAGTGGCTGGTTGAGGACCTGTAGAGAAGTCAACAATGTACAAATCCCCTCTTCTTACACCTTCGAAGACTTTGGATCTGTCAGATTCCATGATGACTACACATCTATATCTACCAAAGATAACAATCATATCAAGATCACAAAGCATCGAGACTGACATGAGGTTAAAACCAAGGGATTCAACAAGCATCACTTTGTCCATATGCCTATCCTTGGAAATAGCTACTTTGCCAAGTCCCAATACCTTGCTTTTACCTTTATCAGCATATGTGATTTGCTTCAGAGGTGATGGAGTTAGTGGCATATTCATCAGTAGGCTTTTATCACCAGTCATGTGATGTGTGCAGCCACTATCGAGAACCCACTCAGTATTTTTGGGTTTGTCATCCTGCAGATGAATTAGTACAGCTTACCATCTCATATGCTTCATATTTGAAGAATATGATACTAATTTCATCAGTTCAGTGATTTCATCATAACAGAAATATAAGGACGTGTGAAATATTTCTATTTCATCAATCATTAGCTTGTGTCCTATCAAGCATTTCCTCAGGTCTCCAGCAAATTCTTCAAATGATGATTTTCATCTGGAGACCTATCCTGCAGAAGTGATTAGTTTGATTTCTTCACCACCCACATCTGAAGGGGTGGCAAAGCGTTCATCATCCTGCGAGCACCATATGAGAAAGGTGGCATTGAAGCTAATGCACTTCTCTTAACAGTAGGGGGGTTAAAGTACTCATATGAGTATGCAGAGAACTGGTTTGAGGATTTATGAACATAATGATTTGAGGAGTAGCGCTCATAATCATATTCCTTGTAGTTTCCCTGCATGTTAGACGCATAAGCACGGGTACGAGCATAGTTTTGACCAGTTGAGGATTTTGATCCTCTTGAAGACTTTGGTCCTCCTGAGGAATTTGATCTGGGGTTCAGATTCTTCAGAGGTGATGTCATGACAACATTCACTTGAAGATTTTCAAGACAACTTTTGGGAACCCAGATTTTCCTCAGAGGAGGGCCATTCCTGCAGTTAGTTCCAACATATCGAGCAAATACTTCACCAGATTGATTTTTGAACAGTTTATAGTTCTAATCAAATGACTCATCCGAGGAATAGGATAATTCACATGATAAGCCAGTTAGATTAGATGGATCAAAAGGAGGCCCGGTAGCAGCAACCCATGAGGTTTTGGGATACTGCTCAGGTTTCCAATAAGATCCATCAGCATTTAGTTTTCTCTCAAAGGAAATTCCTTCTTTCCTTGGGTTCCTGTTCAAGATCTGCTTTTTGAGCACATCACGAAGTATTTGGTGTCCTTTGAGGCTTTTGTACATGCCTGTCACATACAATTCCTTCAACCCTGCATTTTCATCAGTAATATTTGTGTTTTCCTCAAGTGAGGAAATAGACACAACAGGTGCAGTTGAAGAATTTGTAGCATTTCATGATTCTAGTGAGGAATTTGCAGTTTCACGTTCAATGCATTTAAGACATGGAGGAATAAATTCAACTTGACTAGCGCTAATCTGTTGAGCTAGTAATGAATCATTTTCCATACGAAGATCATCATAAGACATCCTCAGCTTCTCAAGATCAAGCTTCCTTTGAAGAAATTCGTAGGAAAGCTTCTCATGATCAGTGAGGAGTGTATTATAACGATCCTGAAGAATATCAAATCTAGACTGAAGATTTTTCATGTCATCAGCGAGGATTTGATTAAGATTCATTTCATCATTCAACAGATCATCACTTTTGTCTAGCAGTTTTTGAAGCTTTTCCAAAGCAGTTTGTTGTTTAGTGGCAATGATGGCAAGTTTACTGTAACTGGGTTTTTTGTAATCATCATGTTCACAGTCACTTGAATCAGAGGAGGAGGCATTATTTGATACCTTTGAACCTTTCGCCATGAAGCAATAGGTTGGAGCGAAGTCATCAGCATATTCATCAGTATGAATGGTGCAATCATTTTCTTCAAGATTGAAGATTGACTTGCTGACGAAAGTGGTTGCTAGTGGAAGACTAGCCTGTCCGGATTCTCAGTCTTCTCCAGAGCCTTCTTCTTCATCACATTCCTCTGATTCTGCCTCGGAATCCATTTCCTTGCCAATAAGTGCCCGAGCCTTTCTGAAGCTAGTCTTCTTGTGTGAGGAGGACTTTGAAGATGAGGATTTTGAAGATTTCTTCTTCTTGTTTGAGTCATCAGAACTGTCATAATTGTATTTCTTCTTCTTTGATTCCTTTCCCCAGCGAGGACAATCAGCAATGTAATGACCTGATTTCTTGCACTTGTGACAGGTCCGTTTCTTGTAGTCCTCAGATGCAGATTCTGATTTCCTCATGTCTCTTCTTGATGATTTACCGAACTGGCCTCGTCGTGTAAATCTCTGGAATTTCCTCACAAGCATTGCAAGTTCCTAACCAAATTCTTCAGGGTCACAACTGCTGTCATCTGTGTCTTCTTCTTCAGATGAGGAAATTGTTCTTGCCTTCAGTGCACGTGGTCTGGAATAGCTTTGTCCATATAGATCTCTCTTTTCTTCTAGCTGGAATTCATGAGTATTTAGCCTTTCGAGGATATCAGCAGGATCTAGCATCTTGTAGTATGGTCTTTCTTGAATCATCAGAACTAAAGTGTCAAATGAAGAATCCAAAGATCTCAGCAGTTTCTTCACAACTTCGTGATCAGTGATGTCTCGAGCTCCCAGTGCTTGCAGTTCATTTGATATGTCAGTGAGGCAATCAAAGTTGTCTTGGCAGCTTTCATTGTCATGTCTCTTGAAGCGATTGAAGAGATTGCGAAGAATATCAACACGAGAGTCACGTTGGGTTGATACTCCTTCATTTACCTTGCACAGTCTCTCCTAGATCAGTGTTGCAGAGCCTAAGGCACTTACTCTTCCAAACTGGCCAGGGCTCAAATGACCACAGATGATGTTCTTCGCTTGAGAATCGAGTTGCTTGAATTTCTTCACATCAGCTGCAGTGACACTAGCAGAAATGATGGGGACACCATTTTCCATAATATACCAGAGATCATTGTCTATAGCTTGTAGATGCATTTGCATTTTGTTCTACCAGAAGGGAAAGTTCTTTCCCTCGTAGGTAGGACATGCTGCAGTCACCTTAAACATGCCTACAGTCGACATAACTAAAACTCCAGGTGGTTAAACCAAAATCACACAGAACAAGGGAGTACCTTGCTCTGATACCAATTGAAAGTGCGTTATATCGACTAAAGGGGGTGAATAGGAGATTTTTAGAATTTCATCACTAAGGAAATTCCTTTTGAGGAAATTCCTCACTGATGACTAACTTACAGCGGAAACAGTTAAGGATCAGTCGTGCAAACGTTCACAACAGCAGTATTACAGAGTGAAGATTATGAAAACAGATTGCACAGTAAGCAGGCACGCAGAATACAGATGATGATTAACTATTGTGAAGAATTTGGGGTTGAGGAAATTCGGAGAAAGTCTTCAGCAAATTCTTCAAACAGTCACAGTGAAAGTCATCAACACATAATACAGAGAAAGTAAAGAGTTGAGGAATTCGAACCCGATTCTTGGTGAAGACTGTTGTTGATGACCCAGTTCCAACTGCTGTGACAGTTGTACATCTGGTTTGGAGTGCCTTGGTATTGAAACCAAAGGACACCCAGTCCCGGGACACACAGTACCTACCGTATTCTCCTTGAGCTAAGGACACACAGTCCTCGCCCAACACTCGTGGTAAGTCTTCAGGGCAGACTTCCAAACCCTCACAAACTCGGTCACCCGGCGGTCCACAATTGACTGCTGGATTGCTCTAGACAATGACGCCTAACCATCTGGAGGATGCACAGTCCTCAAAGGTAAAATGCTTCAGTCCCACACAGGAACAACTTCTTCAGTGATGCTCAATCACTAGGTTTGGTTTGTGGTTTCGGTGGGTGGTGTATTTCCTCACTGATGATTTACTCTCGAAGGCTCTGAGGAATTGGGTTGCTCTTATGACAAGTGTCAGTTTCTAACGGAGCAGCCAACCAGCTAGTGGTTGTGGGGGCGGCTATTTATAGCCTGGGAGCATCCCGACATGATTTGACACTAATGCCCTTAAATAATATGACCGTTGGAGTGGATAAGACTAGTGACTTGGCGTGGCTATCGAAACGGTCGGGACCATCAACTGTGAGAGTCCTCATGTCACTCATATTCCTCACTTGAGGCTTTTGGTAGGATTTGGCTTGGGTTGAGCATCATGAGGAAATTCATTCCATAGCGTTACTTTGACCCCCTTTAACAGTACGGTGTTCCTATTCATCAAATGCGAAGAAAGTAAAACAGAAAATGTAAATCTTCACGCTTCAATTTCTTCAAAATGATTTTCTTCAGGAACCACCGATCTTCTCGATATCAATATCTTCATGAGGAATATCAATTTCATTGCAGATTCCTCGTGATTCATTTCTTCAGCTTCAGACCAATTTCTTCAACTGAAGACATATATATTTAGGGGTCGATATTCTTCAAATATCTCAAACTCCTCAATGACTTATAGATCCTGTGTACACTTATAAACACATTAGATACTTAACCTATAAGTCTTCAAACCACCAAAATCACTAAGGGGCACTAGATGCACTTACAAGAAGCCTCTAGTGAAACCTATGGCCCCGGGGTCTATTTTCTATATCATATTTTCAGATCTATAAACCAAAAATACCAAAAAAATTTTGCTGCAATTTATTTACTTTAGTTTTACTTTCAGATCTATCAATATTTTATACCTATCTCTATCAGATGTCATCCTTGCAAATAACTCTGAAGGGGTTGACAAACCCTTTATAGCGTTGGGTGCAAGTGTTTGATTCTTTGTGTAGGTACTACTATTGGAGTATCGCTTGTTCCTCCTACTGGATTGATACCTTGGTTCTCAACAAACTAAGGGAAATACTTATCTACTTTGCTGCATCACCCTTTCCTCTTCAAGGGAAACCAACGCAAGCTCAAGAGGTAGCAGCGCGTTCGGGTGCAGAGACGTGGACTGGACCCACGCCCGAGTCGTAACAGCCCACGATTCGACGTTTCATATTGTGCCACGTCCGTTACGTATTCTCCGTTTCTGATCGACAAAAAAAGTGCGTAGGTATGAGCTCGGCTCGGCTCAATCCCACAACCCGCGACACGTCGTGACGAAGCGTGGCGAGGAGGGCGGCGGAGGAGGAGTGCACGAGGGCCTCTTTTATTCTCAAGCTCCAATAGCATGTAGAAGAAAGACCCTTATAAAAAGGTCCAATTCCTCCACTAGCAAGGTGTGACTAAACTTCCCACCACCACTTGGTATGCCACCTATGTGGTCCCTTGGAGATTTTCTGAAATTGTGTTATGGGCCCTAGGCTCATCTCATGTTTCAACAATCCCCCACCAGATCTCGAGGGCCCATCTTGTCCTCTGTTCCAATTACTGTTTTGATATACCAACATTTTAGTGAAGACTTGTTAAGATTGAGCTTCACCTAGATAAAGTAGCTACACTCCTTCACAATTGAACAATGGACTATGTCTTGAATTGCCAGTTTGGCGTAAAGGAGTTCCACCACATGTCTTACAAGCACTAGGCTACCGAAGGTTGGCCCCTTGTGTGGAGCATATTAGTCACACTCCTCACATATTCATGAGCTTACTAGAGATCACCCCAATCTCATTGACCGTGACCAACGGTCGGGCTCATAAAGGTGTGTTCCTTCAAACATCGCTCTATAGGATAGCATCTTGCATACACATAAGCTTTAGAACACATTAGGACACTATCATCCTATCATACAGTATCTAAGAGTATTGCATCTCCAACGGAGTGGGTTAGTAAAGTTACTCTCCTCAGTTCACCACTGGCTTGTTTTCCTCGGTCCTACTTCATGGCATCCCCGATCACATAGGTTGGGTTACCACCATGGCATCTCATGTGGGACTCATACCCATCTCCCTCGATGCATTATCTATCACAACATGTGATGGCACTTTAGTAAAGGGATCTACCAGATTCTTAGCCATTTGGATGTAATCCAACGCTATCACTCTGGAGCTTCTTAAACGTTTGACACCTTTCAATCTCATTCTTATATGTTTGTTGGACTTCATGTTGTCCTTTGAAGTCTTTACTTTGGCAATAACTATCTGATTATCGCAGTTCATAAGGGTGGCTAGAAGTGGCTTCTCAACCACTGGCAAGTCCATCAAAAGATCTTAAAGAAATTCTTCTTGGACACTAGATGTGTCTAATCCTGCTAATTCTGCTTCCATTGTCGATCTCGTTAAGCTCGCTTTCTTGCAAGACTTCCAGGAAACAACACCACCTCCAAGGGTAAATATATACCCAGTAGTGTCCTTCATATCATCAGCATTAGAGATCCAATTAGCATCACTATACCCTTCAAGTATCGATGCGTATATGGTATAGTGAAGTCCTTGGTTCATAGTACCTTTTAAATAGCGCATAATTCTTTAAACAACATGCCAATGAACAGCATCCGGAATGGCAACAAACCGACTCAGTTTGCTCGCAGCAAACGTGATGTCACGCCTCGCTCCACTCGCTAGATACATATATGAACCAATAATTTGAGAGTATATCAACTGATCTTTAGCCGTGACTCTGAACTTTCGAAACAGCACACTAGGATCATATGGCGTTTGTGAAATTTTGTAGTCCGAATATCCAAAGCGACTCAAAATCTTCTCAACATAATGGGATTGCAGAAGTGTATTCCTACCCTCATCATCTTTCAATAGCTTGATGTTCAAGATAGCATCAGTCACCCAAGATCCTTTGTCGCAAAGTTCTAAGACAGAAAAGACTTAACCTCCTCGGTCACTTTGAGGTTGGTTCCAAATATTAGTATGTCCTCAACGCATAATCATAGTATAACTCCTTCGCCCCCACCATGGCGATAGTATACACATTTGTCAGCTTCATTAACAACAAAGCCGACATATGCCAGAGTTGTATTGGACTTCTCATGCCATTGCTTAGGTGCTTGTTGATGACCCACAAGTATAGGGGATCAATCGTAGTCCTTTCGATAAGTAAGAGTGTCGAACCCAACGAGGAGCAGAAGGCTCTGATAAACGGATTTCAGCAAGGTAATAACTGCAAGCACTGAAAGTAGCGGTAACAAGTGATTGTGTAGTGAGGTGAAATGTAGCAAGCGAAAAGTAACAAGTAACAAGTAGTAGCAACAGTGCAGCAAGTGGCCCAATCCCTTTTGTAGCAAGGGACAAGCCTGAACAAAGTCTTATAGGAGGAAAAACGCTCCCGAGGACACACGGGAATTTCTGTCATGCTAGTTTCATCATGTTCATATGATTCGCGTTCGTTACATTGATAGTTTCATATGTGGGTGGACCGGCCCTTGGGTACTGCCCTTACTTGGACAAGCATCCCACTTATGATTAACCTCTCTCGCAAGCATCCGCAACTACAAAAGAAGAATTAAGACAATGTCTAACCATAGCATTAAACTAGTGGATCCAAATCAGCCCCTCACGAAGCAACGCATAGACTGTGGTTTAAGCTTCTGTCACTCCAGCAACCCATCATCTACTTACTACTCCCCAACGCCTTCCTCTAGGCCCAAATATGGTAAAGTGTTATGTAGTCGATGTTCACATAACACCACTAGAGGAAAAGACAACATACAGCATATCAAAATACCATACAAATATCAAATTCACATGACTATTATCAGCATGACTTATCCCATGTCCTCAGGAACAAAAGTAACTACTCACAAAGCATAATCATAATCATGATCAGAGGTGTAATGAATAGCATCAAGGATCTGAACATAAACTCTTCCACCAAGTAATCCAACTAGCATCAACTACAAAGAGTAATCAACACTACTAGCAACCTTACAAGTACCAATCGGAGTCGTGAGATGGAGATTGATTACAAGAGATGAACTAGGGATTGGAGAGGAGATGGTGCTGATGAAGATGTTGATGAAGATGCCTCCCCTCCGACGAGAGGAGTGTTGGTGATGACGATGGCGACGATTTCCCCCTCCGGGAGGGAAGTTTCCCCGGCAGGATCGTCCTGCCAGAGCTCTAGATTGGATCTGCTCAAGTCCCGCCTCGTGGCAGCGGCAAAACCATGAAAAAACTCCCGATTGATTTTTTTTCTGGACCAAAACCCTTCATATAGCAAAAGAGGGGGGCTAGTGGGCCGTCAGGGAGCCCACAAGCCCCCACTCCGCCACCAGGGGGGTGGTGGTGGTGGCAGGGCTTGTGGCGCCCTGGCAGCCCCCCTCCGGTACTTCTTTCACCCAGTATTTTTATATAAACCCAAAAAATTCCACATAACTTTTCAGGGCATTTGGAGATGTGCAGAATAGTGGACTAAGATTTGCTCCTTTACCAGTCCAGAATTCCAGCTGCCTGAATTCTCCCTCTTCAAATAAACCTTGCAAAATAAGGGAGAAAAGGCATAAATATGGTACCACAAAGTAATATATCAGCCCATAAGGCAATAAATATCAACATGAAAGCATGATGCAAAATGGACGTATCAACTCCCCCAAGCTTAGACCTCGCTTGTCCTCAAGCGAAAACCAAGTTCCATAAACATGTCCACATGTTGAGGGACGAAGGTGTCGAGAAAACATAATACGGACATGAGGGCATCATGATCACCCATAGAACAGCAATACATCATAAAGACTCTTATGGGAAAGTAGAAATTCCTTCACAAAGTAAAGCATGAAGCAAAAAACCTTACCGAGAAGTAACCAACAATAGTCCATAGTCATTGAAGCAATTGCAATTTATCACAACATCAGAAAGAGTCAAATAAGAGCTTGTAAGGCAAATCCACATACTCAATCATCTCTTTTGTTTCCCACAATTGTTACAACTCACATGGTACTCATGGTGTAAAAGTTTCAGCTGGACACAGAGGAAGATAGGGGCTTATAGTTTTGCCTCCCAACGGTTTACCTCAAGGGTAAAGTCAACAATAATAAAGCATGAGTACTCAACTCCAAGTTGATATATGAATATAGATCTTTCCCAAGCATGTGATGGTAGCCAAGACAAAGGCAAAATAGGGAATTGTTGAAGATCACCATGACTCTTACAAGGGCAAAAAGTAAAGGTACAAGATAGGCCCTTCGTAGAGGGAAGCAGAGGTTGTCATGCGCTTTTGAGGTTTGAATGCGTGTCCTCTTAGTGCGGAGGAACGTCACTTTATATTGCCTCCTGTGATAAAGAACTTTATTATGCAGTCTGTCGCTTTTATGTCTTCCTCATCGAAGGTTCGTACAAAGCTTATTTTCCACACACTAATAGATCATACATATTAGAGAGCAATTTTTATTGCTTGCATCGATGACAACTTACTTGAAGGATCTTATTCAATCCATAGGTAGGTATGGTGGACTCTCATGGCAAAACTGGGTTGGAGATTTATGGATGCACAAGTAGTATCTCTACTTGGTGCGAGAGTTTTGGCTAATGTGAGGTGGAAGCAATCGTCACATGCTAAGGGATCTCTAATCATATAACATTGTTTGGAACCAAGCAAACACAATTCATTATGTTGTCTTCCTTGTCCACCATCTACTCCTAAGCATGTAATAGTTTGGTGAGTGCTCACAATTGTAAAAAGTGTCTAAGATGATATATTTATATGTGAACCTCTCTTTCCTTATTACTTCTTATTAATTGCAACAATGACTGAGGTCCATGTTGATTTATTCTCAACAAGTTTCAATCATCATATGTGTCATAAGTGAAGTTATCACTTTCCATAAGATCGTCTCATGATCTTTCATGCTATCGTTATTTTCATACTTTTGATCATGGCACAAAGCAAAGCCCTTGACTAAGATACTATTTATTATATAGCTCGTAAGCTCGAATACATCGAGGGAGAGACAAAAGCAAAAGACTCAAACTAAACACTAAAGACTTATTCCTCTAAGAGAAGAAATAAAAAATGAAAAGGAAAGAACTAAAATAAAGGTAAAAGCAAAAGATATAAAGGTGATACGATACGAGGGCAACTCCCCCAAGCTTGACAGAAGCCAAGGGGATTGCCCATAACAATGCTTAGTTGTCTTCCTTCGGTGGTGATGGTGGTGGAATTGTCGGAGTAGTCTGATCCTCCGTCTTCCAAGGCATAGGTGCTCCATCATGGAAGGATGAACGAGTCGCCGGAATCCTCAAATCTGCAGCCAACCTTATTGATTTAAATCTGTATTCATACTCACAGTTTTGGTTCTGCAGGTCATAGATCTGGCCCTGAAGTTGATCAACCCTGTCATAGAGCCTGGAAAGGTGTTTCCCAATGTCAATGGCATCCATCTTGTGTTTGCTGGTGAACTCCGTGATCATCGTGTGGTTGGCGTTGAGTCCATGCTCCACCATCCCTTGGCACTTGAAGACTTGTTGCTCCATTGCTTAAAGCCTCGTCTCCATGCTTCCGGTCTTCTTAGGCCCCTCAACATCACGGATGTGCAACATCCCCTCGCTCATCTTGATAGATTGAGGGTGTTTCAGCACTTCCGTGAGGTAGGGATTGATGACCTTCTCGAAGATCTTGTCCTTAGGAGCGTTTGGGGAAGTCATGATGATCTAGATCTGTCACAGAAACAGGATTGAAACAAAAACAGAGGAAAACTATGCGATACGGAGATCAAAACCTTCAGGCGAGTATATATTGATTTTTCTGGACCAGAAGGAGTGCTCCGCAAGAAAACGGAGTCCGGGAGGCACACGAGGTGTCCACAAGCTTGCCCTCCGCCACCAGGGGGTAGGGGCGGTGGCATGGCTTGTGGCCGCCTCGTGCGCTCTCCAGACTGCTTTTTATTTTTCTAATTTTCCAAAAATTCCAAAACGGAGGAAATTTCCTGTTGGAAAAGCATCGAAGTCCAATTTCTTACCGAAACAGGTACCTCTTCGTTTTCAGGGTCTGAAACAGGCTGATAAACATCCCTTATGTACTCCTCTGGAGTTATGACATTGATGATATTGGTCTCAACATTTATGGGAGTACCAGAGATGTAATGCTTGATTCTTTTCCCTTTTACCACTCTAGGAAAATTTCCTTCCGTGTTATTGATTTTGATGGCACCGGAACGATATACTTCCTCGATAACATAGGGACCTTCCCATTTAGAGAGAAGCTTGCCTACAAAGAATCTCAAACGAGAATTGTATAGCAAGACATAATCACCTACATTGAACTCTCGTTTCTGTATTCATTTGTCGTGCCATCTCTTAACCTTTTCCTTGAACAACTTGGCATTCTCATATGCCTGGGCCCTCCATTCATCTAACGAGCTGATATCAAACAACCGCTTCTCACCGGCAAGTTTGAAATCAAAGTTGAGCTCTTTGATTGCCCAATAAGCTTTGTGTTCTAGCTCAAGAGGTAAATGACAGGCTTTACCATAAACCATTTTATACGGTGACATGCCCATGGGATTCTTGTAAGCGGTCCTATAAGCCCATAGTGCATTGTCAAGTTTGCTAGACCAGTTCTTTCGAGATCTATTGACGGTCTTTTGTAGGATCAATTTGATATCCCTATTACTCAACTCCACTTGACCACTAGATTGAGGATGATAAGGAGATGCAACTCTATGATTGACATCATACTTAGCGAGCATCTTGCAGAAAACACCATGAATGAAGTGTGAACCTCCATCAGTCATCAGATATCCAGGGACTCCAAATCTTGGGAATATGACTTCTTTAAGCATCTTAATAGAGGTGTGGTGATCAGCATTTTTAGTGGGGATAGCTTCTACCCACTTAGTAACGTAATCCACAGCAACTAAGATGTGAGTGTACCCATTGGAACTCGAGAAGGGTCCCATATAATCAAAGCCCCAGACATCAAATGGTTCAATGACAAGTGAATAGTTCATAGGCATTTCTTGACGCTTACTGATATTCCCTATTCTTTGGCATTCGTCACAAGACAAGACAAACTTACGGGCATCCTTGAAGAGAGTGGGCCAATAGAAACCTGATTGCAATACCTTATGGGCAGTTCTATCTCCAGCGTGGTGTCCTCCGTAGGCTTCGGAATGACACTTCTACAGGATCTGTCCCTATTCATGTTCAGGTACACAACGTCTAATAACACCATCTACTCCCTCCTTATAAAGGTGAGGATCATCCCAAAAGTAGTGTCTCAAATCAAAGAAGAATTTCTTCTTTTGCTGATAGGTGAAACTGGGTAGTATGTATTTGGCTACAATATAGTTTGCATAATCGGCATACCACGGTGCACTATATGAAGTGCGGATGACATTTAGTTGTTCATCAGGAAAGCTGTCATCAATAGGTAGTGGGTCATCAAGGACATTCTCTAGCCTAGACAAGTTATCTGCTACAGGGTTATCAGCACCCTTTCGGTCAACGACGTGCAAATCAAATTCCTATAGCAGGAGAACCCATCTGATCAGCCTAGGCTTAGCGTCCTTCTTCTCCATAAGGTACTTAATAGCAGCATGATCAGAGTGAATAGTGACTTTGGAGTCAACTATGTAAGATCTGAACTTTTCACATGCAAACACGACTGCTAAAAATTTCCTTCTCCGTAGTGGCGTAGTTTCTTTGGGCACTGTCTAGAGTTTTACTAGCGTAGTGAATAACATTCAACTTCTTGTCAACTCTTTGTCCTAGAACAGCACCAACAGCATAATCACTAGCATCACACATGATTTCAAAGGGCAAGTTCCAGTCAGGTGGTTGAACAATAGGTGCGGTTATCAAAGCCTTCTTAAGTATTTCAAAGGCTTCCTCACAATCCTCATCAAAAACAAAAGGAACATCCTTCTGCAAGAGGTTGGTAAGAGGCCTAGAAATCTTAGAGAAGTCTTTAATGAACCTTCTATAGAAACCAGCATGACCTAGGAAACTTCGTATACCTCTGATATCTGTGGGGCAAGGCATTTTCTAAATTGCATCAACCTTAGCCTTATCAACTTCAATGCCTCTTTCAGAAATTTTGTGTCCTAAGACAATGCCTTCATTAACCATAAAGTGGCACTTCTCCCAATTCAAGACGAGGTTGGTCTCTTCACATCTCTGTAAGACTCGATCAAGGTTGCTGAGGCAATCATCAAAGGAAGACCCGTAAACGGAGAAGTCATCCATGAAAACCTTGACAATCTTTTCACAAAAGTCAGAGAATATAGCCATCATACATCTTTGTAAGGTGGCAGGTGCATTGCATAAGCCAAAAGGCATACGTCTATAAGCAAAGGTATCGAAGGGGCAGGTGAAAGTGGTTTTCTCCTGATCAGATTGTGCAACAGGTATTTGCGAGAAACCTGAATAACCGTCTAGAAAGCAGAAGTGTGTGTGTTTTGATAACCTTTCTAGCATTTGGTCGATAAACGACAAAGGATAATGATCTTTCCTGGTTGCCTTGTTCAGTTTCCGGAAGTCTATCACCATCCTATAGCCAGTAATAATCCTTTGTGGGATTAGTTCATCTTTATCATTAGGAACGACGGTGATACCTCCCTTCTTAGGTACGCAATGTACTGGACTTACCCAATCACTATGAGCAACAGGATAAATGATCCATGCTTCCAGAAGCTTTAATATTTCTTTTCTAACGACCTCTTTCATCTTAGGATTCAATCTCCTTTGATGATCAGCAACTGGTTTGAAGTCAGGACCAGTTTTAATCTTGTGCTGGCATAGAGTAGGACTAATACCCTTAAGATCATCAAGAGTATATCCAATAGCAGCACGGTGCTTCCTCAGAGTTCTTAGTAACTTCTTCTCTTCGTGCTCTGAGAGGAGGGCACTAATAATGACAGGATATATCTCCTTCTCATCAAGATAGGCATACTTAAGAGTATCAGGCAACTGTTTAAGCTCGAACACAGGATCACCCTTTGGTGGGCGAGGATCCCCAAGCAGTTCAACAGGTAGATTATTCTTGAGAATAGGATATTGTTCTAAGACAATTTTATCTATCTCATCTCTCTCCTCCATATGCATATCATTTCCATGCTCAAGCAAATATTACTCTATAGGATCCGTAGGAGGTACGGCAATAGAGGCAAGAGCAATGATTTCATCCCTACCAGACGACTCTTTTTCATGGGGTTGTCTTCCAAACTTGGAGAAGTTAAATTCATGAGACACACCCTCGAAACTAACTGTGACGGTCTACTTAATGCAATCAATGTGAGCATTGACAGTGTTGAGAAAGGGTCTACCAAATATGATGGGACAAAAGCTATCTTGTGAAGTACCAAGGACGCGGAAATCGGTAGGATACTTCATCTTACCACGCAGGACTTCTACGTCTCTCACAATTCCCAGAGGGCAGATAGTGTCTCTATTAGCTAGCGTAATAGTGACATCAATGGGTTCTAACTCAGCAGGTGCAATCTCATCTTTGATTTCATCATATAAGGTACGGGGTATTGCACTAACACTAGCCCCCATATCACATAAACCATGGTAACAGTGATCTCCTATCTTGACAGAAACAATGGGCAGGCCAACTACAGGTCTGTATTTGTCCTTCGCGTGAGGTTTAGCAATTCTAGCGGAGTCCTCACAGAATTTGATAACATGCTCGTCTACGTCTTCGGCTAAGAGATCTTTGATAATGGCAACACTAGGTTCAACTCTAATCTCCTTAGGGGATGCAAGTGGTCTAATGTAACCCCTACGTATCACAGTTGGAGCTTTAGAATAATCCTTTATCCTAGCAGGGTATGGTGGTTTCTCAGTGTAAGCACAAGGAACAACAGGATCACTAAAAGCAATGACTTTCTCCTCAACTAGATTGGTTTTGGCTATGTTTCTTTCTACAGGAGGATGATATTTAAACCACTTCTCTTTGGGGAGATCAACATGAGCAGCAAAAGATTCACATAGAGAAGCTACTATCTCAGAGTCAAGTTCATACTTAGCGCTAAAATCTCTAGAAGTGTTTGTCTCAACAAAAGATTTAACGCAATCAAACTGGAAATTCATACCTGACTCCTTACCTTCCTCCAGCTCCCAATCTTCAGAATTGCGTTTGATTCTCCCCAATAAATTCCACTTGTGATCAATATCCTTCTTCATAAAAGAACCGGTACAAGAAGTGTCAAGCATGGTACGATCTTCATGAGAAATCCGAGCATAAAAGTTTTGAGTGATGATTTCTCTCGAGAGCTCATGATTGGGGCATGAATATAGCATTGATTTAAGCCTCCCCAAGCTTGAGCTATGCTTTCCCTGTCACGAGGCCAAAAGTTATAAATAAAGTTTCGATCATGATGTACTAAATGCATAGGATAGAACTTTTGATGAAATTCCAATTTCAACCGATTGTAGCCCCATGATCCAGTATCATCACATAGACTATACCATGTCAACGCCTTAGCCTTCAAAGATAAAGGAAAGACTTTCTTCTTTAACTCATCCTCGGGCAAACCTCCAAGCTTAAATAAACCACAAACTTCATCTACATAGATCATATGCAAGTCTGGATGTGAAGATCCATCTCCTGTGAAAGGATTAGCCAGCAATTTCTCAAGCATACCCGAACAAATTTCATAAAAGATATTTTCAGTAGGTACCTCAGGTTGAGGAACAACTCCTCGTGCTTCCGTTCGTGGTGAAGATACCCCGAACAAACTCCTCAAAGGAATTGTTTCCATAGTGACAAGTGACAATAAATTTCAGCACAGTATATAAATGTTCCCTTACCAATTTCCACTTACCAAAGGCGCTTCACTCCCCGGCAACGGCACCAGAAAAGAGTCTTGATGACCCACAAGTATAGGGGATCAATCGTAGTCCTTTCGTTAAGTAAGAGTGTCGAACCCAACGAGGAGTAGAAGGCTTTGATAAACAGATTTCAGCAAGGTAATAACTGCAAGCACTGAAAGTAGCGGTAACAAGTGATTGTGTAGCGAGGTGAAACGTAGCAAGCGAAAAGTAACAAGTAACAAGTAGTAGCAACAGTGCAGCCAGTGGCCCAATCCCTTTTGTAGCAAGGGTCAAGCCTGAACAAAGTCTTATAGGAGGAAAAAAAGCTCCCGAGGACACAAGGGAATGTCTGTCATGCTAGTTTCATCATGTTCATATGATTCACGTTCGTTACTTTGATAGTTTGATATGTGGGTGGACCGGCGCTTGGGTACTGCCCTTACTTGGACAAGCATCCCACTTATGATTAACCTCTCTCGCAAGCATCCGCAACTACAAAAGAAGAATTAAGACAACGTCTAACCATAGCATTAAACTAGTGGATCCAAATCAGCCCCTCACGAAGGAACGCATAGACTGGGGTTTAAGCTTCTGTCACTCCAGCAACCCATCATCTACTTACTACTCCCCAATGCCTTCCTCTAGGCCCAAATATGGTGAAGTGTTATGTAGTCGACGTTCACATAACACCACTAGAGGAAAAGACAACATACAGCATATCAAAATACCGAACGAATATCAAATTCACATGACTATTATCAGCATGACTTATCCCATGTCCTCAGGAACAAAAGTAACTACTCACAAAGCATAATCATAATCATGATCAGAGGTGTAATGAATAGCATCAAGGATCCAACTACAAAGAGTAATCAACACTACTAGCAACCTTACAAGTACCAATCGGAGTCGTGAGACGGAGATTGATTACAAGAGATGAACTAGGGATTGGAGAGGAGATGGTGTTGATGAAGATGCCTCCCCTCCGATGAGAGGAGTGTTGGTGATGACGATGGCGATGATTTCCCCCTCCGGGCGGGAAGTTTCCCCGGTAGGATCGTCCTGCGAAAGCTTTAGATTGGATCTGCTCAAGTTCCGCCTCGTGGCAGCGGCGAAACCACGAAAAAGCTCCCAATTGATTTTTTCTGGACCAAAAACCTTCATATAGCAAAAGAGGGGGGCTAGTGGGCCGTCAGGGAGCCCACAAGCCCCCACTCCGCCACCAGGGGGTGGTGGCGGTGGCAGGGCTTGTGGCGCCCTGGCAGCCCCCTCCGGTACTTCTTTTGCCCAGTATTTTTTATGTAAACCCAAAAAAATCCACATAACTTTTCAGGGCATTTGGAGATGTGCAGAATAGTGGACTAAGATTTGCTCCTTTACCAGTCCAGAATTCCAGCTGCCTGAATTCTCCCTCTTCAAATAAACCTTGCAAAATAAGAGAGAAAAGGCATAAATATGGTACCACAAAGTAATATATCAGCCCACAAAGCAATAAATATCAACATGAAAGCATGATGCAAAATGGATGGATCACTTGTCTCATGCCATATAAAGATTTCAACAGCTTACACAGCTTTCCTTCT
The DNA here is from genome assembly GCF_904849725.1 of Hordeum vulgare subsp. vulgare. NCBI lineage: Eukaryota > Viridiplantae > Streptophyta > Magnoliopsida > Poales > Poaceae > Hordeum > Hordeum vulgare. The sequence continues at coordinate 577,328,157 of NC_058524.1, read as the reverse complement.
TGACCATCTATCACAAAGCCATCTCGTTGTTGCATATAGATTTCCTCGTCTAGCTCTCTATTCAGGAAAGCAGTATTGGAATCCATTTGATGGACGAGAAGACCATGCGAGGATGCCAACAAGAGTAGTAATCGAATGGTGGTCAGTCTGGCCACAAGTGAATAATTATCAAAGAAATCTTCTTCTTGTTTGTCGACATAGCCCTTAGCCACAAGCCTAGCCTTGTACTTTTCAATTGTACCATTGGGCCTAAGCTTGTTTTTGAACACCAACTTACATCCCAATGGTTTGCAACCATAGGGATGCTCGGTAATTTCCCATGTCCCATTAGCCATGATGGAATCCATCTCGCTATGGACCACACCTTTCTAGTAGTCAGCATTTGGAGATGCATAAGCTTTTGAAATATAGGTGGAATTATCATCCACGAGGTACACGAGGAAATAATCATCAAAGGTCTTTGTAGTCCTTTGTCTCTTGCCCCTACCAAGGGTTTCCTCATCCTCCTCCTCAGGATTTTCATCATGTGTTTGTTCATAATAATCCATACGAATGGCAGGCTCAGGAGTCTCCTTGGAGTCCTGTCTAGAAGTGCTTTGCATATCTCTCATGGGAAAAATATCCTCAAAGAATGTAGCATCCTTAGACTCCATAATCATACCAACTTTCACGTCAGGTACCTTAGATTTCACTACTAGAAATCTATAGCCAATGCTATTCTTAGCATAGCCCAAATCAATGCAGTCCACGGTCTTTGGTCCAAGCTTACACCTTTTGGAGATCAGCACATTGACTTTCGCCAAACAGCCCCAAGTACGTAAGTAGGAAAGCGTTGTACTTCTCTTCGACCACTCCTCATAGGGAGTGATCTCATTATATTTTGTCCGAACCTTATTCGGGACATGACATGAAGTCGATATAGCCTCACCACACCATGCCTTGGATAAACCTGATGTATCTAACATGGTGTTAGCCAAATCAGTTAGAGTATGGTTTTCCCGTTTGGCAACCCCGTTTGACTGGGGTGAATAGGGAGGCGTACTCTCATGAATAATACCGTGTTCCGCACAAAAAGAGTCAAACTCATATGAGAAGTACCCTGCACCACAACTGGACCGGACTCATTTAATTTTCTTTTCAGGTTGATTCTCAACTTCTGCCTTATAGACTTTAAAGTAGTGTAGAGCCTCATCTTTAGTATTTAGCAGATACACATAGCAATATCTAGTGGAATCATCTATCAACGTCATGAAGTATTTATTTCCACCTTTAGTCAACAAACCATTCTTCTCACAAAGATCGGAATGTGTGAGTTCTAATGGCGCCAAGTGTCTTTCCTCTGTAGCCTTCTGAGGCTTGCGAGGTTGCTTTGCTTGCACACACGAATGGCATTTAGAACCTTTGGCTAAAGTCAAACTCATGATTAAATTCAGTTTTGGTAGCCACGACATAACTTCAGATTCATTAACACTTGAATGAATATTGTTCACGACTTTATTACAAAATGTGCAAGGGAAAGGTGGAACACACCTCCACATTCATAACCTTTTCCAACGAAAATACCATATTTGGTAACAACTACTTTATTAGACTCGAAGACCAACTTAAACCCTTCTCTGCACAAAGGGGAGGCACTAATGAGGTTCTTATTTATGGTGGGGACATGTTGCATGTCCTTCAGCTGCACGATCCTTCACGAAGTAAACTTCAGATCGCCCGTGCCAACACCAAGAATAGAAGCACTCGCGCCTTTCCCCATCAATATGGACTCGCGCCCTATGACCTGGTAAGAAGAGAACAATGAGATGTCAGCACACACATGAATATTTGCAGTTGTGTCCACCCACCAATCAGTGGATTGACAAACCGAAAATACAGAAAATAAATTAACTTACCCAAATGCACCACTTTCATTGTTGCTCACAATCATATTGGTAGACTTGTTGTCCTTCCCTGGCTTCTTGTACTTGTTTGGGCATTTGTTGGCCCAATGTTCCTCTGAACCACAAGTGAAGCAGCCATCTCCCTTCTTGTTCTTCCTGAAGGTCTTCTTTCCCATCTTATTGAAGTAGGTATTCTGTTGGGCGGAATTCTTTCCCTTGGGCTTGTGGGAATTGAAGTTCCTCTAGTGCACCATATTGGCAAAAGAAGGACTTTCGCCCCCTTTTCCATGCGAGTCCTTTGCTCTTGAGTTCTTCTCAACACTCAGATGGTTGATGACATCCTCTATTGAGAAATACGCATGTGATGTTTCATAGTGGTACCAAAGGTCCTCCAGGAATTAGGAAGCTTAGCAATTATACACCTCGCGACAATTTTGCCCGGTAAATCGCACTTAAGAACCTCAAGTTATTTAGCAATGCATATTATTTCATGAGCTTGTTCCAACACAGGGCAGTTCTCAACCATTTTGTCATCATGGAACTGCTCCATAAGATACATCTCGCTCCGAGCATTGGTGGCCCCAAAATACAAGCTCCTCCCACAAGTCCCTTGGCAACACACACATGTAAATATGCGTCAACCAGGTTAACTCCAATCATGCTCAGAACTGCTCCAATAAAATAGACGGTGGCCTCCGTGAACACCTTCTCCTATTTAGGAGTGATCATTCCCGTAGGAGTAACACCGGCTACCCAGAACACGTTCATAGCCGTGAGACATAAGGTGGTTTTGGTCTTCCAATGCTTAAAATATGTACAGGTAAACTTATCCGATTTGAGTGCAGCAGCAAAACCATTACTCGAAAAATTCCTACACACATTAAGTTTTTGGATTGTTGAGTAAACACGCAATTTCTCGATTAAACTAATCCACGAGTAAATTACCAGCATGGCATTGACAAGAACATAAACATGCTGATATTTTACCAAGCAAGTACATACTATGCTAACAGTAGATTCATCTACGTATAACGCTAATAGTGCTACAACAGAAATAAACAGGAGCGGGATAAACATGTTATACCCTCCAATTGGCTAGTTGTCTGTAGTAGCAGCAGTGGCGGTGGCAGCATCCTTGGCCGCCTTCTTGTCGCCTTCAGTCTTCTCGAGGGTGAGACGGTCAGCGTCGGTTGGTGGAGGCATGGTGATGACAAAGGCAACATGGACGAAGAGGAAGCAGATGAACGGAGGCGAGCAGTCGCGTAGTCGCTGCCTAAAAACTAATCGCCTCTCTCCCGTACAGGATCTGGAGAGGTGGGGTTTCGGAGTCTTGCTCTCCCGTTGACCGTGTACGCGGTGAATGGGATGGTGTCGCCGGCGGTAGCAACAGCAAAAGGAGCAAGCCGCACGAGGCAAATGTGTTCTGTTTGTGGCGGCTAGGGTTGGTCGAAGCCTCGCTTATGTAGGCGCATATGGGTGGAGACACGTGGGTTCGTCCCATGTCCGAGTCGGTAACAACTCACGATCTGATGTCTTAGATCGTGGTGCGTCTGTTACTATTATCCGTTTCTAACCGGCAAAAATAAACGCATAGGTATGAGCTCGGATCAATTCTGCAACTCGTGGTGCGCCGTGACGAGGCGTGGCGTGGCGGGGCGGGCGGTGGAGGAGGAGTGAGTGAGGGCCTCTTCTCTTCTCAAGCTCCAATAGCATGTAGAAGACAGACCCTTATAAGGAGGTCCAACTCCTTCTTCATTAGCAACGTGGGACTAAACTTCCCACCACCACTTGTCATGCCACCTACATTGGCCCTCAAAGATTTTCTAAGATTGTCTTATGGGCCCTAGGCCCATCTCATATTTCAACAATTGCATCGTCAAGATATTCGTTAAGTGGTCTTCATCAACATCTTCGTCAACACACATAGTCATGGCTTTGTCGATGAGATAGACAACAAGCATTCTCTGACAGACTTTTCTACAAGATGCGACATCATAATGACAATGATCGCGTCGTCTACGACGGTACACAACTGCATCGACATGGCATCATTATAGTGATGACCCACAAAGCCACGCGGTCCTGGTAAATCCGATGTGTGCTAGATGGTTTTCTTCGGTCCTCACGAAACTAGTGGTATTATTGCCGACGACACCTTTTGACATCCACAAAATTTATCATCCACAAGATCCGCTTCAGCACAGCGTTCCATCCTCAGACTAGTGGTCAAGTGGAGAGGGTGAATCAAGTTCTTGAGGACATGCTGAGAGCCTGTGTTATCTCGTTTGGCATGAAGTGGGAGGATTGTCTGCCTTTCGCGGAGTTCTCGTATAACAACAGTTATCAAGCTAGCTCTGGCAAGGCTCCGTTTGAGATTCTCTATGGCAAGAAGTGTCGTACTCCGCTCAACTGGTCCCAGACAGGCGAGCGTCAGATCCTTGGCAATGATCTGATAGAAGAAGCTGAGGAGATGTGTCGGATCATTCGCGACAACCTCAGAGCAGCTCAGTCCCGTCAGAAGAGCTATTACGATAGCAAGCACCGTGACATGTCGTATGAGCTTGATGATTTTGTCTATCGCAAGGTGTCACCTATGAAGGGTATGCAGCGTTTTGGCATCAAAGGCAAGCTTGCGCCTCGTTTCGTTGGTCCGTTCAGAGTGGTTGGCAAGAGGGGCGACCTCACATACCAGCTCGAGCTTCCGTCAACCTTTGCAAATGTCCATTATGTGTTCCATGTCTCTCAGCTTCGGAGGTGTTTCAAGAACCCCGAGCGCACCGTGCATCTTCAGGATATCGATCTCCAGCCTGACCTCTCTTATCGCGAGCATCCAGTTGCGGTTCTCGAAGCGACTGAGCGCAAGACCCGTAACAAGTCTGTCAAGTTTCTCAAAGTGCAGTGGTCACACCATTCCGATAAAGAGGCTACATGGGAACGCGAGGATCACCTCCGTTCCGAATTTCCCGATTTCTTTCAGTCTTAGATCTCGGGGTCGAGATCTTCTTTGTAGTGTGGGAGAGTTTGTAATGCCCCAAGTGTAGGTCTTTCCCTTTTTGTAACCTTCCTTGTGGGGCCACCTTGTCAGAGTTTGTGATGATATTATTTTGTGCCATGATTTCATGTGTGTTCCCTAGTGCTTACTTCCCTTGCATGCATGCACTACATATCATCCCTTGCCATGCCTTATGTTTGTATGTCAAGATCATGCTTGCATATGCTCTTACTAGGGGTGAGTAGTGGGTGTTATATTTCATGTGATCATGTGTTGTGTGCCTTGTGTGGAGTGTAGCATGTGTTAGCAAGTGCTCATTTATTTATTTTTCCTTTCAAAACCAACCACCTTCTCCCCCCCCCCCTCTATTTTTCCCTATACAAAAAAATTCACCTCTTTCTTTCCTTTAAAAATAATGCCCATGTTTTAGCTAGAATTGTGGTGGATGAGAATGTAAGTTGCTGGTTTTGTATGGCTGTTTATAGGGGCATATATAATCACAAAGCAGATCAAAATATTGCTGTTTTGTAAAATATCTAATTGCTCCTAAATTCTTGTTCTGATTTTTATAAAGTAAGGTTTGGTTTTCCAAGTCGAGGGAGGTTCTTGTGTTTTTTTGTCATGTGTTTACAACCTTGGGCATTTCTTTCTTCTCTTGTATTCCTGTTAAAAGGAAACTGCTTAGGGGGGAGTTCATTCATTATATATCGCCAAGTTGGGCTGGTTCCCGCGCAAGGAGTGGCCCATCTACTCCCTCCCTCGCGAGTAGAGGCCCAGACCCGACGCTCCTTCCTCCTCTCACGCCGTGGCTTTCCCCTGCATTATTCCCGTCAGTCTGTGAGTGCGCCTGTTGACGCCGTGAGGGCGCCAACGTCGAGGGGGGGCCCTTATAACCCGGGCGTCCGTGCCTCCCCCCTCCTCCTAGGGTTCCTCCTCTCCCCAGTCCGCCGCCGCCACCTCTCCTCCTTCCCATCTCTCCTCCCGTCGACAGAAGGGTTCCTGTAGGGGTAGACCGAGTGGTGCAGCTCCTCGCCGGCGGACGCCTCGCTCCCGCCTCAGATCGCCGCCGTCGCCATGTCCAGGAGCTCGGGGTGGATCCCCGCGATCCATTCCCGGCACTAGGAGCCCCGGGGACCGACTACTCCGCCGGATCCGTCCACGTCTACGGCGAGTTCCCGGTGCTCCTTCCCCTGCAACGGTTCTTCGGTTCAGGAACAGCTACGCCGACGTCCTTCTTCCTCTCCGGCGCTCTCCCGTCGCAGATCGGCGCCCCCCCTCTTTCGATACTAGGTGACGACGCCCCTCCTCCCTTTTCCATGGTTTAGATGGTGTGGTAGAGGGTGCTTCTCTGTTCCCAGGAGAGGGCGACAGAGATTGTGTGTGTTTGTGGTGAGTTAGCAGGGGTAGTTCGCTCGATGGGGGGAGGATCAGAGTAGTAATGCAGGGGCTTTTCCCTCCCCCGCAGGCGTGGTAGAGGCCGGGACAGAGATGCATCTCTGGTGACCTCCCTGTCACTGGATCGCAGGTGCAGGCCAGCGAGCAGAAGCGAGGCCATGTCAGGTTGTATTAGCTCCTTCCTCTGTCAGTCGATGCGTCGTAGCACAGTGGTAGGTAGTGCGTTGTTCCTTCGTCAGGTGCAGGGATCGAATCCCAGTAGGATCATCCCCCTTTTTGTTTTCCTTTTCCTGTTTCTTCAGCAGGGCAGAGCAGTTAGTAGTTCCTCTGCTTGGGTCCTCCTTTGCCGAGTACCTAGAGCCCAGCAGAGTGGTAGGAATGCGGTTTGCACTCCAGCAGGTCTGGGGTTCGACCCCAGCCCCTCACCCTTTTGTCTGAACATTGTTTTCTTTCTAATTTTTTTTCCTTCCTTGCTAGTTGGTAGCTAAACTTCCTTGTTATTTTGTATGTGGTATTTTTTTCTTCCTTGGCATTAGTTTTCTCCTTTCCTGCATAGTGTGTGCTTGTGATAGGCTTGGTGTAGGTTGGTGATGGAGTGTGTGCATGGTGGCACACACACAAGGGGTGTTTTGTGCATAAGAGATTGTGTGTGTGTATGAACTTGCTATACTTGTGATGACTATGGTGGGTGCACCTTAGTGAAGTGGAGCTAACCTTGTTAAGTGGGTGATGTGAGATGCCTTGACATTTGTGTGTGTTGTGCCTTGAGGTGATAAGAGGCACTAGCTACTCTTGTATAGCCCCAAACTCTTGAACTTTGGTGTGGGCTAAGGGATCTTGTAGTCTTAGTTGTTTGCATTGGTTTAGTGGGGTGTGGGTGCCTCCCCCTCATCACATATTTTGATGTGGAGTGATGTTCTAGTTGGCCAACTAAGATAGCATGTGAAGGTGGAGCTTACTAGATAAGATAGAGTAGAATGTTGTGGGGCTTGCTCCTTGAGTATGACATGGTTACTAGGGTGACCCTAGTAGTGCATGTGAGGGTGTGCACCATCACATGCCCATATGTGGGGGGTGCATACTCTCTTGATAGCCTAGGTTTCCATTGTGTTGTGCTTGATCTAATAATATTGTGATATGGGTGTGGGTGTTGTTGGTGTGCATGACACAAACATGGGGTTCAAACCCCCATGTCACTTTGTCATTGTGCACATAATATTCACCTATGTATTAGTCATCTTAGAGGCATACCTTGTGGAATTGCATTTGCACTTTGTTGAAAGTTTGGGCCTTGTTCCCATGGTATAGAAGGAGCCCAAGGGCATGGATTTTGTGTGTTAGTAGTAGGGGTTTGTGCTCAACACCATAGTGGTGTCAATAACCTCTTGGTGACATGTGTGTGCAAACTATGCCTAGACAAAGTGGGCATGTGGCTGGAAAATTCCAGATTTTTGAACTCTGAAAATTTCACAAAGTCTGGAATGCTGAAAACATTTTCTTCCCCTGTAGATAAGGTTGTGCTGGTCATTCTGTTGAGAACTGGACTTAGTTCAGTGCTAGTGTTTTGAACCTGGGGTGTTTGTGAATCTTCCTGTCAATTTTAAAGTCATTTGGAGTCCAGTAGATTGTGTTTTGATTGCTTTCAAAAAGCTTCAGAACAGAAACAGAAACTCAGGTGCAGGAATTTTCACTAAGTCCCTGAGAACTGATGGTTTTGGGAAAGTTTGTGGCCTTGTATCTTCTAGAGTTTAATTCCTTTTGCTGAGATTATTGCTGGAGCTTGTAGTGTTCTTGGTTGGCAACAGCCACATATATTATTTGTCATGTTTGAAGACCTGTAGCTATGTTGCATGTGGCTCACAAACAGCTAAGATGCAGAAACTGGCAGATTACGTAGTTTTGCCATTTTGTTCAAAGTTTGTGTTTAATTGTTGTTGGGGTGTTCTACCTTGCTCAATTTCATTCATGTTGGGTTAATATATGTCTTGGCAACCTGGGAACACCAGATTTGTGCCAATTGTGTGAGTGGTGATGAATCTTTCACGTAGGGCTTCATATCGTGTTTCGTTGATTCCCGTTGATCCGTAGCTCCGTTTGCAAAGTTCTTTATATGGTTTTGCACCGTTTTTACGAGATGCATCTGTTCATTTCATTCCCATGCATTTCCAAATAGTTTAGTGCAAAGTTCTGTCCAGGAACTTGTTGTAGTTATTCTTGCTTGTGCTAGTGTTAGAAATAGTGGTGCATGCTCAACTTTCATCTCATGCATCATGTGATTGTTGCATTTTGTGGTGCTGCTGTTCATTGGCTGTTATTCTTGTATTGGGTAGCACCGGGAGCGGAGACCGAATACGTGGAGTCAGGAGAGTACGTGCAGGACGATCCAGAACCATTCCAAGCTCAGGATATCACAGGCAAGATGACATGACCTTGATCCCATATCTAGACTTGTTATGTTAGTTTCGATTCCACGTCTTATTGCTCGCTGCCTAGCACTGAAAATATATTGCCTCTTCATATGCCATGAGCCTAAACACCTTACTCCTTCCTAGCAAACTTGCATGGCTAGGTAGGCTTGCTCAGCTACTAATGTTAGCGTTGTTAGCTGCAGGTGATTATAACTCATGAGTTGTCATGAGCTTGATATCATTATATTAATTTCTGTTATTAAATTAATGTATCTATATACTTGGTAAATGACGGGAGGCCTAGCCTTTTGCCGGGTGTCTTGTTCCGTTATTGCCGCCTTAGTTACCGGTTACCGGTGTTTGATTCCATAATGATCGCTCCTAACACGTTCGGGGTTGTTATGGGGAACCCCTTGATATATCGCGTAGTGTTAAGGCTTGTCCGGCAGGACCCAACTTTGGTACTATTTGCTAATCACCTAATAATAATCTGCATAGGGAATAGCTACCCCAAGGATTCTAATCAACAACCCGGGCCAGTGCTCCTCATGAGTGTTGGTCCAAACTGGTCTGCCTGCGGGGCCACCACAAGGAAACTTGAGGTTTGGCACCTGTAGCTAGTTCCATCCGGCGTGTCCTGAGACTGAGATACGCGGCTCTTATCGGGGTCGTCGACATGTCGGGAGGTCCTGCTAGTCTTGTCTTGCCTTAGCGGTATATCTTGCGTATAGGAATCCCGATGAAGCTTTGGTTTTCCCCAGAGTTGAGGTTTTCTTCTAGGGAATCCGACGAGATCACAAGATTCGTGATAGAGGATGCCCTTGCGGCCTGTGTTCGTTTGTGATGGACTAGTTGGAGCACCCCTGCAGGGTTTAATCTTTCGGAAAGCCGTGCCCGCGGTTATGTGGCAACTTGGAATATTTTGTTAACATCCGGTATTAGAGAACTTGAACATAAACTAATAAATATGTCAACTGAGTGCGTAACCGTGACTGTCCCTTCGAAGATCTCTCTTCGATCGGGAACACGGAGGGGTTATGAATGACGTAGGTAGGTGTTCAGGATCACTTTCTGGTCAAGTATTCTCGATCGTTAGCATATACCATTGTCATTTTCCCCTTTGCGTAAGCTAGCCACTTATTCAATCTTAGGATGCAGCAGCCGGAAACACTTCATCCCTTCCTTACCCTTTAACATGACTAGATCTGGCACCAAGGTCTTAGATTGCTGAGTCCCCGTGGCTCACGGATTCCTCCGAAACTTCCAGCAGGTACAGGTACCCCAGAGTCAGATGATCCCGACGGCACCCAGCTGGCGTGGCAGTACGACGAGGAGACAGATCGCCTTTACGTGAACTATCCAGAGGACTGAGCCATGGTCGTGATCGTGGGCCTGCAGCGGGTAGCATAGCATTTTCCTTGTTTTGTAGTCCGTACCGGAACTACATTGTTTGTATCTGCGTTGTACTCTGTATCTTTAATAAGAAGAGAGTTGAATCCCAGATTGTCTACTATATTTATTATTATGTGCTATGTTTACTTGCTTGCAAAACACTTAGATGCGCTTCTTTCCTATTCGGGGGCCTCGACCCCCAGATCGGAAAGGACCGCATCTTGGTCGTTACACCGTAGTCTAGAAAAAATTTATTCTACTCCTTGCTATGGAGACGATAATACGGAGTTTTAAGTGAGCAAAGAACGAGGATGTAAAAACGGTAAATAAAAAAGAGAGTAAAATAAAAGGGTGATGCTTGAGTAATATAGGCGTTCTCGGGGAGTTCGAAATCCTCACAACTAGTATGATCAACACGTAACATATGCACATGCATATATCTCGGTTGTCGATAACTAAGCCTCTTTACTATGTTAGATGTGGGCAGAGCCTCGTACAACATACGTGCTACATGTGTATCTCCATATCACATATGCCACTATTGTTTCTTCCCATGTGAGTTTACATCAGTAATAATTAAGGGTCTCCCCATGGACACACCAATGATCGGTTTTCTATTGCTCCCTTATCAATTGCAAAGGCGATGAAGAGAGGATATCACTATCACATCTTTACCTTTATATCCCAACATTCACAATGAAAAGAATACTCTCCATGGACATTAAATGCGAAAATGATAAGTGGAACCCCTTACACAACATTCATGAAGGCTATTAACTCAAACATTCAAAATAGTATATATTATTTAGTGTAGGTGTTCACGTCAAATACGACTAAAGTTCATCCTTTATTCCCCAAGAACTAACAGTTAAAAAAGCATGGAGATGAAGAACATATATGCGAGAGACATGTTATAAGCCAACATGACGTTGGGGAAGGACAGAGAGGCACGACGGTGTTGATGGGGATTACATCGGTCCTTCAGCCGGTGTCGGGCGTTGGTGGAGCCTCCTCCCTTCTTCTACCTTGTCTTGACCCTTCCTCTATGGTGGATATTGTGAAGTTTTTCTAATGAAGGTCTGGTGGCACGTGGTGGAGTAGATCGCACTTGATGATAATGATTGATGGCGGCTAGGGTTGGATATGAATATATAGGAGGCCTCCTCGGGTCTCCTCTACAGATCCTTCACCTAACTCTTCATCCAAGGGCTCTAGGGAAACATGTCCTCTCCCAATACCTCCCTTGGTTGCTAAGGAACATGTAGGAACAAGTCAGGGGAAATCGATGAAGAATAACAGAAGATATGACATATTTAACAACCTCCAGAAGTTGGTATGACCATGCACGATCATACACACATCGTCTTCTCTGTGGCATCTATAGAAGTGTTTCGCATTTTGTGGAAGGACGTGGATGTTGCCTAGATGGGGTGAATAGGCGCTTTAAAATAATTATGGTGTAGGCTTTAACAAATGCGGAATAAAATTAGCGTTTAATTTGTCAAACCTAAAACAACTTGGCGCACCTATGTGCACCAACAACTTATGCTAAGCAAGATGAACAACTAAGTGATAGCAAGATATGGCTATCACGAAGTAAAGTGCACAAGTAAAGGGCTCAGGTAAGAGATAACCGAGGCACATGAAGACGAAGATGTGTCCCGAAGTTCACACCCTTGTGGATGCTACTCTCCCTTTGGAGCAGTGTGAAGGCACAATGCTCCCCAAGAAGCAACTAGGGCCACTATAATCTCCTTACGCCCTCGCAGAATGAAAGATGTCGTGATTCCACTAAGGGACCCTTGAGGGCGGTCACCGAACCTGTACAAATGGCACCCTTGGGGGTGGTCACCGAACCCGTATACTTTGGTAACCCTTAGGGGCGGTCACCGGAACCCGTACATATTGCTCGGGGCAATCTCCACAACCTAATTGGAGACCCCAATGATTTCCCAGAGATTTACACCATAATGATTGAGCTTCGAGACACCACCAACCGTCTAGGGCACTAAACTACCCAAGAGGCATAAGCTCTAGTCCGCCGAGACACCCAAGAGTAATAAGCTTCTCAAACTTCACTTCCGCGTATCATCGTGGAGAACTCAAACGATGTAACTAATGCAATGGCAAGGGAACACGAAGTGCCCAAGTCCCTCACTCTCAAATCCCACCAAAGCAATGAAAGCTATGGAGGAATATGAGAGGAATAGCAACAAGAGAACACAAAGTACTCCAAGATCTAGATCCAAGGGGTTCCCCTCACATAGAGGAAAAACTGATTGGTGGAAACGTAGATCTAGATCTCCTCTCTCTCTTTTCCCTCGAGAACTAGAAAGAAACCTTGGAGGGATTGATAGTTAGCAAGCTCCAGAAGGTCAACAATGGGGGGCAAACACGATCTCAAGAGATGAGAACTATTGGGGAAGAGGACCCCTTAAATAAGCTCTGCCAAATCCAACAGATATGCCCATAGCCCGCACATAAGTGGTACTACCGCTCCAGAGAGCGGTACTACCGCTCAGACGGTAGTACCCACAAAGCAGTGCAATGGCGAGGAGCCAAGAGGCAGTAGTGCCACCTGAGTGGTACTACCACTTGCTCCAGCGGTACTACTGCTACGGTTACAGCTCAGGGGCCTACGAAGATAGGGCAGGCGAGTGGAGTGCGGCAATACCGCAACAACGGTAAGTGTGATCGATACTACCGCTTATCAGTGGTAGTGGGTGGGTGGTACTACCGCTTGTAAGCGGTACTACCACTCGTACTGTCGTTCCACTATCATGCAAACCGAACACAAAAAATCGAGTCCCGAGAAGCGGTGATAGTACACGTGGTGATAGTAAGCGGCAGTACACCACTTCCCAGAGTGGTATTACCGCTGGAGTGCTACAAAGAAGCCTAAGAAAAACAGATGGATACAATCAAACCTGAACTAACATAACTTTCGCATACGAGCTGTGAATTGAGCAAACTCAAGCTTGTTCATAGAGGACGACAAGAGCTATCCAACAGCGACATGTTATATTAAGAACAAGCAATGGATAATAAATGCCAATGATATAGAGATGTGAACCCTCTATGAATGAAGAACCGACAAAAACTCCAACATCAAAAACATCATAGAAGATGCATATGAACTCGGTTTTTTATGAACTCGAGCTTCTCATGAAGATGAACACAAGATCTAAAGCTCAAAAAGGGAACACCAAACAAGAACCAAGAAAGATGATGCAAGGATGCGATGGTTTGAGCTCTCTACAAGCAATACGATAAAGATACTTATTTGAGATCCTACCTTGATAGTACGACAATGGATCCTATAACTCGGTATCTCAACTACTACCATGAGAATGGTAAAATAGAAAACCTGTCAAGGGCAAACCTTTGCCATGCACATAGTTCACTTGAGCTAGATGATGACGATCTTGACTTCCTCAAGTTGGACCACCTTTCTTGATTGTGTTGGCTCGATGAAGACTAGTTGATTGCTCCTCCATACTCCACTATGGGTGATCCTCTCTTCGGCACATCTTCACGTGTCCATTATCACCACAATGGACGGCAAGCTTAAAGCATGTGATCTCTTTGTGATGCTTCACTTGAACTTGCACACGGCAACCTTGATGATGATCACCACTAGATGTCATCCTCCATGGGATGTATGAGATCTTCCTTTTTATGCATGCATGCCCATGGAAACATACCTAACTCCACAAAGAACACTCACAAATATCATGGGCTAGTACACAAAGCGTAATGGACAATACTTACCATACCATGAGATCACTTGATCCCACTTGGTACATCTTCTATGCTTTGTCGGTTGATCAACTTGAATCCACTCTTTGTACTTATTTCTTGATCAACCTTGTCTCTTACATTCTCTTAATAAATATGATGTATTGAAGGTAAACATGAATTTTCACGCAATCTTGCTCTTCAAGACATGCTTGCAATAAGCTCAACCATCACATGACCAATCTTTGGATAAATCCTTGAATACCACCTTGGTCGTCACATAAACTCCTTGAAACCAACAAATAGACTTCAGGAAATGCTTATGGAAAAATCCTTGAGGTAAAACTCAAAGCAGCCATTAGTCCATAAGGATTGTTATCAATTACCAAAACCACACATGGAGAAACATGCTCTAACATTTTGGTCGCCATTTCTTCGTCCAAACTCCAATCTATGCATCCTTGGGATCATTGGATTCATCCTGAAAAGCTTGATACATCTATGGTATTGTATCTACAATTTGGATACTTTGGAAAATGTCAATATATCAGATTCTCCATAGGGACCGAATCTGATGCCAGGAACTTCTCCAGTTTAGTCCTAACTTGGTCCTTCTTACATGAAAAGTCTGTGAACATACCAATACACCTACAAAAACAAGAAACAAATAAAAACTAAAACTTGTGCAATGAACTGGGTTAAATGGGTAAAGATCGGAAGCTATCCAGTGTGGACTTCAAAAATACTAGATGGATGTGGTATGAGCTTGTTTTTGGTATTTTCATAGGCTCTAAAAGTGATGCAAAATTCACTCATCAGTACCCAAGGTGTAATGTCTTCACTTTTTACATTAATTCAATAACCATATGAGCGAGTTAATCAGCAGTGCCAAGGATTACATTAATTGGGTGTAATCTTGCAAGTAAACTACTACACTGACAAAAAGTGGAAAGATCTAGCATTGATTTACTATCACGAATGATAAATGTTTGTAAAGGGATGTAAATGGGTCATATGAGTATCATTATGTCATCTTACTTAAGGCAAGATCTGTGTTGACACATAATGTTTGGATGGTGCAAAGGGCATCTCGATCTACAAGCAGATTATTAGCTATAGATCTTGGGAGGGTCACGGTCTATAGATTTATTGATGTAATGCCTATATAATATCAACAAATCACATATAGTGTGGCAGGAGCATGAGTAATTTCGTTTTGCACTTTTTATATGACCATGTCATTTTTATGTATTGGAAAGATACAATCGATGAACCTATGAACCCGAGTCCAATTTTTCGCATAAGAATCACCTTCCAACAACTTTTACTTGTACTTTAGCTTTTAGTTATATTTTATTCCAAAAATACAAAAATATTATCTACCACTTTATGTTTTAATTATCTTGTACAACAAGCAACACTAACAAGGTTGACACCTTGTTAGAATTATTGGAGGGACAAGTGAAGTTTTATTTGTGTTGCGGAAATTTACCACTATTGCAGAACACTTTTGACTCTACGGACCGATACCTTGGTTTCTCACTAAGTGGAAATTGTCTTTTTCTACAAACTCCTGCACTCGGAAGCCCAAGTGGTTGTTAGGTTATATACCTAGCCATCAACATTTGGCTAGTACGATAAGTATAAGATTTGGTATATAATTAAGTAATTAAACCTTAACGCATATGTGCCATGGCTATGAATAGAGACTTCCATAGAATTTTCTGTTAATATGAGGAAGAGGGAGGTAATTTGAAGCATAATGGTGTATGCATAAATTAAGCAATTATTGTTGACTACTTTATATTTTGTTGGCTACAAAGGTGGCATGCTCACATGCAGAGGAAGATGAGTATGAGTACGTAAATGCTTATAAACAATATATACTGGCAGATGCAAGAATGATTGGTCTTAAAACAAAGCTTCTTTGTTAGCCAAGAATTTAAGCACTCTAACCACATACATTCCTATTGAATAGTGTACAAGTTAGCAAACAATAATAGAGTGGATGAGAAGATTTTGATAGTGATGCTCACATAGCAGAAATTTAAAGATGTGGTCCAAGATGCATGTGAAGAGGCGTCTCTCGACGTGCATGGGGTTGAAATGATGGTCATGTTAGGGCACTTGCATGACATACACAATAATTGGGAGGATTATTAGTAAAGAACTCAAATAAAAGTATGAACCACACCCAAAGAGATCTCAATAAAGTCATGGATGGCTATTGAATGACCACAATGATGGAAAAAAGTGGAGCTCGCAAATCTAAGTGGGGATCCGCTAGAACAAGAAGAAGTACGGTGGCTCAAAAAAATAGTTGTGCAATAATCATGGAATGTGTCATGTTTTCATATGTTTGCATAAGTAAAAAACAAGCAGAATTAATAAATAAACTGGAACCATGGTAGTGAGCGGAAGACACGGACACTTAAAATACAATGGTTTTGTCGTATTTTCCCGATCCCTTTATTTGGAAATAAACAATACATGTCTTTGGAAAATTCATCAAATGGTCACAAAGCCCATTAGTGAGGTGCTCTTATAGATTGTATAATAGAAAGTTGAGATGGTAGTGCTTAGTATTGATTTAAAGGTTCTACAACAAGATGATTCACATGTTATTCATAAAAATAATTTGGAATCTTTTTGGGGAGGTGATCACATGTAAAGTGGTACATGTGGTAAACAACTTACGAAGTCTAGGATATGGGAGAAACATGAGGTGATCCTAACCCCTAAGGTCGACACACTGAATTTTACCAGACAATTCTAGGTCAATCATCTTGTGTAATGCAATCCACAATATCATCTTGATATGCTACATGTTATATTGGGGAGGATTCTGCTGGAGGTCATATCACTACCCAAACTATGTATTTCATATGAAGTCTTACTACAATTTACACATGACATACTAGTAGCCTATGAGTATATACATGTGATTAAGAATAAGTGTAGGAAAATATCTCTTTCTTCATGAAGTTTGATATGCACAAAGCATATGAGTCAACGGCTTTCTTTTTGGAAAATATGATGTATATATTTAAATTCCATCGCATATGGATAAACTTGATGATGGCTTGAATTAGATCCCTTAAGTATTAAGTAAGGTTTAAATCATAGGAAACTAATTTCTATACAACGACGAGGGAATTTCGCCAACGAATGTGTTATCACTTATATCCACAATCGTAGGGGGTTGCGTGTATCCCCTTCAATAAGTAAGATTATTTATACCAACAAGGAGCAAGAATGAAGTGGCTTATGCTAATAACATGAAATTAGCAGCAACCTATGCAAAAGATGGTTGACTATTATTTGTGTCTTTCAGAATTGCCTAGAGATATCCCAGTCCTCAAGATCAATTCAATAACAAGCGATAGGTTGAACTTATTAAGCCTTCTAGATGTTCTCATGGACATATGTATGTGTTTCTTTTCAATATACTCTCATGTGGGTGGTCCCAATTCTTATTGCACCACAATAACCCAACCTATACTACCCATGATTAAATTACCAATGACTTACCAAGTTTTCATTGGAAACAACTAAAGTGAAATTAAATTTCTAACAAATTAGCAAGGTTTCGTTCGAAACAACTAAACTACATTAAGTTTCTAACGACTTACCAAGTTTTGGTTCGAAACAACTAAAGTAATAACAATTTTCTAATGATTTACCGAGTCCCCGTCAAAAACAGCTAAATTATACTACAACCATGGTGTTAACATTTCTATGGTCCCCATTGCTCCAATATGACATGAATCCAAGATTTAACGAACAATTTCTTCTCAATAGGGCTTACCCTCTCAATTCATCATAAGATAGTGCCCTCCTCCAAAACCATAAATTGTAGTAACATTCAGCAATCACACATGACCATTAGAGAATTAACAACACAAGCACAAACAATATTGCATCGCCATTTCATATACAA
Organism: Hordeum vulgare subsp. vulgare; assembly: GCF_904849725.1. Lineage (NCBI taxonomy): Eukaryota > Viridiplantae > Streptophyta > Magnoliopsida > Poales > Poaceae > Hordeum > Hordeum vulgare. Next base: position 577,310,409 of record NC_058524.1, on the reverse strand, counting down.
CTCACTAACTCGGGCTCCCCACGTGTCTTCGAGAACTTAAGTACTAAAAATTACAAACATGGGCATCAACAGGGGTGTAAGCTATTGGTGTTAAAGTAAATTATAGTTTATTTTTATAATCTACAATTTGAATTTATAAATTCTCCACCAATAAATTACACAACTTTGACTATAACAATACCAAGAATGATACATGATTCAAGATATAAAGATAGCATATGCAACGATGGATATGGGGATGGTTTTTATTTATAAAGATGGTGCTCCCCATGTTATCTTGGTGTTATGGATGGACATGGGAAAGAAATCCGCCCACCGAAAATACGGAGGACGTAGAATCTACTCTTGTTAGTGACGAAAGGCATTTTTTTTCTGCTTTAATATCCCTTGGCATACCCAAAAATCATGTGTGGCTTCATCTTCATGTATAAACAATTTCCTATTATTTTTTTCATTTCCATAAATTACATAAATCTATTGATATTTATCCTACTCCTAAATTCCCTATCCAAGTGATTAACTAGTGTAATCTTTAAATAAAAACATGATCTCTCACACATATGTTCAATGTAGCTAATGATTAAGTGAAAATATACATGTTTACCTACTAAATTTATGACATGAATGTACATGCATATTGATTCCTTTTTGTGTAGAAGGCCTAGTACGATAGTTTTTGAAGAAGTATTTGGTGGCATTGACTAGATTGTATGTAAAGGATTTCAATGTATCACTCATTTTATTTGCCAATGACTCCATAATTATTATGAAAGCAAGTGTGTCAGATGCAACTATCTACAACGCATATAGGGTGCCTATTATGCATGAAATGTCGGAACAGGTGGTGTTTTTAGAAAAAAATGGGCATTTTCTTAGTCATAATACTAATGTTAAACAAGAGTTGATATTCGTGTAAATTTGCATTGAGACAGGGGCGAGCAGGGGCCTGCCCCCCTCCCCCCCCCCCCCCAAACGATCGGCGAAACCTAAAGTATCTAGTGTATATTTTACTGATATGCGCAAGTGTGTATGTATTTGGCCCCCCTATCAGCGGCTATATCCAAATCCTGGCTCCGCCACTCCATTGAGACACCCATGGGTCTATCCTATGTAGAGTTTTCTAGCATATTTATTATTGCTTGCTCCGAGCTTTTGTCGGTTTTCACTCTCAAATTATCGTCTATTTGTCAAAAATAGAGAAATCCTGGTTTTTCCCTTTGATTACACGATATTACGCTTATGAAGGATTTGGAGCAATATTTAAGTAAACAGGAGGACATTTGTAAGCTTACCTTTTGGAAGAAATTTCATCACACGAAATCGAAGGGAAGACGACCTTTGGTAAGAGGGCGTCCACTTGTAAAAATGGTTGTTCCACATTGTGCCACATCCATCTAGTAATCCCAACACCTATCGTGAAGGAACCAGATGGAACAGGTCATCACGGGAAGAAGAACACAAACCATGCGAGAGGAGGCAAGATCCAAAGTGGAATTGATTCACTTAGATCCATCCCAGACTCCTCCATTCCACCATCGATAACACCACCATTAGAGATATTCATACTTGTAAGACTAGGTCGTAAACTCTATTAAAACCTTTACTCCGAGACCATGGCCTATATATGCATGCATCTTATGGTGAACTATGTATTATTGAAATAATTTCCTTTTAACTGAACTACGTGTTTAATTGTGACCCCTCTCTCATTTGTAAGTAATCAGCCTCTGGGTGTGGGAGATATAGGGGAGTGGTAAGTTGTAATTGTGAACAACACATACTTATAATTATCTACGGTTACTTTGATGATTGATTATAGGTTGATTATCCATGGCATACACAATGCTTGTTGCCTAATTTAAGGACCCATGCAACACAATCGAGAGACCTACATGGGTAAGCAATTGTGGTCTTCCAATTCTGCAACCTTCGTGTGACAAGTATCCATGCCAAGAGAAGACAGTATGAGCAACACAAGAAGCCATGGCACCTAAAGCGTACGTCCGATCTAACACTCTTAATTCTTGAGCCGACCTTTGATGATGGTAATGAAAAGCAGCATAATAGAGTTAAACAATTCAGAGAGGACGAGTTTGGTTATTCCAAAGTGAATCACTTACCAAATACTCGATATGAAGGGTAATACCAGACTATTGATGCACAACGCACTTTCACTATTTAAGATGAATTGGACTACTCCACGCCTAACCTTTTTATTGCATGAAAAACATGGTTACTTTATGTTATTTTTTATTTTTTTACTTATAGTACTTTATTCTCTTTTTTTATCCTTTCCAACTCACTATTTCCGTCATAACCATCTAAGTCTTGCAGATACCAAACTAGCCAATCCACTCGATACTCATGGCACCTCGGGTGCATGTCAGCACTCATCAAAATACTCGCATACGCTCTTCGTTGGCATGATATAAATGGGGAGAATACTCTCCGAAAATGTGCTTAAATTAGAACATGGAGTGAACATCTCGGTGCTGAGTGAACATCATGACGCGATATACACGATATTACCAGGCTCGAATAGTTGTGGTCCAACATGCGGTTTGTAATGGACCAACCTCACTCCATTAGCGCACGCCTTATAGTTGAATCATGCCCGATTTTATTTACAACTTTTTACCATTTTTGGAACAATTTGTTTGGTCTTTTCTTTTTTCCTTTTTTCCTTTTTCTTTCTTCTAAATGCGTGATTTTTTCGGATCCAAGATTTTTAATAAAAAATACATGATTTTATTTCAAATTTATGAAAAAAATATCAAATTTATGAATTTCGGTTTTCAATGTGATGACCTTTTTCCAAATTTCTGAATTTTTTCAAAATTGATACCACTTTCCAAAATTCAATTATTTACTTTCAAACTCAACAATTTTTCCTCTAAATTAATGATTTTTTTCGAAATAGATGATTTTCTTTAAATAATTTGTGAACTTTACTAAAAATTTATAAAAAATCAATGATATTTTCTGAAATCAACAAGTTTTTTAAAAATTTATGTTTTTTCACAAAAATCCATGAGCTTTTTTAATTCACTTTTTTCCAATTTTTAAGCTTTTTAGAAATTCTATTTTCTTAAGTCAATGGTTGACCGATCAACTGGCAATCGTCGACCGATCAACCGTTATTCTAAGTAACCAAATGTGAGCTACTGGTTAAAGGCCGGCCCATTGTTCGTGGTCAGTGGGCGCCAATGCTTCTAGCCGACGCTTTATCTGCCGGGAGCTCCTACCCATCGATTGTTGCGGCAGGAAATCCCGATCCGCACACGGGGGCGCCCGACTCGGCCAGTTCAGCTTTGATTCCTTCTTTCTTTTTTTCTCTAACTTTTTTCCTTTTCTGCTTATTTCCTATTTTTTGTTCTTTTTTCTTTCGTTTTTCCTTTCCTTTTTGTATTTGAAGCAAAAACATTTTTAAATTTAAAGAATATTTTATGAAAATCCAGAATATTTTTTGAATTATCAACGAAGTTTGAAAGGATAATGTTTTGAAATTTGGAACGTTTTTTCAAAATCAAGAACATGTTTTCAAATTTAAGAACAATTTTTTAACACAAACTTAGTTAAGGAATTGAACACTTTTTATATATTTCGAGTATCTTTTAAAATCCAGAATTTATTTTCGAAAATTCACAACACTTTTTGAAAATCCAAAAGTATTTTGAAGTTATAAATATTTTTGAAAAAGGGCAACTATTTGAAATTTAGAACATTTTATTAAAAATAAAATAATATTCTAATTTGAATAACAACCTTTGAAAATCCAAAACGTTTTCTTAAAATCTTGAATATTTTTTGAAAATTCAGAACATTTTCTAAAAAATCAAAAATATTTTTCGAATTTGAAGTAAAAATTTTGAAAATTCTAAACATTTTCCGAAAACTCAGAACATTTTTTGAAAATCAAGAACATTTTTTTAAAAAGCAAAAAACATTTTTCGAATTTGAAGTTTTTTTTTTAAATCCAGAATATTTGTTTAACAAACAAAAACATTTTTCAAATTTGAAGAACATTTTTTGAAAATCCAGAACATTTTCTGAAACATAAATAGAAAAGAAAAAAGAAATAATAAATAATAAAGAAAAAAGAAAATGATATAAAAACCGGTTCAGGTAACCTCCTAGAAGTCTCCCAAAATCAAAAAAAAATCGGCTAGAACCTCTAGAACATTCCCTAATCCGGGAACAAAAACTGTGGCTCGCTCCGAAATCATGTGCTTTTGCCCGACTAGCTGCTGCAAAGAGCTGTAAATAGGGTTTTCCTTATCCGCCGACTAGGAGCTCATTAGTTGATTGGCGCGGGTCGTACAAGGACAGCTCCTGATTGGGCAGGCTTGTTATCACCCAAAAACGGTAAGAGCATCTCTAATACACCTCGTATAATCGTTGAAACTGTAAAATTTCAGCGATTATATAGGTTTGGGTCATTTTACCTCCCATAACAAACACCGTAAATGAGGCCCGACCCATAAATTTTTTGCGATGGCCCGCAAACGAGACCTCGCGACCACTATATTTTTGCGCTCGAATGTTGGATACAAGTGTGAACCCTATCCCGCTGTTGTCACGAAAAATCCCCACCCCTCACCGTCGGCCCTTCACATCTGTCGCGCGTGTATCCAATCCGCCGCCTCGCCCCTCCAATCCATCGTCCGAGACGGACAACTCCAATGGTCGTGGCAACAACGACCGTGAGAGGGCGCGTCGCTTCAGATCTGACGCGGCGCGGAAGCGCGCCACCCTGCGATAGACGCGCTGGGGCCGGTCGTCGCCGCCGTCGCTCCTCCGCCGCGAGAGAAAGGTGTACAACCGTGCGCGCGGCCGCCTCATCTTCGGCAGCTCCTCCGAGGCGTCGAGCTCGCGCTCGCGCTCCTCCCTTTCCCAAGTGAAGAGGGAGCTAGAGAAGCTCTATTCGGTAAAGATGGAGTCGGAGGTCGAGGCGGGACCGGAGCGGCGTGCCGGGGGCGTCGTCGGATCGGAGGACTTCATGCCCCCGGCGGAGGCAGACACTTTTTTTCCCGTGCTGCTAGTGCCCAGTGCACGGGAGGCGGAAGAGGACCAGCACTGCCGTCGGCGGGACGAGGAGATCGACACCGTGCTCTACGAGCAGGGTGTCGCATTGGCCCTCACCTTTGGCGACAAGGTGGAGGAGTGGCGCCGCGATGCCACTGAGCAGGAGTGCATCTACCTCGACCTCTGCTCCTCCAACGACGACGGCTGAGCGCTCCCGCTGGACAACTACAACACAAGCTCCGATGAGCTCAATTTTGCGTAGTGCGGTAGGGTAGTTATTAGCTCCGGTGAGCTCGGTAGGATTACCCTAGCTCGACACTCCTCTAGTAGCTGTGCAGAATAGACTGTAGTATGTGATAAACTATGAATGATCAGTGTGGTTGCAATTTCTCACACGCGATTTTTTTAAAAATTATATAGTTTCATATACAAGGTCTATTCTGGAACGCACAATTTTGCCCCGCAAAACCCAACTTCCTCGAACTGTAAACATCTTTTGTGGATCGAGAAAATACAGGATCTACTAGAGAGGCTCTAACAAACTCACTGAAAAATTCAGTGCAATAGAAAGCCCTCACATCTCCTGCTTCTGAGTGCTCCTCGTTCGCTAGTCGAGTTGATGAGTTTCGATGTTCAATTAGGAAACACGAATAATAAGAACCAGCAACGAAGGAATTTAAAATGTGATACTTTTCATTTTGTTTTCTATTGGTTATTATTTTTTTATTTTCTTTCTAGTTACTTTTTTCCATAAAAAGGAAATTTCAAGAATAGTTAGTCTTGTGAAAATGTTCAAAATTTGAAAAATTGTTTACATCTTCAAACAATTGTCCGCTTTTCTTCAACAGCATATTTACAATCTCAAAAATTATTCTCATTTGCAAAAAAATGTTTGGGGCAATATTAGTTTATATTTACAAAAATTATTCCCATTGTGAAAAAATATATGACATTTTGTAAATTTTTCCAATCTTTTAAAAAGATCACATTTTATGAAAAATGAGCGAATTTACAAAAATAAAATCGTTTTTTATTTTGTGGGAAAAGTTTGAAACCAGATTTTTTATGTTTTGAATAAATTTCTAAACACATGAACATTTGTTTAAAAACCAATCAATTTTTGAAAATGCCAAAAAATAGAAAAGCCAAATATTTTTGAAAATGAAACAAAAAATGTATTTATGAACAAATTTTGAAATATCCTAAACTATTCTTGGAAAATCTAACATTTTTAAGAAAAGGAACAATTATTTAAAATGCGAATAGGTTTTCAAATTATGAAGAAAATTGACAAAAATACAAAACAATTCTTGAAAAACATGAAAAAAAACCAAATTGCTTTTGAAAATGTATAATTTTTTGAATCTGTGAACAAAATTAGAAAACACTGAAATTCTGAAAAAACAATTTTAGAAATATCTGAACATTTTTCAAATCGCAAAGAAATGAAATAAAAAAGTGAAAATGAAACATGAAGAAAAGAAAAATGAGAAAAAGGTAAAAACAAAAGAAACCAAGCGAGAAAAGAGAAACAAATATTTGTTTCTGTAGTAAGCTGGCCCATTGCTCATGCTCGATGGCTTTACGCGTGCGTTTGCACCATAGGTTGATGTAATGTGTGTCAAAAAAGATTTTTTTGGTTATCTAGAAAAAGGATTTTTTGGTTAACAACGTTGTTGTATGTGGCGCAAAATCTTGAGAGGCCTACACATTGATGATGATGCCTTATCTGTCAAGTACGTGGGGGTGTCTTTCCTTGTGGGGTAGATGGAAGTAATTGCTTCAAACACTTTCTTGATTTTCAGTACTCCCTCCGTCACAGTTTGTAAGGCGTGCACGTATACCTAGGTCGTCAATTTAACTTATATAAAATATATTGTTTAACATAAAAATTATATCATTAGAAAATAGAACATCTAAAGTTTTTAATGATATAATTTTTGTAATATATGTCTTTCATTAAGTTGGTCAAATTAACGACCTAGGTATACGTACATGCCTTATAAACTGTGATGGAGGGAGTAAATAGGATGATCATCACGTCTCGAGACCGAGCCCCCATTAATAAAGTCAAGGATCTCGTCGACCCTACTTTTGACCTTTGGGATGAGCCCTTACTTAGCTTCACACATGTCAAAAGAATTAGGGTTGGAGGAGGAATAAGGATGCTTTTTATAGTGTTTCCCATTTTGTAGACATTTCCAACCATTGGAACCCGTGCACATGCAGTGTCCAGCGGCAAAAACACTACCCCATGCGCACGGGTGTCCCGAGACAAATGTGGTACCCCGTGCGCACGGGGTCAAAGACCCTATACGCCCAGGTGCCATAGAGTAGGGCACCAGAGACTTTGGGTATTTTCCATGAACACATGGAGGGTATAGAAATGATGGATGGAAGGCTCCCTTTTTAGTGGTAGGAGTGTATGTAAGCAAGCATATAGTTCTAGAGTATTTCCACACCGTTATTCTTCCACCTTGCCCCCTCTTGATAGTCTAGTTGCCCTACGACTCAAATCAAACCGAACTAAAACCTCCAAGTCGTCGGAAAACAACACCTTTGATTCTTGAAGTGGGGGGTCAACCATTTCCATAAATCATCCAAGGAATCAATGACCTGAGATAAATCTTAGCAACAATCATTAGTTCCATTAACCACATTGTCATCACATCAAAATACCATTTAGAGATAAATGCAGTGGCGGAGCTAGCATTTGATGACTGGGTGGTCCATCTCAAAAGAAGTTGACAACAAATATGACATGTAAACATTACAAATACCACATAGAAATAGATTAATATGGTCTTACAAACACACTAAGAATCTCATTCAAGTCCCAGTTTTGCATAAAAGAAGCCTACATTCGTCAATAATTCTCCAATAAGAATTTATCTTCTATCAACCACCGACACAATTGACTTAAGCGGTTCGTGTTCATGTATTGTAGTGGACTATGCCCAACACAACGAATCAACAAGCAATGAAGCCAAGCCTAAATAAAAATTGAGGAACTGAAAAATGGTACCTCAAATCAGCTAGTCAGGCTCAGTCGAATGCTCCAGCACAGACTGGGCGGTAGGTGGCTGCCGCCGGCTTGCACGAGCGCCACTCGGTCGGGGCAGGGCAGCAGGGTCGCGACCGGGGGCGATGGCGCGGATTGCGCCGAGCGGCGGGCAGGCCGAGGGCACGACAGCAAGGCTGGTGCGGAAGAGCCTCCTAGGAAGATGGCCAGACGACGACGAGAAAGGGCGGCCAGGTAGGCAAGGGCGGTGATGGGGCGGTCCGCGACTAAGAGCATCTCCACCCCCCCCCCCAACAGGCCCTGCCGGGGAGACTTTTTTAGCGCTGGCAGTGCGAAATCGCCCAGTTGCGCCCCTAACTCCTCGTTTGTCGCCGGCTTGGGCCAAAATAACAACCGGCAATCCGAGCCAAACCCAGCTTCCCGGGGTGACGCCTGGGAGCGTAGGGCGAAGCAAAAAGGCAAGCGGACCCGCTCTATCGACCGCACACGGGTCTTTCCTGCCGTTTTCTCCCCTTCCTCCTACTTTTTACCTCCATTTCCCCTCCCTCCTCTCGCCATTCTTCTCCCGCTCCCGCCATCCGGTTGCCATGCCGCCGAAGGAGTACACCTTCCCACGCCCCGCCTCCACCGCCGATTCCATCCAGTCGAAGCCGAGGAAGCCGAGGAAGACGATGCCCAAGCCGGCGGGCGTTTCGGACGCCGAGTGGAGGGCGGACGTTCAGCGCCGGGAGGCGGTCACAACAGACAGGCAGAGGAGGCTCGACGCCAAGACGATCAACGACACGGAGGTGACGGTGGCGGCGGCTGCAACCATGGTCGATCAGGAAGAGGTGTCTCGTGCGGGGATGATGAACCCACCTGGCCGCAACTCGCAGGCTGCATGGAGGGGTCTCCAGGGTGTTGCGCCGGCCACTCACTCGTCGACGATGTCGCCTTGGGGATATGCTCACTCGCCTGGCTACTCCGACGGCGACGCGCATGGCGGCTTGAATCCCAACACCACCTTCTCGCATGGCGCGCCGCAGTGTTCCTCCCCCACCGATTTCGGTCACGACCCGCGTACTCCCTCGCCCGCGTTCAACGCTGGCCCCAACACACAGTACAACTACTCGCCGCTGGCATACTCGTCAGCAGCCTCGCCTGCGCCATCTATGTGTCGTGGCATCCTTCCGTTCGCGCCAACTTCGTCACTCTAGTTTAACTACGCCGACGCCGCCGACATGGACGAGATCATCACGAGCGGCTCCGTCGCCGCCGTGTCGCACCCGGAGTTCGGCGCGCAAGATGAAACAATGGACACCATTGGCGACATCGAGATGAGCTCGACGACGCCGAGGAGGGGGAGGGGAGGACGAGGCAGTGGAGGTGGAACTGGAACCAAGGCCGTAGAAGAAGGGGAGAAAGAGAAAGCGGGAGGCGAACGCCAAGCCGGTCGAACCCCGCGTCAAGTGGGGGTCCAAGGAAGACGAGTGTCTCGCCGAAGCATGGAAGACTATCAGCATCGACCCGATCACCAGCACGAATCAGAACAGTGTCACGTACTAGGGGGAAATCAAAATGGCGTTTGATGAACACAAGCTGGTCGACCCCGGCTTCGCCAGTATCCATATGGACCGCGACAAGAAGGCCATGGCGAACCGCTGGTCGACGATCCAGATGGCCTGCAACAAGTGGCATGGCATCATGGAGGAGGTCGCGGCTAGCCTGGAAAGCGACACCAACGTCGAGGGTTAGGTATGCCCACAGTTCGCAGGCCCTAGTTTGTCACGTCGTCGCGTGCTTTGCCGACATGTTCCGTCCGTCGTCTTGTGTAGATGCTTTGGATGTTCGCCATGTACCGCGCCGACAACGAGGGCGAAGATTTCATGTTCCTTCCCGTGTTCTCCAGGATCGACTCATGCGAAAAGTGGAGGGAGGTTCGGCTCGCTCTCGACAAGGCCAAGGAGACCCATAACCCGGACGCGCCTGCCCCGTATGCGACAAAAGGGCGCCTAGATGGCACCAAAAAGGCTAGGGCGGCTAGAGACGCGGCACCTGCTACCCAACGGTTGCAGGCTTCGATCGAGCAATGCATCACGGACGTCAAGAGTAGTGTTGCTAGGCGGGAGGAGAAATCCGACGCACGGTGGTCGGCGCTAATGATCAACGTCGCTGCAAAGAAGAGGAACACCGACTTGGAGTTCATGATGAGGGCCGACACGTCGACGATTGACGAGAAGGTGAAGGAATGGTACATTGTACAACACGACCTCATCTCGAACTAGGATGACACCGCCCACGATGGCGACCGCAACCGCAACCGCAAGAGCGACAACAACCGCGATCGCAACGGCAACCACGACGACGACGCCCAGCCACACAGAGCGCACACCGACCGCGAGCCCGACTACGTCGATGACAAATAGCCCTACGACGCCGATGATAAGCCCATCTACGCCTGTGGAGGAGCCGCACTGTAATGCCCCAAGTGTAAAACCTTCCCTATTTGGAACCTATCTCATGTGGGTCCACCTTAACATTGTTATGAGAGAGTCCTTTTGCATGTATGATTTCATGTGCCTCTTATGTTCTTCCTTGCATGCATGCATACCATATGTTTCATGCCATGTCTTGGCCTTGTGTTTGCTTTGTGTTTTCATGGGATGTGTGTGGATACCTTGTGATCTCATGTGAGGTGTGTTGATGTGTTGGAAGGGTTAGATGCATAGCATGTGGTGGCTTGATATTGTTTCATTCCCTTTGCTCTCTTTTTACCTCAAGTTCAAAATTCCAACCTTTATATTCCTGTTTTAAAATGTCTTGTGTTTAGGAAATATTGTGGAGATATTGGGGTGCAAGATTTGGGGTTTTGAAGAGTATCCTAAAGGTGCAATAAATCACAAAACAGATATTACAATTGGTGTTTTGTATTTATTTAATTTCCCCATAAAAATTCCTTTCGTGTTTTATTTAAATAGCTTATTTATTTTCAGGTCCAGGGGCATTTTTGCTTTGATTTTATCTCCAGTAGTTTGCTGGTTTTATTTCTCTCTTTTCTGCCTTTTTCAGTTAATAGGTAATAGCCCACGGCTTGCTTTTCCCTATGTGGCGCTCTGGTGGGCTTCCTCCCACTCAGAGAGGCCCATCTCTTCTCCCTCTCGTGCGCCAGGAGCCCACGCGCGTTCCTTCTTCCTCCCTGACACCGTCTTCCCCCCTCTCTGCCTTTCCGTCAGACCACCAAAGAGAGACGCAAGCGCCATGAGGCACTAACGTCGAGCCCCCCTATTTATCTCGGTGTCCGTGCCCTCCTCCCTTTCCTAGGGTTTCCCATCTCTCCCATCCGCCGCCGCCACCTCTCTCCTTTCCCCATCTCTCCTCCCTCTCCTTGGTAAGTTCTCTGTAGAGTAGGAGCACAGAGAGAGAGAACCCCTCGCCACCGTCTACCCCGCCTTCTCCGACGAGCAGCGCCGGCGACCATGTCCAGGGGCACGGGGATGGTGCCCGCGCTCCATTTTTGTCCTCGATGAGGTCAAGGGGCGTCCTCACCGACGACCAGGAGCTCGCCGACGCCGCGGACCTGGTGCTCCTTCCCCTCTGCTTCGGTTCTGCACCAGGAGCCTCTTCGTCGTCGATCTTCTTCCCCCTCCAGCGCCTCCTCCTCCGACAGGACTCCTTCTTCCTTCTCTAGGTGAGGATGTCGCCCCCTTCCTTCTTCCTCCTTGGATCGGCCCGGATCTGCCGTAGTGCACGTCGAGCTTCTCTGTTCTTAGCAGATCGGTAGCAGGTGCATCAGGTGCAGTAACGTGTGCATGTGTGTGTGGGTGCGCTTGTGTTTGTGTGTCGCAAAGCAGGGGACCCCTCCCCCTCGTAGCGCCATCCCATTGATCAGAGTAGAACGCCCTCGCGTGAGCGCAGCAGTAGCAGGATCGCCCCGGCGTCCTCCCTGTCGCCGACGTGCAGAGTAGAGAATAGGTGCCTGTGCTAGTATACCTTGTGGTTCCCCTCTATTCTATCAGTAGCCGTGTCATACCGCAGTGGTTGGGAGTCCTGTTAGTTATCGAGAGGTGCAGGGATCGAGTCCCCGGTGGTGCACCCCCTCTCTCTGTCAAAACAATGACAGTAGCAGAGTGGTAGTCTGTTCTGTGGTTTACTAGGGGCACTGGGGTTCGATCCCAGACCAACCCTTTTGTATTTTTTTCTTTCTTTATTTCTTATTTTGTTTCTTTGCTATTATTTCCTACTTCTTGTGCCTAAATAATGGGCATGAAGGAGTGCTCTTATTATTCCCTTTCCTGTCCAGTAGTTGTAGTGGTGTAGGTAGCATATGTGGGTGTGGTGTATGTGTGTATTTGTGGTTACTTGGTGTTGTGCATGTGTATGTGAGGTGGTGCTAGCTTTGTGTTTTGATGTGTGTAGGTGGTCATAGTTTCATTCTTATGTGGAGTAGGTGATATGTTTTGTGTGCATATCTTGGGGTGCTTATGGTGTGAAGAACGCACCCACATGAACATAGTTCATGTACACCCCAGTAGAGAGCATGTGTATGTGATATGGTGCTCCCATCTTGTGCTACATATTTAGAGGATTACATCTTGTGTTTTGTTCATGAGCTTGTTGTAGTGTGGGCCAATGGAGTGGTTGTGTGTGGTGTGGATCACACCGCCTTTGCAAGTCACTAAGCACCTTCACATGACCATATGTGAGAGGGCATGATGGCTTGTGTGTGTGTGGATAGTTTGGTAGATGAGCTTGGTGTTGATGTGCCATGACACATACAAGGGATCAAAACCCTCATGTCACTATTGTCATTATGCACATGAACAAGTATCCATGTAGGAGTTGATCTAGTGAAATGCACATGAAATGTTGCACTATTCACTATGCATGAATTCTTGTAGTTTCTTCCTTCCTAGTTTGTGGTCACTTGCTCCAAGTAAGTGCATGCATATTATATATGATTTTGGGGTAGAATATCCCAAGGAATCCATTGGTGAACTTAGTTTTGCCATTGGAACATTTTCTGGAGATGACATATTTCATTTTTCTTCTATGTTTAGAGCTTAGTTCCATGAGTAGTGGTGTGCCTTTGTGTTTGTTTCTTGGTTGTGGTAGTAGAGGGTGACCCCCTCTACCACATGTTGGTTTCATTTCATGTTTTGGAATCCGTATCTGCAAGTTGTGCTCATCCAAAGTAGGCTTGTGGCTGAAATTCCCACTAAGTCTGAGAATCTGTTTATAATTTCTTCTCATGTACATGAGGTTGTGCAGGTCACTGTGTTGTGATCTAGCCTTAACTTTCAACTAGGAAGTTGAAGCTGATATGTTTGTCTAGCTCCCTGTAAAATTTCATTCCATTTGGAGTCCTGTAGATTATGTTTTGGCTGCTGTCAAAATGCTTCAGAGCAAAGACAGATAGTGAGAATCTGGAATTTTCACTAAGTCCGTGAAATCTGATATTTTTGGGCAAGTTTGCAGCCTTGTAACTTTCTGTGTTTAATTCATTTTTGTGTGATTCTTTCTTGTTCTTGTAGTATTCTTGGATAGATACAACCACATATATCATTTCTCATGTTTGGGTGGCTGCAGGTGCTTTGCATGTAGCTCACAAAGTGCTATGATGCAGTTTATGGCAGATTGTGTAGTTTTGTCATTTTGATGTTTGTGAGTGCTTAGTTGATGATGTGGTGTTCTTCTTTGCTCCACCCCATTCATGTTGGTTTGTTTTATGTCTTGTCTACCTGGAAATACCAGAGTTGTGCCATTTGAGTGTGTGGTGTTGATTTTGACACGCAGGGCTTCATATCTTATTTCGTTGATTCCCGTTGATCCGTAGCTTTGATTGTAGCGTTCTTTATATGCTTTTGCATCATTTTCTCGAGACGCATCTGATCATATCATTCTCATGCATGTCCAAATATCTTAGGATGCAGTTATGTCTAGGAAAATGTATTTACTCTTTATGCTTGTGCTAGTGATAGAAATAGTGATGCATGTTCATATTCATCTCATGCATCATGTGCTTGTTGCATCTTGAGGTGCTGTTGTTCATTGGATATTATTCTTATGTTGGGTAGCACCGGGATCGGAGAACGAGTGCGTGGATTCAAGAGAGTACGTGTAGGACGAACAAGAACCATTCCAAGCTGAGGATATCACAGGCAAGATGATATGACCTTGATTCCATCTCTAGACTTGTTATGCTAGATTACGTTTCCTTTGTCATATGCTCGCTGCCTACCACTGAAATATTGCCTCCTGATATGCCATGAACCCAAACACTGATCCCTTCCTAGCAAACTTGAATGGCTAAGTAGGCTTTGCTCAGCTACTAATGTTAGCGTTGCTAGATCACTACAAGAAATATGTCAACTAACGACCTTTTGTCAGTGACCCTAGAAGGAATGGTCATAAATCTATGACCATTTGACATCATTTGGTCGTAAGCTGTCTGGAGGGGTCCTAGCCCCAAAAACCAACGACCATTTTCATCAGAAAGGTCATCACTTGCTTACTGGAAAAGGTCATAAAGCGGACAGCACCTGGCACTGCCTTATTTCTAGGTGATAATGACCAATATGAATGGTCGTTACTAAATAGTTCGAATGCACTAGGCTGGTTACACAGCCACCTTAACAGCCTCGCTTACTTGTCACTGAGGTAGGACCCATTTGACAGGCAGGTGAGGGGCCAGCGACCGAGCGGGGACATGCGCGAGCCTCGCTTAATTCCCGAAAAAACATGCACGAGCGGGGACTCGAACCCACGACCGAGCGCTTATAAGTTTATAAGTGTTTGTTACCGCTGGGCTAGAGAGGGACTGTTGCTCGGGTATCGGTATTTGGGGGTATATTATATTAAATCGTGGGTCTCTCGTATCATTGACAAGTGGGACCGACGGGGACGGCCAACACTTGGCCAATTTCCGACAGGGGCCAACACTTAGCCAATTTCCGACAAGGGACGAGCAAATCTAGATCTCGGGGGTGGCGGCGACCGACGGGGACGGGGCGGCGGCGACCGGCGGGGATAGGGGCGGCGACCGACAGGGGCGGTGACCAACAGTGGTGGTGCTGACGCCACGACCACCTCACCCATCGGCAGTGGTGGTGGTGCCGATGCCTCGGCCACCTCGGCCATGCCTCGGCCATGACGACCTCACCCGGCCGGTGGAGGTAGCGGTGGTGGTGCCGCTCGCCTCAACCATCTCGCCCACTGGTAGTGGTGGTGGTGCCGCCACCGAGCATGAGGGACTCACCGCCGAGCATGGGGGACTCGCTGCTGCCGCCGGACAGAAGCTTGATTAGAAAAGGAGTTAGAAGGTTTTCGAAAGAACATATGAAAGGAGTTGATGAATTCATGCAATTTCTTCGGGCAAATTTTTCCAAGGATGCTGTCATTGTTTGCCCATGCTGTAATTGCCTCAACCGTTCGAGAAAATCTCAAGGAGTAGTGGAAGATCATCTTCTTCTTAATGGGATGGCCAGCACATATGATAGATGGATATATCATGGAGAACCTTTAGCCGGACAACCTCAACATATTGAAGCTGATACACAGGCCCCTCATATGATGGGTGGTGGTGATGCTGCCATTAATTTTATGGAAAATATTTTGCGAGAGAATGTTGGTTTGGATGAAGAGGATGGGCATGAAGATGATAGGATTCCTGACCTATTGAAGGATTTGTACGATGCTGAAGATCGTGCTGATGGGCAGAAGTCGATGTTTGCTGAGGTGTTGGAGGAGGCTAAGCGCGCAGCTCATGAAGGGGGTAAATTTTCAAGATTTACCTTCACCGTGAAGTTACACCACATCATATCTTTCTACCGGATTAGCAATGCTGCATTCAACGCAATACTCCGCCTTTTGACCTTGCAATTCCCTGATAGCTCTGTTCCCAGGTCTTATGATGAAGCATTGAGCATATTCCGCAGGCTGGGGCTAGGTTATGTTTCAATACATGTGTGCCCAAATAACTGTGTCTTGTTTCGGAAGGATTTTGCGAAGCATGACAACTGTCCAAAATGCAATGCCTCAAGGTGGAAAGATGTTGATGGGAAGAAGTCAATACCAGAGAAGGTACTGAGGCACTTTCCATTGATACCAAGGCTGCAGCGGATGTTTATCTCGAAGAAATCATCGTTGGAGGTACAATGGCACAAGCTTCAGCGGCAACATGTGGACAATGAGCTGAGCCATCCAGCGGACGGAGAGGCATGGAAAGAATTTGACCGTGAACATGGAGATTTTTCTTCAGATCCAAGGAATATAAAACTCGGCATTGCCATAGATGGCTTTAATCCGTTTGGGAACATGAACACATCTTATAGCATGGGGCCCGTTTTTGTGGTGCCATACAACCTGCCATCATGGGCATGCATGGATCAGTCCAACTTCATGATGTCACTGCTTATCCCTGGTCCAGAGTCTCCAGGAAAGGATTTTGATGTCTTTATGGAGCCCCTCGTAGAAGAACTGCTCCAACTCTGGACTGGTGTACGTACATACGATGCCTCTAGTCCGGAAGAAAAGTTCAATCTACGTGCTGCAGTCATATGGTCCATCCATGATTTCCCGACACTGCACACTCTGTCTGGGAGGATCACAGCGGGTTATCAGGCATGTGTCCATTGTGACAAAGACCCTTGCTCAAAGAGAATAAGGAGCAAGATCTGCTATATTGAGCACCGCCGCTTTCTTCCCCGAAACCATCACTGGAGAAGAAGCAAAGATTTTAATGGTGAGAATGAAACCCGTGACAAGCCAGCTAAATTCACTAAGGAAGAGCTGGAGCCGCAACTTGAGAAGGTGAAGGATGTGAGACCAGGAAAGCTTGCAAAGAAAAGAAAGCGCGCGGAAGGTCAATGTTGGGACCGGAGGTCTTGTTTGTGGGACCTGCCATACTCGGCTGGTCTGAAATTAAGGCATAATCTCGACGTAATGCACATTGAGAAAAACATATGTGAGAATCTGCTAGGGACGTTTCTGAACATTGAAGGGAAGACAAAGGACACGGTTAGTTCTAGGCTTGATTTGGAGGACATGGGCATAAGAGAAGATTTGCATCTACAACATGATGAAGCTGAACATACATTTGAAATGCCACGAGCATGGTATACAATGAGTAAAGAACAAAATCTAGCATTCTGTGAATTCATAAGAGCGGTGAGATTTCCAGATGGTTATGCTTCTAACCTAGCAAAGTGTGTTACTTCTGATGGATTCAAGCTTTCAGTACTGAAAACCCATGATTGTCACAGGCCTCTCAACAAACATATTTTGGACATGGTAAGATGTAAATCTTCTAGTTCGATTACTATGATAAGTGTGGGTCCAAAATACGGTCAAACGCATGAGTGCATAGAATCATGCACAAGTTATCCTATTATAAGAGCAAGGCACATGACACAAGGGCCATGGCACAAATTTGCCTCATTCATATGACCATGAAGTGCTAAGAGAACACCAACACTAAGCATTTCATCAGTGTGATTGACAAGGACATGCAGGAAATTACAAAGTGGAAAAAGTATTATGTTCATGCCATGATGCAACCTACACATGGTTGACTCTAATGTTATACATGCATGAAGTAAATACTTGTTATCGGAAAAAGCATTGGTATGGCCTAGAAGTAGCCGAGTCGTGTCTTGACTCTAATTTCTTCGTGACCAGCACCATCTTCTTCTGAGAATAAGTCAAGATAGCAATGCTTCTCCAAAGTACCTAAACCACCAATTAGGCACAATATGGTCCCCAAACTTATTGGGTCCGAAGTAGTTAGTCCAACTACAATATATATAGGGTAAGATCACTCAATTATGTGCATATAGATATAAGTTTTACTTTCAAGCACACCTTAACCTTTTAATGGATACGTCTGATTTACCATATACATATATTGGATCAAAGATATGATAGACACGGCATGTTCATCTACACATAGTAGATATGCCTACACAAGCCTATCAAAATCCAAGGATATACAGTTTGGACAAATGAACACATAATTTTTCAATTACAGATCATTCATGTCATCCAAAATGGACCGGGGTGACAAATCAACATATGATAGCACCCCAAGTTCAACACATGAACCGGTAAAGGCATCAAACCATGTAAGGTATGCACTTTGCACAACCTTACATGCATGTCTCACCCCAGTAGATGTATAAGTGTAGGTAATATGATTATAACTCCCACAACATTATGAAATAAATAGTACGAGCTCAAAGACATGCATGGGAGATTACCGGGAGACACATGAATTTCTCGGCAAGTTATGTAGGTCAAATGAAGACAAAGTCAAAATAAAATGACCATGAAAAACACTACCAATCCAGAGATACCATGTGTGAGAGAACACAATGGCATTTAGAGTTATCAGTGGTGGTAGGTGCCAAACGAGCACAAAGATCGTTTTATACTCACACAAGTGTGATATGGGAGTTCAAGCATAAGCATAATGTTTAGATGTCATATGTCAACATCCTAATTAGTTAGATCATAGTGTGGAGAAATAATTCGAAAGGCATGCATCAACTATGCCCTTCTTTTAGATACGATCTAGCGGCTAAGCCATGAGTATTGGTGTAGTAGGACGTCATACTCACGCACATCTAAGGGATTTAGATACCATCAGGGCTTATTATGCGAATTAAGATATGTGGAGCATGACACGCCACACAGTTATAGGATAACCCCATGTGGTAGATTCTGAGTGGCATACATCGGATGTTTTATCTTACCAAGGGATGTGACGTGCACAAAGCATATCACACTCCCATAATGTGATAATCCATGTATATATCATACAAGGCAATCAATCATCCAACTAAGCTGATAAGTGGATGCCAATTTGAACTTCGGATGGCTTTGACATCAAACGAATTGATTGGATAATCTTGCACCGTGAATACTAGATGGAGTCCAATACATACATACACATTTTGGGTTAGTGATGTGCGTAGAGCAGAACACTCCCCCTTAATGTGATGAGCTATTAACGTCTCAAAAGACCCACACATCGGTGCAGCTAGGATGCAAGTAATGATCAGGACTACACACAACTATATGACATACATAACGACCTACACATGATAGATAACACATAACAATCATACTAGTAGGCGCAACATGTCAAAGTACATGCTAGGTACCAAACCTAGACATGAGAAGGAGTGGGGCAGGCAACTTTCAATGTAAACAATTTAAGTACAAGTTACCGCAAAGAGGCACATCGGATATGGGATATGGGCTCGATAATCTAAATGACTTGGCTTGAGATAATACGAATGATGAAGAGTCCTCAAATCTTCATTGTGTATCCATGTCTCCAATGTCCTCCAAAGCCACCTATTGATCAAGTTTGAGCTTGTTGGTCCCCAACTACGTTGGGTCCTAAGAGGTTAGTCACAATAGGCTTGGCAACCCAAATGGTTCTTTTCTTGACACCATTTTGAGTACCAACAAACTTGGCAAACACATTGCCAACCTTATCCTTCCCAAGGGAATAGCTATCATCAATAGTGATTGGGTTGGATAAGTTACCTCTCGTGCAAGACGAAGCGACGTGACCCTTCTCACGACATAAGTAGCAACATCTACCCTTTGTTTTCTTCCCAGTTGATTTCTCACCTCGGGGAGTGTTGGCTTGGGTCTTATTGGGAAGAAGCCTTCCTTCAACTTGTAACTCAGTGTGTGATTGAGTTTGTGGCCGCTTCCCTTGTTGCTTGTGACTTTGAGACTTCGTCTTCAGAGGGCAAGATCTAACATGGTGCCCTTTAACTTTGCACTTGAAGAAAATGATTTTGGCCAAATTCCTAACTTGTTCTAGGCCACTCTTGTTCTTGTTTGAGTTTACTCCAACATCATTTTTGTCATTCGGAGATGTTTTCTCACACAGGACGTTGATGGGTGTGGACATCCCTTCATGACATTGTTTCAAGTCTTTCTTCAAAGAAGTGACTTGGGCCTTGAGCTCTTCGATTTCATCTGCACGGTTAGTATCAACGCAAGTACTATAGGAAGTGTAAGCTTCAATGTTAGAGAAGCAAGGCAAGGAAAGTAATTCATCACACGAGGTAGCAACATTATGAGTAGACGAATTACGAGGACTAGCACATGGAAATGTAGTACTTTGATTAGAAGTAGTGCCATTATCCACATGAGGCTCACTTGATGTTACCTTAGTGATGATAGCCTCATGAGCTAACTTTTGCACATTATGGGATGTTAGAATATCGGCATGAGAGCTTGAGAGCATTACATGGTTTTCTTCCAACTTCCCATAATTGCTAGTTAGTAAATCAAGTTGAGCACGTAGCTCAACATTCTCCTTCAATGTTGATACTTCAAATGAGATAGAGTTAGATGTACAAGTATCATCAACAATATGAGAGGAGTAAGTAGCAATTAGAGACTTCTCATGAGTAGATTGAAGCTCCTCATAGATCTTAGAGGTTTTGATAAGCTCTCCCTTGACACTGTTGCATTCAAGAAGAAGGACCTCAAAATCCTTTTTAAGTTTATCATGAGCAACTTCAATCTCTTATTTTGAAGATCTTAAGTCTCTACATGCTTGATGACTCTTCTCAAGTTCATGTTCAAGTTGTTCACTTTTAGCTTGTTCATGATTAAGTGAATCATTACAATTTTCAAAGTAAGCAAGAACATCTTGGAATCTTTGAAGAGCGTTATTTTTAGCTTTACGAAGAATTTTACTGATCACATAGATATTTTCAATCAAGTCATCATCATCATCTTTATCGCAAATATCATCGTTATTGCACAGGGAAGATGATACCTCATTATTACCTCTTGCCATGAGGCACATGTGAACTGGAGGAGTTGATGATGATTCTTTTGGTGAATCAGATTCTTCATTAGTCAAAAGTACTTCATATTTCTTGATTTCCCCTAAATGATTAGTCATAGAGCAACTAGGGAGAAACAAGATATTTTGATCAAGAGGACACGGGAAAGCAGGCATATCACCACAGACATTTGTCGAGGGGTCTTTAGGTGAAATGCATGACCTATCAGCACAATAATTTACACTATGTGTGGTGCCAGATATGCTCATGTCCATAGAGGCTATGAAATTTTCATCAACATATATTTCTTCACTCACCATGTCATTACCTTGAGAGATTGAAGATGCTAAGGTGTGCAAGCAATCGGATATGGAAGTAGTGGTGAACTCTTTATGATCGAAAAGAGTGAAGAGATCATGCACCAACTCCTTCATCATAATATCGTCTTCATCAAGATTGGACCCACCATATACATCTTCAAGTTTAGTCCAAACTTCATGAGCTGACTTGCAAGTCGAGATAGACTTAAACACCTCAGGACTTATGGTTCGATGAATGGCAAGAAAAGCCTCACAATCAAGATACATTTCATTAGTAGATGAAGATGCATCATCCTTTTTGTCGGCAATCCCTACAAGAACAATTCGTAAAGTATTTGGGCCCATGGTCCGAAAGTGATGAAGCATACGAATTCTCCATAGGGTATAATTTGTGCCATCAAAGTCAAAGGTGTCATTGTGCACTAATCCAATAGTCGACATCGATACTCTCTAGGTCGTGAAACCTAGTTAAAGAGAGACCTTGCTCTGATACCAATTGAAAAGACCTCGATGACGCCTAGAGGGGGGGTGAATAGGCTATTTAAAAACTTCTTTGGATTTGGCTTAAACCTAATGCGGAAATAAACTAAGAGGATACTTTTCAAGCACAAATCCTAAATGCAATAGGCATCGCAACGTGTATCAACAACACGATCTACCAAGATGGACACACTATCTTTATCTAATAATAAAGAGGCTATCGCTTCCGTCGGAAAACCCACCGAGGTGATTTTATAAAAAAGTCCTTACTGTTTATGACATTAAACTCATAGTATATATTAAATATTTTTTAAAATACTCATATCTTTTAAACCGTAACTCCAAATTTAACATATTATACATGGAATTTGATTAGAAAAATATGTAGAATTTAAATATGATATTATTTTATCTGTTAAACGTTTAATAAAAATACTATCTAGGGTGCAATCTTAATAAATAAGTCATTATTCGTCTTTCTTTCATACCGGTACTCATCCGGGTTGGGGATGAACACATCAACAAAATCAGGATTAGAGATGAAACTGAAGGTCACTTGACTGATTCTTTGTACGTATTAAATCTACATGCAAGCCGTGTTAAAATAGAAGACCTGTGAAATTTTGAACTGCATTTTTGTAGGATAAGACCATCTTTATTTGTATCGTAACTATAAATTCTCAAATTATAGACATTTTTTATAAATTAAGAGCGTGTATCGTGTGGTATTTCTTTCTCCCGTTGCAACGCATGGGCCCTTTTGCTAGTAGTTACTAACAAGCACAAGCAAGTTACACAAACTTACTTGAGCTATATCACACGACAAGTAGGCGAACGACACAAGATACTAGATCACACTATAACACACGATATATCAAAAGCTGCAAGTGTGAACGTGTGGATATAGAGGATATACTTGAACGATTAATCTTGTACAAAGAAATAGCCAACACAATATAATGAGCACAAACAATATGCAATGTATGTATGCTCAAGTAACACAAGTAAACCACAAGTAAGGAGTTAGGGTTAAGGATAACCAAGGTCACTGAGACGAAGATGTATCCCGATGTTCACTTCCTTGGAGGGAAGCTAGTCACCGTTAGAGAGGTGGATGTTACCACGAAGGCTCACCCTATTCTCCCTTTGAGATAACACCACGAAGGCGTTTCTCAACCACTAGCGGTAAGCCTTTGAGGTGGCTTCCAAACCCTCACAAACTTTTCCGGGGCGTAATCACACGGATTGATTCCTCTCCGAAGAACTCCTACCGCCTAGGAGTCTCCAACCTCCAAGAGTAACAAGATCACGGAAATGCTCAAAACTTGCTCAAATCTCAAATAGCTTGGGTTGAGAGAAGGAGAGAGAGACGATCTATCTTTTGGTTGGAACAACTCTCAAACGGGCTCAAAAATGCTCTTGGGATCTAAGATTTGGTGTGAGCAAATGTGTGTGAGGTAGAAATGTGTTCTTATGAGGATATGGCTGTGTTGGGCACCCTCTCACGAAGTGGGAGGGGGGTATATATAGTGGGGAGAGTAAAACAGCCGTTGGGGTCACTTAAGTCTAACAGTGGTCGGACATCCGACAGTTCTCGGATGTCTGGATGCCCACAAGGAGTCGGAGTCCGACAGGGGTCTGTCGTCTGAGGGATGTATATATATATATCTGGAACCACTGTGTAGTTGAACAGGGACCGGGCGTCCTGAGGAAGCCGGAAGTCCGAGTTATTCGACTCAAATTTCTCTGGTGCAAGGTTCCGGATTTCTGAAGGAGGTCGGACGTCCGCCCTCGGATGACAGGAGGAGGCTGGAAGTCCGTGTTATTTGACTCAAATTTCTCTGGTGCAAGATTCCGGAAGGAGGTCGGACGTCCGGCCCTCGGACGACTGGAGGAGGCCGGAAGTCCGTGTCATTGGTTCTGTTTTCAGATAACAGCAGAGTAGTGGAGATGTGGTACGAGCAAAAAAGTAGAGATGTAGTTTGAGCAAGTTCATCGCAAAACCTGTGATCCCCTCTTAATAGTGCGGGATCCCTAAAGACTCAAGAATCATAAAAAGGTATTGATGATCCATACTTGAGTGTATACTTTTATTCGCTGATCATCACTTCGCACCACTAACGTCAAAGGAACTGATACCTTTGAGTTAGCCCTTTCACTTGAGTTTGATGTTGTTGTTCCTTCTTGGCTCAAGTTGAAAGCAAGACGTGATGAAGTCTTCAAGTAGCTCTCCCATACACAATATGGAAAGCCTAGCTTATGTATTCATCTTCATTTGTCCACCATGTGAACATCCACAAGAATCAAGCATGTAGTGCTCAGGAATGCTTATCTTGATCTTGTCCTTGTTAGCACATGAGCTTGTCCTTATCAACACATGATCATTAACAATAGCTTAAAAGGGGATTAGTGATTAGTTATCTATATGTGTGTTGTCAGCAACACCAAAACACAATTAAGGGCATGACTGCACTTTCAGCGGTGGACTTACCAAAAGAGGCAATGCTCACAGGCCCTGTGCAATACGGTTGGATGTACCCAATCGAAAGAAGGCTGCTTACTTGTAAGCGTTATGTGCGGAACACGACAAGACCTGAAGGTTCGATTGCTGAAGCATATGTCCTTGACGAGTGCTTGACTTTTTGCTCTAGATACTTTGGTGATGTGGAAACAAGATGGAACCGGACGGGCAGAAATAGAGAGCGGTCTGATTCGCATATTGGTGATGTCTCGGTTTTCAACCATGGTGTGAACTTTTTTGGAGCCTCGTGATACTTGGAGGCTGGTGATGAGTATGACAAGATGGTTTGGTATGTGCTCAGCAATTGCGCCGAGGTTATACCATATATCGAGTACGTTATATCTTGTGCACTTGTTATTTATTTACTCTTGCTTGGGTTGTTGGCACCAGCCTAATATTTTAATTCACATGTTTTGTTGGCATTGCAGGAAATGCAAGGAAGAGTTAAATCAGGAAGAAAGCCAGATCAATGTTGATACAAGGGTTGCCAAGGGATTTGCTAAATGGTTTAAGAATCATGTTGGAAAGTTGCATGAGGAGAAGAAAGTCAGTGATGATCTATTTGCTTTGGCATGCTTACCGGATAAGCGAGTGCAAGTGTATTCAGCATGCATTGCTGATGGTGTCCGGTACCACACCGTTGATCACGAGGAAAAAAGGAAGACACAAAATAGTGGAATCGTCACTGAGGGGTCACATACTCGTGAGAACATTGACTTCTATGGTCAGCTGAGAAGCATCATAGAGTTGCAGTACAACTCTAGTGGAGGCATCCATCGCTCGGTTGTCTTATTTCATTGTGACTGGTTTGATCTTGGTAACAAGAAGAAGAGAAAATCTTGTGTCAAGTATGATGGCCACTTCAAAAGCATCAACACTTCAAGGTGCTAGTATAAGAGTGATCCCTTTATTCTAACAGCACAAGCAACAATGGTGTTTTACCTGCAAGACACTCTTTTGCACGAAAAATGGCGAGCTGTGCAAAACTTTGAGCACAGACACTTGTGGAGTGTGACTGAAACTGAAACTGAAGTGGAAAAGGGACCCGGTGGTAGTGGCCTAACATATCAGGATGATGACTGTACGGAAGTTCCGGTGCAAGATGGTGATGAGTCTATGGAAGTTCCGGTGCAAGCTGGTGATAACTCTATGGAAGTTCTGGTGCAAAGCAGAGTGCGTAGGGACCAGAAACGTGTGCTCATTGATACTGCAATAGTTGAAGGCATCAAGAAAAGAAGAAAGGTGATAGCGGATGGACATGAGAGCGAGGATGAGGAAAACAGGACTGATCATACTATGCTGCAATATTGTAGTGACGATAAGGAAAACAGAAGTGGGCATAGAGTTCCTGGTTTTGGTATCGACAACGATGAGTAGCGAATAGACATGAAGGTAAATATTGCCTCCTTGGAAAACAGAAGTGAACGTTTTGGTATCAACCTTCTCTATAGTTTTTGTTGTTGTGATCCTGATGTAGTTTTTGTACTACAATTCTCTCCAGGTAGCAAAATGCATGAGATTGATGGTTGTAGTGATGGAGAGGCAGATGGTGAAGATCATGATGTGTAACGACCAAGATGCGGTCCTTTCCGATCTGGGGGTCGAGGCCCCGAATAGGAAAGAAGCGCATCTAAGTGTTTTGCAAGCAAGTAAACATAGCACATAATAATAAATAAAGTAGACAATCTGGGATTCAACTGTCTTCTTATTAAAATACAGAGTACAACGCAGATACAAACAAGGTAGTTCCGGTACGGACTACAAAACAAGGAAAATGCTATGCTACCCGCTGCAGGCCCACGATCACGACCACGGCTCAGTCCTCTGGATAGTTCACGTAAAGGCGATCTGTCTCCTCGTCGTACTGCCACGCCAGCTGGGTGCCGTCGGGATCATCTGCCTCTGGGGTACCTGTACCTGCTGGGAGTTTCGGAGGAATCCGTGAGTCACGGGGACTCAGCAATCCAAGGCCTTGGTGCCAGATCTAGTCATGTTAATGGGTAAGGAAGGGGTGAAGTGTTTCTGGCTGCTGCATCCTAAGATTGAATAAGTGGCTAGCTTACGCAAAGGAGAAGTGACAGGGACCTACGCTAACGATCGGGAATACTTGATCAGAAAGTGATCCTGAACACCTACCTACAGCAATCATAACCCCACCGTGTTCCCGGTCGAAGAGAGATCTTCGAAGGGACAGTCACGGTTACGCACACAGTTGGCATATTTTATTAGTTTATGTCTAAGTTTCCTAATACCGGATGTTTGCAAAATATTCCAAGTTGCCACGTAACCGCGGGCACGGCTTTCCGAAAGATTAAACCCTGCAGGGGTGCTCCAACTAGTCCATCACAAACGAACACAGTCCGCAAAGGCATCCTCTATCACGAATCTCGTGATCTCGTCGGATTCCTTAGAGGAAAACCTCAACTCTGGGGAAAACCAAAGCTTCACCGGGATTCCTATACGCAAGATATACCGCTAAGGCAAGACAAGACTAGCAGGACCTCCCGGTGTGTCGACGACCCGATAAGAGCCGCGTATCTCAGTCTCAGGACAACACCGTCTATGCAAAGTGGACAAGGACCAAACCTCAAGTTTCCCCGGGGTGGTCTTGCCGACTGCTAGGTGGTTGGACCAACACTCATGAGGAGCACTGGCCCGGGTTGTTGATTAGGATCCTCGGGATAGCTATTCCCTATGCATTTAATTATTAAGTGATTAGCAATTAAAACCAATGTTGGGTCCTGCCGGACAAGCCTTAACACTACGCGATTTATCAAGGGGGTCCCCATAACAACCCCGAACGTGTTAGGAGCGATCATTATGGAATCAGACACCGGTAACCGGTAACTAAGGCGGCAATAACGGAACAAGACACCCGGCAAAAGGCTAGGCCTCCCGTCATTCACCAAATATATAGATACATTAATTAAATAACAGAAATTAATATAATGATATCAAGCTCATGGCAACTCATGAGTTATAAGCACCTGCAACTAACAATGCTAACATTAGTAGCTGAGCAAGCCTACCTAGCCATGCAAGTTTGCTAGGAAAGGGTAAGGTGTTTAGGCTCATGGCATATGAAGAGGCAATATATTTTCAGTGGTAGGCAGCGAGCAATATGACGTGGAATCGAAACTAACATAACAAGTCTAGATATGGGATCAAGGTCATGTCATCTTGCCTGTGATATCCTCAGCTTGGAATGGTTCTGGATCGTCCTGCAAGTACTCTCCTGACTCCACGTAATCGGTCTCCGCTCCCGGTGCTACCCAACACAAGAATAACAGCCAATGAACAGCAGCACCACAAAATGCAACAATCACATGATGCATGAGATGAAAGTTGAGCATGCACCACTATTTCTAACACTAGCACAAGCAAGGTAAACTACAACAAGTTCCTGGGCAGAACTTTGCACTAAACTATTTGGATATGCATGGGAATGATATGAACAGATGCATCTCGTGAAAGCGGTGCAAAACCATATAAAGAACTTGCAAACGGAGCTACGGATCAACGGGAATCAACGAAACACGATATGAAGCCCTACGTGATAGATTCATCACCACTCCCACAATTGGCACAAATCTGGTGTTCCCAGGTTGCCAAGACATATATTAACCCAACATGAATGAAATGGAGCAAGGTAGGACACCCCAACAACAATTAAACACAAACTTTGAACAAAATGTCAAAACTACGCAATCTGCCAGTTTCTGCATCTTAGCTGTTTGTGAGCCACATGAAACATAGCTACAGGTCTTCAAATATGACAAATAATATATGTGGCTGTTGCCAACCAAGAACACTACAATCTCCAGCAAGAATCACAGCAAAAGGAATTAAACTCTAGAAGATACAAGGCCACAAACTTTCCCAAAACCCTCAGTTCTCAGGGACTTAGTGAAAATTCCTGCACCTGAGTTTCTGTTTCTGTTCTGAAGCCTTTTGACAGCAACCAAAACACAAGCTACTGGACTCCAAATGACTTGAAAATTGACAGGAAGCTTCAAAAACATACCAGGTTCAAAACACTAGCAATGAACTAAGTCCAGTTCTCAACATAATGACCAACACAACCTTACCTACATGGGAAGAAAATGTTTTCAGCATCCCAGACTTAGTGAAATTTTCAGAGTTCAAAATCTGGAATTTCCCAACCACATGCCCACTTTGTCTAGGCATAGTTTGCACACACAAGTTCCCAAGAGGTGTTTGACACCACTATGGTATTGAGTACAAACCCCTACAACTAACACACCAAGATCCATGCCTTTGGGCTCCATCTATATCATGGAAACAAAGCCCAAACTTTCAACAAAATGAAAAATGCAAATCCATAAGGTATTCTTCTAAGATGACAATACATAGGAGGGTTTCATGTGCACAATGACAAAGTGACATGGGGGTTTGAACCCCATGTTTGTGTCATGCACATCAACAACACCAACCCACACAATTCCTCTCAAGCACTAGCATCAAGCTCACACATAAGAAATCTTTAAACTAACAAGAGGGTAAGCACACCCCCACATATGGGCATGTGATGGTGCACACTCTCACAAGCATCACTATGATCTTCCTAGTAATCATGTCATCCTCTATATGCAACCACCACAACATCCACACCTTCACACGCTAGCGTGGATAGTCACCTAGATCTTCACATCACACCAAAACATGTGATGAGGGGGAGGCACCCACATCAAAGTAACTCCATGCAAAACAATAAAGCTACAAGTTCAACTTAGCCCACACCAAAGTTCGCAAGCTAGGGCTTTGCAAGATTAGCTAGGGCAACTAATCACCTCCAAACACTACACCCATATTTGTCAAGGCATCTAGCATCATGCCCTTAACAAGGTTGGCTCCTCTTCACTAAGGTACAACCACTATAAACATCACAAGCTAGCAATACTATTTATCACCCCTAGTGTGCAAAACATACTCACAACTATATCTATTCCACTATTCTAGCAGGAACAGGAGCAATCACCACTGCGTAGGAGTTTTTAAAATAAAAACAACAGGGAACAAAACTGATAAGACACAAGTGTAGGAGTTAGGACACAGAAATTAAAAGACAGGAAAAGAACAGAAGCAAAAAAATAGGTCAGGGGCTGCTGGGATTCGAACTCAGGCCCCTGGTGTCCAGCACCACTATCTCACCACTACGCTGCTGCACCAGTTTTGGACAAGAGAAGAGTACAGGCAAGGTAATCTACCCGCAACATAAATCAAAACAAAATATCAAAAGGGCGCCGAGGGGGGGACTCGAACCCACGCCCTCCTACAGGCGCACCACGCTGGCTACCACTCGGCTATAACACGGCTACTGACAGAGGGAAGAGTCCCATACAAGAATAGCACCCGAAATCGCGCTCTGACTGAATTACTGGAAACGACAGTCAGGAACCTGACGGCTAACCTATCCGGCGTTGCTACGCTGCACTGCCGATGTTGAGCTCGTGCATACGACGGTGAGAGTCGGCGAGGAGAAGATCCCGCACCTGCTGGGTACCCATCTACGCGGGGAGGAGCCCCTGCTGCAAACCGCAAGCACTACTCTGACGATCTACGTCTACCGCGACCGAGGTGACAGGAACCCCAGTTGCCGGCGGCGAGGAGGGTTCCTCTGGCCATGGCGATGCTGGAGAGAGGGGGGAGGAAGCCCTCCTCTGCGCGGCACCCCCATAGCCCTACACTACTCAGCACCAACCTGCAACTTCTGCACCCCCAACACACAGCTATGGAACAGAGAAGCGCACATCACGCCGGGAACGAGCCGGACCGCGGAGGAGGAAGGAAGGAGGAGAACGCGGCCTCACCTTGGGGAAAGATGGGGCGCCGAACGGGGAGGAGGAGCGCCGAAGGGAAGCAGGCCGTCGACGAGAGGACCCGACTGCAGAACCGAAGGAGAGATGGCGGGACACCGCGGGCACGGCCTAGACGAGCTCGGGTCCGGCGATGTGGTCGGCCCCCGGGGCCCCTAGCGCCGGGAATGGATCGCGGGGATCCACCCCGTGCTCCCAGGCATGACGGCGGTGGCGAACGGAGGCGGGGCGCGACGCCACCGGCGATGCCTACTGCTCTCTATCCTGCTTCTCTCTGCTATCTTACCTGACAGAGAAGAAGGAAGAGAGATGGGAACGAGATGGGTTTGGGAGAGGTGGCGGCGGCGGCTGAGGGGAGAAGAGGAACCCTAGGCTTCGGGCACGGACGCCAACACGTCTTATAGGGGGACCTCGACGAGCTGCTCACGGCGCCGTCAGCTCTCTCTCTCACACACGACTGACGGAAAGAGGATAGCGAGGAAAGGAGGAAGCGCCGTCAGGAAGGAGGGAGGGGGCTTCGCGTGGGCTCTCTCTCTGGAGGGTGCAACTGGGCCAGGAGAGAGGAAAGAGGCCCATGCTGTCCAGGAAGAAGGAAAAGAAATATTGGGGAGGGGATTCCTATTTAGTTTTAAACACACTCAAGAAAATAACCCACCTATAAACTATTGTGGCAAAATTTCAAAGGAAAAACCTGCTGGACTTAAGGAATTTTGGCCCAATAGGGAAAAATAGGAATGCAATATTTGGAGATGTTTGAAATAAATGCAAAACAGTAATTAAGCTACTGTTTTGAGTTTATTTGCACCACTTAAATCAAAGAATCAAATCAGAAAAATTGCACCCCCTCCTAAGCACATTTTATCTAACCACTAGACATTTTAGAATCATCTTTGGGAAGAAGGAATTTTGACAAGAATAAAAATAGGAGGGAAAAGGAGTTTAAAAGGCAAGAGCTTAAAAGACTAGCACTCACTACTACATCACCCACACCATTATCACATGCATCACAAGGTAGTGCAAACCACCCCTTAACCCTAGCAAGAACACATGCACTCTCAACACCACACACTACTCCTAGTAACTTCAAATGCAACATGATCATGGCATGCAATCATAAGGTATGGCAAGGCATGATATGCTATGCAAGCATGCAAGGGAAGTAAGCACTAGGGAACACACATGAATTCAAGGCACAAAATGATATCATCAAGATCTCTGACAAGGTGGCCCCACATGGAAGGTTACAAGAAGGGAAAGTTCTACACTTGGGGCATTACATGATGGCTGCAGAGGCAAAATGTTGTATTCAGAAATGGCTCGAGAGGCAAAATGATGTAGTTTTGGTGCCATTTTCTTAGTTTTGGCGAGAACTGTTGGTTGTGATGTGATCCTGATTTAAACTGTTGTGTTGTAATGCAAAATATTGCAAACTATTGGTTGTGATGTTCCTGAAGTTTTTTTGAACTGAATTGAGATGTTGTTTTCAGCTATCATGGCTTTCAAGCCACATGAAATGAGCTATCATGTGTGAAGATTCATGGCTTTCAAGCCACATGATGAATCTCATGGCCATATTCATGGCATAGTTTGTTGAAATGGTCTCATATTTTGCATAACAGTGCATGTTGGAATGAAAAACAATGTTGATTAAGGAAGTTTTCATCTTCCTTGTATGAAAAACTCATTTTTCATTTTTTAAGTGCCCGAAATGAGTTTTTTGTGAATGACCTACCATATATTTGTTTCAAAATTGGGCCAAATAATTTTTCTAACATACTAGGCCATATTTAATGTACAATTGACAAAATGGTTGGGTGTCAAAAGCTTTTATCCATCTCTCGTGAAAAAGACAAATCTATGTCGAATCAACTCGAAGCGGGTCAAATTTGAACTGTGACTGCCTTATAGTTTGCTCTTTATTTTTTCCAAAAATCATTTCTAGGTACACAAGTATCTACTTAATCATAGAAACACCAAAAGGTTTCCAAGATTCAACCACTAGGTAGGAACGGTCATGCCCGCCGTTTCGACCGTATTTTGAAACGGCCATGAAAAATTCAAAAAAAATAAAAACAATGGGAAACCTTTGTATTATGTCATCATATGTGATAAAGTTACCATGTAAAATAATAAACTTGTAATACGACAATTAGTTTTAAAAAGTGTTCACACAAATGAGCTATCATGTGTGAAGATTCATGGCTTTCAAGCCACATGATCAATCTCATGGCCATATTCATGGCATAGTTTGTGGAAATGGTCTCATATTTTGCATAATGGTGCATGTTGGAATGACAAACAATGTTGATTAAGAAAGTTTTCATCTTCCTTGTATGAAAAACTCATTTTTCATTTTTTAAGTGCCCGAAATAAGTTTTTTTGTGAAGGTCCTAGCATATATTTGTTTCAAAATTGGTCAAAATCATTTTTCTAACATACTAGGCCATATTTAATGTACAATTGACAAAATGGTTGGGTGTCAAAAGCTTTTATCCATCTCTCGTGAAAAAGACAAATCTATGTCGAATCAGTTGGAAGCGGGTCAAATTTAAACTACAGCTGCCTTATAGTTTGGTCTTTATTTTTTCCAAAAATCATTTCTAGGTACACAAGTATCTATTTAATCATATAAACACCAAAAGGTTTCCAAGATTCAACCACTAGGTAGGAACGGTCATGCCCGCCGTTTCGACCGCATTTTGAAACGGCCATGAAAAATTCAAAAAAAATCAAAAAAATGGGAAACCTTAGCATTATGTCATCATATGTGATAAAGTTACCATGTAAAATAATAAACTTGTAATACGACAATTATTTTTAAAAAATGTTCACACAAATAAGCTATCATGTGTGAAGATTCATGGCTTTCAAGCCACATGATCAATCTCATGGCCATATTCATGGCATAGTTTGTGGAAATGGTCTCATATTTTGCATAATGGTGCATGTTGGAATGACAAACAATGTTGATTAAGGAAGTTTTCATCTTCCTTGTATGAAAAGCTCATTTTTCATTTTTCAAGTGCCCGAAATGAGTTTTTTTGTGAAGGACCTACCATATATTTGTTTCAAAATTGGTCCAAATCATTTTTCTAACATACTAGGCCATATTTAATGTAGAATTGACAAAATGGTTGGGTGTCAAAAGCTTTTATCCATCTCTCGTGAAAAAGACAAATCTATGTCGAATCAGTTGGAAGCGGGTCAAATTTGAACTGCTGCTTCCTTATAGTTTGTTCTTTATTTTTTCCAAAAATCATTTCTAGGTACACAAGTATCTACTTAATCAGAGAAACACCAAAATGTTTCCAAGATTCAACCACTAGGTAGGTACGGTCATGCCCGCCGTTTCCATGGTATTTTGAAATGGCCATGAAAAATTCAAAAAAAATCAAAAAAAATGGGAAACCTTCGTGCGCATCATCACATGTGACCTGCCAACTAGAAAAGATATATAAATTTGAGTACCGATGTCTTCTTGAACTATTCGGTATGATTTTAACCATTATTTCTACAATGTTTATAAAAAAGAAAAAGAAAAAAGTCTGCCTCCAAACCCGAAAAAACTAGTGAAAATTTTCCCTCCCACCCCACGAAATTTTCCCTCTCACCCAACCAAAATTTCCCTCAACTCCCTCTCCCATTACCACGCGGGACCCACCACTCCCCTCTCCATTCCACTCCCCACTCCCCACTCCGCCGCCCCTCCCCTGCTCCGCGCCGCCCATCCGCCCCTCTCCCCTCTCCCCGACGACGACTACATCGACGACGTCGACGGCTACATCTACATCGACGACGACTACATCGACGACGACGACGGCTACATCTACATCGACGACGACGGCTACATCTACATCGACGTTGACAGCTACGACTACATCGACGACGACAGTACCTCTCCCCTCGACCCATCTCCCGTTGATTGATCCCCTCATGTGTTCTTCTAGTAGATCTTCTAGGGTTTGATAGATCCCCCTCATGTGTTCTTCTAGGGTTCATGGGGCTGGATCAATGGGGATGGTTCGGTACATTCATGGTGTTAGGGTTAGGGTTCATGGGGTAAATATGTCCGCTCACGTGGTTCATAGGGTTAGGGTTCATGTTGCTTGACTATTATGGCTTGCTTGCTGGCTAGCATACATGGTTAATTAGAGTTTCATGCATTGCTACACTTGTATGTGCATGCTAGTCCAAGTGCTTCAATTTAGTTGCTTGCTTCAACTGCCAGTTTAGTACTGATGCATTAACTGTATGTGCATTGCTACAAGTGTATGTGCATGTTGGTCCAAGTGTTTTACATGTATTAGTACTGATGCATGCTGGTCTAAATGCTTTCCTTTATTGATATAAGTGCATCATTTTACTTTATCCCTGTTGTATCTAATTGTTGTTTATTCTATTTTGCAAGCACCACCTCAAGATCATCCATGTCAAGGATGACAAGGTCAAACCCGAGGCCAACCAGTGGTATGCAAGTTGCTCCTTGTGGTTATACTGTCAGATTTATA
This sequence comes from Hordeum vulgare subsp. vulgare, assembly GCF_904849725.1. Lineage (NCBI taxonomy): Eukaryota > Viridiplantae > Streptophyta > Magnoliopsida > Poales > Poaceae > Hordeum > Hordeum vulgare. Next base: position 577,275,902 of record NC_058524.1, on the reverse strand, counting down.
AATATCTTGGAGGCTAGTGATGTAAAATACTGTCAGATTTTATTATGCAAATGTATTGTTGTGATCTGAATTAGCTGTCTTAGCTGTGCATGTGTGCTCCTACTCTTCCTTAGCTGAATAAGTAGGATTAAATGATAATAAAATATCATAAGATATGTTTGGCTCTGTGTCCATGCATTCCAACAATTAACCTAATAATTATGTTTCCTTTGCCTTGCAAAGATGAGCCTCCTCTCACCGAGTACGAGAAGGTTAGGGCTAGAAATATGATGAGCAACAATCGGATATTCCAGTCCCTTGGCATTGATGCAATAGCGTCAATGATTAGGAAAACAAATGATGTACAACAAGGTACAACTAATGGGGTTCAAGAAGGTAGTGGAGTTATCAGTGATGACCCAGAGTACAATCCTAAGGAGGATGAAGTTGTAGTGCACAAGACTGTTAAGGTGTAAACTCTGTCTTGCTTGGAGGGTTCGGGTTCTTGTATGCTCTGTGTTTCCTTGTGCTCACATATTTATCTTGTGATCTAATTTTTTTCTATGCTATTTATACAAGGCACTGAAGGAATCTAGAACGAAGAGGCCTGGTGTTAAGAAGACAACCAACAAGAATAGGAAGAGCTCAGAAGCATCTGCTGCAATGCCTCCAGGAAGGGTGATGGCCCCACCTCTAGGACAAACAAAGAGGATCCTGGAACCTGATGAACCTGATAGAGTCACAAGGCAGAAAGCAACTATCGCGGCTGCGACGGACCATCAGGAAAGTCCGCTGGGCATGGACTTTGAGAGCTCGGTGGAATTGCGTGATGAGTTTTCGCCGATGAACGAAGAAACCACTCTCTGCATGGATGAAAGCGGCACTGTGTGCGTACCCCTCAGGCATGGTGCACCTTCTATTGATAGGAATGATGTCGTTAGTGAAGAAGAACAGCAGCTTGTGCTTCAACCAGGCAAGTTCACCTTCTCTTTTACTAGTGCATTTTGCAAATGGAAGTGATCATGTATGCTTACCTGTTTAGCAGAACCATTCCTGCATTTGTCGATTTCTCTTATAATTTACGAGTTCAATTTCATTTTCAGATGCAATGACTAACAAGCATAGACTTAGAAAGGGCAAAGGGCTAGAGAGAATCACCAAGGCGCTTGGCACAAAGGTGCCTATCCAAATTGCCCAAGGGATGAAGTGTCCAGAGAAGCCTCTACAGGCAGCAAAGTTTGCTTCTGAGTGTGGACTCGTTGCAAGAAGCCATCTGCCGGTTTTTCCTCACTTCAAGGAATACAAAAATAATGCTACTCTAGTGGAGGACTACACTGGGAAAGTTGTTGTAAGCTACTTGTTTTATAGTTAATGTGCTACTCTATTTTTTTGTTATGTAGTTAATGATCACTAATGTTGTTCCTTCCTTGTTTGCTGTCTTGGTAGGCAAATTTTGAGATAAAACAGACTCGGAGACCATCAAGTACGCATGCAAAGATGTTCTGCAAAAAAGTTCAAAGAATTGACGCCATAATATCAAGAAGAAGTATTTTGATACCGTAGTAGCAAACAAAGTGAGAACCAAGTCTCCGGTGCCAGATCTGACGAACGGTGAATGGCAAGCTCTCGTGCAGATGTGGTCTACCCCAAGACACAAGGTATGTATATGCTCTGTTTGCTGATTTATGTTCTGCACATCAGGATGGGAATGGGCCATGGTCCCCTTCTTCCTCTTCCATGTTTCTGATCAGAGTAGGAACAATAGAGAGCATCAACTTTCAAAATCAATGCCATATGTAATACACTGACTCTTATATAGTACTAGTTGTTCATGTACTTGTGCTAGTGCAGGATAACTGAAATATTTCTAAATCAAATATGCTCAGACTCGTATTGTCCTACTATACTACTGCCTATTCCACTTTCTTTCAACTTGGCAAATAACATTATGCGTTTTTGTAGGAAACCTGTGTGTCGAACAAGATTAATCGAGAAAAGGTCGTGTACCAACAGAGAACTGGTTCCAGGCACTACACCGCACACATTTTTGCCACCATGAGTACCTTTTTCTAAAGACCTTATTGTTTGATCCTCGTTGAATATCATTTCTTATTCTTGCTGAATAACATTTTGATTTTTGTTGAAAAACATTTCAGAAATAAGAGCGTAAGGGTGAGGAGCTGTCTGCGATTGACTTGTTCAAGGCCACCCACTACAGCAAGAAGCACGTGTTTTCGGAGCCAGTCAAGATTGCTATAGTAAGTCACTCCATGCTTTTGTCTAGCTAGTTCAAACTTTTGCCTATAGACCTCAGCCCTGTTTGATTCACAGCCAACAAGAACACACACTATGTTCCATGATTTGATGTTGTTTGCTAGAGCCTAAGATAGGTTTGGTATCTCAACAAAGATATCAGAATTTGTTGTATAGTTCTCAACAAAGATATCAGAATTTGCTGTAGCTATTTGTTGCATTTTTATGATATGATGAAAATTGATCTGAATGTTAGTTCTCAACAAAGAAGCCATATTATATAGAACCACCATATTGTTCCGATTGCATGTCTCTAGATCACATAAGTGTGTACACTTGCTGTAGCCAGATTCAAATAATGCTATAAGTTTAGTAGTTATCATCTACTTCTGTTTGAGTTTGAGTAAAATATCTACATATAGATTTTGTGTGCTGGTTTGATTACTTCAAATAATCCATTTCTTGGTCTGGTTTGGTGGCATTCTTGTTTGGTTTCTCTTGCAGAATGTGAAATAGATCTGCCACTAATGTCTATCATTTTCCTCCATATGCTAGCTTGAGATGGAAAAAATGAAGGACGCGCCGATACCAGAAGGTGAAGAACCAAAGTCTGATGCTGAGATTGTTGAAGAAGTGCTCAAGAACGAAGTCAACCAAAGCACATTCCTCAGGAATGTTGGGCTCAAGTCATCTAGTAAGAACTCTAGCAAAGGAACTGTTGTTGTGGGTGCTCATGTTCGTGATCTTCAGCAGAAGCTGGAGAGGTCGGAGCTTCAAGCTGAAGTGATGCAAGAAGAAATGGCAGCAATCAAGCTAAAGGATGAAGAATATGAAGCTGCACGCGACAAGGAACTTGAGCTTCTGTGCAAGAAGTCTCAGGAACAGGAAGAGAAGTTAGCCCACTTGATGGCTCTCTTCGGCGCTAAAGCATTGTAGAAGTTGAACCTGTCGTAGAACCTGTCCTAGAAACAGTGAAGTGGGCTAACTTCTCAAGAACCTGATGAAGTTAGCCCACTTGATTGGTTATTCTGGTGATCAAACAATGTCTTGCTCTATTTTGTGAAGCTGTGCACCTGTGAAGTTGTCAATTATTTAAGTTTTGTTTGGACCATTTTGTTTAGGCACTAAAGTTAGTTTGGACAGCAAAAAGGCCGAGGCCCAAACAAGAAATAGACTAAGAAGGCTTCGGCCTAAAAAAAGAGTAGGCCAAGGCCCAAAAGAAAAGTGGACTAATAAAAAACCTGCTCAGTAAAAGATTCTATCCCAGAAAATAAAAGGCCAAATTATTGGGCCCGACCCATGTAGACGATCGGAATGGACCGGGCTGAATCTTATTTACGACCTTTTCATTTGGTCATAATTCTGCCACGTCAGGCTGCCACGGTGGATCTGACGTGGTGCGGGCAGATTGCTAGTGACCAAATCATTTGGTCGTTAAACCTACGACCTTCTGTTTGGTCATAAAATCTTACGACCAATCCAGAAAAAGGTCGTTATAGTTCACTAAAGACCCTCAGCTTTAGACCTTCTGTTTTTGGTCATAAAAAGGTCATAAATGGAAATCAATGACCATTCAGTGATCAATATTGAAGGCCGTTAGTTGACATATTTCTTGTAGTGGATGCAGGTGCTTTGACTCATGTGACAACATGAGCTTGATATCATTATCTTAATTCTGTTATTTAATTAATGCACCTATATACTTGGTAAATAACGGAAGGCCTAGCCTTTTGCCGGGTGCTTTGTTCCGTTATTGCCGCCATAGTTACCGGCTACCGGTGTTTGATTCCATATTGATCGCTCCTAACACGTTCAGGGTTGTTATGGGAACCCCCTCGATAAATCGCGTAGTGTTAAGACTTGTCTGGCAGGACCCAACATTGGTGTTAATTTGCTAATCACTTAATAATAATCTGCATAGGGAATAGCTACCCCGAGGAATTTAATCAACAACCCGGGCCAGTGCTCCTCATGAGTGTTGGTCCAAACTGGGCAGACTATGGGGCCACCACAGGGCAACCTGAGGTTTGGTATACCTGTAGTGTGACTCATCCGTCGTGTCCTGAGACTGAGATACGCGGCTCTTATCAGGGTCGTCGACACGACGGGAGGTCCTGCTAGTCTTGTCTTACCTTAATGATATATCTGGCGTATAGGAATTCCGGTGAAGCTTTGGTTCTCCCCAGAGTTGAGGTTTTCCTCTAAGGAATCCGACGAGATCACGAGATTCGTGATAGAGGATTACTTTGCGGCCTGTGTATGTTTGTGATGGACTAGTTGGAGCACCCCTGCAGGGTTTAATCTTTCGGAAAGCCGTGCCCGCGGTTATGTGGCAACTTGGAATATTTTGTTAACATCCGGTAATAGATAACTTAAACATAAGCTAATAAAATTGCCAACTGTGTGCGTAACCGTGACTGTCCCCTCGAAGATCTCTCTTCGACCGGGAACACGGTGGGGTTATGATTGACGTAGGTAGGTGTTCAGGATCACTTAGTGATCATCTATCATCGACCGCTAGTATAGACCACCTTCATACAAGTTCTACGTAAGATAGCCACTTTATCAAGCTTAGGATGCTGCAACCTAAATACTCCACCTATCCAACCTAATAACTTGACTAGTTCTGGCACCAAGGTCTTAGGTTGCTGAGTCCCCGTGGCTCACAGATTCCTCCACAATACCAACAGGTTCAGGTACCGCAGAGACAGGTGATCCCGACGGCACGCGGCTGGCGTGGCAGTACGGCGAGGAGAACGACCGCCTGTACGTGAACTATCCAGAAGATTGAGGCGTGGTCGTGATCATGGGCCAGCAGGCAGGGTAGCATAGCCATTTCCCTTGTTTTGTAGTCCGTAGCGGAACTACTTTGATTGTATGCGTGATGTACTCTCGTATATTTATGAGATGGCAATTGAACCCCTTATTGTCATTCTGTTGATTATTATGTATGTGCTATGATACCTTGTTTGCGAGACGCTTAGATGCGTTCCTTTCCAATTCGGGGCCTCGATCCCCAGATCGGAAAGGACCGCATCTTAGTCGTTACACGCACCCCGCTGAGTCGGCCGTCTGATCCATTTTTATCCTTTCCTTTCGATCGCCGAACTATTGGTTTGTTTGATCGCCGAACTATGGCACTGATCGCCGAACTCACGACGTGTTTTTAGGCAGCGGGAGAAAGGAATTTAAAAATGTTGGCATCTGGGGGACGAAACCTGGGGGCGCGGCTGGAAACTCGCTCGCCCCCAGGCCGAGAATAACACCGATGAAAAGCTAAAAAGGCTATCACCGGGGCGCACTGGGGACCGAACGGCTGGAGATGCTCTAAGGCGTCAGGGAGGTTCTGGCCTCGCATGCGTGGTGTCCTGTTAGCTAAGAGCGAGAGAGGCTGTGGGACATAGGTTGTTTTGGGTCAAAGTGTTGTTGGGTCAAATTTTCTTTCTCTTGTCCATATCTATATGTATAGGTATATAGCCCGAAACTAAATTCCGGGATGGGCCGTGGTCCATCCTGGTCACCCTTTAGCTCCGCCCCTGAATTCAGGCATACTCTAACTTGAGTGAGGTCATTAGCCTATGCACGAGACATACCAGTGTTGGAATGTTGTTGGAGCTATATGTTGGGATTGTGTGGAAATGACAACAAGAATTGGGAAGGTGGACTTCTAGCATTGTAGAGGAGAAGTAAGCATGACGACCGATGAGCTAGCCAAATTAAGTTATCTCAATAAAATTTCATTTACTTGGGACGATGCCCCCTACTTTCATTCTTGGTTATTTATTAGTGAATGGTGTAACTATTGAGCATCAGTAATAAAGTGGGCCATGGTGGTCTTTCCAGGAAATGTGTTAGTCCAAAAAATGATAGTGTAGAACACTGCATATTTGGTAAGATTACAACATGCAACAATATTTAAATCACAGATACATTTAGGACGTGTCAGACTCCACATAATATCCATGTTAACGATAAAAAAAGGGACATCAATTGATTTTTTGTGTGTACATCTGCTACCGCCGTCCGCTTACCCCTACTTGTGCCACATCTGGTTTGTCCTCGAAGACAACATCGTTGAACTCATCTTTCCAAGCATCATGCTGATTGGACCTTCTTTTCCATTGCCATGATCTCGCAATCTATGAATTCTACAGATGAACTAGATACTGATGTCAGCAACCTCGAACCTGGATCAGAGACAGCTCACCTTGGAGCTTTCTACCACTAGACCAAGGGATAGTTCTCAGCTCTTCCTTTTCCGAGCATTCAAACTATGCTCGCTATCAATTGCTTATAAATGATGCAACCAATTTTACAAGAGGGTTTCATAACAATAATAAAGATTAGTCTCTAATCATCATTTCTTGAGCAATACAAAGCTGCTACAGCTAACGGAAGGAAGATGCTCTCTAAAGAGTGAGAAAAAAGCAAAAGTAAAACAACTTCATGGAGACCTTACACTCAACATATTGTTTTGTTTTGGAGTAGCAAATGTACTAGGCCGAACCCAGCAGCTCACTTCCGTGATGATCGACGCTGGTATAAGCGTTTCGACAGTCCCAGCAACTAAATCATACGCATAAATATTTGTGATGGTCTTCAATGTGGCAGGCCCTGATGTTATTGTCCTTCCATCCGAGCTCTCTGTCGCCGAGCTACCACGTCCTCTTGGATGGAAAGTGTAGACTTTCCTCCCGCCTTCCTCCTTCGCACAGATAGACAGCCTGTGTCCCGACCAGTGCCACGTCCATGATCAAAGTGTTGTGGATGGATCTGCACATTGCTTCTGACGGGTGCAGTTGACAGGTATGCTTGTGGACGCACCAGTACACGTCTCCAGGGCACGCGACATGGACAGTCGGAACGACGCTCATGATCTGGATGCACGCAACAACCAGGGGAGTTCCACTTCCACGAGGATCAACGTAGAAAACGAAGTAGCCGCTGTTGGGAGAGCGGAGCACCGGCATGTCGATCCGCCTGCCGGTGCTAGGGTGGACCAGGAAGACGACCTGCTCTTGGAAGTAGAATGGCTTGCGTCGGACCATAAGAAGCCAGCCGCAGCTCTCGAATTCGACAAAGGCATCCGGAAACAGCATGCTGGTTATCCCGCGGATGTTTCTGCTGGAAACATCGAACAGCAGCCGCTTCTTGCTGTTGTGTTCCACGGCAAACAGAGCCAATGGCAAAACCCTCGCCTCTTCAGAAGCATTGTCTCTGTTGGCAGCATTTGATTCCACCGCCCAAGGATATCTGGCAGAAGCAACGTGGACTTATTAGAACATCAGTGGAGTACAGGGTTTATAGTATGGTGGTCAACATTGCCAACCTTTGATCCGTGAACAATTTTTTACTAACATCGATCGTTCTACAAAAACGAAAATCAAGTTTTGCCAGGCACGAAACTGGGCGTAGATGCATCTTGTGATTATAGCTGATTAAGATAAGAAACAACATAATTTTGACAGAAACCAATGCTCCTACTGAATATCTACAGTTAAACTCATAGCAAGCAGATCTTCACCTCCCAAAGCCTTTCTATTTTATTTTTTGACGCGACCCAAAGGCTTTGGTTAACAAGGCTACTCTGAGTGCAACGAACTGCGTATAAATTTGACAAAATTCTGTGCTCAAACGGGTGGACAGAGGAGTGCAAACTCATGTCACCCAGATTATACTGGCAACTTGGCGAGAAGGTGCAAGAAGAATCCAATCCGGCTGCAACCTACTACTAGCAAGAAGCTCTAATTCCAATGGATGCTGACTGAGCACAATCCTGTACCTGAAATCGGGCGGACGGGACCGGAGAGGGACGCCGGCGGAGGACGGACGGTGTAGCGTGTAGTGTTGGACGTATGGACGGTGCGGTTCATATAAATCGGCAAAGGGCTCCGGTTGCGGAAGGCGACTCGGAGCTGGAGCGGGCGCGGCGCCGAGAAGGGGCCGCACGGCGGCCGGAGTCGGACCGGGGAGGGGGGTGGGGAATTTTTTGGCTGGGGGGCGGCGACGGGAGCGTGCGGGCCGTCGGATCCAGGCAACGGCGCAGATGATTGGGCCCCTGCCTGCAGTAAGCTAAGCGGGGCCACCACCAGACCAGACTCCCAGAGCGGATTGGGGAAAAAGAAAGAAAATCCAGCGAGGCATCGCCGCCTCCTCCGCCCCTGCCTCCGCGCCGGCGCGGCTAAACCCCCACTAACCCCCTCACAGGCAGACGCCCCCCGCCGCCGCAAAACCCTAAGCCCCGCCGACATGCGCCGCCTCCCGCCCCTCTCCCAGCGCGCCGCGGCTGCCGCATCCGCACCCGCATCCACATCCACCCCGGACCTCGTCGCGGAGCTCGGCCGCGTCCTCTCCACGCGCCGCTGGAACAAGGGCCGGGCCTACAAGCGCCTGGCGCCGTCCGTGACCCCGGCGCTCGTCGCCGACCTCTTCCGCGCCCCCTCCGCGGCCCCCGACCCGGCCACGGCGCTCGCCTTCTTCGACTGGGTCGCGCGCCGCCAGGGCTTCCGCCACACGGCCGCCTCCCACGCCGCGCTCCTCCACCTCCTCTCGCGCTGGCGCTCCCCCGCGCGCTACGAGCAGCTCGTCTTCTCCATGTTCGGCTGCTCGCGGAGCGCCGACGACATGCTCGCCTCCGCCGACGCCGTGCGGGCAATCTGCCGAACGGGTGCCGCGCGCCACGCGCTCTCCCCGGCCTGCTACAACTTCGCGCTCAGGTCGCTCGCGCGCTTCGACATGACGGAGGAGATGGAGAGGGTCTACTCACAGCTCGTCGGGGACGGGCTGCTGCCGGACACCAAGACGTACAACGCCATGATTAAGTCCTACTGCAAGGAGGGGGACCTCCCCAAGGCTCACCGGTACTTCAAGCTGCTGCTGGAGTGTGGGCTGGAGCCGGACACCTTCACATGTAACGCGCTGGTGCTGGGTTACTGCCGGACGGGCAACCTGAGGCGGGCCTGCTGGCTGTTGCTGATGATGCCGCTGGTCGGTTGCCGGAGAAATGAGTACTCCTACACCATTTTGATTCAGGGTCTGTGCGAGGCGCGGCGTGTAAGGGAGGCACTTGTGCTGTTTTTGATGATGAGGGGTGATGGGTGCTCCCCGAATTCACACACATACAGATTCCTGATCGCCGGCCTATGTAAGGAGGGCAGGATTGCTGACGCCAGGATGTTGCTTGATGAGATGTCTCGGGGAGGTGTTGCTGCAAGTGTTATTACATATAATGCAATGATTGAAGGGTACCGTAAGGCAGGAAGGATGCAGGATGCATTGGGGATTAAGGAGCTGATGGAAGGAAATGGGTGCCGCCCGGATGGTTGGACATACGGCACTTTGATTCATGGCCTCTGTGATGAGAAGATGGATGAAGCTGAGCAATTGCTGGATAGTGCTGTTAAAGGAGGTTTTACACCTACGGTTGTCACATTCACTAACCTCATCGATGGGTACTGCAAAGCTGAAAGGATTGATGATGCCCTCAGGGTGAAAAATAATATGATGTTGAGTAAGTGTAAACTCGATATACATGTTTATGGGAAGTTGATCAATAGCCTCATTAAGAAGGATATGTTAAAAGAGGCGAAGGAGTTGTTAACTGAAATTTCGGCAAATGGTTTGGTTCCAAATGTGTTCACCTACACATCTGTAATTGATGGCTTTTGCAAGATCGGGAAGGTTGATTTCGCACTAGAGGTCTGGAAAATGATGGAACGCGATGATTGCCAGCCAAACGTATGGACCTATAACTCTCTGATGTATGGGTTAATTCAGGATAAGAAACTTCACCACGCAATGGCACTGATAACTAAAATGCAAAAAGATGGAATAACTCCTAATGTTATCACCTACACCACTTTGGTTCAAGGCCAGTGCAATCAGCATGAATTTGATAATGCTTTCAGGTTATTTGAAATGATGGAGCAGAATGGTCTGACACCCGATGACCAATTATACACTGTCTTCACTGGTGCACTGTGCAAAGCTGGAAGGCCTGAAGAAGCTTATTCATTTCTTGTTAGAAAAGGAGTAGCCCTTACCAAGGTACTCTATACTACTTTAATTGATGGTTTCAGCAAGGCAGGCAATAGTGACATTGCCGCCACCCTCATAGATAGCATGATTGGTGAGGGCTGCACACCAGATTCATACACGTATAGTGTACTGCTGCATGCTTTATGCAAACAAAAGAAGCTGCAGGAAGCTTTGCCGATACTGGATCAAATGACTCAAAGGGGAATAAAATGTACCATTTTTTCTTATACAACTCTAATCAATGAAATGCTCAGAGAAGGGAAGCATGACCATGCTAAAAGGATGTACGATGAAATGGTTTCATCAGGTCATAAGCCAAGTGCTACCACATATACTGTATTCATTAACTCATACTGTAAGGAAGGTCGAATAGAGGAGGCTGAGAACTTAATTGTGGAAATGGAGAGAGACGGTGTTGCCCCTGATGCAGTGACCTACAACACATTCATTGATGGCTGCGGGAATATGGGATATATTGATCGCGCATTTCATACTCTGAAGCGCATGATGGATGCATCATGTGAGCCAGATTATGCGACGTACTGCATTCTGCTCAAGCATCTTCTAAAAGAGAATTTTAATGTCCGTTATGTAGACACCTCCGGCATGTGGAACTTCATAGAGTTGGATACTGTTTGGCAGTTTCTTGAAAGGATGTCAAAACTTGGTTTGAATCCCACAATAACGACATACAGTTCTCTCATTGCAGGATTTTGCAAAGGCAACCACATTGAAGAAGCATGTGTTCTTCTTGATTATATGCGCAGAAAAGATATACCACCTAATGAAGAGATATACAGATTACTTGTCAAGTGCTGTTGTGATACCAAGTCCTTTGAGAAGGCCTCGACATTTGTTCACGACATGATACAACACGGGTTTCAACCTCATCTTGAATCATACCAGCTTCTTATATTGGGGCTTTGTAACGAGGGAGAATTTGAGAAGGCTAAATCACTGTTCTGTGACTTGCTTGAACTGGGCTATAATCACGATGAAGTTGCATGGAAAATTCTAAATGATGGTTTGCTCAAATGTGGTTATGTTGATATATGTTCCCAGATGCTGTCTACCATGGAGAATAAACACTGTTCCATTAGTTCTCAGACACATGCTATGGTGACCAATGGCTTGCATGAGGCATCTGGCAGTCTGGTTGGTGAATTCCGAGGAGAAGCTCTTTGAGTCAGCTTGACTGATATGTTCATGCTAATAGATGGTGTGTTTCATTGGCCACTCATTTCTTCTGTAACTTTCAGTCCAATGGTAAGTGTCCATACAAGTCATGTGGAGTACTATATTTATCCAAACACGTTATTGCTAAAACTTGGTTGACATAATTTTCTGCCTATCAGTGCACCTTTCTTTCCAGATTTTCTGTTCAATGAAAATCGACATGTTATTTACAAATCACAAACTGTATCATCCTTCACCCCAGAAACTAACCATGTCACATGGCTCTATATGGTTTTGCATCTGCTGAAAGCTTCCCCTGCCACCCCTTCATGGCATAATTGGTTTTCTTTAAACCATTAGAATATATTGGTTGTTAGACTTGTCACAGTTTAGCAAATATGATCAATTATTGATTGTGGTAGTCCAGTAAAGCAGATACTTTGTTGAGAAAGTTGTACAGTATGAAACTTCGATCAAGGCATCAACTAACTAAAAGGTAATCCCTTCCTTTTTTTTTTCCAGGAAGACATGTGCAATTTTGATATTAGCGAGGCACATGTGCAGGTTGCGTGCAGCACCGTGTTGTACATAACTGACTTGAGATGAGCAACATCCAGTTAGGATGCCGTAGATAGGCATAATTGATCAGCTAAATGGCAATACATGTTGCTCAAGCTGATCAGTTTGCCAGAAACAGGATTATCGTACCAATTCCTATTCAAATCAAAGGCACTTTCTCTTCATCGCAGTTAGGAGGTATGTACTGCATGGCTTTTCCATTCTATGTGATACCTTTGCTTTACTATGCATTTGGTTATCTAGAAAACCAAACAAGTTAGTCATACTGCTCTATTTTCTTATGTTGATGTTACAGAAGCATCATCCTTCCCTTCTATGCAGATAGTCAGTGTCAGGCTCACCCAAGCCCAGGGCTTATGGAGTCTCATTGCTTGCTTTGCTTCAGGGGTACTCAATTATACCTGTCATTCTTTGATTGCCACATTGTGGTGGTATAGATGCAGTACAGTTCCTTTACATTGGAGAAGTTTATTTTTGAATGATATAAAACAGTCTACCTTTATGACTCCTATTTATGTAGTGATCTTATCAGAGCATTTAGTGTGGTGCGAAATAAGGTATGAACTTAAAAAATATTGGATAGGTACAGACTTACTCCCTCCGTAAAGAAATATAAGAGCGTTTAGATCACTACTTTTCTAGTGATCTAAACGCTCTTATATTTCTTTACAGATGGAGTACTTTGTAAAAAATAGATATGTAGACTTGTTTACTACTACCTCTGTCCTCGAATGTATGCCACCGTGGGGTGCATAGAGTCAACCTTTAGAAATCTTGACAACTAATATGTGCTAAAGTACAATTGATTCATCTTGCATAATTATTTTATGTGGTCCACACTTTATTGTTTTCTATAAAACATGTTATGTTCCGAAATTATAGTCATAGCCCCGCATGGGAGGCTGTAAAAAACATCATACATTTGTGAATGGAGTAGGATTTCTTGTTGTTTAGCTATATTTGATATACTTCCAAATCTTAGCCAACAAAGAGCAGTGGTTCGGATTGCATTTTGCCACATTGAAACATCAGTCATCATCCGTGGTGAGACTTTGACAACATGAAACACAATAGTTTGATGCGGTAACACGTTCTACAAGACAGGCACTTATTTGGACTCAAATACTTTTCCCTCCCTCTCTCTCTCAGAGTGTTATGATCAGAGGCCCAGTTAGCCAAACTGGCCCAGTTATCTTAATAATATTTGGGGCTTAGCCCAAGTTATCTTAATAATATTTGGGGCTTAGCCCAAGTTATCTTAGTTATCTTAGAGTCCTAGTTATCTTAGAGTCAAAGTTATCGAGATTATATAAACCGATGTAAACAGCTCTTTTGGAGGCAAGCAATAAGACAATTGTATTGCCCGGCTCCCAGAGGAGCCGGAACCCTAACCCTAGCCACCGCCTCCTCTACTCGCCGTCGCCTCCTCCCTACGCCGAGACGGCACCGTCGCGCCGGCCGCAGCGCCCTCGTCTCCTCTAACCTCCCTCCTACCCTTATAAGCTAAGGCAGAGGGCCGGTAGAACCCTAGTTTCTACCAGTTTGGTATCACGAGGCTCTGGTTCGATCATGTCATCACCGCCGCCCGTCTCCACCGTTGCGCCGTCGTCCCCCACCACCACTCCGATGATCTCCACGTCCGGCGGGCCGCACCTACCTGCGCCGGCCTCTTCTGCCGCGCCGCCTTCGGCCGTCCTCACCCCGGAGGAGCTGACCGGCGCGATCCGCGACCTGGCTACCGCCGTCCAGGGCATCCGGCTATACCTAGCCGCGCCACCACCAGCCAGCGCCGGCCCGTCCTGGCCGCCCTGGCAGCAGCCACTGCTGGCGGCAACCACCGTGCTCGCCTGGCCGCTGCAGCCAACACTGCAGCTGCCGCCGCCACCCTCGGCCGGGCCGCTGTAGCCGACCCTGCAGCTGCCGCCGCCGCCACAAACCACCTTCGGGCCGCGCCCTACCTCTGCATCGGGGGTGCCGATCCACCAGCTCCGGTTCCCCCCCTCGCCGTCGCCGCTACCGGCCTGGGTGACCGAGTCGTCACAGCTGGTGTACACGACGGCCTCGGCGCCGCCGCACATCCAATCGCCACCGGCGCCACCCCCGCAGTAAGGCGGGCCCTCCAGCTTCGCCGGCCCCGACGGGTACCCGGCGCCGACCCCTGCACTAATCCGCGCCGACGAGCCGTACCGCTAGGGCGGCCCTACCCACACGCCGCCGCGCTTCGCCAAACTGGACTTCGCCACCTATGACGGCACGGAGGACCCCCTGAGCTGGCTCAACCAATGTGACCAGTTTTTTCGGGGGCAATGGACGCCAGTGTCGGATCGCACCTGGCTCGCTTCATATCACCTCCGAGGTGCCGCACAGACGTGGTATTACGCTCTCGAGCAGGACCGTGAGCTCTGCCTCCTACGTTTCGGGCCTCCGATCCAAGGGAGCCGGTTGGCGGAGCTTGGCGACCTACCCTTCACCTCCACGGTGCAGGACTTCGCTGACCACTTCCAGGCCCTGGCCTGTCACGCGCCTGGCGTGACGACTCGCCAGCGGGCCGAGCTCTTCGTCGGGGGCCTCCTCGACCACATCCGCGTGGACGTCGAGATGCGCGGACCACAGGACATCCAGCCGGCCATGTACTATGCCCGCACGTTCGAGCAGCGGGCGGTGGCTATGCAGCAGGCATTCCCGGCCTAGGCACCTCGCCCACCCCCTCAGCCGGCTATGTCTGCACCCAGCCAGCCTGCCCAGCCGGCGACAGGGACGCCCGCCACAACAACAACTCGTCCGTTCCGTCGGCTAACCCCGGCCGAACAAAATGAGCGTCGTCGCCAGGGTTATGTTTCAACTGCGATGAGCCCTACGTGCCAGGCCACGTCTGCCCGCGCCTCTTCTATCTGGAGGCGGACGACTGTCGCGGAGGATACAACTCCCTCCGAGCTTGCCAAGGCGGCAGCCCCGACGTCAGCCACCGCTCTCGTGGTCTCCCTGCATGCCCTTGTCGACATACGAACGGAAACAACGATGCTGTTGCCAGTGACGGTTAATGGGGAGCGCCTCTTAGCTCTCCTGGACACGGGCTCTACACACAACTTCCTGCCCGCGTCTACCATGCATCGCCTGGCCCTCTAGCCGACGGGCGGCGAGCAACT
Organism: Hordeum vulgare subsp. vulgare; assembly: GCF_904849725.1. NCBI lineage: Eukaryota > Viridiplantae > Streptophyta > Magnoliopsida > Poales > Poaceae > Hordeum > Hordeum vulgare. The sequence continues at coordinate 577,260,732 of NC_058524.1, read as the reverse complement.
CCGAGTTACCGTGGCTAATGGTGACCGTCTCTGCTGCCACGAACTTGCGCAGCAGGTTCCCATCCTCATTGCCGACGAGTCCTTCGCCATCACGTGCGTCGGCATCGCCTTGGGCGACCACGACTTCATCCTCGGCGTCGACTTCTTGTGGACGCTCGGACCCATCCTTTGGGACTTCGACGCACTGACCATGACTTTCTGGCGTCAAGGGCGCATGGTGCAGTGGAAGGGCGAGGGTGGCACTTCTCGAGCATTTCCCTCTCAGCTGTCGACCGCCATAGTAGACTCCGAGCCGCCCCTGTTGGCTCATCTCCTGCAGCGGCACGGCGACCTTTTACCGGTCCTCCTTGTTCACAAGGCCCGGGGCTTGTGGCGTTTCTGCCTCGATTACCGTGCTCTCACTACCACGACGATGAGGGTCAATTTTCCTATACCGGTCATGGCGGAGCTCCGGGAAAAGCCGCAAGGGCCACGTTTATTCCCTACGCTCGACTTGCGTTCTGGCTACCATCACGATCACTTCGAGTTTTTGGTGATGCTTTTCGGTCTCTCCAATGCGCCGGTGACATTCCAGGCCTTGATGCACGACGTGCTTCGGACTAGCTCAACCCTCCGAAGGCACCTTGGGAGCAGCTCAAGGAATTCCGCCAACATTTTCTAGACATCCAGCTCGAGGACGAGCTGTTTGCGCAGGCGGGGAGAAATGTTATGATCAGAGGCCCAGTTAGCCAAACTGGCCCAGTTATCTTAATAATATTAGGGGATTAGCCCAAGTTATCTTAGTTATCTTAGAGTCCAAGTTATCTTAGTTATCTTAGAGTCCAAGTTATCGAGATTATATAAACCGATGTAAACAGCTCTTTTGGAGGCAAGCAATAAGACAATTCTATTTCTTGGCTCCTAGAGGAGCCGGAACCCTAACCCTAGCCACCGCCTCCTCTACTCGCCGTCGCCTCCTCCCTACTCCAAGACGGCGCCGGCCGCGGCGTCCTCGTCTCCTCCAACCTCCCTCCTACCCTTATAACCTAAGGCAGAGGGCCGGTAGAACCCTAGTTTCTACCACAGAGATACTAGGCAAAGTGACTAGTTCATTGCTTTAACTCCTAAAGAGTAAATTGCACCACAAGTTGCATCTGGCCATGAACTAGAAATCTGAATATAAATATGTGCACGATTATATAGATTTTCTTTAAGCGTGATAATTCAATGCATTCCCAGTCTCCTTCCTCTCTGCCCTTGTGGTGCTAGTGGGTCTACCATCATGCCACCTGGTTCCTGGGCTATCTCAAAAAGGCCTTAGCCCCCCTATCCTACCATGTTAATAACACCTGCATGGTCTGAAGCATCACCATTTTTCTAAATCAAATAGGTACGAGAGTGTAACTTGAGGTGTTATTTATCTAGTGATGAAATGCTGTTTAGCTGATCAAAGTGCAAAGAGCACCCTCAAGTGAAAGGTTGGATTCAGTCATTGCACTTGGAAAATGGAATCTCTGGATTACTGCATAACCTACGTGAAGGCTTACATTGATGCTTAATTCAGAGATGCCAAGACATCAGCTCTTAACTGAAGAGTATCAATCTCAGGTATGTCTTCTGCGTTTGTCTGTCACACTGTTCTGTGATTTCTAGGGATGTCAAGTGCAGCATGTTTGCTCCCTTGTGCGGATCTCTGATTTGGGCTTGCAATCTTGCAGAGTGGCTTTTTGAAAAATCGTGTCGTGTTCCCCATTGAATTACCATAGCCTAATGATAATTCCATATTAGCCAGAAGACCAAAACTGTAATGTGATTGTTGTCTTAACTGTAACTTTACACCCTTAATACTGGCATACGGCTCCAGAGTACTTGCATGCATGGGATCATAATGAGAAGATTTCTGTGTTTTCATATGGTCTTTTGCTTCTCGAATTGTCAGTCCATTCTTGATCAACTGCATAGGCAAAACCGCTGAACAATATGAAAGAGCTAGCGGATCCTTCTCGTGACATTGCAGATAACTCAGAGAAGAACACGTGCCCCAAAACAGTTGCATTCATGTGTATTCACCACAGAGCAAGCTCACGACCTTTTATGAAATCGGTGAGTGAGTTATACATATCTGCTATTTGCAAGTGCAAATTGAGCATCAAATTGACGAGGTGGTATGCTGGTTGTTGGTTGCAGGTACTCCGTTTCATGAAGGTGGATAGTCACTTGAACAGATGTGAGGACCTCAACTCCCAGAGCTCCACATTTACAACTCGTGATTCAGAAGACTTGGATGGACTCCACACTCTAGCTAGCTTAATGATGTGGAATGCTGACACATGCAGGCTGCCTTGGAGCGGTGAAATTTAACACGGAGTTATATTTGTTGGCAGGTTTTTTCATCTTTTTGTAAATCATCGATCTCTATATTGTCATCGCCGCCGGGAACTTTCAATAGTATTCAGAATTGTTTGTTGTTTCGTCACTGTGGACTTCTTTTTTCAGGACAGTTTTTACTTGTAGGGTCCTCTGTACTTGTGGATGACAATTTCAGTACGTTGTACGGATGAATCTCGTGATGTGCTCCCGTCTCCGGCAGTTGGTACACCATGTATACACTTAGGAGGTGTTCGGAGCCCCTTCGCTCCGGATTCTGCCTGAGGAGCTGGCGGAGCTGCAGTGCAAATTAGTGGAGCTGGAAATTAAGTGCTCCGCAGATTCACGGAGCCCGTGGACATCCGAACAGGCCCTTAGTGATACTATGTAGTGATGAGATGTGTACGGGATCTTTGTCATCTTTTTTCTGCAAGACATGTAGTAACATGCTACTGCAAGTTTCTCGGATGTGAGCTTACAACGCGTTTGGTTCCACGCAGTTAAGGTATTCCCTTATCGTATCCAGGAAGCACTGGATTCGTTATCCTTATCATGTTATTATACGCTGATTGTTTGGTTCGCCCGCCGAGTCCGGAGTTCTAACCCGGGCCGACTCGTGTGAAACCATCATGTCCGAACGCGAGCTACACTTTTAGAAACTGCTGTGATCGGAAGCCACCCTTTTTTCTGCGAACCAAATGCGTTGTATGCGTTGTTAGTTCTTTGCGTGCGTTCTTAGCTTTATTTTTGAACTGTTTCTTGCTTGCTTTTTCCATGTTATTAGATAGCTAATGTACATTCCTGCACTTACTGTATTTATTAAGACGAAAAGGGCCTCGCCCTGATCCGTTTCTCAATGAAATCAAAACGGAGTTCAAAGATTCAGTGAACACTACTCGGGGATATGACAGACATCACCGAACTAGCCTCCTATCGTTTTGCCAAGATTGTTGTTGTAGTGTGTCATTCATATCTTCTTCATCATCGCTCAAGCAACTCAACTCTATAATGGTACAATTACAGGGAGGTCCTATTTAGAGCATACCCCCCCCCCCCCCCACTCCCGACGCGTGCTTCTGGGTGGGGCGGGCTGCGTCCCTGCTTTTTTTCATCATCTTTTCTTTTTTTCCTTCTTCAAAAATGTTTTCAAAAATTGAAAATTTTAAAAGCATTCACGATTTTAAAAACAGTCTATATTTGAAAAAAATCATGAATTGAAAAATCGTTCCTGGAACCAGTTAAACCTTCCCAAAAACGGTGGGAGAAAAAACTCAGCTAGCTACAATGGGCTGAACCTTCCCAAAAACGGTGGGAGAAAAAACTCAGCAGGCCACACTGGGCTGACCAAGTAGCATGCTAGCCTCATGATCTGAATTGTATCCCAGCTTATGTGAATTATTATCAACAAACCTTAGTTTTTTGGGAGCTGCTACGCGTCTGCTGGCAGATTCTTTGAAAAGATCCACCGCTTCCTAAGTCGTCGGATCTCACGAATCGAGTGGCCGAGCGTCATCATGTATTACTGCAACATAGGTTGTGTTGCGGAAACATGGGTCATGTTGCAGAATTTTTTACGACATAGATCAAGTTGCAGATCTTTTTATTGCAACAAAGGCCTTGCTATAATTTTTTCTTGCAACAACAATCTTGTCAAAGAAATTTCTGTAACAAAAGTCTTGTTACAGAAACTTCAGATGTCAGAAAATTTGCAGAAACATTTTGCAACAAAGGTCTTGCTGCAGAATTATTCTGCAACTAAGATCTTGTTGCAGAAATTTGTATCCTTTCCATAATTGATGTCCGTGCGAGCTATGGCCCTGTTTCTGAATAAGATGAAGATGTTTCTAAGAAAGGAAAGGTGGACACGTGGTAGACGATGGAGGCGGTTGACGCCTAGGAGCAATCTGCCGATAGATACTAATCATTTTCCTAGTTTTTTCCTCAATAATAATAAAAAATTGTATGCTAGTGCAGAGGATGGGAGCGCGATTGGCCGTTATCTGCCGACCTACATGGCAAATAGGCAATCTGAAACTAGGTTGTGCATCATGGCCTGCCGCGGACACCGAGCAAATACGCGGAGGAGCTAGTTGATCATGCTTTCGGCCTTTGCAAGTCTCTAAAGTCTGTGTGGTGCGCATGTAATACGTTGATCGACAGAGGTGCCACGCGTGTTTTCTTTTTTGTTTTGAGTTTGTATTTGATTCAAAAATCAAATGTGTTCCAAATCCTCTAGGATTTTTTTTATACAAGCTCAATTTTATATTTTAAACTTCAGGAAAATAACTTTGTGCCAAAATCGAAGATATAGCCTTTTTTAGAAATGTTAACTACTCCCTTTTGTTAAATTTTTTCACTCCAATCATCTTAGAAAAATGAGAAATTATAAAGAGAAGCGCCGCACTACAGCTCTTCCATGCAGCGGCTCGCGCAGCCCCCTATGCATGCAAAAATCTTCCACCTCATGCTTACATCATCGCATTTAATGTTTTTTTAAATTTTAAAAACAATTTATCTCACATATTAATAATTTGATTCGAGATTCGCTTTCACCGTTAGGTTCGTCTCGACGAGACCTTCAAAATAAGATCCCATGTTGACATGTTTCGTTGAATTTTTTTTCGTTGTTCCTAGTTGCCACATTTATGTCATCATAGTTGTCATCTTGCGGGTGTATAGTTGTCACAAAAATTATGCATAGTTATCAGGACAATACTTTTATACTTTTTACGCATTGCAATGTTATGTGAAGCTAAAAAATGGATATTAAAACACTAACAGTAAGCAAGTAAATGCATGAATCATCACAAGTACAATGAATCAAGTTTTTTAGTAGGGTATATCGACATTCATAAACCTGATAACCAAGTTAATATAATGTAAGAACTATGTAACAAATAATATGAAAAGTAAGTGATAATAATCTGGCAAGTACCGACGAAAACAAAAGTTATCGAAACATGTCGACATGTGATCTAGTTTTGAAGATCTCGTCGCGAAAAAGTCAGTGATGAAAACGGATCATTAGTTGAAATAACGGTTTGGAAGATAAATCTTTTTTAAATGTAAAATCAAAAGAATATTTAATAATACCATACATGTGTAATGTTGCATGCATGCAAGGAATGAATGAAAGCTAGCCGCCGCATCGGAGGACTAAAATGCGGCGCCACTCCCTAGTGGAGTCCTAGAAAAATTTATAGAGACTCAAATTCTTATTTGAGACTTAAGAACAATATTTTTCGACCAAACTTATATATTTAAATTGTCACCCTATTTTTGGATATTAATTTATTCCCTAAATATTTTCAGGTTTCAATTTAATTCCTAATTTTAAATTAGAGTTTCAAATTAAGGTTACACACATTTTACTCAATTTTGGCCTTCATAAATAATCCCTATGTGACAATTGAAGCTTCTGAATAATTTTAAATTTTATCTAAGCCACAATTTCAGTCAACTAAATCAACTGCTAGTAAAATTTAGCTAAGATCAATCCATCGAAAGGAAATTTGAAAAAACAAATCGACCATAATTTATTTTCTGAGTGAATTCCACTTTTTAGCTAAGATCAATACATTTATCATTTTGTGAATGTATATCATGATTTTTCGTACATATGTAGTTTTATACAATCAAGAAACAGCACGGGGAGGATTTTGCCAATTCTGATTGAATTCCAATTATGGATATGAGAACTCAAAATTGTAAAAGGAGAGCAGAGCGAGATGTCTATTGCTCAGATGACATCTTTATGCAGAATTACATAACATCTTTCCCAACTTGGACTGCAAACACATCTCGCAGATTTCAGCAGATTTGTAATGCTAAATCTCGCTTTCAATTAATCCGATCACGTACAGAACATGCATACGAGTTACGAGCGCTAGTTCCAACTCCAGTATGCCGTGTTCGAGTCTTGACTCTTGACTAGAACCCTACGCCATGTGAAGCTGCGTCCTGACGGCGAAGGTCTTCTTGACCATGGAGCTGGTGCACTGCCTGATTGGTTGCATCTGAGACGCGGGCTGCATCATCTTGGGCGCCGGCACCAACTGCGTCCTGCGCCGCCGTTTCGCGTCCTCTGCTTCCTGGTAACCTTGGCGGAGCTTTCGCTTCGTGGCTTCCATCTTGTCCTCCCAGCTGAGCACAGCACGGTCACGGTCGACCAAGCCGGAGGCAGGATCGGACGCCTTCTTGACGATTTCCACCGTCTTCTTGGCCAACGGCTCGCCGGCGAGCTTGGGAGGTCGCTTCGTCTCCGCGTTAGGGTTGGCGGAGAAATCCTGCTGCTGGCCGACGGCCGCCTTGGGCTGCGGCAGCTTCTTCATGGGCATGGCTCGTGTGACCCTGGCGACGTTTTCCAGCTTCTTCATGGGCGTGGCCTCGGCGACGTCGTCCTGGACGGAGGGCTCCCACCCGCTCACGATGCCGCGCGCGAGGAGGCGGACGCGCTCCGAGTCGTGCTCCCGCAGCGCGCGCACAGACTCAGCGAGCTCCGTGGAGACGGCCACGTCCGGCACCAGCCTGAGCGTCTCGAGAGACTCTGCCATGACGTCGTCGAGAATCCCGCAGAGACGCTCCGCCTCGTCGTCGTCGGCGGCGCTGCAGAGCCGCCTCACCAGGTCTCCCCTCGCGCGCCGGAACACGTGGCGTGAAAACTGGCCTGGGTCGGCGGCCTCGATGGCGTCGTCCACGGCGTCGAAGGCGACGTAGAAGGTGTTCCACCGTCGGAGCATCTGCCCAGCCATGGCGGCGCCTTTTCGGCGAGCTCCTGTGAATCTGTGATCGATTTGGGGGATTGGATGGGGAAGTGGGGAGGAGGAGGATGGGATGGTGCATTGGGAAACGAAGAATTGATGAGCATTAACCATGTCCCGGTGACCGCACTCCAGTCGGACGCGAGCTCCTGGTCGAATTCGGAAGCGCGTTTCGCTCCAGTCGGAAGGAATCCGATTCAACAGCGGCAAACGCGTATCATGCGTTGCGCGCGCATATGCACGGCCACGCCGCCGGCTGCCGCAAGAAACGGCGCAACGGGAGCACCACCGCGCCACCGGTGTGGACGACGCCACACGGGAGCGCCACCGCTGGCCCGACGACGGCAGCGGCAAGAGGAAGCGCCGCGCACACGGAGGAGGAGACGCGCCACGTCATGCAGCAGCTCCCGAGCGGCGCCGGGAGGCTGCACGAGTGAGGCATCATCCACCGGGACATCAAGCCCGGCAACATTCTCGTCGGCGGCAAGGGCGTGGTGAAGATATGCGACCTCGGGCAGGCTGGCCGTGTCCATGGCGAGCGCGACGCCGCCGCGCGGCCAGGCCGGCACACTCGGGTACATGGCTCCCGAGATGCTCCTGGGGAAGCGGGACTACGCCGAGCTTGTGGACGCCTGGTCGTTCGGCTGCGTCATGGCAGAGCTGCTCGCCGGCAAGCCACTGTTCCCTGACCACAGCGCGACCGACCAGCTAGTCAGAATCTCCCGCGTGCGCGAGCTGTTCCCGGAGGAGCGCTTGTCGCACGACCCGGGCTCCTCACCTGCGCCCCCGGCGAGCGTCTGCCGGCGGCCATGGCGCGCTCCAATGCCCGTGGTTCGCTCGCACCACCAACGTGCTGGTTTCTGCTGCGTAGGATGCGTGCTCTACCACATTAGGAAGATGATTTGTTTGTAATGTATTTTACTGTCAGTGAACACCTTGTAAGCATGCCTCAAATGTATACAGAACTTGCTGCTCTAATGTCTGATCTCCCTTTGCAACTAAATGAGCTGACATCAATTTCCAAGAATGACAATTTCCCAGATTGCATTGCTCCGACGGCCCGAGGATGCTACACAAAACACCGACGATTCTCCCGCACGCTCCATAGCAACACCGGCGATGCTCCATAATAACACCAGCGATGCATTGAAGCTCCGCCGCCGTGCGTGCACCACCATGCGTGCCTGCTCCATTGCAGCACCAGCGCGCCACCGGCTCGCCTCACCCGCTCGAGGCGACGTTCGATGGCGTTAGTGACGGGTCCATGACGCCACGTCATAAAAAATGAACCCTACATGTTATAATCGTGCTTAAAACGCTTCAACAAACCGGTTAGTGCTTTTTATAAAAAAATTAGGCAACTTTGATGTGTTTCCTGCAACGAATGTGAGTGTTTTCCGTAATCCTTCGCTTCAATATGGTAGTTTTCTACAATTAACTCCTCGTGCGCCCGTCCCAGCCTCGCCCTGCCACGCAGCAGGAGCTCATGCGCCTGGCCTAGCCCCGTCACGCAAACAGCAGGAGCTCGCGCGCCCGGCCTCGCCACGCCCGACTTCTCCGTGCTCAGCGCGCCTGCTACGTTTGACAATATGTTAGACCACGAGCTGACGCGCGTGCTCGGGGAGGGCGGCTTCGGCGTCGTCGTCAAGGTGCGCCATCGCATCATCGGCGTGGACGTCGCCTTGAAATGCCCGACGACGGCAGCGGCAAGAGAAGACGCCACACCCTTGTGCTCCACCGCGACCTGCTGCGTGAGGTGTGCTACCTCGCGGCATGCCGCGGCCACCCCTCCGTCGTCGCCTTGCACGAGTGTGTCATCGTCCACCGGGACATCAATCCCGGGAACATTCTCGTTGGCGGCGAGGGGAGTTGTGAAGATATTTGTGACCTCGGGCTTGCCGTGTCGATGGCGGGCGCGTCACCGCCGCACGGCCTGGCTGGTACGCTCCGGTACACATGGCTCACTACAGGAAAATTCCGTTTTTCCGTGTGTCAATCTATAACCCGTGAGCTATTCTTCAAACACTCGGTTTATCTTCATGTAAGTCAAGTGCTGACCTAAGGAAACCCAACAAATAAACCGCTCCCGGTTTATAGCATCATCTAAGCCGAGTGGTCCTAAAAAACCTCGGCTTATATGACGCATATGAATTATGCACGAAAATGCACTCGGCTTATAGCGTATACTCGGCAAAGACATCTGTCACGTGTCTATACCAGACGGGGTTGACGGTGCCATCACCGAGCATCCTATAAGCCGCGTGCCCTTTGAGAGCACTTGGCTTATGGCCCATATAATCCGTGTGTCCGACCAGAGCATTTGGCTTACATTGGTTATATAAGCCGTGTGCCTAGTGTACACATTCAACTTACATTTTCTTCAATTTTTTGGTTGCCTATTCTTTAATACAAAAAATGTTCTAAAATGACTTGTCTTCTTTCTCATCCATTTTCTATCAACTAGTTTTTATTAGTCTTATTTTTTATGCCCTGTAATTTCTAACGCTGAAACCGTGAAAATACAATAAATGTCTCAAATATTACAGGCGGGTCAGAAGTCGTGTGTTATAAGCCGGGGAAAATACTCGGCTTATGTATAAACCGAGCGTAAACCGGTATAAGCCGAGTATTTCGTGTTGGGGAACGTCGCATGGGAAACAAAAATTTTCCTACGCGCACGAAGACCTATCATGGTGATGTCCATCTACGAGTGGGGATGAGTGATCTACGTACCCTTGTAGATCGTAGAGCAGAAGCGTTAGAGAACGCGGTTGATGTAGTGGAACGTCCTCACGTCCCTCGATCCGCCCCGCGAACAATCCCGCGATCAGTCCCACGATCTAGTACCGAACGGACGGCACCTCCGCGTTCAGCACACGTACAGCTCGACGATGATCTCGGCCTTCTTGATCAAGCAAGAGAGACGGAGAGGTAGAAGAGTTCTCCGGCAGCGTGACGGCGCTCCGGAGGTTAGTGATGATCTTGTCTCAGCAGGGCTCCGCCCGAGCTCCGCAGAAACGCGATCTAGAGGAAAAACTATGGAGGTATGTGGTCGGGCAGCCGTGAGAAAGTCGTCTCAAATCAGCCCTAATTGCTCCATATATATAGGAGGAGGGAGGGGGGGCCTTGCCTTGGGGTCCAAGGACCCCCAAGGAGTCGGCCGAGCCAAAGGGGGGAGACTCCCCCCCCAAACCGAGTTGGACTTGGTTTGGTGGGAGGAGTCCCCCTCCCTTCCCACTTCCTCCCTCTCTTTTTTTTTCTTTTCCTTTGATTTCTTTTTCTTGGCGCATAGGCCCCCTTGGGGCTGTCCCACCAGCCCACTAAGGGCTGGTGTGTCTCCCCAAAGCCTATGGGCTTCTCCGGGGTGGGTTGCCCCCCCCGGTGAACTCCCGGAACCCATTCGTCATTCCCGGTAACTCCGAAAACGTTCCGGTAATCAAATGAGGTCATCCTATATATCAATCTTCGTTTCCGGACCATTCCGGAAACCCTCGTGACGTCTGTGATCTCATCCGGGACTCCGAACAACATTCGGTAACCAACCATATAACTCAAATACGCATAAAACAACGTCGAACCTTAAGTGTGCAGACCCTGCGGGTTCGAGAACTATGTAGACATGACCCGAGAGACCCCTCGGTCAATATCCAATAGCGGGACCTGGATGCCCATATTGGATCCTACATATTCTACGAAGATCTTATCGTTTGAACCTCAGTGCCAAGGATTCATATAATCCCGTATGTCATTCCCTTTGTCCTTTGGTATGTTACTTGCCCGAGATTCGATCGTCAGTATCCGCATACCTATTTCAATCTCGTTTACCGGCAAGTCTCTTTACTCGTTCCGTAATACAAGATCCCGCAACTTACACTAAGTTACATTGCTTGCAAGGCTTGTGTGTGATGTTGTATTACCGAGTGGGCCCCGAGATACCTCTCCGTCACACGGAGTGACAAATCCCAGTCTTGATCCATACTAACTCAACTAACACCTTCGGAGATACCTGTAGAGCATCTTTATAGTCACCCAGTTACGTTGCGACGTTTGATACACACAAAGCATTCCTCCGGTGTTAGTGAGTTATATGATCTCATGGTCATAGGAATAAATACTTGACACGTAGAAAACAATAGCAACAAAATGACACGATCAACATGCTACGTCTATTAGTTTGGGTCTAGTCCATCACGTGATTCTCCCAATGACGTGATCCAGTTATCAAGCAACAACACCTTGTTCATAATCAGAAGACACTGGCTATCATCAATCAACTGGCTAGCCAACTAGAGGCATGCTAGGGACGGCGTTTTGTCTATGTATCCACACATGTAAATGAGTCTTCATTCAATACAATTATAGCATGGATAATAAACTATTATCTTGATACATGAATTATAATAATAACTATACATTTATTATTGCCTCTAGGGCATAATTTCAACAGTCTCCCACTTGCACTAGAGTCAATAATCTAGCCTTCACATCACCATGTGAATTTACATTGTAATAAATCTAACACCCATACAGTTCTGGTGTCGATCATGTTTTGGCCGTGGAAGAGGTTTAGTCAGCGGGTCTGCTACATTCAGATCCGTGTGCACCTTGCATATATTTACGTCCTCCTCCTCGACGTAGTCGCGGATGAGGTTGAAGCGTCGTTTGATGTGTCTGGTCTTCTTGTGAAACCTTGGTTCCTTTGCCAGGGCAATGGCACCAGTGTTGTCACAGAACAAGGTTATTGGATCCAGTGCACTTGGCACCACTCCAAGATCCGTCATGAACTGCTTCATCCAGACACCCTCCTTAGCCGCCTCCGAGGCAGCCATGTACTCTGCTTCACATGTAGAATCTGCTACGACGCTTTGCTTGGAACTGCACCAGCTTACTGCACCCCATTAAGAATAAATACGTATCCGGTTTGCGACTTAGAGTCGTCCGGATCTGTGTCAAAGCTTGCATCGACGTAACCTTTTACGGCGAGATCTTCGTCACCTCCATACACGAGAAACATCTCCTTAGTCCTTTTCAGGTATTTCAGGATATTCTTGACCGCTGTCCAGTGATCCACTCCTGGATTACTCTGGAACCTACCTGCCATACTTATGGCCAGGCTAACATCCGGTCTAGTGCACAACATCGCATACATGATAGAACCTATGGCTGAAGCATAGGGGACGGAGCGCATATGCTCTCTATCTTCATCAGTTGCTGGGCACTGAGTCTTACTCAATCTCGTACCTTGTAAAACTGGCAAGAACCCTTTCTTGGACTATTCCATTTTGAACCTCTTCAAAACTTTATCAAGGTATGTGCTTTGTGAAAGTCCTATCAGGCGTTTTGATCTATCCCTATAGATCTTAATGCCTAGAATGTAAGCAGCTTCTCCTAGGTCCTTCGTAGAGAAACTTTTATTCAAGTAACCTTTTATGCTCTCCAAAAGCTCTACATTGTTTCCAATCAGTAATATGTCATCCACATATAATATTAGAAATGCCACAGAGCTCCCACTCACTTTCTTGTAAATACAAGATTCTCCAACCACTTGTATAAACCCAAATGCTTTGATCACCTCATCAAAGCGTTTGTTCCAACTCCGAGATGCTTGCACCAGTCCATAAATGGATCGCTGGAGCTTGCACACCTTGTCAGCATTTTTAGGATCGACAAAACCTTCGGGTTGCATCATATACAACTCTTCCTTAAGGAAACCGTTAAGGAACGCCGTTTTGACATCCATCTGCCAGATTTCATAATCGAAAAATGCAGCTATTGCTAACATGATTCTGACGGACTTAAGCATCGCTACGGGTGAGAAGGTCTCATCGTAGTCAACTCCTGGAACTTGTGAAAAACCCTTTGCCACAAGTCGAGCTTTATAAACGATCACATTACCGTCAGCATCCGTCTTCTTCTTAAAGATCCATTTGTTCTGAATAGCCTTGCGGCCCTCAGGTAGTATCTCCAAAGTCCACACTTTGTTCTCATACATGGATCCTATCTCGGATTTCATGGCTTCTAGCCATTTCTTAGAATCTGGGCCCACCATTGCTTCTTCATAATTTGCAGGTTCATTGTTGTCTAACAACATGATTGATAAGACGGGATTACCGTACCACTCTGGAGCAGTGCGTGATCTCGTCGACCTGCGTGGTTCAACAGAAACTTGAACTGGAGTTTCATGATCATCATCATTAACTTCCTCCTCAACCGGCATCGCAACGACAGAGGTTTCCCCTTGCCCCGCGCCACCATCCAGAGGGATGAGAGGTTCGACAACCTCGTCAAGTTCTATCTTCCTCCCACTCAATTCTCTCGAGAGAAACTCCTTCTCGAGAAAAGTTCCGTTCTTAGCAACAAACACTTTGCCCTCGGATTTGAGATAGAAGGTGTACCCAACTGTCTCTTTTGGGTATCCTATGAAGACACATTTTTCCGCTTTGGGTTCCAGCTTTTCAGGCTGAAGCTTTTTGACATAAGCATCACATCCCCAAACTTTAAGAAACGACAACTTTGGCCTTTTGCCATACCACAGTTCGTATGGTGTCGTCTCAACGGATTTTGATGGTGCCCTATTTAAAGTGAATGCAGCTGTTTCCAATGCATAACCCCAAAATGATAACGGCAAATCAGTAAGAGACATCATAGATCGCACCATCTCTAACAAAGTACGATTACGACGTTCGGACACACCATTACGCTGTGGTGTTCCAGGCGGTGTTAACTGCGAAACAATTCCACATTGTCTTAAGTGAGTACCAAACTCGAAACTCAGATATTCACCCCCACGATCAGACCGTAGGAACTTGATCTTCTTGTTACGATGATTTTCCACTTCACTCTGAAATTGCTTGAACTTTTCAAATGTTTCAGACTTGTGCTTCATCAAGTAGACATAACCATATCTACTTAAATCGTCAGTGAAGGTGAGGAAATAACGATATCCGCCGCGTGCCTCCACGCTCATTGGACCACACACATCGGTATGTATGATTTCCAACAAGTCACTTGTACGCTCCATTGTTCCGGAGAACGGAGTCTTAGTCATCTTGCCCATGAGGCATGGTTCGCACGTGTCAAGTGAATCAAAGTCAAGTGACTCCAAAAGTCCATCAGCATGGAGTTTCTTCATGCACTTTACACCAATATGACCCAAGCGGCAGTGCCACAAAAATATGGCGCTATCATTGTTTACTCTAACTCTTTTGGTCTCAATGTTATGTATATGCGTATCGCTATCAAGATTCAATATGAACAATCCTCTCATATTCGGTGCATGACCATGAAAGATGTTACTCATAGAAATAGAACAACCATTATTCTCAGACTTAAAAGAGTAACCGTCTCGCAATAAACAAGATCCAGATATAATGTTCATGCTCAACGCAGGCACTAAATAACAGTGATTTAAGTTCATCACTAATCCCGATGGTAGCTGAAGTGACACTGTGCCGACGGCGATTGCATCAACCTTGGAACCATTTCCTACGCGCATCGTCACTTCGTCTTTCGCCAGCCTTCGCCTATTTCGCAGTTCCTGTTTCGAGTTGCAAATGTGAGCAACAGAACCGGTATCGAATACCCAGGCACTACTACGAGAGCCGGTTAAGTACACATCAATAACATGTATATCAAATATACCTGATTTTTCTTTGCCCGCCTTCTTATGTGCCAGATACTTGGGGCAATTGCGCTTCCAGTGACCCATACCCTTGCAATAGAAGCACTCTGTTTCAGGCTTAGGTCCAGCCTTGGGTTTCTTCGGCGGATTGGCAACAGGCTTGCCGCTCTTCTTCAAATTGCCCTTCTTGCCTTTGCTGTTTCTCTTGAAACTAGTGGTCTTGCTCACCATCAACACTTGATGCTCTTTACGGAGATCAGACTCTGCGACTTTCAGCATCGCAAACAACTCGCCGGGAGACTTGTTCATCCCTTGCATGTTGTAGTTCAACACAAAGCCTTTATAGCTTGGCGGCAGTGATTGAAGGATTCTGTCAGTGATAGCCTCTTGAGGGAGTTCAATCCCCAGCTCAGCCAGACGGTTTGCGTACCCAGACATTTTGAGCACATGTTCACTGACAGACGAGTTTTCCTCCATCTTGCAAGCATAGAATTTATCGGAGGTCTCATACCTCTCGATCCGGGCGTTCTTCTGAAAGATAAAATTCAACTCCTGGAACATCTCAAATGCTCCATGACGCTCAAAGCGACGTTGAAGTCCCGGTTCTAAGCCATACAAGACTGCACATTGAACTATTGAGTAGTCCTCCTTACGCGCTAACCAAGCGTTCTTAACATCCTGATCAGCCGTAGCGGGTGGTTCATCTCCTAGCGCAGCATTAAGGACATAATCCTTCTTCCCAGCTTGTAAGATTAGCTTAAGATTACGAGCCCAGTCTACAAAGTTGCTTCCATCATCTTTCAACTTAGCTTTCTCTAGGAACGTATTAAAATTCAGGATGACACTCGCGTGAGCCATGATCTACAACACAAATATATTCAAAGTGGACTTAGACTATGTTCAAGATAATTAGAGCTTAACTTAATCAAATTATATGCTAAACTCCCACTCAAAAAGTACATCTCTCTAGTCATTTGAGTGGTTCATGATCCACTTACACTATCCCAAGTCCGATCATCACGTGAGTTGAGTATAGTTTCAGTGGTAAGCATCCCTATGCTAATCATATCAACTATATGATTCATGATCGACCTTTCGGTCTCATGTGTTCCGAGGCCATGTATGCACATGCTAGGCTCGTCAAGCTTAACCCGAGTGTTCCGCGTGCGCAACTGTTTTGCACCCGTTGTATGTGAACGTTGAGTCTATCACACCCGATCATCACGTGGTGTCTCGAAACGACGAACTGTAGCAACGGTGCACAGTCGGGGAGAACACAATTTTGTCTTGAAATTTTAGTGAGAGATCACCTCATAATGCTACCGTCGTTCTAAGCAAAATAAGGTGCATAAAAGGATTAACATCACATGCAATTCATAAGTGACATGATATGGCCATCATCACGTGCTTCTTGATCTCCATCACCAAAGCACCGGCACGATCTTCTTGTCACCGGCGCCACACCATGATCATCCATCAACGTGTTTCCATCGGGGTTGTCGTGCTACTTATGCTATTACTACTAAAGCTACATCCTAGCAAAATAGTAAACGCATCTGCAAGCACATATGTTAGTATAAAGACAACCCTATGGCTCCTGCCGGTTGCCGTACCATCGACGTGCAAGTCGATATTTCTATTACAACATGATCATCTCATACATCCAATATATCACATCACATCGTTGGCCATATCACATCACAATCATACCCTGCAAAAACAAGTTAGACGTCCTCTAATTTTGTTGTTGCATGTTTTACGTGGTGACCAAGGGTATCTAGTAGGATCGCATCTTACTTACGCAAACACCACAACGGAGATATATGAGTTGCTATTTAACCTCATCCAAGGACCTCCTCGGTCAAATCCGATTCAACTAAAGTTGGAGAAACCGTCACTTGCCAGTCATCTTTGAGCAAAGGGGGTTACTCGTAACGATGAAACCAGTCTCTCGTAAGCGTACGAGTAATGTCGGTCCAAGCCGCTTCAATCCAACAATACTGCGGAATCAAGAAAAGACTAAGGAGGGCAGAAAAACGCACATCACCGCCCACAAAAACTTTTTGTGTTCTACTCGAGAAGACATCTACGCATGAACCTAGCTCATGATGCCACTGTTGGGGAACGTCGCATGGGAAACAAAAATTTTCCTACGCGCACGAAGACCTATCATGGTGATGTCCATCTACGAGTGGGGATGAGTGATCTACGTACCCTTGTAGATCGTACAGCAGAAGCGTTAGAGAACGCGGTTGATGTAGTGGAACGTCCTCACGTCCCTCGATCCGCCCCGCGAACAATCCCGCGATCAGTCCCACGATCTAGTACCGAACGGACGGCACCTCCGCGTTCAACACACGTACAGCTCGACGATGATCTCGGCCTTCTTGATCCAACAAGAGAGACGGAGAGGTAGAAGAGTTCTCCGGCAGCGTGACGGCGCTCCGGAGGTTGGTGATGATCTTGTCTCAGCAGGGCTCCGCCCGAGCTCCGCCCGAGCTCCGCAGAAACGCGATCTAGAGGAAAAACTATGGAGGTATGTGGTCGGGAAGCCGTGAGAAAGTCGTCTCAAATCAGCCCTAATTGCTCCATATATATAGGAGGAGGGAGGGGGGCCTTGCCTTGGGGTCCAAGGACCCCCAAGGAGTCAGCCGAGCCAAAGGGGGGAAGACTCCCCCCCAAACCGAGTTGGACTTGGTTTGGTGGGAGGAGTCCCCCTCCCTTCCCACTTCCTCCCTCTCTCTTTTTTTTTCTTTTCCTTTGATTTCTTTTTCTTGGCGCATAGGCCCCCTTGGGGCTGTCCCACCAGCCCACTAAGGGCTGGTGTGCCCCCCAAAGCCTATGGGCTTCCCCGGGGTGGGTTGCCCCCCCGGTGAACTCCCGGAACCCATTCGTCATTCCCGGTACATTCCCGGTAACTCCGAAAACGTTCCGGTAATCAAATGAGGTCATCCTATATATCAATCTTCGTTTCCGGACCATTCCGGAAACCCTCGTGACGTCCGTGATCTCATCCGGGACTCCTAACAACATTCGGTAACCAACCATATAACTCAAATACGCATAAAACAACGTCGAACCTTAAGTGTGCAGACCCTGCGGGTTCGAGAACTATGTAGACATGACCCGAGAGACTCCTCGGTCAATATCCAATAGCGGGACCTGGATGCCCATATTGGATCCTACATATTCTACGAAGATCTTATCGTTTGAACCTCAGTGCCAAGGATTCGTATAATCCCGTATGTCATTCCTTTTGTCCTTCGGTATGTTACTTGCCCGAGATTCGATCGTCAGTATCCGCATACCTATTTCAATCTCGTTTACCGGCAAGTCTCTTTACTCGTTCCGTAATACAAGATCCCGCAACTTACACTAAGTTACATTGCTTGCAAGGCTTGTGTGTGATGTTGTATTACCGAGTGGGCCCCGAGATACCTCTCCGTCACACGGAGTGACAAATCCCAGTCTTGATCCATACTAACTCAACTAACACCTTCGGAGATACCTGTAGAGCATCTTTATAGTCACCCAGTTACGTTGCGACGTTTGATACACACAAAGCATTCCTCCGGTGTCAGTGAGTTATATGATCTCATGGTCATAGGAATAAATACTTGACACGCAGAAAACAGTAGCAACAAAATGACACGATCAACATGCTACGTCTATTAGTTTGGGTCTAGTCCATCACGTGATTCTCCCAATGACGTGATCCAGTTATCAAGCAACAACACCTTGTTCATAATCAGAAGACACTGACTATCATCGATCAACTGGCTAGCCAACTAGAGGCATGCTAGGGACGGTGTTTTGTCTATGTATCCACACATGTAAATGAGTCTTCATTCAATACAATTATAGCATGGATAATAAACTATTATCTTGATACAGGAATTATAATAATAACTATACATTTATTATTGCCTCTAGGGCATAATTCCAACAGATACTCCAATGTCACCACAAGTATCCGTGAGTTAATTATTCGATATGCATCAAACAGTTTCATATTTATAATATTCAATCCAACACAAAGAATTTCAAGGAATTGCACAAAGTTTCTATTGAAGAAAGTAGGATGGAAACGTGTATCAACCTATGTGCTTAGATTACTCCAATGTTACCACGTGAATCCGCAAGTTCATTACCAAAACATATATCAACTGACTCAATATAATACCACATTGTCACCACGGGTATCCACATACAAGATATATGTCAAGTGATCTCAAATCCTCATATATTCAATGTGATAATAATGAAACCTCAAAGGACAAGACTCAATTCATCACAATAAAGCAGTGGCGAGTCCAGTAGGTGGGCTTCATAGGGCTCCAGCCTACCCTATGAAAAGTTGATTTTTTGTACTACTACTCTTCTCAGCTAAGCCCATCATCCCACTGCATCAGCTCAACACCAAACGCCTCAACACACCACATGCATCCACGCTTGAAGCCAAGCTACACGCCGCACGCATCCACGCCCGACCTAGCGTTGGTTAGCGACTCGGTGTTGGGGGCTGCCGGTGGCGGACGAGGGAACCACGCGAACCGGATCAACGCATCGCGTCGGGGCCCTGGGGGCGGTCGACGCTGAGGGCAGCTGACGTTGGTCGACATTCGGGGCGGCCGGCGAAGGACGAGGGAAGACGCCACACAGTGCATTGTGGCGCCTGACTATCGGACGTCACATAAAAGGGTCAGCCGAGTTAATTTTTTTAAACGCGGTCCAATTTAGGAATTCTTCCGTCGTCCTTGGGTCAAATTCGTAAATTTCCCCATTTTAGAGAGGCTCCTCATGGGCGACCCCGACGTGCGTTGGCCATGGCGCTCAGGCCCGGTCCTCACATTTCAAAGGCCCAGAAGGAAACTAAAATATGGGGCCCTAGACAATGTCACTAGAAACACACGTCAAAAATTATGCCACTGTGAAAGGAAAAGGCTTGAAATAAACCGGATGACTTTTCCCTGACATAAACCGTGCGCTCCGGTCGCCACGCGTCCTGGTGGGCCTGCTCGCTGGGCAGCGATATCTGCGGGTCATGAGAGCCACTCGTTCCGAGCTAGTACTATTTCTAAAACAACCTTATCTTCTCTCTCCACGTGTTCCTTCTCATCCTCAACCTCTCGCTCTCTTACTACTTCATGACCCATTGACGGTCTCTACACACTGGTACCCCAACTTTTCTCTCACTCTTGGAGATGAGGCACCGGCGCTACAACTCATTGGCCATCAACCCAACGCTGCTTCAGGCTAGGAGAGGATGACGCTGCTGCCATGGCCAGGGGCAGCTATGTTGCAGCACGCGATGTTACCATGGCTTTGCTGCTAGACAATGGGAGAGGCGAAGAGTTGCTGCCATTGGTGGTGGTGGAGCTGTGTTGCAGCACGTGATGCTACGACGGTGATGTTGCCACACCGACGATGAAGCTGCATTACAGCAGGGGAGGCGACGAGCTGCTGCCACGCTGATGGCGGAGCTGCATTGCAGCAGGAGAGACGCCGAGATGCTGCGACGCGACGGAAGGCGGCGGTAGCAGCATGCGATGTTACGATGACGCTGCTGCCACTCCGACGGCGGATCTGTATTGTAGCAGAGAGACAGTGAGCTGCTTCCATGGACGGCGGCGGAGCTACATTGCAGCGGGAGAGACGAGGAGCTGCTGCCTTGGCTCCGTTGGAGCTATGAGTTGATGCTGCCATGGGCGTCCCCAGAGCTGCCATGGACGTCGTAATGATAGGTGGTACAGGGAGATGCAGTCATGCGTGCGACTACGGGGAGCCACAGTCATGCGTGCGAGAGGCGTGCTGGGATGGGATGTGCTGCTCGGGTGAACGAATCGGACGCGAGTAGATGGTATGATCCGACGACTGTTAGGGCGGCTTAAAATTGACTCAGATCATCCGATTGATCTATAGCAACCGCGTGCTGATCATTGTGAAAGGTCTCATCTGAATGACTCAAATCTCAAGAAAAAGAAAACTGGATGACTCGGCCTCTTGGCGTCGCCAAAGTGGCCTTGTAGAACGCGAAATCAAGCATTAATTAAAGACATGTAAACATGGTTGATTTCAAAAGAGATGAAGCCCAATTGCATGTACCATCAAACAAGCCAAACTATGCTCAAACAATTAGCAGATGACTAGCCTAATGTTTGATGTAGCAAAACTCATAGCATGCAAAAGGAATCATATATTACATAAAAGATATAATTAGGCAGGTTATAAGAAACATCAGTCTATGCTAAAGTATATTAAGAAAAAACAAATATATTGCCAAATACTCCCACATAAGTATACAACACTAGACAATGGTTACAGAACAATGAGATGTAACTTATACAATACGTAAAAGGGAATCAGCGAAAACAAGAGGACTAAGAGCAACTCCAACCGACCGACCCAAACAGACGGCAATTTCATCCGCTTTTCATCCGTTTGGGTCATCCGTTGGCTCTGTGTCCTCCTAGGTTATGATTTGGGTCGACAGCGCGCCCAACGCGCCGACCCATATTTGGCCGCCTGGCCGGCTAGCCGCCGATTTTTGAACAAATACAGATATTTTGCATATTTTGCAACAACAAATGATATAGCATAGTTTTACAATCGAAAATAAAATACAACAAACTTTTACAAGCCCAATAAAATTAAATTGTGTACAAAATACACATATTAATTGCCAACATGATCCCACATATGCTCAACCAAATCATCTTGCAACTGAATATGAGTTTTCAAATCACGCATTTCATGATGAAATTGGATGAACTGTGCAAACGATGCCGCTTCTCCGCCATGCCAAGGCACCACATGGTCACCCTGAAATGCAAACCCTTGACGTGTAGACGTTCCGGTCGTCCATCCTCTCCAATCATATTGTGCATGGTCACACAAGCAATCATCATTTCCCACAAATTCTTGGTGCTCCAAGTTCTAGCAGGATACCGAACTATGCCTCATCGAGATTGCAGAACACCAAAGGCACGCTCCACATCCTTCCTAGAACTCTCTTGCTCTTGGGCAAATCTTTTCCTCCTCTCTGACAGGGTTGGAGATTGTCTTCACAATAGTTGCCCTGTTGGAAATGTGCCCTGGAGGCAATAATAAATTGGTTATTACTATATTTCCTTGTTCATGATAATCTTTTATTATCTATGCTAGAATTGTACTGATTGGAAACTCAAACACATGTGTGGATACATAGACAACACACTATCCCTAGCGAGCCTCTAGTTGACTAGCTTGTTGATCAAAGATGGTCAAGGTTTCCGGGCCATAGACAAGTGTTGTCACTTGATAACGGGATCACATCATTAGGAGAATGATGCGATGGAAAAGACCAAAACTATAAACGTAGCATATGATCGTGTCAGTTTATTGCTACTGTTTTCTGCATGTCAATGTATTGGTTCCTATGACCATGGGATCATGCAATTCCCGGACACCGGAGGAATACCTTGTGTGTATCAAACGTCGCAACGTTACTGGGTGACTATAAAGGTGCTCTACAGGTATCTCCGAAGGTGTTTGTTGGGTTGGCATGGATCAAGACTGGGATTTGTCACTCAATGTGACAGAGAGGTGTCTCGGGGCCCACTCAGTAATACAACATCACAACAAGCCTTGCAAGCAATGTTACTAAGGAGTTAGTCACGGGATCTTGTATTATGGAATGAGTAAAGAGACTTGCCGGTAACGAGATTGAACTAGGTATGGAGATACTGACGATCGAATCTCGAGCAAGTAACATACCGAAGGACAAAGGGAAGAACATACGGGATTAACTCAATCCTTGACATAGAGGTTCAACCGATAGAGATCTTCGTAGAATATGTAGGAGCCAATATGGGCATCCAGGTCTCGCTATTGGTTATTGAACGGGGAGTGTCTCAGGTCATGTCTGCATAGTTCTCGAACCCGCAGGGTCTGCACACTTAAGGTTCGGTGACATTTTGATATAGTTCAGTTATAGGTGTTGGTGACCAAAGGTTGTTCAGAGTCCGGGATGAGATCTTGGACATCACGAGGATCTCCGGAATGGTCATAAGGTAAAGATTGATATATAGGAAGTCCTAATTTGGTCACCGAAAAGTTTCGGGCTCATCGGTAGTGTATCGAGAGTGCCGGGAGGGTACCGGGGGACCACCGGGAGGGGTGTGACGACCCAAGAGCCTTATGGGATGTGAGAGGAGGTGGACCAGCCCCTGGTGGGCTGGACGAAGCTTCTCTCAAAATCCCATGTGACTAGGAGTGGAGATAAAAGGAAAAAGTCTTGTAAAAGGAAAGGAAGGAGGAGTCCTCCCAAAGTAGTCCACCTCCCTTGTGGGAAGGTGGATTCTTGCTTGTACGGTTTGGCCGACCCCTTCTCCTTGGAGTAGGGGCCAAGGCTGCATCCTCTACCCTCCTCCTATATATACTAGAGGTTTTGAGGGTTTTGAGACACAGAAATCAGCCATGGCTGCCTCTCTCTCCCTCTAAATCTGTTTCTCCTCTAGTCTAATTCGGCAGTGCTTAAGCAAAGCCCTGCTGGATTAGTTCACCACCACCACCACCACGCCGCCGTGCTGGAGAACTCATCTACCTCTCCGCCCCTCTTGTTGGATCAAGAAGTGATCGTCATCGAGTTGTACGTGTGCTGAACACGGAGGTGCCGTCCGTTCGGCACTAGATCGGGATGGATCGTGATGGGATCGCGGGACGGATCATGATGAGATTGCGGGACGGGCTGCGATTTGGATTCCGAAGATGTTCCACTACATCAACCGTGTTATATACGCTTCTGCTTAGTGATCTACAAGGGTATGTAGATTCACTCTCCCCTCTCGTAGATGATCATCACCATGGATAGGTATTGCGTGCCTAGGAAAGTTTTTGTTTCACATGCAACGTTCCCCAACAGTGGCATCATGAGCTAGGTTCATGCGTAGATGACATCTTGAGTAGAACACAAAATAGTTTGTGGGCGTTGATGTTCAATTTTCTGCACTCCTTAGTCTTTTCTTGATTCGGCGGTATTGTTGTATTGAAGCGGCCCAGACAAACTTTACTCATACGCTTACAAGGGACTGGTTTCATCGACTGACATGCAACTTGTTGCATAAATATGACTGGCGGGTGTCTGTTTCTTCAACTTTAGTTGAATCGGATTTGACTGAGGCAGTCCTTGGAGAAGGTTAAATAGCAACTTGCATATCACCGTTGTGGTTTTGCGTAAGTAAGATGCGATCATACTAGATACCCATAGCAGCCACGTAAAACATGCAAAAACAAATTAGAGGACATCTAACTTGTTTTTGCAGGGTATGCATGTGATGTGATATGGCCAAACACATGATATGATATATTGGATGTATGAGATGATCATGTTGTAATAGTTAAATATCGACTTGCACGTCGATGCTACGGCAACAGGCAGGAGCCATAGGGTTGTCTTTAAATTTATTTTGCGCTTGTAGATGCTCTTGCTATATCTCTAGGTAGTAGCTTTAGTAGTAATAGTACATATAGCGCGACAACCTCGATGGCAACACAATTATGGAGATCATGATGATGGAGATCATGGTGTGGCGCCAGTGACGATAGAGATCATGCCGGTGCTTTGATGATGGAGATTAAGAATCACAAGTTCATGGCCATATCATGTCACTTATGATGTGCATGTGATGTTAATCCTTTTATACACCTTGTTTTTCTTAGGACGACGGTAGCATTATAAGGTGATCCTTCACTAAAATTTCAAGATAAAATTGTGTTCTACCTGACTGTGCACCGTTGCGATAGTTTGTCGTTTCGATACACCACGTGATGATCGGGTGTGATAGACTCAATGTTCACATACAACGGGTGCCAAACAGTTGCACACGCGGAACACTCGGATTAAACATGACGCGCCTAGCATGTACATACGTGGCCTCAGAACACAAGAGACCGAAAGGTCAAGCATGAATCATATAGTTGATATGATCAACATGGAGATGTTCACCATTGAAACTATACTCAACTCACGTGATGATCGGACTTGAGTTAGTGAATTTGGATCATGCGACACTCGAATGACTAGAGGTATGTCAATTTGAGTGGGAGTTTGTTAGTAATATGATTAGCTAAACTCAATTATCATGAACATAGTCAAAAATTCTTTGCAAATTATGTTGTATCTTGCGCTGTAGCTCTACTTTTTTTTATATGTTCCTAGAGAAAATTTAGTTGAAAGATGATAGTAGCAATTATGAGGATTGGGTCCGTAAACTGAGGATTGTCCTCATTGCTGCGTAGAAGGCTTATGTCCTTAATGTACTGCTCGGTGTGCTGAACCGCGAGCGTCGTTTGTGGATGTTGCAAACATGTGACATACACGTTTTAGATGACTGCATGATAGTTCAGTGAATAATGCTTAAATGGCTTAGAATTGAGGCGCTGAAGACATTTTGAACGTCTTGGGACATACGAGATGTTCCAAGAGATGAAATCGGTATTTCATGCTTGTGCCCTTGTTGAGAGGTATGAGACCTCCGACAAGATTCTTTGTCTACAAAGTAAGGGAGAAAATCTCAATCGTTAAGCATGTACTCGGACTGTCTGAGTGCTACAATCGCTTGAATCGTGTGGGAGTTAATCTTCTAGATGAGATAGTTATGGTTCTCAAAAGTCAATGCCACAGAGCTACTGGAGCTTCATGATGAACTATATCATATCGGGGATGAATATGATGATCCCTGAGTTATTCGCGATGTTTGACACCGCGAAGGTAGAAATCAAGTAGGAGCATCAAGTGTTGATGGTTAGTAAAACCACTAGTTTCGAGAAGGGCAAGGGTAAGAAGGGATACTTCATGAAAGGCAAACCAGTTGCCACTCTAGATAAGAAACCCAAGGTTAAACCCAAACCCGAGACTAAGTGCTTCTATAATGAGGGGAACGGTCACTGGAGCGGAACTACCCTAGTTACTTGGTAGATGAGAAGGCTGGCGAAGTCGACAAAAGTATATTGGATATACATGATGTTGATGTGTACTTTACTAGTACTCCTAGTATCACTAGGGTATTAGATACCGGTTCGGTTGCTAAGTGTTAGTAACTCGAAATAAAAGCTATGGAATAAACGGAGACTAGCTAAAGGCGAGGTGACGATGTGTGTTGGAAGTGTTTCCAAAGTTGATGTGATCTCCATCACACGCTCCCTCTACTTTAGAGATTAGTGTTGAACCTAAATGTTGTTTGCGTTGAGCATGAACATAATTGGATTGTGTTTATTGCAATACAATTATTCATTTAAAGAGAATAATGGTTATTCTGTTTACTTGAATAGTACCTTCAATGGTCATGCACCTAAAATGAATGGTTTATTGAATCTCGATCGTAGTGACACACATATTCATAATATTGATGTCAAAAGATACAAAGTAGTAATGATAGTACCACTTACTTGTGGCACTGCCGCTTAAGTCATATTGGTATAAAACACATGAAGAAGTTCCATGCCGATGGATCTTTGGACTCACTCATTTTTGAATCGTTTGAGACATGCGAATCATGCATATTGGTGTAAACGCATGAAGAAACTCCATGCAGATAGATTGTTTAGACTCACTTGATTATGAATCACTTGAGACATGCAAATCATGCCACATGGGCAAGATGACTGAAGGCCTCATTTTTAGTGAGATGGAACAAGAAAGTAACTTGTTGGAAGTAGTACATTTTGATGTATGCAGTCCAATTAGTGCTGAGGCACGCAGTGGATATCGTTATGTTCTTCACTGATGATTTGAGTAGATACATGTGTATTTTCTTGATGAATCACATGGTCTGAAATATTGAAAAGTTCACGCAATTTCATAGT
Source organism: Hordeum vulgare subsp. vulgare (assembly GCF_904849725.1). Lineage (NCBI taxonomy): Eukaryota > Viridiplantae > Streptophyta > Magnoliopsida > Poales > Poaceae > Hordeum > Hordeum vulgare. The sequence continues at coordinate 577,234,161 of NC_058524.1, read as the reverse complement.
GAAGTTAAAGATCGTCGTGACAAGAGGATAATATGTTTACGATGTGATCGTAGAGGTAAATATATATCTGAGTTGCGAGTTTGGTAAACATTTAAGACAGTGTGGAAATTGTTTTCACAACTCATGCCACCTGGAACAACATAGTATGATGGTGTGTCCGAACGTCATAGCAGCGCCCTATTGGATATGGTGCATACTATGATGTCTCTTATCGAATTACCACTATCGTTTATGGGTTAGGCATTAGAGACAACCACATTCACTTTAAATCGGGCACCATGTAATTCCTTTGATGACACCGTATGAACTATGGTTTAGAGAAATCTAAGTTGCCGTTTCTTAAAATTTTGGGGCTGCGTCGCTGATGTGAAAAAGTTTCAGTATGATAAGCTCGAACCCAAAGCGGATAAATGCATCTTCATAGGATACCCAAAACAGTTGGGTATAGCTCCTATCTCAGATACAAAAGCAAAGCGTTTGTTTCAGGAAACGGGTCCTTTCTAGAGAAATAGTTTCTCTCGAAAGAATTGAGTGGGAGGATGGTGGAACTTGATGAGGTTATTGAACCGTCACTTCAACCAGTGTGTAGCAGGGCGCAGGAAGTTATTCCTTTGGCGCCTACAACAATTGAAGTGGAATCTGATGATAGTGATCATGAAGCTTCAGGATCAAGTTACTACATACCTCGTAGGTCGACAAGGTCACATACTGCTCTAGAGTGGTATGGTAACCTTGTCTTGGAGGTCATGTTATTGGAAAACAATGAACCTACGAGCTATGGAGAAGCGATGGTTGGCCTGGATTCCGACAAATGGCTGGATGCCCTGAAATCCGGTAGAGGATCCATGTATGAAAACAAAGTGTGGACTTTGGAAGAACTACTTAATGGTCGTAAGACTGTTAAGTACAGATGGTTCTTTAAAAGGAAGACAAACGATGATGGTGAAAAGTCACCATTAAGAAAGCTCGACCCGTCGCAAAGATGTTTCCAACAAGTTCAAAGAGTTGGCTATGATGAGACTTTCTCACTAGTAGCGATGCTAAAAGTCTGTTGGAATTATGTTAGCAGTTGCTGCATTATTTCCTCGATGGTTTCCTCGATGGTTTCCTTGAGGAAAGGTTGTATGTGATACAACCAGAAGGTTTTGTCGATCCTAAGGATGCTAACTAGTATGCAAGCCCCAACGATCCTTCTAAGGACTGGAGCAAGCATCTCGGAGTTGGAATATACGCTTTGATGAGATGATCAGAGCTTTTGGGTTTATACAAGGTTTATGAGAAACTTGTATTTCCAAGTAAGTGAGTGGGAGCACTATAGAATTTCTGATGAGTATATGTGGTAGACATATTGCTGATCGGAAATAATGTAGAATTTCTGGAAAGCATATAGGGTTGTTTGAAATGAGTTTTTCAAAGGAAAACCTGGATTGAGCTACTTGAACATTCAGCATCAAGATCTATGGAGATAGATCAAAACGCTTAATAGAACTTTCAACGAAATGCATAACTTGACAAGTTTTTGAAGGAGTTCAAAATAGATCAGCGAAGAAGGAGTTCTTGGTTGTGTTGTAACGTGTGAATTTGAGTAAGACTCAAAGCTCGACCACGACAGAAGAAGGAGAAAGGACGAAGTTCGTCCCCTATGCATTAGCCATAGGCTCTATAGTATGCTATGATGTGTACTGCACCTAATATGTGCCTTGCCATGAATCTGTTAAGGGGTACATAAGTGATCTAGGAATGGATTACTGGAAAGCGGTCAAAAGTTATCCTTAGTGACTAGTGGACTAAGGATTTTTTCTCAATAACGGAGGTGATAAAAGAGTTTGTCGTAAAGGGTTACATTGATGCAAGCTTTGACATTAATCCGGACGACTCTGAGTAGTAAACCGGATTCGTATAGTGGAGCAGTCATTTGGAATAGTTCCAAATGGCGCGTGGTAGCAACATCTATAGGATGACATAGAGATTTGTAAAGCACACACGGATCTGAAAGGTTCAGACCCGTTGACTAAAACCTCTCTCACAAGCAAGACATGATCAAGCCCCATAACTGTATGGGTGTTAGATTCATTACAATCACATAGTGATGTGAACTAGAGTATTGATGATTACATAGTGATGTGGGAACTGTTGGAAATGTGCCCTAGAGTCAATAATAAATTAGTTATTATTATATTTTCTTGTTCATGATAATCGTTTATTATCCATGCTAGAATTGTATTGATTGGAAACTCAAATACATGTGTGGATACATAGACAACACACTTTCCCTATTGAGCATCTAGTTGACTAGCTCGTTGATCAAAGATGGTCAAGGTTTCCTCGCCATAGACAAGTGTTGTCACTTGATAATGGGATCACATCATTAGGAGAATGATGTGATGGAAAGACCCAAACTATAACGTAGCATATGATCGTGTCAGTTTATTGCTACTGTTTTCTGCATGTCAATGTATCTGTTCCTATGACCATGAGATCATGCAACTCCCGGACACCGGAGGAATACCTTGTGTGTATCAAACATCGCAACGTTACTGGGGGACTATAAAGGTGCTCTACAGGTATGTGACTAAGGGGCTAGTCCGAGAAAACGGAGCCAGGAAGGTGCCCGAGGGTCCCACTAGACATCAGGCCGCGCCAGGGGGGCTGGCACGCCCTGGTGCCTAGTGGGCACCTGGGTTGCCTTCCCGTGTGTTTATAAATTTCCTAATTTTTCTAATTCAAAATCCAACAGAAAATATTTTTGCGGATTTTTCTGAGTCCATTTACTTACCGTATCATACACATCTTCCTTTTAAGGGTTCTGGAGTGTTGTGGAAGGTCTCCTTCATGTGCTCATCCGGTGTCATAATTTAGATAATATTTGTTTCAACATTAATTGTTGTACTTGAAATATACTGTTTATTCTTTGTCCATTGACCACATTCGGGTTTGTGCCTTTGGGATTATTGATCTTAATACCTCCAGACCGATAAACTTCTCCGATGATATATGGTCCATCCCATTTGGAGAGAAGTTTTCCTAGAAAAAGTGTAAGACGATAATTGTACAATAGAACATATTCACCAACTTTGAATTCTCGCTTTTGGATTCTTTTGTCATGCCATATTTTGACTTTTTCTTTGAATAGTTTAGCATTTTCATAAGCTTGGGTTCTCCATTCATCTAATGAGCTAATATTAAATAACCTCTTTTCACCAGCAAGTTTGAAATCATAGTTGAGTTCTTTAATTTCCCAATAAGCTTTAGGTTCTAACTCAAGAGGTAGATGACATGCTTTCTCATAAACCATTTTATAAGGAGACATACCCTTAGGATTTTTATAAGCTGTTCTGTAGGCCCACAATGCATCATATAATTTCTTAGACCAATTCTTTTGGGACCTTTTGACAGTCTTTTGAACTATTAATTCTATTTCTCTATTGGTTAATTCTACTTGACAGACTAAGGATGATAAGTAGATGCAATTCTATGGTTAACATCATATTTAGCAAGCAACTTACGAAAAGCACCATGAATAAAATGTGAACCACCTTGAATCATTAAGCATCTAGGGACTCCAAAACATGGGAAAATAACTTTCTTAAGCACCTTAATAGATGTGTTATATGAGCACTATTGGTTGGAATAGCTTCTACCCATTTAGTGACGTAATCAACATCAACCAAAATATGTGTATACCCATTAGAGGAAGGAAAAGGTCCCATATAACCAAATCCCCAAACATCAAATGATTCAATTACAAGTGAATAATTCATAGGCATGTCCTGACTTCTACTGATATTACCAATTCTTTGACATTCATAACAAGAGAGAACAAATTTACGAGCATCTTTGAAAATAGTAGGCCAATAAAATCCAGACTTTAATACCTTGTGCAGTTCTATCTCCCGCATGGTGTGTGATAACCCACAAGTATATGGGATCGCAATAGTTTTCGAGGGTAGAGTATTCAACCCAAAATTATAGATTCAACACAAGGGGAGCCAAAGAATATCTGAAGGTATTAGCAGTTGAGTTGTCAATTCAACCACACCCAGAGATTAATTATCTGCAGCAAAGTGACTAGTAGCATAGTAATATGATAGTTTTGATGATAGTAGCAGCAGCAATAATAACTGTAACGGTGATAGCAGTGATTTTGTAGCAGGTAGTAACAGTAGTACCTTAGCAAGAACAATATAAGGTAAATACACATGCATTGGATCAGTGACTCGTTGGATGATATTCATCATGAGACAGTTATAACCTAGAGCGATGGATATGACACTAGCTCCAGTTCATAAATATAATGTAGGCATGTATTCCGTAAATAGTCATACGTGCTTATGGAAAGAACTTGCATGACATCTTTTGTCCTACCATCCCATGGAAGCGGGGTCCTATTGGAAACTAAGGTATATTAAGGCCTCCTTTTAATAGAGAACCGGAACAAACATTAACACATGGTGAATACATGAACTCCTCAAACTACGGTCATCACCGGGAGTGGTCCCGATTATTGTCACTCCGGGGTTGCAGATCATAACACGTAGTAGGTGACTATAACTTGCAATATCATATCTAGAACATGTATATAATGGTGATAACATAAACGGTTCAGATCTGAAATCATGGCACCCGGGCCCAAAGTGACAAGCATTAAGCATGGCAAAGTCATAGAAACATCAATCTCAGAACATAATGGATACTAGGGATCAAGCCCTAACAAAACTAACTCCATTACATGATGAATCTCATCCAACTCCTCACCGACCAGCGAGCCTACGAACGAATTAGTCACTCCCGGTGGGGAGCATCATGGAATTGGCGATGTACATGTGTTGGTGATGACGAAGATCGAAGATCCCCCTCTTCGGAGCCCCAAATGGACTCCAGATCTGGCCTCCCGATGAAGAACAGGAGACGCAGCGGCTCCGTCTCGTGAAACACGATAATTCTTTCTCCCTCATTTTTTTTCTGGAATAATGTGATTTTACAGTGTCGGTTTCAGGGTCATTGGGCCCACCAAATGGGGACAACCCACTGGGGCGCGCCTGGGGGGAGGCGCGCCCTGGTGGATTGTGCCCACCCAGGTGCCCCCCTCAGGTGGCTCTTGGCTCCAGAAATTCTCTTTATTGATATAAAAAAATCCTCGCAAAGTTTAGTTCCATTCTGAGAACTTTTATTTCTGCACAAAAACAACACCATGGTATTTCTGGTGAAAACAGCGTCAGTCCGGGTTTAGTTTCATTCAAATCATGCAAATTAGAGTCCAAAACAAGAGGAAAAGCGTTAGGAAAAGTAGATACGTTGGAGACATATCAACTCCCCCAAGCTTAAACCTTTGCTTGTCCTCAAGCAATTCAGTTGATAAACTGAAAATGAAAAAGAAAAACATTTACGAAGTCTTTTGCTCTTGTTTCATAAATGAGCTTAAACAACACCCAGGTTTTCAGCAAAGATTAGAACTAACCATGTCGACAATAACTCTTACAAATTATATTAACTCATATCAATGACATAATCAACTAGAGAACTATAATAAGATATCTCAAACAACAACACGTTGTCAAAAAAACCATGATACAATATGACAATAGTGGTATCTCGCTAGCCCTTTCTCATACCGCAAAGCATAAATGCAGAGCACACCCAAAGTTCAAGCAACGACTAAACATTGTAATTCATGGTAGAAAAGATCCAGTCATGATGCACCCAACATAGGCTACACATAATGCATCAGCATGACAACAGTGCTCTCAGGTTCTGGGGCTTATTTTAGAAGGTGATGACACAACATAAAAGTAAATAGATAGTCCCTTCGTAGAGGAAAGCAATGATTTGTAGAGGTGTGATAACCCAAAAGTGTAGGGGACCGCAACAGTTTTTGCGAGTAAGTTAACCCAATTTATTGATTTGATACAAGGGGAGCCAAAGAATATTTATAAGCTTTAACAGTTGAGTTGTCAATTCAACCGCACCTGAATGATACTTGCTTGGCAACGAAATATTAGTAGCAACGGTAATATGGAAGTGATGATGGCAACAGAAATAAAAGTGGCAAAGCAACAAAAGTAAAACGACGAAAGTAAAGCAACTTGTAACTAGCAATGTTAAAACACTGTAGGCTAGGGAGATGGATGGTTGGTCATGGATGAGAGATATCATGTATTTTACTTTGGGCAAGGCACATGGAAAAGTAATGATCATCTAGGCATATATCAAACATTAGGCATGTATACCGAGGTAGTCGTGCGTGCTTGCAATAAGAACTTGCACAACATCTTTTGTCCTACCATCCCTCTTCAACAGGGCCAAAAGGAACTTATGGATATTAAGGTGCTCCTATCAAAGAGCACCGGAACAAAGCATTAGCAATCAATGGATACATGAAATCCTCAAACTATAGTCCATCCCCTTTGGTGTCCCAAGTTGTCACCATTGGGATCGTCGGTTCCCAACTATAATAGGTGCATACTACTCATAGACAAGATCTAGAACACAAATATATTCATGAAAACATAAGGTATTCAAATCTGAAATCATGCACTCGGGCCCAAAGTGACAAGCATTAAGAGTAACAAGTAGTAGCAAAGATGATAAACACCATAGTAGATGATAGGCAACATGACCCCAACAATCCGACGAACTATTACATGATCTAACTCATCCAATCTCTCCCATCCCCTTCACCTACAGCAGGGAATTACTCACACATGATGGGAGAAGGCATGGAAGGATGATGGAGTGGTGATGGTGATGTGGATGGCGACGATTTCCCCTCTCTGGAGGCCAAAACAGCCTCCAGATTAGCTCTCCCGAAAAAGAACCGAGGGTGGCGGCGGCTCCACGTCGAGAACTTGCAAAACGACTTATTTTATGGAATTTCTCCGTCACGGGTAAAAATAGGAGACAAAGTAGGGCACGAGAGGGGCTGAGCCCCACCCAGCCGGCCTCCCGACGCGGCCAGGGGGCAGGCCACGCCAGCAGGTTGCCTGGGGGCCCTCTGGTCCCCTCTGGCCCATCTTTTGGCCCATGGTTCCTCCCGGTGCGTGGATTTTCTCTATTTTTATGGGAATTTTCCGGGACGTCTAAATATCCATTTTCCTATGCACAAGAAAACCATACAAGCAGCTGTGCTAAAAATAGCGTTAGTCCGTGTTAGTTTCATTCAAATCATGTAAGAATGAGGCAAAACAATATCAAAAGTGTTTGGAAAAGTCGATACATTTGAGACGTATCAACTCCCCCAAGCTTAGCATATTTCTTGTCCTCAAGCAATTCAGTTCAACGAACTAAATGCGACTAAGAAAACTTTGACAAACTCTTTTGCTTCATCAGATGTATATAAGCATGCACTACGAACAAGTCCAACAAGTATTGAATTAATGCTACAAAGGCAATGCATGAACCAATCCTTCGATCATGTGAAGAGTTTCAAATAACTAAGAATGAATAATATGTAACTGAAAATCATAACAAGATCACAATGCACATGACTTGGATATACTAGAGTGGTATCTCGCTAGCCCCCAAGAGTGAAGCAAAACATAAATGCAGACGCTCCTTTGGAGTATTAAGGGAGGCTAGAAATAAATATTTCAGAATAAGCAATATCACAATCATGCAGAAGACAATGTGGTGATTTGGGACAATGCACATTACACTCAGAATGACAATCATGCTCTCTATAGTTGGTGCTTTTTATAAGAAGAGGACGACTCAATAGGAAAGTAAAATAGATAGGCCCTTCGCAGAGGGAAGCATTGATTTGCAGAGGTGCGAGTGCTTGAGCTTTAAAACAGAGATAAATCAAAATTTTGGGTGGTATGCTTTCACTGTCAATGTAACAACTAAGAGATTTCAATATCTTCCATGCTAAATACATTATAGGCTGTTCCCAAGCAGAAACGTAAAGTTTTAACCCCCCTCCACCAATCGATCACACTCCACGGCGGGCCGAATCCACGGGTACCGTCCATACAAACAACAATCCTGGGGGAGTTTTGTTTCATTAAATTTGATTTGACTCTGAGCATGGAACTGGGCATCCCGGTTACTAGCCACTTTCTCGTGAATCATAGTGAATCAACACATATCTTGAGAATAACCTACTTAGCATGGAAGATACTGATAGCCCCTAGTCACTACATGAGCGATTCGGGCATAGAAAAAAAATATTTATTTGAAAATTTAGGATATGACACATGCAAATTTATTTAGAACCGCACATAAATACCATATATAGGAAGGTATGGTGGACTCATATGGCGCAACTGGTTTCAAGGATTTTGGATGCACAAGCAGTCAGTCTGCTTAGTATAGGTGAAGGCTAGCAAAAGACGGGGAAGCGACCAACTAGAGAGCAATAATGGTCATAATCATGCACAACGACAAAGCAACATCGAATCGGGCATGAAAGCGATATAACTATTCTGAAATAAAAAGATCGTCAAGGCTTGATAGACTTCTAGTCTTAAACATGTGTAAGCATGTGCCGAGGCAATCCAAAAAATCTCCAAAGGGAAATACCACTCTAATATGACAAACCATGAACAATGCAATGCATGCTAAACATTTCAATAACACATTATGCACTCCAGCTATTTGAGACTAGTCACAAAAAAAGCATGAACTACTGGGAGAGCATTGTAATCATAGCACTATCGCTAGAAGCTGGTCTCTAGATAATAAATACGGGCATATGTACAAAAGTAGAAACAAATAGAGTTCATACCGGCTTTCCTTGTTGCATTCCTTTCGTTGATCTTCGTCATTATTGCATCGTCACTTGCATGATCGAACGTCGAAAGATATAATCAAGTGCAATTGCAACCATGGACGTGAGCTGAACTCTACAAACAAAGCAAACTAAAGAGAGAAAATAAATCTTTTTGGGTTTTCCAAAGGTTAAACGAAAGCAAGAAATCTTTTTGTTTTTTTGCAAAGAAAGAACAAAGAAGAACATGCAAAAACTCTGAAAAGACTTAAAAAGGAAACTATGGATGATAAAATGAAAGGGGAGAAGGATACGTACTGCCCCAAGCTTAGGATTTTGGCCTAAGTTGAGCTCGGCTACTGCGGGCTCCAGGAGCTTCCTTCGGCTCCGGAGTGGTACTGGTGGCTCCAAGAATCATACGAGGCCTCGGGCGCATACACTGATGCCCGGCTGGCCTCCCAAGGAGAAGACTCTTCTTCCTCGGGAACAACCTCCTCCATGGGGTTGTGCAACTGCTGCTAGACCACGAACTCGTCCAACTCAATCGAGGTGAAAGACCACCCGTTCCTGCTAGTGTAATCAAACAAAAGTGGTGCAGGTAGACAGATCTCGCGAGTAGTAAGCTCGCCAAACCTCGTAATATAAACAAGGTTACCAAACTCAGAAGTCCTAGTAACAAATTCATGCCTATTCATAGCGGTAAGATCAAAGCTTACGAATTTGAAAGGCGTATCATCCGTGTGCACAGTGTGCTCGAGGTGATCAAGAATAAGCGTGGCATAAATGCCACCAAAGTGAGGCCCTTTGCTGCTGTTAGCGACGAGGCGATGAGCAATTAAAGTACCAATGCTATACGTGTTATCTCCTAAGAGGGCAGCTGCCAAGATAGCGAGATCCAGAGCCGAAATGTTGCTCGTGTTGTCATGAGCTAACACCCCTTGAGCAATATAGTATGCGAAATACCTGATGTGGGGAAACAAGATGCTGGAGATCTTCCCCCGGTCTCGCGGGTCCTTACTGGAAAGGGAAGCGAATAGGGATTTCAGCTCGTAGGGTTGAACGTCCATTTTGGTTGTCTTCCCAACATTCCGCACACCTATGACATCACAAAATTCTGCCAAAGACATGGTAAAGACATCCTCATATAATCTAAATTCAATCATGGAAGTTTTATCATTATATCTAAACCACTTGACAAAATAATAGGTGAGTTTTGGATATTGTTGCACACGTCGTGTTACGTGTCACGACGAGTTTCCAAATAAATGATCTAATTGGAAATCAGCCATGTGCGTCTATAGTGAAGAAAATATTTCCCACTGACAGACTTAACTTGTTATAGAAAACTAGTAGTACTCAATATAATACAAGTAGAGCGAGGGTCGCTCTACAATTTATTACAACATATCCAAGTCTTAGGATAGATGGAAATATTATAGTGGTATTAGGGTAACTCTACTGGTCACGAAAATAAAGGGGGCGCATCACATCAGAGTAATGTGACATGACGAGTACTACTACGCGCTAAGCCTTAGAGTGAAGCTCAACGATTTATTCGAGATGGCGGTAGCGGTGGAAATAAAACAACGATGGACTCCAGGATCGCAAGGCTGACTAGGACTCATCTAGACATCGGACTCGCTATCGAACTCCTCATCCATGAGGTCTCCTTCATCCATATCTGGCCACAACAACAAGCCAATGACTACTCCGAGAAGTACCCGCAAACAGTTTGCACAAAAGATGAGATGCATGTAGTTGATTTCATTATGCAAGGTTAGGGTCAAGTTGTATTCACAATATAAGTGCAGAAAGGAAATAAGTTAGAGGATAAATCAGGCGACAGTCCTCCCGAGATATCCGTAATAGAAAATAAAACAAAATCAACCACCTTCGGGCGTCTGAGCGACACCACACACAGGGCATCACATAAATGAAATAAAAAATAAGCCTCGAACGGGCGTCTCTGCGACACCACAGTAAGGGCATGAATAAATAAAATAACATGCCGCAGTCGGGCATCTCAGCGACACCACATAAAGGGCTTATAAGATAAATAAACAATGCCATAGTCGGGCGTCTCAACGACACCACATAAAGGGCTTATAAGAGAAATAAACAATGCCACATTCGGGCGTCTCAGCGACACCACATAAAGGGCTTATAAGAATAAAGTATTGAATATCCAGGAGGTAGAACCGTCCCAAGGATATCCAACAAAGAGAATCATAAGGGTTAGTCCAGAGTAATAATACATGATATGATGATGTCCCGCATCATCATATTGTTCACCACATCCGTTATTATTAATGTCGCTTATACTCCAAAGCTCGACTCTAGGACCGACACTTTACTCGTCAAACAACATCCTTGACCGTGGACACGGCTACTCAAATAGTTTTGACTCTGCAGAGGGTGTACTCTTTACCCATACCCCGCGGTTTTCAATAGACAATATGACTAATTCCACGTACGACGTTTTAGAAGTGGACACTCAGAATCATCACACACCCACTTTACCTCCCCGAAGCCCGGATTCACCTGGACTACGCTGCCAAGGTAAAACCATAAGACGGGGAGGCTCCGACATCGACTAGCATGGGATCAACAATATTAATATTGCGCGCTTATGGGGAGTGCCCTCCCTTCCGGTCCCAAACCGGAAACACCCATGCCCCCTGACCGGATGACTGGATTTATTCCAGGGCCATGGATACCTTCATACCGGTCCCTCTACTTGGTGTGTGACTGACAATAGGTCTACAACTGACTATACCGAACACATTATCTAGGGAACTATGGTAGCACGATAAGAAGTATGACATGGACAAGACTCGATCTAGGTCGACACTGGAGTTTACCAAATTTATACCAGCACCATTATGCTCAAGCCATGATAAGGCCATAACCTATCACGTCCCATGTGACTAGGCTATTCCACAACCTTTCATAACCATCACTTATTATCATCATATATATTTTTATCATGGTTAAATATGTATGGTAGGTACGTGATATGCAAGGTGATGAATAATAAATATGAGCTAAGTTTGCAAACATCACACCAAAAGTAACAAACATGCTTGCCTGGTTCCACGTAGCCGGGATCAAGCTCGGTGCAGTTGACGTCGGGAATTTCGGTGTCGGAATCTACGGTATAGATCAAACAAGGGTATAAGTGGTACTGCCTAGATACTAGTCTTAAAATATTTTTAGAAAAATCTTAAAATAAACTATTCATTACCGGGAACAATTTGCAAAAAGAATCACTAAAAAATAAGTTATGGATCAAAATTTATAGCCAAAACATTATTAGGGACTACTCTGTAATGAGTTTTTATAGAAACAGGGGCTAGACTGAGATTTAGTCAAAACGCCCGAAGAGAAAGACGTTGCCCCGAAAGGAAAATGGCTAATGGTCGAATACATTTCCATCAAAACGCTTCGGAGGGAGAGAGAGATACTAACAGAGGGGGTCCCCCTATCAGGTTCGAAAGCACCACCGGCGCCAGAGGCTTCCGACGATCACCGGCGACGCTAGGAGAGAGAGGAGAGCCAGCTGGGGGTGCGGGTGCACTCACCGTTGACTCGCCTGACTGATGGAGAGGGATTGGACAGCGGGGGAGGTCTCACGTCTACGACAGCAGATCTCCGGTGGCAGCAACTCCGGTGACGCTAGGGGATCGATGATAGGGAGCCTGTGCGAAGAAATTGAGCACATGGTAAGCAGGGGAGGGGCTCCTGGATGCAAACGAAGGCCTCAGGGGGTCCTACCTATACTTACTCTGCACGGAAGTGGCCGGATCCCGAAGCGGATCGGGGCGGCTGGAGCTGGGGAAGAAGGCCCCTCGGGGACCCCTTCCTGGATCGGCTGGTTCCTAGAGGTGGAGATGGAAAATGGGGAAGAGCTGGGCGAGGTTAGAAGCACCGGAGGGGAGCTCTATCTGTAGGCGCCGTGAGACTAGATATGACATTAACTTCGGCAAGCGATTCCGGCGATGCATGAGCTTGGGCAGGAGGTTAGGTGGCTAGGATCGAACTTAATCACCACTTGGGCTCCATTTTTGACCAGAGGGAGGTTGGTCATCGACCATGGCAACGAGGCGACGATGCGGCCATTGTTGTGCACTGCGGCTGCAGAACTCGTGCTCTGAGCTGCACGGTGCATGGCGACGGCCTTCGCGGAGCACACAGACGAGGAGGGGCATGCGGCAGCAGCAGGTGCAAGGGGCGGTGCCGGGCGGCACGAAATCATAGCAGGGAGCTGCTGCGGCTGCTGCACAGCCGCTGCCATAGCTTTGGCCGGCTCTGTCGGTGAGCTACCGACGAGGGGAAGAGGCCAAGCTTCCGGCGACACCGCGAATAGGATCAAGGCACATGAGCAACGGCCATTGCACTGCTACTGGCGAGATTGGAAGGGGGAAGTTGCGCCCTGTCTGAAGTTTGGTCTGAATTTAATTCACACAGCTTCAGTCAGGTGCAGGTGAGGTGCTCGACTGAAAGAAAAGCATAGCTAGGAAAGGAATTTGATGCTGAATTTTTGAGGGGAGCACTCTCATTGGAAGAAAAGATGCTGATTTTTTTTTAGAATTTTTGGTGGAGTTTAAGGCAGATTTGAATCGAAAATGATTTTCTGGGGTCGAACTTCAGTCAAACCAAATTTGAATTTTTTGAACTTGAGGACCTAAAGTTTTTGCAGGAAAAGGTTGAGGATACTAAGGACTACAAACTGCCAAAGTTTGGGGTCAAGATTCCAAAGGAAAAAAGAGGTTCCTTCGAAAAATTCCTGGAGCTCAAACTGATTACAAAAAATTCCCTTTTAATAATAAAAATAATTGGGGTGATCCATCCCTTCTAAATCTTTGGAAAACATTCAAAAACAAGCTTATGGCTTCGGAGAGGCGTAAAAAAACATATTTAAAAATAGAATGGTGACTAATTCTCTTTGGAGAATTAATAAATACTGTGATGGAAAAATCCAAATCAAGAATAAAAGGAAATCCAAATTTAAGAATAAAAGAAATATTCTTTTAACCATTTCATTTATGAGAAAGGGCCAAGAGGTTATTTCTGAATTTGCTTGGTGGAAAAGAATCTCAAAAGTTTTCTCTCATGGAGATTAGCAAGAAAACATCAAAGTTCTTGTCAAGTCAAAATTTTAAAATTCCAATGAAATCAAATAAAAAATAAAAGTTGAAAAAGCTTGGGTGTTACAACACCTACCCCCTTAAGAAAAATCTCGTCCCCGAGATTTAAGCCATTCCTCAAGAAGCTGTGGTTGCTGTTTGTGTAGGTAATCCTCCCTTTCCCATGTGGCCTCATCCTGTGAGTGGCTCCTCCACTTTACTCTGAATAGCTTGGTGACCTTCAATCGAGTCCTTCTTTTTGATTCCTCTAATATCTTTACGGGGTGTTCCTGATAGGATACATCTGGTTGCACTTCTATGCTATTATGAGCTACTTATTGATCGGTGTTCCTCACACACTTCCTTAGCTGGGAGATGTGAACAGATCATGCACATCTGACAATTCTGTTTGTAGGTCTAGCTGATAGGCAACTTGTCCCTTACGAGCGATTATGCGGAACGGTCCAATGAAGCGAGGTGCAATCTTGCCTTTGACTTTGAATCTCTGTAGTCCTCTCATGGGTGATACCTTAAGATATACATAATCATTGGAGTTGAAACCGACATCCCGGTGTTTTTGATCGTAGTAGCTTTTCTGTCCGCTTTGTGCTGTCTTGAGTTTCTCTCTTATGAATTTCACCTTTTCCTCGGCCTCTTGGAGGAACTGTGGTCGGAAGATGCGGCTATCTCTGGTCTGTGACCAATTTAGAGGGGTACAACATCGTCTCCCATACAAAGCTTCGAAAGGGGACATCTCAAAACTTGCTTGATAACTGTTGTTTTAAGAAAACTCGGCGTAGGGAAAACTGTCTTCCCAACTGTTCCAATATGTGAGTACACAAGCTCTAAGCATGTCTTCAAGGATCTGGTTTATACGTTCGGTTTGTCATCCCGTCTGAGGGTGATAGGTGATACGTCTCAAACGTATCTATAATTTTTGATGGTTTCACGCTGTTATCTTGTCTTCTTTGGATGTTTTATGTACCTTCTATATCTTTTTTGGGACTAACTTATTAATTCAGTGCCAAGTGCCAGTTCGTGTTTTTTCTGTGTTTTTGACTCTTATTAGATCTGATTTTGGAACAGAGTCCAAACGGAATAAAAACCCCGAAATGATTTTTTCCCGAACGGAAGAAGATCATGGGGCCTCTAGGCCAAGCCAGGTGGGCTCCAGGGAGCCCACAAGCTCCCACTCCGCCACGAGGGGGGAGGCAACGGTGTCAGGGCTTGTGGCCTCCCTGGCCGCCCCCTGACCTAGATCCTTGGCCTATATATTCCCCAATATTCAGCAAAAAATCAGGGGAGCCTCGAAAATACTTTTCCGACGCCGCAAGCTTCCGTTTCCGCGAGATCTCATCTGGAGACCCTTCCCGGCGCCCTGCCGGAGGGGACTTTGGAGTTGGAGGGCTTCTTCATCATCATCATCGCCCCTCCAATGACTCGTGAGTAGTTCACTTCAGACCTACGGGTCTGTAGTTAGTAGCTAGATGGCTTCTTCTCTCTCTTGGATCTTCAATACAAAGTTCTCCATGATCTTCATGGATATCTATCCGATGTAATCTTCTTTGGCGGTGTGTTTGTCGAGAGCCGATGAATTGTGGATTTGTGATCAGATTATCTATGATATATATTTGAGTCTTTGCTGATTTCTTATATGCATGATTTGATATCCTTGTAAGTCTCTCCGAGTCTTGGGTTTTGTTTGGCCAACTATATCTATGATTCTTGCAATGGGAGAAGTGCTTGGTTTTGGGTTCTTACCATGTGGTGACCTTTCCCAGTGACAGTAGGGGCAGCAAGGCACACATCAAGTAGTTGCCATCAAGGGTAAAAAGATGGTATTTTTATCATTGGTTTGAGATTATCCCTCTACATCATGTCATCTTGCTTAAGGCGTTACTTTGTTCTTATGGACTTAATACACTAGATGCATGCTGGTTAGCGGTCGACGTGTGGAGTAATAGTAGTAGATGCAGAAAGTATCGGTCTACTTGTTTTGGACGTGATGCCTATAAATATAATCATTGCATAGATATCGTCACGACTTTGCGCGGTTCTATCAATTGCTCGACAATAATTTGTTCACCCACCGTCTACTTGCTTTCATGAGAGAAGCCACTAGTAAACACTATGGCCCCCGGGTCTATTCACATCCATCGTTTACACCTCCGCTTTTACTTTGCTTTGTTACTTTGTTTCTTTCAGTTCTCACTTGGCAAACAATCTATAAGGGATTGACAACCCCTTCATAGCGTCGGGAGCAAGCTTTTGTGTTTGTGCAGGATCTTGAGATACTCCTCTACTGGATTGATACCTTGGTTCTCAAACTGAGGGAAATACTTACCACCGCTACGCTACATCACCCTTTCCGCTTCAAGGGAACACCAACGCAAGGCTCCAAGGCCACGGGGGAAATCCTTTGCATACTTGCCTAGGAAGTTCCTTAAGGCGTAGCCGCAGCAGAAGGATCACGCCAAGTATTCTCCCATCGACGTGCCTATTTCTGGCGCCATTGGAAGGTCTTTTGTTGCAGTAGCAATAGGCTATGCTGAATACTAGTTGTGTTCCCAAGGTTGTTGTAGATAATCCCAAAATCTCGAGGTAAACTGGGTACCTCTATCGGATACGATAGTCTTGGGTACTCCGTGTAGACACACAATGCGGGCGAGGTATAGTCTTGCTAGCTTTTGGGTGGAGTATGTGGTCCTGACTGGTATGAAGTGAGCCACTTTGGTGAGTCTATCAGTAATTACCCATATAGCATCATGTTCGTGTCGGGATCGGGGTAGTCTGACAATAAAATCCATTCCTACCTCATCCCATTTCCATTCGGGTACGTTCATAGGTTGTAGTAGCCCTGCTGGCTTCTGATGTTCTGCCTTGATTCGTTGACACGAGTCACAACGAGCGACGAAGGAGGCAATATCTCTCTTCATTCCGTGCCACCAATATTTTGCTTGGAGGTTCTTGAACATCTTTGTGCCTCGGGGGTGAATAGAATAGGGCACGTTGTGGGCTTCCTCCATGATTTGAGTTTTGAGGTTTTCTTGGTTGGGTAAGCATACTCGGTCTCTGTACCACAAAATTCATTGCTCATAAATAATAAACTCGAGGGCCTTCCCGAGGTCCATCTTTTTCTTTATGCTCTCGATGCTGGGGTGACCTTTCTGAGCTTCCTTGATATTATCGTCCAAGGTGGGTTGTAGTTCAAGTTGTGCCACTGTACCTTCTGGAACGAGGAGCAGGTTTAGCAAAGCGAACTCTTTTGCAAGCTCATGTCTCATCTTTGGCATGGGTTTCTTGCCTGAGGTGGGGTTCTGGCTGAGAGCATCCGCTACAACGTTAGCCTTACCCGAGTGGTAATGAATGCCCACATCATAATCCTTAATTAATTCCAACCATCGTCGCTGTCGTTGGTTGAGATCCGACTGTGTGAAAATATACTTGAGGCTCTTATGGTCTGTGTATATTTCCCAACGATTACCAAGAAGAAAGTGTCTCCATTCCTTGAGAGCATGAATCACAACGGCCAACTCTAAATCGTGAGTAGGGTAGTTCTCTTCGTGACGTCGGAGTTGTCGTGAGGCATAAGCCACCACTTTCCTTTCTTGCATGAGTATGCATCCGAGGCCTTTTCTGGAGGCATCACAGTATATTTCAAACTCCTTGTTTAAGTCGGGTATAATTAGTACTGGGACTGTAGTCAACCTTTTCTTCAATTCCTGGAAACTTTTCTCACAAGCTTCGGTCCATTCAAATTTCTTTTGTTTCTTGAGTAACTCGATCATAGGTCGTGCAATAGTAGAAAAGTTTTCAATGAACCTCCGGTAATATCCTGCTAATCTGAGGAAACTCCGAATGTCTGTCACATTAGCTGGTTGTGGCCATTCGCTTACGGCCTTGACCTTTTCTGGATCCACGGCTTTCCCTTCTTGTGTCATCACATGTCCCAAAAATCCGACCTGTTTAAGCCAAAATTCGCACTTGCTGAATTTTGTGTATAACTGATGCTTGCGGATTTCTCCCAACACGATTCTTAGGTGTTCCGCAAGCTCTTCAGGAATTTTGGAGTAGACAAGTATGTCGTCGATGAAGAGTACGACAAACTTATCCATATATTTCATGAATACTTTATTCATGAGATGCACGACGTAAGTTGGTGCGTTGGTTAGCTCGAAAGGCATTACTGTAAACTCATACAGTCCGTATCTTGAGGTAAAGGCTGTCTTTGAAATGCCTTCTGGCCGGATCTTGAGGTGATGATATCTTGACCTCAAATCGATTTTTGAAAATACCTTAGCCTGAGCTAATTGATCAAACAAATCATTTATTCTGGGTAGTGGGTACTTGTTTTTGATAGTGGCCATATTGAGTGCTTGATAATCAATGCATAGCCTTAGCATTCCATCTCTCTTCTTAGCAAAAAGTGCTGGTGATCCCCAAGGTGAAGAGCTAGGTCTGATGTATCCTTTGTCCAATAGCTCATTTATCTGTTTCTTAAGCTCGACTAACTCAGTTGGTGCCATGCGGTACGGCTTCTTATATATTGGGGTTGTACCGGGTGCAAGCTCGATGACAAATTCTATTTCTCGGTCTGGCGGCATACCTGGTAGCTCATCAGGAAATACATCTGGCAATTCACATACTACTGGAACATCTTTTAATTCATTGGCTTTTGTTTGGTTTAACCTTGCTTTCCTTGATTTTTCCTTTTGTAGGGCTGCGACAGTTACCTTTTTGCCTTGCTCATGAGTGAGGGTGACCGTCCGATTAAAGCAGTCAATGAATCCCTTGTTGGTGTTTAACCAGTCCATTCCCAAGATAATGTCCACCGTGTTGCTTTCGATAACAATAAGATTTGCCCAAAAGACCAAATCTTTGACTTCAATTGTAACATTCTTGCAATATTCTTGAGTAGTCTGCTGTACTCCCGGGGACTTGATAGTCATTGAGTTTTCCATGGGGAGGGTTGAAAAGTTGTGTTTTGAAACAAATCTTTTCGAAATGAACGAGTGGGAAGCTCCAGAATCAAACAAAACCAGGGCAGGAATTTTGTTGACAGGAAACTGACCGAGTACAATATGAGGTGCGCTCATGGCATCTTCCTTGGCGACAAGATTCACGTGACCCTTCTTGTGATTGTTATTGTGGTTGAAATTGTTGCGCTTTGGTGCTGAGTCAAAGTTGGAAGTGTTGGTCTTGGATGCACCATTTCCGGCCTTTGGGCATTGCCGAGCGTAGTGTCCTGTTTCTCCACATGCAAAACAAGTGATACTGGTACGGGGAGTAAAATCTTTGTTCCTCACGTAAGAGTTGTTGTTGAACCTAGTGGTTAGTGTTGAGGTACGCGTAGCTTGGGTCTTTGAGTCCTCTGTCTTGTGGCTGGTGTTGCGTACCTGGGTAGAATTATTACGACGGCGTTTGCGGATGTCATCCAGGCTGCGACGTTCAGCCTCTAGCATAATGGCTTTGTCTACCAGTATCGTAAAATCTGGAAACGTGTGAACGGCCAATTGACATTTTAATGCTGGAGCGAGTCCATCCAGGAACTTCTCCATCCTTCTTTCCTCAGTCTTGTAGTCTTCACTTGCATATTAGGACAGTTGATTATACTGATCCAGGTATTCCGTCACGCTGGAACTCTGTTGCTTCAGGTCTTCAAATTCTTTCTTCTTTATTTTCATAACACTGTTGGGTATGTGCGCTCCACGGAAACTTTCTTTGAATTCAGCCCATGTGATACTGTTCTCGTCTGGATGCACACGGAGGATGTTTTCCCACCACGAGGCTGCGGCTCCAGTTAAATAGTGGGGAGCATACAATACTTTCTCATGATCTGAACATTGTGCAATTGCCATTTTTCTTTCAATGTCACGTAGCCAATCGTCTGCTTCCATTGGTTTCTCTGTATGTGAAAATGTTGGCGGACGTGTCTTTTGTAGTTCAGCCAGTCGGGAGTGTTGTGGATGCAGACCACGCTGATTTTCCATGTTCATTAGTTGGTTCATCATTTCATGATGCTGCTGTTGGCTCTGCTCATATAAATGACAGACTTCTGAAAGTGCTGGGCTGCTTTCATGTTGGCTCGAGTGGCCTTGAGTGAAGTTGTTCCCTGTCTCAATGGATTGATTTTCTTCATTGTCCCTTGGCATGGAGCGTGTCCAGGGTCGACTCATTTTCTCAAACCTGGGTTAATGTTGCAAAAACCAATAATAAAATGAAATTCGAACGAAAGGATTTCAGAAACATTTTCCAAGGAAACACTGCAAGATTTTTCATAACATAATTGTCATGTTCGGAGAAGGACCGCGGTACATGTTACATCGATCATAATTATACATACCACTCAGGTCGTACTCTAGTATGCCTGACTTGTTATTTAAGCTAGTGCACTTCTCCTATCCTACATGATGTGACACACTACTTCCCTTTGGTCTAGGAGCACAACATCATTCATATCATACATATCATACAGGCGAACTAGCGATCCGCTTCACCATCTCTAGGCGGAGTCAGAAGGAACCTGGATCGGCTGACCCAGAGAAAGTCCGAGATGAGGAGCTGGGGAGTTCACTTCCTCCTTTATTGGCTCTAAGTGGGCTGCGCGAGACAACGACCCCACCTTCGAGCTCCCACCGATCGTGCCGGAGAGACGGTATCTGCCCGTCGTCGTCGTGGAGAGGACACTCCGCGTGTGGGCGTTCTCACGCTGGAGGGGTGCAAGGGGGTCTGCCGAGTGGTTCCTCCGTGCGGGCTTCGCCCACCTCCCGGCGGGCTCGCTGGTGATGTTTCGACTAGATGAAGTGGGTCCAAACTCCAGGACTCCGCCGATAGGGCTCACCGTCACCTTCACCAACAGTCTTGATGCGTACTACCTCCTCGACAAGGTGTTTTGGTGTGGATGCGAATTCATCGCATTCACAACCCACAACATCTACACAAACTTCGATTGCATCTTCCCCACCCACGATGGTATGCACGGACTCACCTACTACATCGGCCAGGACGACAAGGAGAGGGAGCAGTGAAGAGAAGGCGCACTGAAGATGGTGGTGAAGTCCCGGTCCCGGTCTTGCCCTAGGGTGTTAGGGCTTTTTACATTTTATATATTTTTAACTTAATTATGTCATTGGTTGTACCATGAACTTGGTTATGGTTGCCATATATTTCTATCCCTATTTCATATGT
Organism: Hordeum vulgare subsp. vulgare; assembly: GCF_904849725.1. Taxonomy (NCBI): domain Eukaryota; kingdom Viridiplantae; phylum Streptophyta; class Magnoliopsida; order Poales; family Poaceae; genus Hordeum; species Hordeum vulgare. The sequence goes on along the minus strand of NC_058524.1, from coordinate 577,213,143 downwards.
CATTGGTTATCACTGTTTTTGCTTGCTATTTCTATCTTATTTGACGTGAGATAAATCGCTAGATGGATATGGTGCCGTACACGAGCCCTTCTGCATTCCTCAATGAAACCAGCAAGTTTTCGCCCATTTAGAGTAGGGTCAAGTTTTCGAACTTGCGGATAATGAGTAGTTGAAGTGTCAAAAAGGAAACTAAAGCTAGAAAAATGAGCCATGTTGAAGTTGAAAAGAAGTATGCTATGGTTGCTACTTTTTATGTTATGAAGTACGTGAGATATCGGTCGATGGATATGGTGCCGTAGCCGAGCCGTAGACAAGCTCTCTAGATGGATATGGTGCCATAGCCGAGCCTAGACATGCTCTCTAGATTGATATGCTAGCTAATGCTGCCACCGGACTTTATTTTAGACGTGTTTTCAGATGGATATCATGATCTACATAATTAAGTCTGACATGTTCTTAATAAAAAACAAAAAAAAATCATGTATACCATATTTTTCTTGCAACCAAAACTTGTTTATAATACCCGCAGTCAAAAAATGAAAGTGTTGCGCCGTAGGCAATATACAAAAGGAAATTTGCATGATATGTACTCCCTCCGTTTTTTAGTCCGCATATAAGATTTTGTCAAAGTCAAACTTCATAAACTTAGACTAAATTTATAGAATAAAGTATCAACATTTATAATATTGAATCAATATTAGTAGATGCACCATAATATTAATTTTCATAGCATATAGGTTTAGTATTATAGATGTTGATATCTTTTGATATATATTTGGTTAAACTTTGTATCACTTGACTTTGACAAAATCATATATGCAGACTAAAAAGAAATGGAGGGAGTACAAACAAATTTGACATGTGCAAGTCCAACAATAAATCGATTTACCATCATGCACTATTTTTGTTCGGCATGACAATAAATGGATTTAGCATGGTAATAATCAAGGGGAAAAACAGAGCCAGCGCGTGGGCCTTCGACACTCAACGCAATGAGACGGCCCAACCAAAGCTTAGTTTCAACGCAATGAGAGGACCCAACCAGACATAGTGACACTCAATGCAATGAAACTGAAGAAACTAAAAGTGTACAAAAGTGACGAAACTGACGGGTACCCGAAACTGACATGATCCACAAATTAAGCAACACAGAGCATAGAGCACATGATCCACAAATTTAAGAAAATCGTAGAGAACATGATCCACAAATTTAACCAAATCCTAGAGCACATGACACCACACTAATAACATCTCTAACGAGTGATGACCACCAAGTAAGAAGATCCTAGAGCAACTACACGAAAATAAAAGGGATAAAATCCTAAAGCTATCAGATTTGCGTGCTTGTTCAATTGATTCATCTGCTTAAAGTTCTTTTTCATCTTCTTTATTTCCCCCCTCAGATCTGCATCCCCAACTGTCACAGCAACACTTTCAGAGACCAAATTCGTTGTTGCTGACAGCAGATTGAGCTCCCGGGTTGGGGCCCCATTCAATTGAATACGCTTAACGTAGTCATCCAGCCATTCAAAATGTGTGCATTTCTTCACGATCGGAAACTAAAACATGAACCCTAAATCCCAGATCAAAAAAGAATTGAAAGCAAATAGAAAAATAAATCAGAGAAAAATCATGAGATCTAACCTACCCCTCGGCTTGCTCTCGCATTTCACGAACTCGTGCCCATAGTTGCCATTCTTGACCTCCTTCGAAGTCAACTGTATCAGTGGCGCGCTGCATGGGTAGTCAGGACATTGCTCCAAGGGAAGTTGACCATACTGGGTCCACGAGGGGCAGGTGGCTGTAGTGGAGCTCGACATATCACCCAAAGTCGCCGGAGAAGAAGAAGCACATGAGTGGCTCCTCTCGTCGCCAGAGAAGAAGAAGCAGAGGAGGGGGTACCCGAAGAAAGGGGAGGCACAACCAACAAGTCTCGCGGATCGCCCCACAATCCAACGATGCGGAGCCGTCCATGTGATCCAACGACGCGGAACATGCTCGCAGCCTTCCCTCGGAATTACTTCTAGAAGACCACATCTGAGGGCTGTCGCTTGGCGCTAGGGTATGATCGGACGGCTGACGTTGGGAGCTAGGATTAGGCGAAACCCCGCGGGGTTTAGAGGGGTTTTGAGCTGGTCAACTAGGTTACGAAAGCTTGGACTGAGCATAACTAATTTTAAAAAAATTGAAAAAAATATGAAACCTTCGCCGTTCGTTGTTTTATAAGACACACTAACGAGGAAAAATACTAAACTTGGTCTATGGTCATTTTCATGAAAAAACCCAAGCTGGCACGATCAAGGTAAAATGAGCACCAATAATTTAAAAAAAATCAAAAAAATATGAAACCTGCGCACAATGTTGTCTTGTGTGACATGTTACCAACCAAACATCATAAACTTTGTCTATGGACATTTTCATGAAAAACCTTCACACATATGAGCTATCATGTACAACATTTCATAAAAACCAAGGAGAGGAGGTAAGGTTTGCCTTCGGTTTTTGAAAATTATTTTTTTTTTCAAAAATATCACCAAAGCTTGATTTCCAAGTGAATAAGAAGGATCTGAACTTAGTTTTCCATTTTCATATTGTAAACGTGTTTTTAATGGTTTTTCTATTAAAGTATATTTTTTTGAAAAAATGTACAAATAGAAAGATTAATTCAATAAATAGTGATTTTTCGAATCTACACTATATAGATTGATTTGGTGTTAATAAAAAAACATTTGGCTCATTTGAAGTAGGTCAAAAAAAACTTGATTACAAATGGGGTTGTTTACCCTAGCTTGGGAGCTCATTTGGAGCACATTTCTCATGACTACAAGTTTTGTAGACGCAAAAGAGATCGGATTGATCACCTAACATTTATAATAGTTCAGCAAACTATGCAACTCACACCACAAGGGAATGGACTGAAGTGTTGGTTCAAATTCAAAGTTTGCCTCACTAGTTCAAATTCAAAGTTTACATATAGAATTATTACACCTTACAAGTTTTCACAGTACTTCAAATTGACGACAGAATCCTTATTACAAATTATTCAAAGTTTATGACTTGCATTCAAGTTCAAATTCAAATCTTTGCCTTGCTCCTTGTGTTCCGGGATGGGTTAACTGTCTTGCTTCTGGTTTCCTTGGCTGGATATTTTGTGCTTTTGAAAGCTTTGCCTTGTTGCTTCTGATCTTCACTTCTAGTGGTGGCGGTTTTGTTGAGCTTTGACTGATCGAGCAAGTGATGACCAGTTGACGGTCATTTGTGGGCTCACTAATCTTTAAAGGAACTTCAGACAAAACAACTTCCTCCTCTCTTATAGCTTCAAAACCTTCGTAAGCCATGGTTTCAAATTCCGCAAGACATGATGGTTCAACCGAAGTTTCTTCCTCTCTAGTTCTTTTCTGTCTTATAGATAAAATAACTTCCTCTATCTTATAGCTACTTCAGTTGCTTCATTCTCTAAACTTGCTGCATTCTCCTCTGCTGCTGCATTATCCTCTAAACTTGCTGCATTCTCCTCTGCTGCTGCATTCTCCTCTGCATTTGCTGCTGCCCATTGTTCCTCTTCTCCAAATGATGCATCAACCGGATTGGTACAATGCCTAGCAATATGCACTAAGATACCACATCTTTTGCACTTACGCTGTTATTTTACATGACCCTCTTCACCAGCTCTTATCCTGTTTTCCTTGGTCTTCCTAGTGGTCTAGTCAGTACAGGAGAATGGAGTTTGAACCCTGGGTCTACTATGTTCCATTGGTCTTTTCCCAAGAGTACAGGCACATTTTCAGCATAAGCAACCCTAAATTTGGCAACAGAGAAATATTCAGAGCAATACTGATCAACTTTACCATCTTCATCTCTAATAACAGTCATGAGATGTAGGGCATGTATGCACGGCTTCCCGCGGATCTGCCATTGCCTACAGCTGCATTCATTGGTTGCAAGGTTCACTGGATATATCCATTCCCTATTTTTACTGTGAGTGTATGTCACCTCAGCCTCGTATGTCGATGCTTGAATGCATTTCATTCTTAGTCCTCTTGCCTTGGCATGTAATGCCTTAATCAGAGATGGGAGCATAAGATGGCCAACATATTGTGTTTCTGCAATTATTTTACGAAGAGCCATCTTTACCATGATCATCTGTCTGATCTTATCAAATGCTTGCCACAACAAAAGCCCTTTCACTGACTTGAACTTTGCATTGAAACACTCAGCGAGGTTATTGGTCACATAGTCTACTTTGTAGATTTCATTGAATTTGCTTCTTGACCACAACTTTCCATGATGTTCATCCATGTACTCCTTCACCAAAGGATTATGAGCATACAACTCTCTCAAATGGTGCTAATGCTTCCTCAAGTTGCATGTGTATGATGCTGGCCATAGATTCTCATCATAAACTTTGCCTTTGAATTTCTTTTTAAAATTACACGCTAGGTGTCGCATACATTCCCTATGTTCCACTCCAGGGAATACAATTTCTACTGCAGTTTCTAAACCCTTGCAAGCATCTGTGTGTATAACTAAACCTGAGGGTGTACCTATAATGTTGTGCAACTGCTGCAGAAACTAGACCCAACTCTCCTCACTCTCTACCTCCAATACACCAAATGCAACTGGGAATAGCCACTTGTGTCCATCAACTGCAGAAGCTGCTGCTAGCTGGCCTCTCCATCTTCCATTCAAAGCGGTCGCAACGATAGCCAAATAGGGCCTACAACCATTCAGAAACCCCTTCCAGCAAGCCTTGAAACAAAAAAAGCCCTCCCAAAGCACTTCTTCTCCATTGTCTTCCCTTTTAATTTGTACTTAACTGTATGCTTGTCAATCTCTACAACACTCCCTGGACTAGCCGTCTCCACTTCAGCTTTGAAGGTGTAAAGCAACTGAAAACTCTCATTCCATGGACTATTAATCCTATCAAGGGCCCTTTCCTTAGCATAGAAAAGCTTCATGTATTGTACATTAATCTTGTACTTCTCAAATAGCTTCCCATGGAGTGCTGTTGGACCAATAGTTGGTGTTTCCCTCACCCAATCCAAGATTGCATCTGCCATCCACCTAGTCTTTGCAAGCTTAGATTTGTCCTTTTCCCCTCCCCCTCCAGGTGGGCAAGTGTGCCCGTGTGGGTTGCTTTTTATCTGAAACAAAATGAAAAATGATGTCAAATACAATTAAGAAATAGTACAATTAATATTCAGTTGTAATACCTGAATCAATTTGCTCTTTCGCATAGTGGATGCATGCAACCTCCACCTACACCTATCATAAGGGCAATGAACAGTGAATCTTCCTGGCTCACTCGTATCAACCTCATAAGAGTTTTCAGTGACAATGCAATATGCAGTCACTGCAGTACGACAGTCCACCATCGATTCAAATACGGTTCCTGGTGTAAGGTCAGGATTCTCCCTGTTCCACTCAATTGTTGGCATGTCCTCACCATCATATTCTTGTAAAACTAAGGAGTCGATGTTCTCCTCCCTCTCTTCATCATTAGTGTCATCAAATCTAGCACAGCTGCTAGGCTCCTCTGCATATTCATCTTCCACTTCCTGTTGACTGACTCTATCTACTAGTTCAGGGAATAGAATCTCATCCTCATCATCATGTCGAGGCACTTCCTCATGAGGCTCCGCATCTACTTCTACATCACCCGCAGAAGGGAGAGGAGAAGTGGCAGAATTAGCGGCAGCCGACATGTTGTGGCTTTCAGAACCACTAGGTTTACTTGGTCTCGACCTACAAGGAGTGCGAGGACGCTTGCTATTAGCAGAGACAGATGATGTCTGAACACCCTTTGGGATACGTTGTTTGCGTGCCTGAAGCACACCGATATGGATTTTACCAAAACGGCCGTCAACATTCAAACTAAATAGCAACCCCAGATGCTCATCACAAGTTAATGGGAGAAATCTCTCCTCGGTACTGTCAAAATATGTCAGTTCAACAACATCGGCAAGGCTCCACGGATACTCACAACAGAGTGCCTCGTGGAAATCTCTGAACGAAACGGTGGTTTCTACCACTTTAGGATAGAAAAATCCATAAATCGCATACTGTTTAGTTCCACGCAGCTTGCTAGTTTCCATTCTAACCGCTAGCCGAAAAGCAAGTGTAGGATCAACCCTATTCGTTTGAAATAAGATAAAGGGAGCAGTTAGGCCTAAAATTTTCTGATAAATTGCGCTGATTCACGCCAACGGTAGTCAAATACAGCCTAATTTATGAATCTCCTAATCAATTTGAGAGGAAAATGATGCTTACCCAGGTGGAATCCATGAATTATCAGCCTCTAATTCGACCCAATCATCTCCACGGTCGATGGGCCGGACGGGGTACCCCCCGACATCGCTTCCTAATCCTAGATGGGGAGAGAGGGTAGATGCGGCAGAGGTGGCACGACTGCGGCGGAGGAGGCAAGAGTGCGACGGAGGCGACACGACGGCGACGGAGGGGGCGATGCGGAAGCGACTGGATCTGATTCAGGTCAGTGTCAGTTTCGTGGCCCCACTGGTTACCACGTAATGGTCAAAATGTGTACTCCGCCCTATGCGGCCCCACTAGTTAGAGTTAACGGTCAAGCCATTGACCCGACGACAATGTCCGCTGTGACTAGTTCTGAGGGTTTCGGGCAAGGGAGTGGGGAAAAGTGAGCAAAATTTAAGAGCGTGGGGATGAATGAGTAGAACTAACGAACCAGGGGCACAGAAATAAAAATCCCAAAATTTTATTATAAATTTTCTGGAATTTTTGTGACAACTTCACTTTTGAATTTTTTTCAAAATACTGAAAGCTGCAAAACATTCGGAAAGTTCGAAACAATGGTTAAACATATGAAGCTTCAAAAACATAAAACTTTGGTACAACAAGGAGGATAAAATATAAAAGAAATGAAAACATAACAAGCTTCTCTTTTTACTCATATAAAACATATTTGTTAGCAAGGTTGATCGAGTCTTACTACAAAATATGTGTTATATTTGAGAAAAAAGATTCACTTCTTATAAAGCAATCATGGTACCTTTATTTCAATGGATATTGTCCCTACCGTAATGGTTTTGTATTTGTGGTGCACATGTAGAGGACAATCCCACTCTCTAACCTTCACGGTCTCAATATTCTCAATAGAATTAAGGCCATGCCTTTTATCAATCTTCTTTGAAAAATATACCGTGTGCTCCTTCTCATTAACATTGAAGGTCACCTTTCCTTTATTGCAATCAATAAGAGCACCTGCAGTGTTAAGAAAAGGTCTACCAAGAATAATAGACATGCTCCCAACCTCGGGCATGTCAAGCACAACAAAGTCAGTAAGGATCAAGCAATTAGCAACTTCAATAGGAACATCCTCACAAATACCAACAGGAACGACCGTTGACTTATCAGCCATTTGAAGAGAGATATCTGTAGGGATTAGTTTACCTAAACAAAGCCTTTTGTAAAGAAAGAAAGGCATAACACTCACTCCTGCACCAAGATCACATAAACAGTTCTAACATAATTATTTTTTATGGAGCAAGGAATGGTAGGTATACCTGGATCACCAAGCTTCTCGGGAATCTTACCACTAAAGAGTAATTAGAAAGCATAGTAGATATTGCCTCATTAGAAACTTTTCTTTTATTAGTAACAATATCTTTCATATAACTCGAGTATGGAGGCAACTTAATAGCATGAGTCAAAGGAATTTGAAGAAAAAGAGGTTTCATCCATTCACAAAATTTATTGTAATGCTCTTCTTCTTTGGTTTTGAAAGACTTACCTGGGAAGGGCATTGATTTTTGTACCCATGGTTCCCTTTCCTTCACATGTTTTCTTGCAACAAAATCTTCTCTAGTATACCTTCTGCACTTGTCGGGTGCTTCTTCTTCTCGTATTTCAGGAGGATCATTCTTCTCATTATCTTTATCAGGTTCAGCACCATCTTTAGTTTTAGCATCGGAAATAGATATACTATTAGGATCAACAATAGGTTCTTCATCAATTATGGGATCATTGGAGTTGTCACCTTCCTTATGTTTCTTCTTCTTCTTCGGGGAGCTGATAGCGTCTTCTTCCTGCAATTGAGAATCTTGCTCTATCCTCTTTGCATGCCCCTCCGGATAAAGGGGGTCCTGGGTCTGTGTACCTCCTCGGGTCTTCATACCATATGCTTGCGTATCAACTTGTTTGGCATTGTTAGCAAGCAAATCTTTTTGCACATTAGAAATTTGTTCAAGCTGAGTTTGAACCATATGAAAATGCTTAACAAGACCTTTAACATCATTAATAGTTCTACTTAAAACATCAAGCAAACTTTAGATAGCAAGGGAATTATCATGCAATTGGCTTTGAATCCGCTCATTAAAGTGATTTTTCTTGACAATGAAATTATCAAGCTCATCTAAACATTGATCAGGAGGCTTACCACGAGGGACGTCACTTGCATTGAATTCTAAAAGAGAGTGTACCTCTACCATAGGTGGGTGAGTGGTAGGCTCACATAATTTCTCAATAGGAGGTAGATTCTTCAGATCTTAAGTTTTAATACCTCTCTCTTTCATAGACTTCTTGGCTTCTTGCATAACTTCTGGGCTCAAGAAAAGCATACCTCTCTTCTTGGGTGATGGAGGTGGTTCAGGAACGGACCAATCATCATGATTCCTAGCTATATTGCCCATTAATTCTTCGCATCGTCTGATGTTCTTTTCCTGAAAACACAACCAGCACCACTATCCAGATAGGTTCTAGATTCATCGGCTAGACCAACATAAAATATATCAAGCAATTCATTCTTAGGGATTCCATGTACTGGTCTAGCGTTAAGCAAAGTGCAATACCTCCCTCAAGCTTTAGGGAGGTGCTCATCCTGCAACTATTTAAAGTTATAAATTCTTTGCAAAGCAACATGTTGCTTATGAGCAGGAAAATATTTGGCAACAAAAGATTGAGCTAAATCTTGAGGACTCTTAATAGAACCACATGGTAGTGCATCATACCATGCTTTAGCATCTTCCTTCAAAGAGAAAGGAAGTAGCTTAGTAACATAATAATTTCTCTTCTTGTCCTCTGTAGTGAATAAGACACCCAACTCAGTGAGTTTGGTAAGGTGTGCAATAGCATTGTCATCTTCTTTGCCATAAAAGGTGTCAGCTTCAACTGTGGATATAAGTGAAAGATCAACAGAGAAATCAAAATCAGCATCCTCAATGCAAATAGGAGATGAAGAAAATTTAGGATCAGGAGTAAATTTGTTCTTCATAGAATGCTTTTCAAGAAGCTTCTTAATAGAAGCAGGGTCAGAGTCAGCACACTCTGTAAGTTCCCTGCATAAATCATCATCAAGTTCAATATAATCATCACCAAGAATTCTTTCCTTGAGACCACTGAAGTCTGGGTAACCGAAAGATCTACCTATGAGGTAGCATGTAACAGGAAGTTCAATTCCAGACTACTTAGCAGCCTTAGCAATCTGAGACTCAATAAAATAACCAAGTAAACCAAGCTCATCAATAGTAGTAGAGGCATCATCAAAGGTATCAGGCATAGTGACAGACTCGGTAGAAGCAACATGTGGTGGTCGTGAAGCAAACTTACTTATAACGGAAGGTAAATCAAGCGTAGCGCTAGTGCTGAGAACAATACCTTTTCTCGTAGTGGATGGTAAAATTGGAACCTTGGGGTCTCCTTTCTTACCCATAGTGAATAAATTACAGCAAGCAAAATAACTCCAAGTAGACTTGTAAATAAAGCTATGCTCCCCGGAAACGGCGTCAGAAAATGGTCTTGATAACCCACATGTGTAGAGGATCGCAACAATTTTCGCGGGTAAGTTAACCCAATTTATTGATTCGACACAAGGGGATCTAAAGAAATATTTATAGGCTTTACCAGTTGAGTTGTCAATTCAACCGCACCTTAAAGTTACTTGCTTGGCAACGAAATATTAGTAGCAACGGTAATATAGAAGTGATGGTGGCAACGGAAATAAAAGTGGCAAAGCAACAAAAATAAAACGACGAAACTAAAGCAACTTGTAACTAGCAAAATTAAAACACTGTAGGCTAGGGAGATGGATGGTTGGTCATGGATGAGAGATATCATGTATTTTACTTGGGGCAAGGCACATAGAAAAGTAATGATCATCTAGGCATATATCAAACATTAGGCATGTATCCCGAGGTAGTCGTGCGTGCTTCCAATAAGAACTTGCACAACATCTTTTGTCCTACCATCCCTCTTCAACAGGGCCAAAAGGAACTTATGGATATTAAGGTGCTCCTATCAAAGAGCACCGGAACAAAGCATTAGCAATCAATGGATACATGAAATCCTCAAACTATAGTCCATCCCCTTTGGTGTCCCAAGTTGTCACCATTGGGATCGCCGGTTCCCAACTATAATAGGTGCATACTACTCATAGACAAGATCTAGAACACAACATCTTTTGTCCTACCATCCCGCTATCAACGGAGCCAAAAGGAACTTATGGATATTAAGGTGTGTTGGAAATATGCCCTAGAGGCAATGATAAATAGTTATTATTATATTTCCTGTTTAAAGATAATCGTTTATTATCCATGCTATAATTGTATTGAATGAAAACATAGATACATGTGTGGATACATAGACAAAACAATGTCCCTAACAACTTTTGCCACGTGCATCTCAACCCTAGACCACATAGTTCTACCTCTAGATCGGATTTCTGCGGAGCTCGGGTGGAGCCCTGCAGGAGTAGATCATCACCACCACCGGAGCGCCGTCACGCTGTCGGAGAACTCATCTACTTCTACGTCTTTCTTGCTGGATCAAGAATGCCAAGATCATCGTCGAGATGTACGTGTGCTGAACGCGGTGGTGCCGTCCGTTCGACGCTAGATTGGAACGGATCGTGGGATGGATCGTGGGACGGTTCGTGGGACGGTTCGAGGGATGTGAAGACATTCCACTACATCAACCGCATTTCTTAACGCTGCCTGCTGTGCGATCTACAAGCGTACGTAGATCCAAATCTCCTCCCGTAGATGGACATCACCATGATAGGTCTTCGTGTGCGTAGGAAATTTTTTGTTTCCCATGCAACGTTTCCCAACAGTGGCATCATGAGTTAGTTTCATGCGTAGATGTTATCTCGAGTAGAACACAAAAGGTTTTTTGGACGGTGATGTTCGATTTGCTGCCCTCCTTAGTCTTTTCTCGATTCGGTGGTATTGTTGGATTGAAGTGGCCCGGACCGACATAACTCGTACACTTACGAGAGACTTGTTTCATCGATTGACATGCAACCTCGTTGTATAAAGATGACTGGCGGGTGTCGGTTTCTTCAACTTTAGTTGAATTGGTTTTGACTGAGGCGGTCCTTGGAGAGGTTAAATAGCAATTTGCACATCTCCGTTGTGGTTTTTGCGTAAGTAAGATGCGATCATACTAGATACCCATAGCAGCCACGTAAAACTTGCAACAACAAATTAGAGGATGTCTAACTTGTTTTTGCACGGTATGCTTGTGATATGATATGGCCAATGACGTGATCTTATATATTGGATGTATGAGATGATCATGTTGTAATAGTTAATATCGACTTGCACGTCGATGCTACGACAATCGGCAGGAGCCATAGGGTTGTCTTAAAAACTATCGTTTGTGTTTGTAGATGCGTTTACTATATTGCTAGGACGTAGCTTTAGTAGTAATAGCATAAGTAGCACGACAACCTCGATGGAGACACATTGATGGAGATCATGGTGTGGCGCCGGTGAAAAGAAGATCATGCCGGTGCTTTGGTGATGGAGATCAAGAAGCACATGATGATGGCCATATCATGTCACTTATGAATTGCATGTGATGTTAATCCTTTTATGCGCCTTATTTTTCTTAGAACAACGGTAGCATTATAAGGTGACCTCTCAATAAAATTTCAAGATGAAATTGTGTTCTCCCCGACTGTGCACCGTTGCGATAGTCGTCGTTTCGAGACACCACGTGATGATCGGGTGTGATAAACTCACCCTCACATACAACGAGTGCAAAACAGTTGCACACGCGGAACACTCGGGTTAAGCTTGATGAGACTAGCATGTGTAGACATGGCCTTGATAACCCACAAGTATAGGGGATCGCAATAGTTTTCGAGGGTAGAGTATTTAACCCAAATTTATTGATTCGTCACAGGGGGAAGCCAAAGAATATTCTCAAGTATTAGCAGTTGAGTTGTCAATTCAACCACACCTGAAAGATTTAGTATCTGTAGCAAAGTATCAGTAGCAAGGTAGTGTGATAGCAACAGTAGCAACAATAACCAATAGCAGCAAAGTGATAGCAGTAGCAGCAAAGTAACAGTAGCAGCAGCAGAGTAACAGTAGCAGCAGTGACAGCAGTAGCAACAAAGAAACGTAACAAGGACCAGTAGGAAAAACTCGTAGGCATTGGATCGGTGATGGATGATTATGCCGGATGCTATTCATCATGCAACAGTTATAACACGGAGAGATATGTAACGAGCTCCAGTTCATCAATGTAATGTAGGCATGTATTCCGTATGTAGTCATACGTGCTTAGGGAAAAGAACTTGCATGACATCTATTGTCCATCCCTCCCATGGCAGCGGGGTCCTAATGGAAACTACGGGATATTAAGGTTCTCCTTTTAATAAAGAACCGGACCAACGCATTAAAACTTAGTGAATACATGAACTCCTCATACTATGGTCATCTCCGGGAGTGGTTCCGGCTATTGTCACTTCGGGGTTGCCGGGTCATAACACATAGTAGGTGACTACAACTTGCAAGATAGGATCAAGAACACACATATATTGGCGACAACATAATAGGTTCAGATCTGAAATCATGGCACTCGGGCCCTAGTGACAAGCATTAAGCATGGAAAAGTAGTAGCAACATCAATCTCAGAACATAGTGGATACTAGGGATCAATCCCCGTCAAAACTAACTCGATTACATGATAGATCTCATCCAACCCATCACCATCCAGCAAGCCTACGATGAGATTAGTCACGAACGGTGAAGAGCATCATGGAATTGGCGATGAAGGAAGGTTGGTGATGACGATGGCGACGATCTCCCCTCTCCGGAGCCCAGAACGGACTCCAGATCTGCCATCCAGAGGAAGAACAGGAGGTGGCGGCGCCTCCGTATCGTAAAACGCGATGAACTCTTCTCCTTGATTTTTTTCCGGACGAAAGGGACTAAATAGACCTGAGATTGGAGGCAGTGGAGCAACATGGGCCCCACAAGCCTGCGAGGCATGGCCAGGGGGGCCGCGCCTGGTGGGCTTGTGGGCTCCACGCTCCACTTCCTCCGTTGATTCTTGCGCCAGTATTTTTTATATATTCCACAAAAATTCTCCGTAAATTTCCAGGTCATTCCGAGAACTTTTATTTCTACGCAAAAACAACACCATGGCAATTCTGCTGAAAACAACGTTAGTCCGGGTTAGTTCCATTCAAATCATGGAAATTAGAGTCCAAACCAAGGGCAAAAGAGTTTTGAAAAGTAGATACAACGGAGATGTATCAGGCCTCGGAACACATGAGACCGAAAGGTCGAGCATGAATCGTATAGTTGATATGATTAGCATAGATATGCTTACCACTGAAACTATTCTCAACTGATGTGATGATCGGACTTGAGTTAGTGAATTTGGATCATGTACCACTCAAATGACTAGAGAGATGTACTTTTTGAGTGGGAGTTTAGCAAGTAATTTGATTAGTTAAACTCTAACTATCTTGAACATAATCTAAGTCTACTTTGAAATATTTGTATTGTAGATCAATGGCTCACGCGACTGTCACCCTGAATTTTAATACGTTCCTAGAGAAAGCTAAGTTGAAAGATGATGTAAGAAATTTTGTAGATTGGGCTCGTAATCTTAAGTTGCTCCTGTAAGGTGGGAAGAAGGATTATGTCCTTAATGCTGCGCTAGGAGATGAACCACCCGCTACGGCTGACCAAGATGTTAAGAACGCTTGGTTAACACGTAAGGAGGACTACTCAGTAGTTCAATGTGCAGTCTTGTATGGCTTAGAGCCGGGACTTCAACGTCGCTTTGAGCGTCATGGAGCATTTGAGATGTTCCAGGATTTGAAGTTTATCTTTCAGAAGAACGCCCAGATCAAGAGGTATGAGACCTTCGATAAATTCTATGTTTGCAAGATGGAAGAGAATTCGTCTGTCAGTGAACATGTGCTCAAAATGTGTGGGTACTCAAACCGTCTAGCTGAGCTGGGGATTGAACTCCCGCAAGAGGCTATCACTGACATAATTCTTCAATCACTGCCACCAAGCTACAAGAGCTTTGTGTTGAACTATAACATGCAAGGGATGAACAAGTCACCCGGCGAGTTATTCGCGATGCTGAAAGTCGTAGAGTCAGAACTCCGTAAAGAGCATCAAGTGTTGATGGTGAATAAGACCACTAGTTTCAAGAGAAACGACAAAGGCAAGAAGGGTAATTCCAAGAAGAGAGGCAAGCATGTTGCCAATTCGACGAAGAAACTCAAGGCTAGACCTAAGCCTGAAACGGAGTCTTATTATTGCAAGGGACTGGGTCACTAGAAGCGCAACTGCCCCAAGTATCTAGCTGATAAGAAGGCGGCCAAGGAAAAATCCGGTATATTCGATATACATGTTATTGCTGTGTACTTAAACAACTCTTGTAGTAGTGCCTGGGTATTCGATACCGGTTCTGTTGCTCATATTTGCAACTCGAAACAAGAACTGCGGAATAAGCGAAGGCTGACGAAGGATGAAGTGACGATGCGCGTGGGAAATGGTTCCAAGGTTGATGCAATCGGCATCAACACAGTTTCACTTCAGTTACCATTAGGATTAGTTATGAACTTAAATAATTGTTATTTAGTGCGTGTGTTAAGCATGAACATTATATCTCGATCTTGTTAATTGCGAGACGGTTACTCGTTTAAGTCAGAGAATAATGGTTGTTCTATTTCTATGAGTAATATCTTTTATGGTCATGCACCCAATGTGAGAGGATTGTTCATATTGAATCGTGATAGAGATGATACACATATACATCACATTGAGACCAAAAGAGTTAGAGTTAACAATGATAGCGCCATGTTTTTGTGGCACTACCACTTAGGTCATATTGGTGTAAAGCGCATGAAGAAACTCCATTCTGATGGACTTTTGGAGTCACTTGACTTTGATTCACTTGACACGTGCGAACCATGCCTCATGGGCAAGATGACTAACACTCCATTCTCCGGAACAATGGAGCGTGCAAGTGACTTGTTGGAAATCATACATACCGATGTGTGCGGTCCGATGAGTGTGGAGGCGCGCGGCGGATATCGTTATTTTCTCACCTTCACTCAAGATTTGAATAGATATGGTTATGTCTACTTGATGAAGCACAAGTCTGAAACATTTGAGAAGTTCAAGCAATTTCAGAGTGAAGTTGAAAATCATCGTAACAAGAAGATCAAGTTCCTACGGTCTGATCTTGGTGGTGAATATCTGAGTTTCGAGTTTGGTGCTCACTTAAGACAATGTGGAATTGTTTCACAGTTGACACCGCCTGGAACACCACAACGTAATGGTGTGTCCGAACGTCGTAATCGTACTTTATTAGAGATGGTGTGATCTATGATGTCTCTTACCGATTTGTCATTATCGTTTTGGCGTTATGCACTAGAGACAGCTGCATTCACTTTAAATAGGGCACCATCAAAATCCGCTGAGACGACACCATACGAAATGTGGTATGGACAAAGTCCAAAGTTGTCATTTCTTAAAGTTTGGGGATGTGATGCTTATGTCAGAAAGCTTCAGCCTGAAAAGCTGGAACCCAAAGCGAATAAGTGCGTCTTCATACCGAGGGCAAAGTGTTTGTTGCTAAAAACGGAGCTTTTCTTGAGAAGGAGTTTCTCTCGAAAGAATTGAGTGGGAGGAAGATAGAACTTGATGAGGTTGTCGAACCTCTAATCCCTCTGGATGGTGGCGCAGGGCAAGGGGAAACCCCTGTCGTTGCGATGCCGGTTGAGGAGGAAGTTGATGACAATGATCAAGAAACTTCAGATCAAATTCCTATCGGACCTCGCAGGTCGACAAGATCACGTATTGCTCCTGAGTGGTACGGTAATCCTGTCTTATCAATTATGTTGTTAGACAACAATGAATCTGCGAATTGTGAAGAAGCAATGGTGGGCTCGGATTCCAACAAATGGCTGGAGGCCATGAAGTCCGAGATAGGATCCATGTACGAGAACAAAGTATGGACTTTGGAAGTACTACCTAAAGGTTGCAAGGCTATTCAGAACAAATGGATCTTTAAGAAGAAGACGGACGCAAACAGTAATGTGACCGTTTATAAAGCTCGACTTGTGGCAAAGGGTTTTTCACAAGTTCAAGGAGTTGACTACAATGAGACGTTCTCACCGGTAGCGATGCTTAAGTCCGTCCGAATCATGTTAGCAATAGCTGCATTTTTCGATTATGAAATCTGGCAGATGGACGTCAAAACGGCGTTCCTTAACGGTTTTCTTAAGGAAGAGTTGTATATGATGCAACCCGAGGGTTTCGTCGATCCAAAGAAAGCGAGCAAAGTGTGCAAGCTCCAGCGATCCATTTATGGACTGGTACAAGCATCTCGGAGTTGGAATAAGCGCTTTGATGAGGTGATCAAAGCATTTGGGTTTATACAAGTGGTTGGAGAATCTTGTATTTACAAGAAAGTGAGTGGGAGCTCTATGGCGTTTCTAATACTATATGTGGATGACATATTGCTGATTGGAAACAACATGGAGTTTTTGGAGAGCATAAAGGATTACTTGAATAAAAGTTTCTCTATGAAGGACCTAGGAGAAGCTGCTTACATTCTAGGCATCAAGATCTACAGGGATAGATCGAGACGCCTGATAGGACTTTCACAAAGCACATACCTTGATAAAGTTTTGAAGAAATTAAAAATGGATCAGTCCAAGAAAGGGTTCTTGCCAGTATTAAAAGGCATAATATTGAGTAAGAATCGGTGCCTAGCAACTGAGGAAGATAGAGAACATATGAGTTCCATCCCCTATGCTTCAGCCATAGGATCTATCATGTATGCAGTACTGTGTACTAGACCATACGTCAGCTTGGCCATAAGTATGGCAGGCAGGTTTCAGAGTAATCCAGGAATGGATCACTCGACGGCGGTCAAGAATATTCTGAAGTACCTGAAAAGGACTAAGGAAATGTTTCTCGTTTATGGAGGTGACGAAGAGCTTGTCGTAAAGGGTTATGTCGACGCAAGCTTTGACACCAATCCGGATGACTCTAAGTCGCAAACCGGATACATATTTATTCTTAATGGGGGTGCGGTAAGCTGGTGCAGTTCCAAGCAAAGCATCGTAGCCGATTCTACATGTGAAGCGGAGTACATGGCTGCCTCGGAGGCAGCAAAGAAGGGTGTTTGGATGAAGCAGTTCATGACGGATCTTGGAGTTGTGCCGAGCGCACTAAATCCGGTAACTCTATTCTGTGACAACAATGGTGCCATTGCTTTAGCAAAGGAACCAAGGTTTCACGAGAAGACTAGACACATCAAACGACGCTTCAACCTCATCCGCGACTACGTCGAAGGAGAGGACGTGAATATTTGCAAAGTGCACACGGATCTGAATGTAGCAGACCCGCTGACTAAACGTCTTCCACGGGCAAAACATGATCAACACCAGAACTGTATGGGTGTTAGATTTATTACAATGTAAATCGCATGGCGATGTGAGGACTAGATTATTGACTCTAGTGCAAGTGGGAGACTGTTGGAAATATGCCCTAGAGGCAATGATAAATAATAATTATTATATTTCCTATTTAAAGATAATCGTTTATTATCCATGCTATAATTGTATTGAATGAACACATAGATACATATGTGGATACATAGACAAAACAATGTCCCTATCAAGCCTCTAGTTGGCTAGCTAGTTGATCAAGGATAGTAAAGGTGTTCTGACTATGTGCAAGTTTTGTTGCTTGATAACTGGATCACATCATTAGGAGAATCATGTGATGGACTAGATCCAAACTACGAACGTAGCATATTGATCGTGTCATTTTAATGCTATTGTTTTCTGCGTGTCAAGTATCTATTCCTATGACCGTGAGATCATATAACTCACTAACACGAGAGGAATACTTTGTGTGCATCAAACGTCGCAACGTAACTGGGTGACTATAAAGGTGCTCTACGTGTATCTCCGAAGGTGTCCGTTGACTTAGTATGGATCAAGACTGGGATTTGTCACTCCGTGTGACGGAGAGGTATCTCGAGGCCCACCTGGTAATACAACATCACACACAAGCCTTGAAAGCAATGTGAGTAAGTGTAAGTCATGGGATCTTGTATTACGAGACGAGTAAAGAGACTTGCCGGTAACGAGATTGAAATAGGTATGCGGATACCGACGATCGAATCTCGGGCAAGTAACATACCGAAGGACAAAGGGAATGACATACGTGATTATATGAATCCTTGACACTGAGGTTGAACCAATAAGATCTTCGGTGAATATGTAGGATCCAATATGGGCATCCAGGTCCCGCTATTGGATATTGACCGAGGAGTTCCTCGGGGCATGTATACATAGTTCTCGAACCCGCAGGTTCTGCACACTTAAGGTTCGGCGATGTTTTAGTATAGTTGAGTTATATGTGTGGTTATCGAATTTTGTTCGGAGTCCCGGATGAGATCACGGAAGCCACGAGGGTTTCCGGAATGGTCCGGAAATGAAGATTGATATATAGGATGGTTTCATTTGGTCATCGGAAAGTTTTGGGCAATTCTGGCAGTGTACCGGGAGTGACGAATGGGTTGTGGGAGTTCACCGGGAGGGGCCCACCCACCCGCGTGAGCCCAAGGCACTAGGGTGGCGCACAAGTCCTTAGTGGGCGGGTGGAGTCAGCACAAGGGGCCCATGGCGCCACATAAGAAAATACCAAAGGATAATAAAAGAAAAAGGGAAAGAGGGAGGTGGGAAGGAAGAGGAGGATGACTCCTTCCCAAACCGAATTGGAGTAGGAGTCCTCCTCCTCCCCTTGGCCGGCGCACCTTGAGGGCTTGTCCCTCAAGGCTAGCCCTCCCCCTCCCTCCTATATATAGTGGTGTTTTAGGGCTGATTTGATACAACTTTTGCCACGTGCATCTCAACCCTAGACCACATAGTTCTACCTCTAGATCGGATTTCTGTGGAGCTCGGGCGGAGCCCTGTAGGAGTAGATCATCACCACCACCGGAGCGCTGTAACGCTGCCGGAGAACTCATCTACTTCTCCGTCTTGCTTGCTGGATCAAGAAGGCCGAGATCATCGTCGAGTTGTACGTGTGCTGAACGCGGAGGTGCCGTCCGTTTGGTGCTAGACTGGAACGGATCGTGGGACGGATCGCGGGACGGTTCGTGGGACGGTTCGAGGGACGTGAAGACGTTCCTCTACATCAACCGCGTTTCTTAACGCTTCCTGCTGTGCGATCTACAAGGGTACGTAGATCCAAATCTCCTCTCGTAGATGGACATCACCATGATAGGTCTTCGTGTGCGTAGGAAATTTTTTGTTTCCCATGCAATGTTCCCCAACAAGGCGCTCCTGCCAAAGAGCACCGGAACAAAGCATTAACAATCAATGGATACATGGAATCCTCAAACTATAGTCCATCCCCTTTAGTGTCCCAAGCTGTCACCATTGGGATCGCCGGTTCCCGTCTATAATAGGTGCATACTACTCATATATAGGATCTAGAACACAAATATATTCATGAAAACATAAGGTATTCAGATCTGAAATCATGGCACTAGGGCCCAAAGTGACAAGTATTAAGAGTAACAAGTAGTAGCAAAGATGATAAACACTATAGTAGATGATAGGCAACATGCCCCCAACAATCCGACGAACTATTACATGATCTAACTCATCCAATATCTCCCATCCCCTTCACCTACAACAGGGAATTACACACACATGATGGGAGAAGGCATGGAAGGATGATGTTGTGGTGATGGTGATGACGATGTCGACGATTTCCCCTCTCCAGAGGCCAAAACAACCTCGAGATTAGCTCTCCCGAAGAAGAACCGAGGGTGGCGGCGGCTCCGCATCGAGAACTTGCATAACGACTTCTTTTCTGGAATTTCTCCGTCACGGGTAAAAATAGGAGCCAAAGTAGGGCACGAGAGGGGGTGGCCCCCACCCAGGCGGCCTCCCGGCGCGGCCAGGGGGCCAGCCGCGCCAGTAGGTCGCCTGGGGGCCCTATGGCTCCCCTCTGGCCCATCTTCTGGCCCATGGTTTCTCACGGTGCGTGGATTTTCTCTATTTTTATGGGAATTTTCCGGGACGTCTAAATATCCATTTTCCTGTGCATAAGAAAACCATACAAGCAACTCTGCTGAAAACAGCGTTAGTTCGGGTTAGTCTCCTTCAAATCATGCAAGAATGAGGCAAAGTCAATAGCAAAAGTGTTTGGAAAAGTCGATATGTTTGAGACGTATCAAGGTGCCACAACTCAATTTTTTAAAACATAGGTAAATGAAATTTTGAGACATGCACCCTTCTCATTTACTTCACGACCATCAGTTATCAATATCTCCCATGCTAAGCACGCTAGTGGCGGTTCCCAAGCAGAAAGGTAAAGGTTATGACTCCATTGGGAGTTTTTGTATGATTATTTGAGAGGTCAATTCCTTTTACAGTTTGGGACTGGGCATCCCTATTACCGCCCTTTTCTCGTGTGATGGCGAGTGAGTAAACACTCGACCTGAGAATAACCCGGTTAGCATGGCAGATACCGACTACCTCCTCTTGTTCCATGAACGATCGAGGCACACAAAAAGGATATTTTTATTTGAAGTTTTTAGAGATGGCATATGCAAATTTACTTAGGACGGCAGGGTAATACCGCATATAGGTAGGTATGGTGGACTCATCTGGAATAACTTGGGTTTTAGGTTTTTGATGTACAAGCAGAGTTCCCACTTAGTACAGGCGAAGGCTAGCAAATAGGTTGAGAAGCAGCCAACTAGAGAGCAACAACGATCATGAACATGCATTATGCATAAGTAACATTGGATACTAGCATGAGTAGGATATGAACACCATGAACATAAATATCATAGATGCTATGTTGGTTTTGATTCAACTACATGCATGAACATGTGCCAAGTCAAGCCACTCGAACATTCAAAGGAGAATACCATATCATCATACTACATCACAATCATTTTAACGCAATGTTGATATCCAAGACAAGTCATTATTCACTCCTAGATACTTATGCATGGCATGAGGAACTATAATCTCTAATTGTCATTGCAAACATGTTTGATCATAACAGGCTGAATCATGGATACTAGGTTAAACATATTTACGAAAATAGAACAAGTCAAGTTCATACCCGTTTCTCTCTGCCATGGCCAGTTCATCTAATATCGTCATTATCGCCTTTCACTTGCACGACCGAACGATTTGAAAATAATAATAGTGCAAGAGTGCCATGGACTAAGCTGAAATCTGCAAACATTTTATTCAAGAGGAGAAGACAAGGTAATATGGGCTCTTTATCAGAACAATAATGATGCAAATGAGAGCCACTTAATATTTTCATCGTGGTCTTCTCCTCGGTATGACTCAATAAAAAGAAAAGAAATTCACAGAAACACACTAAAATATTTTTGGAGTTCTTGTTTTTTTGCAAAAGAGCAAATGAAAAGAGAAAAGCAAAAACGAGAAAAACTATTTACATGGGAAAGCTCCCAACAAGTAAAAGAAGAACAAGGAAATCCTTTTGGGTTTTCTTTTTAGTGCTACAACAATTTAAACTAGGAAGAAAAAATAAAAAAGAAGCAAGAAACATATTTTTGTATTTTCTCAAAGTTTTTCAAACACACAAGAAGAAAGCGAGAAAATGAATTAAACATGGATGATACAATGAAAAAGTGTGGACACCGACAACTAGGATGAAATGTGTGAACATGAATGTAATGTCGGTGGGAATACGTGCTCCCCCAAGCTTAGGCTTTTCGCCTAACTTGGTAATCACCAGTCGTAGAAGCCGTGAGGTCCAATGTTGAAGTGCTGGGGAGCAGGCACCATAGGGTCCCATTGCTGAGGCTCCTCCTGTGTCGCAGCCAGGTTGTTCAGGTAAGCAACAATGTCCTCATGCATAATCTGTTCGCATTCAACAACAATGAAGTCGGTTAGGCCGGCATTAGCATCATATTGTGTGAACTCTTGAAGGATTCCAGCCCCTTCCATGAACGCATTATGCGGCCACTCGCACGGCCGTAGTTCCGCCAACCTCCGGGTATGGAGATCATTGTTAGATGACTCCCCAATAACCCTCTTGGAGTTCTTCCTAGAAGCAAACTTCCTAAAGAAACTCATCTTTTTCCGATGAACAAAATTCTGAAATTTTTAGTCCACAAAATTTTTCTCAACAAAACTTCACAAAAGTGATAACAACTACTCATAGGGATGTATAGAGGCCATAGCAAGTATTCAAACTACTTAGAACTCTAAGAATTCAACATGCAAGCTCATCTACAGCAGCACCAAGAGTAGCTAATTATTCCAAATATAAACCACTAAAACAAAAAATAATTGAACAAATGGAGGAGTCACATACCAAGCAACAAATCCCAAAAAACAGTTACGGAAACGGAATTTCGAGCAAATAATTCGAAATCCGCGATTTCAGGAGCAAGAACACGAGAGAGAGAGAGAGAGAGAGAGAGAGAGAGAGAGAGAGAGATAGTGTTTTTTCCGGGTGAATGGAGTGATGTGCGAAGAGGAAGAAAGTGAGGGGCCCACGTGGGGATCACAACCCACCAGGGCGCGCCTGGGGGTCCTGGTGCGCCCAGGTGGGTTGTGTCCATCTGGTGCACCTCCCTCTGATATTATTTGCACCAAAAATTTAGAAATATTCAGAAAAAATCTTGTTAAATTTTCACGGCATTCTGAGGACTTTTATTTTTGGGTCATTTTTTATTGCACGGAAAACTCAGAAAACAAACAAAGGATGGCATTTTATTTTATTTAACTAAGAAAAACAGAAAACAAAAGGTAGGGACATAAGGTAGTGCTCGCTAAATTCATCAACTTCATACCTCTCAAAAATGATCCATTAATAAGGTTGATCAAGTCTTATTAACAACCACTTCAGATTAATATGAAATTGAAGAACTTTCGTAAATCACTAAGTTACCACAATGGGGATATGAATGTCCCCCACAATAAGCATTTCATATTTATTTTTAGCAGTAGGTAGAGGTAGTTGAAAATTCCTATATTGATTGCCGGAGATTTTTCAATAACATTAATACCATTCACTTGGAATTGTTTCTTCGGAAAGTGCACCGTATGCTCATTAACATAGATAGGAAAAGTGACCTTGCTTTTATTGCAATCAATAACAGCCCCTGCAGTATTCAAGAAGGGTCTACCAAGGATAATCGACATGTTGTCGTCCTCGGGCATCTCAAGTATAACAAAGTCAGTCAAAATAGTAACATTAGCAACAACAACGGGCACATCCTCACAAATACCGATAGGTATGGCAGTTGATTTGTGAGCCATTTGCAAAGATATTTCAGTAGGTGTGATTTTATTCAAATCAATTCTTTCATATAAAGAGAAATGCATAACACTAACACCAGCTCCCAAATAACATAAAGCAGTTTTCACATAATTTCTTTTAATGGAGCAAGGTATAGTTGGTATTCCCGGATCTCCAAGTTTTTTAGGTACTCCATCTTTAAAAGTATAATTAGCAATCATAGTGGAGATTTAAGATTCCGGTATTTTTCTCTTATTGGTGATGATGTCTTTCATATACTTTGCATAAGGAGGCATTTTTAAGATGCCAGTCAAACGAGTTCGCAAAAAGACTGGCCTCAGCATTTCAGCAAAGCGTTCGAAGTCTTCATCATCTTTCTTTTTAGTTGACTTAGGTGGAAAAGGCATAGGCTTTTGAACCCATGGTTCTCTTTCCTTTCCATGTTTTCTAGCCACAAAGTCTCTTTTATCATATCTTTTATTCTTAGGTTGTCGGTTATCAAGATCAACAACTGGTTCTATATCAACATCTTTATCTGGTTCTTTATCATTTGTTTGAGTGTCTTAATGAACCTCATCATTATCTTTTTCATTATAAGAAGGTGAGTCTTCATTACCAGATTGAGTTTCAGCATCACAGATAGAAACTTCATTATCATTATGAGGAGGTTTTTCTATTTCAGGTTCACTACAGGCATGCAAAGTCCTATTATTTTTCTTCTTATTTTTCTTTTTAGAAGGACTGGGTGCATCAGTGTTAGTTCTTTGAGAGTCTTGTTCAATTCTCTTTGGGTGTCCCTCAGGATAGAGTGCTTCCTGAGTCATTTTACCTCCTCTAGTGGCTACTCTAACAGCAAAGTCACTTATATTATTGTTCATTTCATCAAGTAACTCCCTTTGTGATTTAGCAACTTGTTCTAATTGAGTTTGAACCATAGAGGCATGCTTTCCTACACCTATAACATCATTTGAGATTCTAAATAACAAGTCACTTAAGCGATCAATCATATCAGAGTTGTATTTCAATTTGTCATAACATTTGCATTGAAGTGATCTTGCTTTCTAATGTAATTATCAAACTCATAAAGGCATTGACTAGGATGTTTATTACGAGGATCATCACTATCATTGAATTTCATTAAAGATTTTACCCCTACCACCTTAGGTGGTGGTGGTGCTTCAAGCCCATGTATTTCTTCGATAGGTGGTAAATTTTTAACATCCTTGGCTTTAATACCTTTATATTCCATCTATTTCTTTGCCTCTTGCATATCTTCAGAGCTGAGATATAAGATACCTCTCTTCTTCGGAATGGGTTTAATAGGTGTTTCAGGAGGAGTCCAATCATCATAATTTTTCAATATGTTATTCAATAATTCTTCAGCCTGCCCAATAGTTCGTTCCCTGAAAACACAACCAACACAACTACCTAGGAAATCCCTAGAAGCATCGATTAGTCCATTATAGAAGATATCAACTATTTAATTTTCTAAAGAGGATGATCACACAGAGCATTAAGCAATTGGATAAGCCTCCCCTAAGTTTGTTGGAGACTCTCTTCTTCAATTTGCACAAAGTTAAATACTTCCTTCAAGGCGGCTTGTTTCTTATGAGCAGGGAAATATTTTTCATAGAAGTAATAAATCATATACAGGGGATTACGCACACAACCAGGAGCAATAGTATTGTACCAAGCTTTAGCATCACCCTTTAATGAGAACGGAAATAACTTGAGAATATAGTAATATCGAATTTTCTCATCATGAGCAAAAAGGGTGGCTATATCATTCAACTTAGTAAGATGTGCCACAACAGTTTTAGTTTCATAACCATGGAAAGGATCACATTCAACCAAAGTGATTAACTCTGGGTCGACAAAGAATTCATAATCCTTATCATCAATAAAGATAGGTGAAGTAGCAAACTCAGGATCACATAAGTTTTAGTATTCAGAGATTTTTCCTTATACTTGCATAATAATTTCTCTAGATCATGTCTATCCTTACAAGCAAGAATATCTCTAGTTGCCTCCTCACACATAGTATAACCTTCCGGTACCTTTGGCAATTCATATCTAGGAGGACTAGTACTAGTAGGTGTTTCAACATTCTCAGTTTCAAGTTCATCATCAGATTCAACAATATCATGGTGTCTTACTCTAGCAATTTGTTCATGGACAAATTCACCTAGTGGCACATCATCATTAAGCAAGGTACTAGCATCATCATGAGTAGTATTCATAGCAGAAGTAGCATCATCAATAACTTGAGACATATCAGAATTAATAGGATGTTGTGGTGTTGCAAGTTTACTTATAACAGAAGGTGAATCTAAAGCGGAGCTGGATGGCAGTTCCTTACCTCCCCTTGTCTTAGAGGGAAAATATTAGTCTTAGCATCCTTCAGATTCTTCATAGTGATAATGTGATAATAATCCCAAGTGACTCAACAAATATTGCTATGCTCTCGGCAACGGCGCCAGAAAAAGGTCTTGATAACCCACAAGTATAGGGGATCGCGATAGTTTTTGAGGGTAGAGTATTCAACCAAAATTTGTAGATTCGGCACAAGGGGAGCCATAGAATATCTGAAGGTATTAGCAGCTGAGTTGTCAATTCAACCACACCTAGAGATTAAGTATCTACAACAAAGTGATTAGTAGCACAGTAATATGATAGTAGCACCAACAATAATAACGGTAATAGTGATATCAGTGATTTTGTAGTAGTAACGATAGCAGTAGCAAAAGTAGTAACTTAGCAAGAGAAATATAAGGTAAATTTGTAGGCATTGGATCGGTGACTCGTTGGATGATATTCATCATGAGACAGTTATAACCTAGAGCGATACGACACTACCTCTAGTTCATAAATATAATGTAGGCATGTATTCCATAAATAGTCATACGTGCTTATGGAAACAACTTGCATGATATCTTTTTCCTACCCTCTCATGGTAGCGGGGTCCTATTGGAAACTAAGGGATATTAAGGCCTCCTTTTAATAGAGAACCGGAACAAAGCATTAACACACGGTGAATACATGAACTCCTCAAACTACGGTCACCACCAGGAGTGGTCCCGACTATTTTACCTCCGGGGTTGCCGGATCATAACACGTAGTAGGTGACTATAACTTGCAAGATCAAATCTAGAACATGGATATAATGGTGATAACATAAACGGTTCAGATCTGAAATCATGGCACTCGGGCCCAAAGTGACAAGCATTAAGGATGGCAATGTCATACCAACATCAATCTCAGAACATAGTGGATACTAGGGATCAGGCCCTAATAAAACTAACTCGATTACATGATGAATCTCATCCAAGTCCTCACCGACCAGAAAGCCTACGAAGGAATTACTCACTCCCGGCGGGGCGCATCATGGAATTGGCGATGGAGATGTGTTGTTGATGATGAAGATCGAAGATCCCCCTCTCCGGATCCCCAAACGGACTCCAGATCTAGCCTCCCAATGAAGAACAGGCGACGGCGGCGGCTCCGTCTCGTGACATGCGATAATTGTTTATCCCTCATTTTTTTGGAATGATGTGATTTTATAGCGTCGGTTTCAGGGTCATAGGGGCCACCAGGTGGGGATAACCCACCGGGGCGCGCCTAGGGGGGGGGGGGTAGGTGCGCCCTGGTGGGTTGTGCCTACCAGGTGCTCCCCCTCAGGTGGCTCTTGGCTCTAGAAATTCTCTTTATTTATTTAAAAAATCCTCACAAAGTTTAGTTCCATTCCGAGAACTTTTATTTCTGTACAAAAACAACACCATGGTAGTTCTGCTGAAAACAATGTCAGTCCGGGGTTAGTTTCATTCAAATCATGAAAATTAGAGTCCGAAACAAGAGGAAAAGCGTTAGGAAAAGTAGATACATTGGAGACGTATCAGCGTGCTTCATAAGCTTCGGAGTGACACTTCCGAAGGATTTCTCCTTGTTCATGCTTAGGTATATAACGCCTAATAATACCATCTAATCCCTCTTTTATAAAGATGTGGGTCATCCATCCCTGGTGGATAGCCTTGCTTTGAAGATGAGGATTATGATGTAATCACTACAAACAATATGGTAGCAACCACTTTCCATTTCACCAGAAAATTACAGTACTGCTTTAACATTCTTTAAAGAGAATTTGGAGAACCAACCCTTTCCCCAGATACGAATAAAGGAGACTGCTTTCTGTATAATTGTGCTTATGCAGCTAGAAACCCATTTTATGTTTCTGTCATTTTCCCAAATGCTCGCAGCATGTAGTAACAACAACCAACTTGGTTGGAAAGTAATGTCTCAAATCAAAGAAGAATCTTTTCTTTTACTGATAGGTGAAACTAGCTGGTATGTATTTAGCAACAATGTAATTAGCATAATCAGCAAACCACGGTGTGTTATGAGAAATATTGATCGTAGCTAGCTGTTCATCAGGAAAGCTATCATCTATAGGTAGTGGGTCATCAAGAACATTTTCTAACCTAGAAAAGTTATCAGCTATGGGGATCTCAGCTCCTTTCCTATCAATAATATGCAAATCAAATTCTTGTAGCGAAAGAACCCACCTAATAAGTTTAGGCTTAGCATCTTTATTTTCCATAAGATATTTAATAGTAGCATGATGAGTGTGAAAAATTACTTTAGAATCAACAATGTAAGATCAGAATTTATCACAAGCAAATATAACTGTTAAAATTCCTTTTCATTGGTAGCAAAATTTCTCTTGCGCTGTCTAGAGTTTTACTAGCATAATGAATAACATTTAATTTCTTATCAACTCTTTGTCCTAGAACAGCACCAACAGCATAGTCACTAGCATTACACATAATTTCAAAAGGCAAGTTCCAACTAGGTGGTTGAACAATAGGTGTAGAAGTTAAGGCTTTCTTAAATGTTTCAAAGGCTTCTACACAATCATCATCAAAAACAAAAGGAACATCCTTTTATAATAAATTAATAAGAGACCTAGAAATTTTAGAGAAAACTTTAATAAACCTCCTATATAAACCAGCATGACCAAGGAAACTACATATACCTTTAATATATTTAGGAGATGGCATTTTCTCATTTGCATCAACTTTAGCCTTATCCACCTCAATACATCGTTCAAAAATTTTATGACCCAAGACAATACCTTCATTTACTATAAAGTGGCATTTCTCCCAATTCAATACAAGGTTAGTTTGCTCACATCTCTGCAAAACTCGATCAAGGTTGCTTAAGCAATCATCATAAGAAGTTCCATCAACGTAAAAATCATCCATGAAAACTTCAACAATCTTTTCACAAAAATCAGAGAATATAGCAGTCATACATCTTTGAAAGGTAGCACATGCATTGCATAATCCAAAAGGCATACGTAGGTAAGTATAGGTTCCAAAAGGGCAAGTAAAGGTGGTTTTCTCTTGATGAGGTTGTGACACATGTATTTGAGAGTAACTAGAATAACCATCTAGAAAGCAAAAATGCGTGTGCTTTGATAATATTTCTAGCATTTGGTCTATGAAAGGTAAAGGATAATGATCTTTTCTAGTAGCTTTGTTTAATTTTCTAAAATAAATTACCATTCTATAGCTAGTCACAATTCTTTGTGGAGTGAGTTCATTTTTATCATTGGGAACAACAGTAATATGTGCTTTTTTGGAACACAATGAATAGGACTTACCCATCTACTATCAGCTATGGGATAAATTATAAGTGCTTACATAAGCTTTAATATTTCATTTCTTACCACTTCTTTCATTTTGGGATTCAACTTCGTTGGTTATCAACAATGGGTTTAGCATCTAGTTCCATATTAATGTGTTGACAGAGAGTGGGACTAATGCCCTTAAGATCATCAAGAGTATACCCAATAGCACCTCGGTGCTTCCTTAAAGTTCTTAACAATCTTTCTTCTTCATGCTTTGTAAGGTGAGCACTGATAATAACATGATATATCTTCTTTTCATAAAGATAAGCATATTTCAAAGTGTCACGTAATTGCTTTAATTCAAACACACGATCACCCTTCGGAGGAGGAGGACCTCCTAGAGTTTCAACAGGCAAGTTGTGTTTAAGGATAGGCTTTTGCTCAAAGAACATATTATCCCAGGCAAGTTTCAAACAAGAAAATAAGAACGACGTCCATCCTTGCTATCCCAGGCTGCCGGCCTGGAACCCATCCTAGATCGATGAAGAAGAAGAAGAAGAACTCCAAATGAACAATCAACGCGCTCGTATCGAGTGACCTTTACCTGTACCTGCAATTGTTGTTGTAGTAATCTGTGAGCCACAGGGGACTCGACAATCTCATTTCCAAAGGTATCAAGACTATCAAAGCTTAATGGGTGAGGCATGGTTAATTGGTGAGGTTGCAGTAGCGGCTAAGCATATATGAGGTGGCTAACTTACGAGTACAAGACATAAGAGGGGGAAGATCTACGCATAACGGATGTGAACTACTGATGATCAAATGAATGATCCTGAACACCTACCTACGCCAGACATAACCCCACCGTGTCCTCGATCGGAGTAAGAACTCACGAAAGAGATAGTCACGGTTACGCACACAGTTGGCATGTTTTAATTAAGTTAACTTCAAGTTATCTAGAACTAGTGTTAAACAAAGTTTCCACGTTGCCACATAACCGCGGGCACGGCTTTCCGAAAAGATTTAACCCTGCAAGGGTGCTCCAACTAGTCCATCAAAAATTACCACAAGCCGCATAGAAATCCTCAATCACGAAGCTCGCGATCTCGTCGGATTCCCTAGTGGAAAACCTCAACTCTGAGATTACCCAAAGCATCACCGGAATCCCGATGCACGAGATATTCCGTCAAAGGTAAAACTAATCCAGCAAGGCCGCCCGACATGTCGACGATCCCGATAGGAGTCGCGTACCTCGTTCTCAGGACACGACGGATGAGCGATGGTTACCACGCCAAACGCCGAGTTGCCCCGGGTAGCGTTAATAAGCTGCTCTGTTTTGGACCAACACTCATGAGGAGCACTGGCCCGGGGGTTGATTAAATTACCCTCGGGTTAATTACTCCCTATGCAGTTCATTAGTTATTAGGCAAATGTAGTACCAAAGTTGGGCCTTGCCAGACCAGCTTTAATCTAAAACGAATTATCACGGGGGTCCACATAACAACCCCGATCGTGTTAGGAGCGCTCGTTTATGGAACATAATACCGGTAGCCGAAAACTAAGGGGGCAAAGGTGGAACAAAACACCAAGCTAGAAAGGCCGAGCCTTCCACCTTTTACCAAGTATATAGGTGCGTTAAATTAAATAGCATTTAATATGGTGATATAACAAGGAAGCCATGTTATCACATGGAAGCAACTACACCTGCAACTAGCAACGCTAACAACAGGGTTAAGCAAGCAGTAACCTAGTCAATCAGTGGTTTGCTGGGTCGAACAGGTTGAAGGTAATCATGGCATTGTTGAGAGGCTGATATTTAACATGTGGTAGGCATCGAGACATAAACGATAGAAGTGATAAAACTAGCATGGCAATGATAGTAATGGTATCTGGGGAAATGGTCATCTTGCCTGAGATCCCGCTTGGAAGAAGAATGACTCCGTGAAGTCGGCGAACCAACGTAGTCGAACGGGTCCTCACATTCCGACACGCTTGCGGAACTCTATCGAGACGGGCAAACCGGAAACAAACATCAACACAAATATTCACCACACGAAGCACAACAAGATGCATAACCTACTATGATGCATGATCAGTTCATTGATGCAAGGGATGGCAATGGCAATTCAGCTCACGCAAACACTACACATTAAGTGAAGCTCGATATGCAACGAGTTGCATATCGACGAAACTCCACGTTTAATTATTTAGTTTGCTCCTGTTTAGGTACACAACAATATTAAATGTTGTTAAATATGGCAAGAGGTGAGCGCAAATTAATATAGCTATCTAGGCATTTTAAATGAGTCCGGAAACGACATATAGCATCTCCGAGATGACCCCACACGTTAAATTAGAATTATGTCCAGATCTGAACTAACATGTTTTAATATTTGTTAAACAGAAAAACAAAGTGGTTCACGTGATTCTACCCGTTGTTCTGGCCCATTTACATATATGGCTCATCTCCAACGGAGTTGCGGTTAATTATCCACGACCTAAACCGTTTTAACACGATGAAACGCAAACCGATGCAAACAGCTCACTAAACAGTTTTAAATATGCATGAGAGTTGGAAAATATTAATCTACGCAAAATTCTAGCAAAATTACATAAACAACTTACTGCGAAATAAAACATGGCAAAATGAGGAGGCTGGGAATTGAACCCAAGACCTACTAGGTGTGACCTAACATGGGTCACCAATGGGCTAGTCGTGTCATTGTGCTAGTGATGTGCATTCGGTTATTATAAATAACAACTAGGGCTGATAAAAGACAATGACAATGCAAATTCGCTGAGAAAAACTATATTGGAGCCGGTCGGATTTGATCCCTGGTCTACTAGGTGGAGGTTCAGCGTCGTGACCAGCTAGGCTACGATGGATTCGTGCTAAAAAAATGGATTCCTTCACCAGATGAGCATACACAAACGCTGAATCTGAATCTAACAAATGTGAATCAGCAACTGGGCTATAACTGAACCTGATTGGAACTATTCGACCGTGGGTGAAGACATAGATGCAGGTGGGCTCGTCGCCGGCGGGATGGGGCTGCGCTGGAAAAGGTCGGGACGGGGAGCAGGCCACGGGATCCGGCGGCGGTGCTTGGCCTCATCCCATTCCCGGTCGGACATGGAGCACACAGTGGCAGAGCTTGCTCCTCACGCAGCCATGGCTGGTTCCTGAGACACAAGGAGAGACAGAGAGATGGTGAGAGGGAGAGATGAAGGAGAAGCATGAGAAAGGAGAGGGAAGGGAGGCACGAGAGAACCGGTCTGGTGGCTGCTCTCGTTGCTGCCGGCGGCGGCGCCAAGCGCCGGACAACGAGGCAATGCAGAGGAGCACGGGTTTCCTACTCCAGGTCGGGAGCAGCGGGCGGTTTGCGGGGCGACATCGAGAGGCTCTGGACAGGGGAGGAACGAAGCAGGGCGACGGAGACTCGTCGGATACCGCCGACAACAAGGTCCCTCGCGACACTCACGGTGGCGGCCATCCATGGAGCGAGGCAAAGTTCCTGATGGTCCTGCAGAAAGAGAGACAGACTGCAAGGTGAGGGAGAGATGGGAGGAATGGGAAATGGGAGGAATCAGAGGAGAGGGACGCGACGGTCCTGCTCGAGGTGACACGGGGGCTTCGAGCTCGCCATGGAGGTCAACGGCGGGGCTGGCGGCTGCGCGGGGCTGCCGTGGATAGAACAGGAGGAAGGAGGAGGCTGCAGCTGGTTGGTCAGATGAGAAAACAAGGTGGGTGGCGGCGGCTGTGGGACAAGATGGAGGATTTTTAGGGATTATATCTGATCTAGACTAGGGTCCAAATATACAGCTAGTGGTCTAGGTTTAGGTTCATCTCGATCCTCCGGTTTTTAATCGGGCGGTCGGGAAAATAGGTTAGGATGACCAATTGATAAACTGAAGATGGTTTGCGGGCATGGTCCGTGCACTGTGGAGAGGGGCTAGGCGAAGATGAGAGGAAAAGAAGAAAAATAGGCAACCAGGCGACATATTTCTATAAACCGAAAACGTCCGACAAAATGACAGGCTATAGTGTCGTTATAGATTTAACGGTACATGTATCAAACGAGCTCCGATTGCGACGAAAATTTGGCAGGCGGCCTACCAACACTAAAATAAGACCGCATGCCAAGTTTCGACTCCATCCGAGAATATTTTACACACACTTATAAAAACAGGATTCAAACGATGTCGCGGGCGCGTGCGTGTGTGGTCGGGCTCAGAACGGACAACGACGAGAACCGACAACTAACAACGGATGCAAGTTTGAAAACTGGCAGCAATGGGATGCCGATGCAATGTTGATGATGCGCATGATGCGATGAAGATGCGACAAATAAAATAAGCCACACGACGAAAACGGAAATAAAGGGGAATCTTCTGGGGCATCGGCATCGGGTTGTCACATTTTCCTAGTAATCCCTCGAATAACTTTGGCAACTCCTACAACAATGCTCATGGAAATTACAATAGATTACCCTCTGATCTAACGAGTAATATTGAAGAGTTTATCAAAACTCGCAAAAGATTTTCAATGCGTCCATAGAAGAAAAACTAGTCAAAATTGATGATTTGGCTAGGAGCGTTGATTGAATGTCTCTTGATATTGATGCTTTGAAAGTTAGATGTGCTCCTCCGAAGATCAATATGGATGAAACTTTGAAAGCTATGTGTGTTTCCATGAATGAGAGTAAAGAAAGAACCGCCCAAATTCGTGCTAGACATGAATGGCTTAAAAAGGCGTGTTCTCGTGATGAGAATCACGAAGATCTTAAAGTGCTTGGTGTGACTCCCATTGAATCCTTGTTTTCTAGTGTCAAACCTAATGATGATGGGGCCACTTAATATGAATCCACTTTGGTTGAAAAACGGCCCAATGATTCGGAGTCTATCTATCTTGATGCTAAAAGCATTGAAAGTGGAGTAGAGGATATCAAAACTTTGAGTAGTAATGAAATTACTACTTTGGATTTCAAGGAATTCAATTATGCTAGTTGCTCTTTGATTGAATGTATTTCCTTGATGCAATCCATGCTAAACTCTCCACATGCTTATAGCCAAAACAAGGCATTTACCGATCATATCGTCGATGCTATGATGAAATCTCTTGAAGAGAAACTTGAATTGGAAGTTTCTATTCCTAGAAAACTTCATGATGAGTGGAAACCTACTATCAAAATCAAGATCAAAAACTATGAATGCAATGATTTGTGTGATTTGGGTGCTAGTGTTTCCGCGATTCCAACGTCTTTATGTGATGCTCTAGGCTTCAATGAGATTGATGAGTGCTCTCTTAATTTGCATCTTGCGGATTCTACTGTTAAGAAACCTATGGGAAGGATCAATGATGTTCTTATTATTGCAAATAGGAACTATGTACCCGTAGATTTCATTGTGCTTGATATTGATTGCAATCCTACATGTCCTATCATTCTTGGTAGACCTTTCCTAAGAACTATTGGTGTTGTCATTGATATGAAGGAATGGAATATTAGATTTCAGTTTCCATTAGATAAGGGCATGGAACATTTTTCTAGAAAGAAAAATAAGATTGCCTTATGAATCCATGATGAGGGCTACTTATGGTTTGAGTACCAAAGATGACGATACGTGATTCTTTCTTATGCCTAGCTAAGGGCGTTAAACAATAGCGCCTGTTGGGAGGCAACCCAATGAATTTATCTTTTCTTTTTGCTTTCTGTTTTGTTGCGTCCACACCATCATAGTTCTGTTATGATTGTGTTTTTTGTGTTTCTTTTTGTGTTTGAGCCAAGTAAAACCTTTATGACTAGTTTTGGTAATGGTTGTTTGATCATGCTGGAAAAAGACAAAAACTTTTTGCTCACGAAATTATTTTTCATTTTTAACCAGAATAAGATTTTGAGTTGATTCTTTTTGCAGCTGGTTGATATTACAATTGCCCAAATTGTAGTAATTTTTCAGAATTTTTAAGATAACAGAAGTATACGAAGTATTCAGATTGCTACAAACTGGTCTGTTTTTGACAGATTCTGTTTTTTTTGTGTTGATTGCTTATTTTGATGAAAGTATGGATAGTATCGGGGGGTACTAGCCATGGAAAAGTGAGAATACAGTAATATAACACCAATATAAATAGAAATCAAGTTTGCTACAGTACCTAAAGAGGTGGTAGTTTGTTTTCTTGTGCTAATGATATCACGAGTTTCTGTTTAAGTTTTGTGTTGTGAAGTTTTCAAGTTTTGGGTGATGTTCTCATGGACAAGGGGATAAAGAGTGGAAAGAGATAAAGCTTGGGGATGCCCAAGGCATACCAAGCCAAATTCAAGGACACCAAAAATCCTAAGCTTGGGGATGCCCCGGGAAGGCATCCCCTCTTTCGCTTCAATCAATCGGTAACATTACTTGGAGATATATTTTTATTCACCACATGATATGTGTTTTGCTTGGAGCGTCGTGTATTATAGGAGTCTTTTCTTTTTGTTGTGTCACAATCATACTTTCTGCACACCTTTTGAGAGAGAGATGCACTCATCGTGGTTTTGCTAGAATATTCAGTGAGCTTCGCTTATATCTTTTGAGTTAGGCAATTTAGCTCACATGTGCTTCACTTATACCTTTTGAGCTAGATAACTTTGCTCTAAGTGCTTCACTTAGATATTTTAGAGCACGGCGGTGTCATATTTTAGAGAAATAAGAACTCTCGATCTTCACTTATATCTTTTTGGGAGTGCTCTCTCTGAGTACCTTGGTAGTTGGCTTGTGCTATGAAAGTAGTCCTAAAGTTGATAGGCATCCAAAGAGGATACAATAAAACTCCATATTCATGTGCATTGATTAGAAAGAGAAGTTTGATTCCTCTCAATTAGTTTTGAGACATGGATTTGGTAATATTAAGAGTCATATTAGTAGGGTGTTGTGAATCTACAAATACTTGTGTTGAAGTTAGTGATTCCCGTAAAATGCACGTATGGTGAACCGCTATGTTAGGAAGTCGGAGCATAATTGATTTATTGATTGTCATCCTTTGTGTTGCGGTCGGGATCGCGCGATGGTTAACACCTACCAACCCTTCCCCTAAGAGTATGCATTTAGCACTTTGTTTCGATTACTAATAAAAACTTTCGCAATAAGTATGTGAGTTCTTCATGACTAATGTGAGTCCATGGTATAGATACACTTTCACCTTCCACCATTGCTAGCCTCTCTAGTGCCGCGCAACTTTCGCCGGTACACAAACCACCATAGACCTTCCTCAAAACAGCCACCATACCTACCTATCTGTGACATCCTCGACTTTTGCTACAGTGATGATTGTAATTAAGCGACAGTGATCCTGCGCTAAAGATGCCACGTCATCGTTAATTATATCAATGATCTCGTGTTGGTTGAAACCGAATCAAAATTCGATGCTTTAAGATGAAGTCAAACGAGGAAAGAATTAGGTTGATGAAATGAAAATGTCAAGGGAGTTATAAAAATTCCCTAGCGAAGTATAAAAATGAATCGGGCACTTTTGGAATAATTGATGATCCCAATATATTTAAAAAAGGAGCTTTAAACAAAATAAGTAAAGAGAAATATAGTAAATGTAAAAGAAATAAATAAAAGAAAGAAGTAAAATTATATATAATATAAAAGATAGTAAATAAAATTAGGTAATAAAAAGAATTAGAAATAATAGACAAAAAAGGGAAAAAGAACCCCCCACCCCCTGGCCCAACTCGGCCTAGTGGCCCAGCCGGCTAGGCCACAGCCACCCGCGCGGGGCAAACCCTAGCGAGCTCGCCCCCTCTCACTCCTCCGCTTCCCTAGCCCCCGCCGCCGCCAGGGCTCCCGCCTCCCGCTCGACATCAACCACCTCGAGGGGGTCCCTGCCCCCAGCGCCCCCCACGTGTCCCCAAACCCCACCTCTCGGTCCTATCCCCCCACGAGGACCCCCCCTCTCTCTCGTAACCCCCCACCCACCGAGAGACCGAGAGACCCCAATCTCCCTCGGCCTCCCATCTCTCCTCGATCCCACCTACCACCGAGCTTCTCTCCCTCCCGAGCCTCCCTCCCGCCGGCGGCCCCCAGTCCCCCGTCAGCCCCCCTCAGATACACCTCTCCTCCCCTCGGTTCCTCCCCCCCAGCTCACCGGAGGGACCGAGCCCCACCTCGCCTCCCACAACCTCCCCAAACTCCCGCCGACGGGCCTCCCCTGCAACCTCCCAGGGAACCGAGCCCCTGCACCGTTCCCCCGTCGGCCCCTTCCTCCCGCTCGGTCCAGGAGGGACCGGGCAGGGAGACCCCTCCCCCTCGTCACGCCGATTGGCCACCTCCGGGAGGCCTCTCCGGCAACGACCGTCCTCATCGGCATCACCACCACCGCGCCACCACCGTCACCACCTCGTCTTCCTCCTCGCCGTCTACTCTGCCTCACGAGAACTCGGGCTTCACTAGGCCCTCTCATCAACGTCGGTGAGCCCCTCCTCGGGCTCCTCCCACCATCTTCTTCCTTGCGCCGTCCCGGTTCCATTCCGGCAGACGGCACGCCGATCCGACGCCGTTAGGTTTGTGTAGGTGATCGTGGAGATGTAGCTCTCTCTTTGTGAAGTTCTCTGTGTTGTGAAGTTCTCTTTGTTAACAGAGAGGTGGGAGATGTGAGATGTGAGAAAGAAATAGAAATAAATGTTGTATTGCGTATGTATGTATGTATAAATGTCGTACGTATGTTATATGTATGAGATGCACGATGTATGTATTTACGTATATAGGTATATGGAGAATATGTTAATTGTTTGGATATGTATGTGTGAGTAAAAATGTGTATTTGGCCTAAAGCCACTTACCGGTAGGGCAATGCACCCCGCTGTCTATGACAGGGAGGCCCGAGACCCTCTTTTGAGTAAATGTGAAAATTAAAATATAAAAATAAAAATAATGCTTTTATTAAATAAATAAATAGATATATTAGTTAATTAATTAATTGGGTAATTAGAATAATTGTGGTATGACGCGTGGGTCCCCCACTAAATTAATCTGATTAATTAATATTTAATCTTAATTAAAACTTGTGCCTATGACGTTCCGGACCCACTGGTCAGTTGACCAGTCAACTGTTGATGTGAGCATGACATCATGCTGATGTCATAATTGCTTTTAATCAAATTAATTAAATCTGTTTTTAACTCCTAATTAATTAATAAAGCTTTAAAAATTAGTATAAAATAATCCGTAAGTCAGATCAAAATATTTTCAACATGAAAGTTGATCAACAGAACGACACGAACCTGGATACACGGTCCATTTGTCTATCACGCGTCCCTAGCATAGCAAACATGGAACTTTTCCATCATTTCCAGTCTGACCGGTAGTAGCCCGAGACCCGGAAAATATCGTCAGATATTCTTCCGACCCGTCTATGACGGATTTTGCTGCGTTAGCTCATGTCTAGCCTGCATCTTGGCATGTCATGCATTGTGCTGCACCGTTGTTATTATTTATTGTTTCTTCCCCCTCTTCTTACGGTAGACCCCGAGACTGACGCTGCTGCCGGGAACATCTACGACTCTGTCGATCAGTCCTTTGTCGCAGAGCAGCAAGGCTAGCAACCCCCCCCCCCCTTGATCATTCCTATATCGCCTATGTCTTTCTTCCTACTGCTTGCATTAATATTTTGCTACTGTTGTAGTTAGCTCCTATATCTGATGCATAGCCTGTTTTTGATGAACTGCTACTTTAAGTCATGTACCTTTAATATGCTTAGTATAGGTGGAGCAGTCATCCCCTCTGACCCCGTAGTCCAGTTGCCCTCTTGTTTGCAAATCTCGATCCCTGATCGACGAGCCAGACCCGACACATCACATACACCCCTTTAGTTGTACGAGCTACAAAGATACTATCGGGTACCGAGGGTGACACCTGGCTAAGTACTCCTGATGATATCTCTGTAGTATAGCTAGTCGGTCGTGGTTATCGAGGGTGATTCCTCTTTCACCATTCCCAACGATGCCTCTGTCGTACAACCCCTCAAGTGTGGGACCCTCGAGGGTGATTCCTTTAAGCCCACCTTGACGGATACATCGTTCGAAATCCAACGAGGGTGATACCTCGAATTTCCCCCCGATGTTATAACCACACAGTTACTCGACCATGTTACTGGGATCATTGGTGATTAGTTGTAAGATGGGTGGATTCCCGTGAGACTGTGTTGATGGCCTAATTAAAATGTTAATGGATTCGGGTATTTGATCTGGGTTGATCGGAGACCTTTTCGCACTAACCGGCTACGCGGACGAATTATGGGTACTCGGCGTCGCGATATCAGCTGAAGCTTTTCAGATGTCAGCAATGTAGCAGCGCGCGCTCGAGTGGTACCGAGATGCATCGCGCCTGTGATTAAGGGATGCTAGGACTGACGTCGGCCGTCCATGCCACGTGCAGGAGCGCGAAGGGGAACTGGGACCACGAACCCTTTGTGCTTAGGAGTTAGACCAGCGGGTGGCCTCTCTCATTAGTCTTAGGTGGGGCTGCGACGTGTCGATATTCCGAGGCCGGGCAGGACCCAGAAAAGTATGTCCGGCCATAGTGTTATCGAGCGTGACGGGACATGTGGTGCACCCCTGCAGGGATGAAAAATAACTATTCGAATAGCCGTGTCCACGGTTACAGGACGACTTGGAGTTGTGCCCTGATCTTATACAACTACAATTGTTACTTAACTGGATCATTAGTTTGCCTCGGGATTGCTTCCTTGCAGGGAGTCGAGGGAGGATCTTTGGGTGTGACCTCACTTTAATATTGCTGCAACAATATGATTATTAATGTTTTACGCATGTTCTATTCTCGTCTATTGCTACAAGACCCTGAAGATGCTAGTCTTCGATTGGACTAGGCCTTCTCTCTCTATTCTTGCTGCAGTCAGTCCACATATAACCCCCCATTCTTTGATACTGATGCATATTTAGAATAGTTCTGGTGTAAGACTTGCGAGTACTTTGGATGAGTACTCACCGCTCCTTTGCTCCCCCTTGTCCCCTTGATCCGTTCGCTGTGACCAGATGATGGAGCCCAGGAGATGGAGGTCCCCGCCGACGAAGACTGCTACCCCGACGGTGCCTACTACTACGTGGAGGTCGCTGATGATCAGGAGTAGTTAGGAGGTTCCCAGGAAGGAGGCCTCGCCTCGTTCGATCGTTGTATCTTTTGTGCTAGCCTTCTCTAAGGCACCCCATGTTTTATGTATGTACTCAGATATTATTGCTTCCGCTGACTCGTGTGTTTATCGAGCTTCCGTATTCTAGCCCTCGAGGCCCCTGGCTTGTAATATGAAGCTGATGTTATTTTATTTGTGTCTAGAGTTGTGTTGTGATATCTTCCCGTGAGTCCTTGGGTTTGATCGTACGCATTTGCGTGTATGATTAGCGTACGATTAAACCGAGGGCGTCACACTATCATGGCCTTTTCATAGCCATTCCGAGATATATTGCCATGCAACTCCCACCGTTCCGTCTCATGACTTGTGCTGTCACTTACATATTGCCATTGCGTGATCATAAGATAGCTAGCGAGATGTTTCAACGTCATACGCCAAGCTAGATCGTTGCACATCCTGGTACACTGCCGGAGGCATTTCCTATAGAATCATCATCGTTCTAAGCTTTGAGCTATGAGTAAATGAAAGTGTGATGATCATAATTATTAGAGCATTGTCCCATGTGAGGAAATAAAAAAGGCCAAAGTTGCCGACAAAAAAAATGGAAAGAGGCCAAAGAGCCCAAATAAAAAATAAAAAAAGAGAGAAAAAGAGAGAAGGGACAATGCTACTATCTTTTTCCACACTTGTGCTTCATAATAGCACCATGTTCTTCATGATTGAGAGTCTCTTGTTTTGTCACCACCATGTAGTAGTGGGAATCTTCATTATGTAACTTGGCTAGTATATTCCAATGATGGGCTTCCTCAAAATTGCCCTAGGTCTTCGTGAGCAAGCAAGTTGGAAGCACACCCACTAGTCCTTCTTTTGAGCTTTCACATACTTATAGCTCTAAGTGCATCCATTGCATGGTAATCCCTACTCTTTTAGATTGATATCTATTGATGGGCATCTCCATAGCCCTTTGATACGCCGAGTCGATGTGACCATCTCCTCCTTTTTGCCTCACAACCTCCACCACACTCTATCCCACCTATAGTGCTATATCCATGGCTCACACTCATGTATTGCGTGAGAGTTGAAAAAGGTTTGAGAAAGTAAGAGTGCGAAAACAATTACTTGGCCAATACCAGGGTTGTGCATGATTTAAATTTGTTGTGTGGGGATGATGGAGCATAGCCAGACTATATGATTTTGTAGGGATAACTTTCTTTGGCCTTGTTATTTCGAAAGTTCATGATTACCTTGCTAGTTTGCTTGAAGTATTATTGTTTTCATGTCAATAGCAAACTATTATTTTGAATCTTATGGATCTAAACATTCATGTCACATGAAAGAAGTTACAAAGGACAAATATGCTAGGTAGCATTCCACATCAAAAATTCAGTCTTTATCACTTCCCTACTCGAGGACGAGCAGGAGTTAAGCTTGGGGATGCTTGATACGTCTCCAACGTATCTATAATTTTTTATGGTTCCATGCTATTATCTTGTCAAACTTTGGATGTTTTGTATGCCTTTTATATCTTTTTTGGGAATAACTTATTAAATCAGTGCCAAGTGCCAGTTCCTGTTTTTTCCGTGTTTTTGACCTTTTTCAGAGGAGAATATCAAACAGAGTCCAAATAGAATAAAACCTCTGAATTTTTTTTCTGGAACAGAAGATACGCAGGAAGCTTGAGAACCAAGGCAGAGGGCACCAGGAGAGGCCACAAGCCCCCTAGCCGCGGCCTGGGGGCGCCTAGCAGGCTTGTGGGCCCCCTGTGGATCCTCTGCCCTACTTCTTCCGCCTATAAATCCCCGAAAAATCCAAAACCACAAAGAGGAGCCACGAAAATACTTTTCCACCACCGCAAGCTTCTGTCTCCGCAAGATCCCATCTGGGGCACGTTCTGGTGCCCTGCCGGAGGGAGATTCAGACACGGAGGGCTTCTTCATCAACACCATTGCCTCTCTGATGATGTGTGAGTAGTTCACCATAGACCTTCAGGTCCATAGCTAGTAGCTAGATGTCTTCTTCTCTCTCTTGGATCTTCGATACAAAGTTCTCCATGATCTTAATGGAGATCTATCCGACGTAATCTTCTTTTGCGGTGTGTTTGTCGAGATCCGATGAATTGTGGATTTATGATCAGATTATCTATGAATCTTATTTGAGTTTCTTCTGATCTCTTATATGCATGATTTCATATCCTTTTAATTCTCTTCGAGTTGTGGGTTTTGTTTGGCCAACTTGATCTATGATTCTTGCATTGGGAGAAGTGCTTGGTTTTGGGTTCATACCGTGGGTGACCTCACCCAGTGACAGAAGGGGTAGCAAGGCACGCATCGTGTTGTTTCCATCAAGGGTAAAAAGATGGGGTTTATATCTATTGCATGAATTTATCCCTCTACATCATGTCATCTTGCTTAAGGCATTACTCTGTTTGTCATGAACTCAATACACTAGATGCATGTTGGATAGTGGTCCGTGTGTGGAGTAATAGTAGTAGATGCAGAAAGTATCGGTCTACTTGTCTCGGATGTGATGCTTATATGTATGATCAGTGCCTTAGATAACGTCATGACTTTGCACGGTTCTATCAATTGCTCGATAGTAATTCGTTCACCCACCGTAATATTTGATATCATGAGAGAAGCCTCTAGTGGACACTATGGCCCCGGGGTCTACTTCACATCATATTTTCAGCCCTACACTTTTACTTTGTTGCACTTTCTGCCTTCAGATCTCACCTTGCAATCAATCGTGAAGGG
Organism: Hordeum vulgare subsp. vulgare; assembly: GCF_904849725.1. Lineage (NCBI taxonomy): Eukaryota > Viridiplantae > Streptophyta > Magnoliopsida > Poales > Poaceae > Hordeum > Hordeum vulgare. The sequence continues at coordinate 577,170,078 of NC_058524.1, read as the reverse complement.
ATTGACAACCCCTTTGTAGCGTTGGGTGCAAGTTTGCTGTTTTTGCATAGGTATTGTGGATACTTGGCTTGATACTCGTACTAGATTGATACCTTGGTTCTCAAAATGAGGGAAATACTTACTGCTACTGTGGTGCATCACCCTTTCCTCTTCAAGGGAAAAAACCAACGCAAGCTCAAGAGGTAGCAGTGGTCAACCTAACATTGGTAATAATGATGGGAGGACTCATCTTGTGCAGACATCAGATGATGTCAGGAATATGATATGTTAGCCATGGGATGGCTATGAGATGAGTGGTCGGATGACCACACGATTCAGATTGCATTTGGATCAGATTCAGATTGGATCATGAGAACATTCGGAGTATAAATTATTTACTTAATATGCTTTACCTTATCATGTTTACTTTAATAGTTATCTTGCTGAATAATCCTGCTACAACATTGCTAGATAGGTATGCTATATAAGATTTCTCTAATAATAAGTACATGCTTGAATGCCATGGATTGCTTTGCTTAGTGTATATGTTAGTTTGGTCTGCTTGTGAGTACATTCAAAAGTACTCAATGGCCTTTAACGTGGCCAGGTTCACATAAGGATCCATCGTTCGCCGTCAAGGAGCTGGAGTGTTTGCAGGCTAGAGGAGTAACCTAGTTAGATCCCTGTGGATTGGAGCCGCACCAAGACCATGTTGCCTTAGATAGAGCTTCTCCGTTGCCTTCACCCTTGTAATATCCCATGTAAGACCCTTATATCTATTAATAGAAATGCATGTGTTCATGATACTTGTTGTAAACGCACATACCAGAGTGATTTCCTGGGCTGGTATGCGTGGTGACCGTATGGCTACAGTGGTAATCAGGCGAGGCGCCACAAACAATGGTATCAGAGCAGCCAGGATGACTATAGGTTACCCTAGCCAGACTTCACTGTCTTGTGTTCAATAGAAGGCCCAGATGGATTTTAGCCATATTTGCCACCTGGCACGGCTACCATTGATCATAAGGCAACCCCATAGGTTTTTGGCTCCATCAGACCCTAACTCTCGTGGCCCTTGACTCTGGTGTGAAACGCTCGCACCCGGCAACGACCCGTGAGCCCTGAAACGCCTAGGTCAACCAGATTTCCTTACCCTACTTGCTAACCATGACATTTCTCTTCTTACTCTAGTTTCCTTTGAGAAACGCCTATAAATTCTATCTTTCCCCGATAACCTTAGGAATGTTGACTAAGCCACTTTGGCTATGGTCCTGCATCAAGTGTGATGCTCCTATGGAGGTACTAGGATCTTGACACTAGTGCTACCAGGAGCATTGTGTGGTTTCGCTTCTAAATCCTTAGAGGTACATCGAGTGTTCTATAATAGTTATACTAGTGGATCCTTGGCCATGTGTGTAAGGTCCGCAACACTTGAGCTTTATTTGCTTTTTGGTTTTTCACGATTCTTGTCTCTTCTGTCGATTCCGTTTTTCTGCTCCGACTGGATCCATCTACAAGAGTTTCCCAAGAAGATCAGCATACAACTTGGATAATACCCAATAATCCAGATTCAGCAAGAATCAAGCCAAGCCAACTGCGTGGTATTCAGAATAGCAGCACCGGATATGTCAGGAATGAAGAATGAGTCAAAGGCAGAATATATGTGCAATAGACAAGGCCAGAATATACCTGAGAGAGTTTGCCTCAGAACAGATCACGCCTGAGGAACAGTCAGATGAGCTACCAAGAATAAACACTAGTAGGGACAAATGATTCCGTCCTTGACACAAGGATTATTTCAGTCAGTGAGGTGAACCATGAGTCTTTTCTTAGTGAACCCAAGAATCATTTATCACCCACCGAGGATATATTTCAAGAATGTGAATGCGCCAAAAGTAGCAACCAAACTCCGGTACGTTGGTTTAAATTTCAAAGCAAATTTTGAAGTTCATCGATGCAAATACAAAATTTTCTGGGTACGGTGAACAAGGTTCGCAAGGAACAGGGATAAGTTCACGGTTGCCAGAATCAATGAGAACGTCACATGCTTGGAAGCTCAGCTGAACCAAATGGAATTATCTCTCAACTTCTTACTATCGGCAACACATGGGTTGAATGCAAAGGGTATTCTGAATTGATTAATGACATGAGGTATGTGCTAGTCATGCAACCTTTACAACAACAATAATCAGACCAGCAGAAGGACAAGTGATGTGCATAACCAATGGGATATCTTCACTCAAAGTATGGCCTATATCAAGTTTTGACTCTGCTATGGGTAAAATTCTGGATGCTTCAGAAGGAAGCCAGAACCGTCCCTAGATCTGACGATACATCACAGCAAAAGGCTTCTGGTATAAGGAACCCAGCCTTCCCCCGCAAGCTACCAAGAAGAGCTTACCAGACTGCCAATCTTCCTCGGTACGTGATACGTCTCAAACGTATCTATAATTTTTGATGGTTTCACGCTGTTATCTTGTCAACTTTGGATATTTTGTTTACCTTTTATATCTTTTTTGGGGACTAACTTATTAATCCAGTGCCAAGTGCCAGTTCCTGTTTTTCTGTGTTTTTGACTCTTTTCAGATCTGATTTTGGAACGGAGTCCAAACGGAAAAAAATCCTCGAAATAAATTTTTCCAGAACGGAAGAAGATCGGGAGGATTGAGGGCCAAGGCAGTGGGCCCACAGGGAGCCCACAAGCCCTGTTGCCGCGGCCAGGGGGACCGCGGCAACCAGGCTTGTGGCCTCCCTGGTGCTCCCCTGCCTTAGGTCTTTGGCCTATAAATTCCCTAAAATTCCAGAAAAAATCAGGGCATCCACGAAAACACTTTTCCGCCACCGCAAGCTTCCGTTTCCGCGAGATCTCATCTGGGGACCCTTCCCGGTGCCCTGCTGGAGGGGACTTTGGAGTTGGAGGGCTTCTACATCAACATCATCGCCTCTCCAATGACTCGTGAGTAGTCTACTTCAGACCTATGGGTCCGTAGTTAGTAGCTATATGGCTTCTTATCTCTCTTGGATCTTCAATACAAAGTTCTCCATGATCTTCATGGAGATCTATCCGATGTAATCCTCTTTGGCGGTGTGTTTGTCGAGATCCGATGAATTGTGGATTTGTGATCAGATTATCTATGAATTATATTTGAGTCTTTGTTGATTTCTTACATGCATGATTTGATATCCTTGTAAGTGTCTCCGAGTCTTGGGTTTTGTTTGGCCAACTAGATCTATGATTCTTGCAATGGGAGAAGTGCTTGGTTTTGGGTTCATACCATGTGGTGACCTTTCCCAGTGACAGAAGGGGCAGCAAGGCATGCATCGTGTTGTTGCCATCAAGGGTAACAAGATGGGCTTTTATCATAGATATGAGATTGTCCATCTACATCATGTCATCTTGCTTAAGGCGTTACTCTGTTCTTTTGGACTTAATACACTAGATGCATGCTGGATAGCGGGCCACGTGTGGAGTAATAGTAGTAGATGCATAAAGTATCGGTCTACTTGTTTTGGACGTGATGCCTATAGATATAATCATTGCCTTAGATAACATCACGACTTTGCGCGGTTCTATCAATTGCTCGACAGTAATTCGTTCAACCACCGTCTACTTGCTTTCATGAGAGAAGCCACTAGTGAACACTACGGCCCCCGGGTCTATTCACAACTATCGTTTCCACTTTCACTTTTACTTTGCTCTGTTTACTCTTCGCTTTCAGTTCTCACTTTGCAAACAATCTATAAGGGATTGACAACCCCTTCATAGCATTGGGTGCAAGCTCTTTGTGTTTGCACAGGTACTTGTGACTTGATGTTCTCCTCCTACTGGATTGATACCTTGGTTCTCAAAACTGAGGGAAATACTTACCGCCGCTGTGCTACATCACCCTTTCCTCTTCAAGGGAACACCAACGCAAGGCTCCAAGGCCGCGGGGAAATCCTTTGCATATTTTCCAAGGAAGTCCCTATAGGCGTAGCCGCAGCAGCAGGATTCCTGGCGCCGTTACGAGGGAAGGTCTGTTGTTGCAGTAGCAGAAGGATTTCTGGCGCAGTTGCGGGGGAAGGTCTGTTGTCGCAGTAGCAGAAGGATTTCTGGCGCCGTTGCCGGGGAGGAGATCTATCCAAGTAGGTGTCACAAACTCATCTCTTGCATTTACCTTTTTTTCTAGTTGCCTCTCGTTTTCCTCTCCCCCACTTCACATTTGACGTTCTCATTTGCCTTTCCCCTTTGCCATTTCGTTTTTCCTTTTTGTCGTTCTCTTTTGCCCGCTTACTTTCTGCTCATTTGTGTGTGCGATAGTCCATCAATGGCTAGACCCACCACTCCAAATGATACCCCTAAGAACGAATTTCTCAATTTCAGGCAGAATCAGGAAGAAAATTTAAAGGACGCTTGGTACCAGATTTGCAATGCTCAAAGTAGATCTACTCGTAAGCAATCCACTACCATTCTTATTCGCAGTTTTTATGTTGGAATCTCTCCTTGGAATAGGTATATCCTTGATACCATCGTAGGCGGGAATTTTTTGGGGAACCATACTGTTGACTCCTATGGAGCTATCATGAATTTGGTAGGCTCACCCCCTCTCATGGTTAATGGAACTACCTTGACCTTGGAACATGTGATGCAAAGGCTTGACGCTATTGAAAACAAAATTGCCACAGTTGAACTTATTGAGGGTTTGGATAGAAAGATCCACAATCAAATTACTCAGTATGGATCCAAAGTGGGAATGGTCTTGAAAAATTTAAGGGAGAAGGAACCTATAGTTAATGATTCCTCTAGAATTGGCAAACTAGAAGATGTCGTAACCAACTTGGGTTCCGCTTTTGGCGATGTGCAAAATACGCCAAATCTCACTCTCAAAAAGACGTCAAGTCTGTTTTTGTTCCTAAAGCTAGTGGCGAGTCATCCAATAAATATGAAGATCTTAAGATGATAAATGATCACAGTACTTATGGTTTGAGCACCAAAGATGACTATACGTGATTCCATCACCTTTTGCCTAGCTAAGGGCGTTAAACAATAGCGCTTGTTGGGAGGCAACCCGACGAATCTATCCTTTTTCTTTCTGTTTTGTGTTTTCCACACTTTCATAATTCTGTTGATTGTGTTTTTTGTGTTTCTTTTTGCGTTTGTGCCAAGCAAAACCGTTATGATTAGTCTTGGGGATGATCGTTTGGTCATGCTGAAAAAGACAGAAACTTTCTGCTGACGAAAAGAATTTTCATTTTTTTTCTGTAAGAACTTTTGAGTTGCTTATTTTTTCTTCTGATTGCTACGCAAATTCTTCAGACTTTTGTAATTTTTCAGAATTTTTGAAGTACCAGAAGTATACGAAGTATACACATTGCTACAGACTGGTCTGCTGTTAACAGATTCTGTTTTGTTGAGTTGGTTGCTTATTTTGATGAAACTATGGATAGTATCGGGGGGTATTAGCCATGGAAGATTGAAAATACAGTAACCCAACATCAACATAAGTAGAATTTTAGTTTGCTACAGTACCTAAGGAAGTGGTTGTTTGCTTTCTTATACTAATGTTTCACGAGTTTCTGTTTAAGTTTCATGTTGTGAAGTTTTCAAGTTTTGGGTGAAGTTCTTATGGACAAAAAGATAAAGAGTGGCAAGAGCTCAAGCTTGGGGATGCCCAAGGAACCCCAAGTTGATTCAAGGATGTCGTAAAAGCCTAAGCTTGGGGATGCCCCGGGAAGGCATCCCCTCTTTCGTCTTCAATCCATCGATAACGTTACATGGGGCTATATTTTTATTCACCACATGTTATGTGTTTTGCTTGGAGCGTCTTGTATCGTAGGAGTCTTTTATTTTTTTTGTTGTGTCACAATCATCCTTTCTGCACACCTAGAGAGAGAGACATGCACTTACTGTGATTTTGTCGAGCTTCACTTATATCCTTTGATTAGACAATTCAGCTCATATGTGCTTCACTTATATCTTTTGAGCTAGTTGCTTTTGCTCTATGTGCTTCACTTATATATTTTAGAGCACGGTGGTGCGTGGCTTGGTAGTTGATCTATGCTTTGAAAGTAGTCTCAAAAGGGGTAGTTATCCAAAGGGATATGAAAACTTCCACCTTCATGTGCATTGAATAGTTAGAGAAGTTTGATTCATCTCAATTAGTTTTGAGTTGTGGTTGTGGTAATATTGAAGTTATATTAGTAAGGTGTTGTGGATCTAGAAATACTTGTGTTGAAGTTAGTGATTCCCGTAGCATGCACATATGGTGAACCGCTATGTGATGAACTCTGAGCATGATTAGTCTATTGATTGTTATCCTTTGTGTGGCGGTCGGGATCGCACGATGGTTTATACCTACCAACCCTTCCCCTAGGAGTATGCGTTGAATGCTTTGTTTCGATTACTACTAAAACTTTTGCAACAAGTATATGATTTCTTCATGACTAATATTGAGTCCATGGTTTAGATGCACTTTCACCTTCCACCATTACTATCTTCTTTAGTGTCGTGCAACTTTCGCCGGTGCACAAAACCACCCATATAGCCTCCCTCAAAACAGCCACCATACCTACCTACTATGGCTTTTTCAAAGCTATTCCGAGATATATTGCCATACGATTACCACCATGACATGTGCCACCACTTCTACATTGCCATTGCATGATCATAAGATAGCTAGCATGATGTTTCCATTGATGTCTATGCCATGCTAGATCATTGTCACGGTACACTACCGAAGGCATTCCATATAGAGTCATCATTTCTCTAAGTTTTGAGTTGTAAGTGTGATGATCATCATTGATGGAGCATTGTCCCATGTGAGGAAATAAAACAGGCCAAAGGTGCCCACCAAAATTAAAAAAAGGAGGCCAAAGAGCCCACCAAAAAAATATGAGAGAAAAAGAGAGAAGGGGCAATGCTACCACCTTTCCACCCTTGTGCATATTAAGCACCATGATCTTCATGGTTGAGAGTCTCTCGTTTTGTCACCACCATATAGCTAGTGGGAAATTTTCATTATATAACTTGGATTGTATATTCCAATGATAGGCTTCCTCACAATTGCCTTAGGTCTTCGTGATCAAGCAAGTTGGATGCACACCCACTAGTTTTCTTTAAGATCTTTCACATACTCTTAGCTCTAGTGCATTATTTGTATGGCAATCACTACTCATTCACGTTGATATCTATTGATGAGCATCTCCATAGCTCATTTATATGCCTAGTCAATGTGACCATCTTCTCCTTGTTTGCCTTGCAAGCTCCACCACACTCCACACCACTTATAGTGCTAAAACCATGGCTCACGCTCATGTATTGCGTGAGAGTCAAAAAAGTTTGAGAAAGTAAAGGTGTGAAAACAATTACTTGGCCAATACCGGGGTTGTGCATGATTTAAACTCGTTGTGCAATGATGATAGAGCATAGCCAGACTATATGATTTTGTAGGGGTAACTTTCTTTTGGCCTTGTTATTTTGGAAGTTCATGATTACCTTGCTAGTTTGCTTGAATTATTATTGTCTCCACGTCAATAGCAAACTATTGTTTTGAATCTAATGGATCTGAACATTCACCTCACATAAGAGGAGTTACAAAGGACATCTATGCTAGGTAGCATGAAAGCATCAAAAATTCATTCTTTATCACTTCCCTACTCGAGGATGAGCAGGAGTTAAGCTTGGGGATGCTTGATACGTCTCAAATGTATCTATAATTTTTGATGGTTTCACGCTGTTATCTTGTCAACTTTGGATGTTTTGTTTACCTTTTATATCTTTTTTTGGGACTAACTTATTTATCCAGTGCCAAGTGCCAGTTCCTGTTTTTTGTGTGTTTTTGACTCTTTACAGATCTGATTTTGGAACGGAGTCCAAATAGAATAAAATCCCCGAAATAAATTTTTCTAGAACGGAAGAAGATCGGGAGGCTTGAGGGCCAAGGCAGTGGGCCCACAGGGAGCCCACAAGCCCTGTTACCGCGGCCAGGGGGGCCGCGGCAACGAGGCTTGTGGCCTCCCTGGCGCTCCCCTGCCCTAGGTCTTTGGTCTATAAATTCCCTAAAAATCCAGAAAAAATCAAGGCATCCACGAAAACACTTTTCCGCCACCGCTAGCTTCCGTTTCCGCAAAATCTCATCTGGAGACCCTTCCCGGTGCCCTGCCGGAGGGGACTTTGGAGTTGGAGGGCTTCTACATCAACATCATCGCCTCTCCAATGACTCGTGAGTAGTCTACTTCAGACCTACGGGTCCGTAGTTAGTAGCTATATGGATTCTTATCTCTCTTGGATCTTCAATACAAAGTTCTCCATGATCTTCATGGATATCTATCCGATGTAATCCTCTTTGGCGGTGTGTTTGTCGAGATCCGATGAATTGTGGATTTGTGATCAGATTATCTATGAATTATATTTGAGTCTTTGCTGATTTCTTATATGCATGATTTGATATCCTTGTAAGTCTCTCCGAGTCTTGGGTTTTGTTTGGCCAACTAGATCTATGATTCTTGCAATGGGAGAAGTGCTTGGTTTTGGGTTCATACCGTGTGGTGACCTTTCCCAGTGACAGAAGGGGCAGCAAGGCACGCATCGTGTTGTTTCCATCAAGGGTAACAAGATGGGCTTTTATCATAGATATGAGATTGTCCATCTACATCATGTCATCTTGGTTAAGGCGTTACTCTGTTCTTTTGGACTTAATACACTAGATGCATGCTGGATAGCGGTCGACGTGTGGAGTAATAGTAGTAGATGCAGAAAGTATCGGTCTACTTGTTTTGGACGTGATGCCAATAGATATAATCATTGCCTTAGATAACATCACGACTTTGCGCGGTTCTATCAATTTGTCGATAGTAATTCGTTCACCCACCGTCTATTTGCTTTCATCAGAGAAGCCACTTGTGAACACTACGGCCCCCGGGTCTATTCACAACTATTGTTTCCACTTTCACTTTTACTTTGCTCTATTTACTCTTTGCTTTCAGTTATCACTTTGCAAACAATCTATAAGGGATTGACAACCCCTTCATAGCGTTGGGTGCAAGCTCTTTGTGTTTGTGCATGTACTTGTGACTTGATGTTCTCCTCCTACTGGATTGATACCTTGGTTCTCAAAACTGAGGGAAATACTTACCGCCGCTGTGCTACATCACCCTTTCCTCTTCAAGGGAACACCAACGCAAGGCTCCAAGGCCGCGTGGAAATCCTTTGCATATTTGCCAAGGAAGTCCCTATAGGCATAGCCGCAGCAGCAGGATTCCTGGCGCCGGTACCAGGGAAGTTCTGTTGTCGCAGTAGTAGAAGGATTTCTGGCGCCGTTGTCGGGGAAGGTCTGTTTTCGAAGTAGCAGTACGCCACTCGGTGAGAGATCCTTAAGGGATACGACACTCCCATCTTCCATAGTGTGCTACCACGAAAAACTTTCGGTATAAGTCACCTGACCTTCCGTGGCAAGCCACATGAAGGAAAGTTTATGAGGTACGATACCCAGCCTTCTTTAGCAAGCTACCTTGGCAGAAGCTTCGAGCATAAGGAATTCAGCCCTCTTCAACACGCCATCGTGCCTACAACAAGCTTGTCAGGAGCACGAACTAGTCTGGACACACATCCACCTCAAAACTCAGTGGTTATGAAAGGATTTATCCTACACCTGCATATGTTGAGAGCATGCAGTCCAGTGGATCAGTTCATGCGAGCCACTCGTACACGGGAATGACTATGTCCAGAGAAACAACGGCCCCATACTTCAAGGAAGAATATGAGCACAACAACCCTTACGAGATATGCAAGAGTAAGTTGTGAAAACAAGACAACAAATAGGGAAAAGAATCACGGAATAGTGTTGGCAGCACATGACAGGTCCATCAAAGGAACCTTCAAGAACGAAAGAAGTTGTGGACAAACAACCTCTTTGACGGTCAACAAGATAAAGCTTCATGAATAGGGTGGTATTACCAACCCTTGTCAGACTCTTGCATATGCGGCCACAACAATGCCCTACCCACGGCTACAAACGAGCTTGCCGCACTCATCATGAATATGGGCTACCCACCAGGGAAAATGGCTACGCTCTAAAAGATACACCAGATAATAAAGATACTATGCTCAACTCACTAGTCATAGCAAGGACTACAGAGGCCATATATAACAGAGCCCTCTCCACAAGCGACAGAGTCTGAAACCAGACACTCAGATAGAATGGCTCGAAGCACGTTAGCAGCAACAACTCATAAACATCATGAATCATTGGAATAAGAGATTACAGTCTGTGATTACTTTGTGATCATGCATGGCATTTCAGTTAGGGATGCGACAGTAATAACCTGGCCATACTGTATTGTGGAACACCTAGGACCAAGTCAGAATGCCTAAGGCAGAGAGAGACATCAGTATGGAACCCACAACTAGACTGAGCATTCTGACACGGCAAAAGAGAACCACACCTAGTAGCTCGAGGCCGTACGAGCACGTGAGCATGGTACCAGGAAAGGATGTCTTACCCACGACAGTCAGAGTACAAAGTATCACGATAAAACTCGAAGCAGTTACTTCCAGGCCATGGAAACTGAGCAGTTTGTTGGTATTACCCACCCAGCAACACCACTACTAGGACAAAAGGTACACCTGACAGGAAAGGAAGGATTCAAGAAAGTTGTGTGCAAAGACAACACATGATCCATCAGAAGAAGCAGTTAAAGGGTCGGTGAACCAACGAAGACAAGACAGCTGATGGATCCAAGTCGCACATAGGTAAGTCCCCCTTCCCCGGGAGGTAAGTCTGGAAATCTCGAGGACGAGATTTTCTTAAGGGGGGTAGGTTTCTAACACCCTGGTTTTCTCTCCTGTTTTTTTTCCTTTGCGGGATTTGACTCTCGTCTTTTTCCTTGGTGTTATCGGATTTCTTTAGCTCTTGGGTATGTGAATATGGTCATCAGCCTTGCCTTCCTATCCAACCAGATATTCTTTCTAGTCCAACCTTGCCACCCAAGATCTATCTCCGTACTTTGCCACCGAATCCCTAACTTCCGAGTTACCGGAAGGGAAACCCTAATCATTCCAGTTACAAAGGAACCCCAATTTCCTTTGATGTGCTGACTCCAAACCTTTCTCAGTGATCATCCTTCATCTTTAAACCCTGGATATGCAAAAATATTGCCAAGTCATTTGCAATATTTTTCATCTATAATTAATTCCTTTTTTTGTTAGTTAAAGGATTTTAAACCCAGGAAAATATCTATCCATCTCTAGAGTTCATGAAAACTTGTGGAGATATTCTTTATGATCATATTAAGCTCCCATAAAAATATTGGCCATAATTAAATAGGAGAAAATGCATTTTCCTATTTAATGCCAGTGTTGCATTTTGGTCCCTTTCTAAAGGAACTACCATTTTGGTAGCCAGAAAAAATCCCAAATAATTTGTGGAGCTTCTCATATCCATATATTCCGCATTTCCACTAAGATCCCAAGTTCCATAGTTCAAAATTTGAGCACAACATCAATTTGCAAATCCTGTCCAGTTGGGAAATTTGCAAAGGAAGTGCTCCATTCCTTTATCTATTTGAGTTGAAACTTTTCGTGGTGGTTAATATTGATAAATCCTTCATGGAAACCAAAAATCAGCTCAACCCCTCTATCAATCTTTTCCCAGCAACTTTCCTAAGATTATGTCCCCTTTGGAAGCTGTGGGAACGAAGTATCATTTTGGCATTTTCAAATGAGCTGAAATTTTTACAGTAGCTTCCTATGCTCAAATCATCATCCTCCACCATGTTTGAGCCATATCCTTTTAGCCATTTTTGCCCAGCATCAACATTTCAATTTCTGGCCAGAGTACATGGTTACAAAGGAAGTACCATCTACACTAGTCCATTAATTGCTGCTAAAATCTTGGCACCATGATAATCTTAGTGGATCACCCCTGTATGACAAAATTCAACTCATCAACCCAAGCCAATCTTCTCTCATACACTACAAACACCTTGCTTTCAGAATATTTTTCTGTAAATATCCCTCCCCCTAGAGCCATACAGCTGCTTCTAGACACCTCTCGTATCTATCTGAGCACCAAGGGGACTGTTAGACAAGCTTAGAGAGGCAGAAGCTATCGGGAGCACGCCATGTACGTGGTGACCACGAGTAGAGCCGGCCAAAATGGTGGTCTGCGTACTGTGCTCGTCGGCAGGCCTGCTCCGACCAACTTTGGCGCGTCCGAGCGTGTCCTACGGCTCCCCCGCGTCCACGCGGTCCTCTCCAGACTCTTCTCCCCTCCTCTCTCTCTTCCTTTTCGCGCCACGGCAGTCGCCGCCGCAGCACTGTCCCGCTCATGACGCCATTGTCTTCTTCCCTCTCTTGCCTTGTTCCTCCCCTAGTCGTCTCCTCCTTCTGTTCAGCGTCAGGTCGGCACCACTCCTCGCGCGACACCTCGCCGAAGCTCCAGTGCAGGGATAGGGCCGCCACGGCGGCCGTGCTTATCTATCCGCCTCGACCCAGCTATAAATAACCATGCCCAGAGCCTCCCGAGCACCCTCGCCTCTCGCAGCCTCCTCACCTCACTCCTAGGCGCCTCCCGAGCCCCTTAATTCGCCCCGGAGCCTCTCTTTGCTCTCCCTTGCCGCCATGGCCGCCGCACTCCTCTGCTCAAATTCGAGCCTGGTCAGCCTCCTCCCCTCCTTCTTTCCCCACCTGAGAAGCCCTTGGAGTATGGCAGAGAGCTTCTCTACCTCTTTCCCCTCTTCGTGACGCCCTCTCGCCCGAAGCTGCAGTCCACCGCGGCCAGTGCCCTGCCTCCTCGACGTCCGTGTGTGGTCCATACGAGTGGTCCTCGTCCTACTGGTCACTCCAGTGGTTCGAGCTCCATCGGAGGTGGCTGTAGTCCCCGGACCGGCCGCCGGAGCGTGCGGTCTCCCCTTCCCCGCCGACGCCCTTGTGAGGAAGAAGAAGAAGAGCAGCCAGGTGGGCCCCACCTCCTCGCAGGCCCCGCATGTCAGCCACAGAAAGCGTTGACCCGGCCGCTGACGTGGATAAGTGGAGGCGCTTTCCCTGGAGTACACTTTCTCCTGAGCGAAAGCGTATTCCTAGGAATACGCATTCTGTTTAAACACCGCCGACCGAATCTTCTAATTAGTGAATGTTCGTCAGTTAGCAGCAGAAATGAACACATTTTATTTGTTTCTGTGCCTAACAAATGAACAACCATAACTTCTCTCTAGCAACTCCGATTCAGGTGAAATGAACGCCCACGTCTTCATATCGTCGAGCCCGTCATGTTGGTAGCATTTTCATTACGTGTTCACATTCTGAAAATGACTATTTTCCCTTGCCTCTAAATAGCCCTCTCTGAGAGAGAACTGTTTCCGGCGATTCCTTCCGTGGACCCTCCCCACTTCTTCCCGGAGTATTCTTCAACCCCAGGCAAGCCGACCATCTGATATATGCCCTAAAGCATTTCTCTGTGTTATTCTTGCGTGTTTAATTAATGATATGCTTGTGCTAGAAATAATTAAACTTCTGTTAGATTGCACTTACTACTTGCATTACTTTTTATATACTAAGTCGTAGTTAAATAATTTAAATGCCTAGTTGTTGCCCTCATAAGTTATTGTGGTAAACCACATGTTTGCTTAATAAATCTAGTCAATTGATCTAGAGTCGCCTGTCCAGGCTTATTCATGCAACCACATTTGCCGGTATGGGACGGCCCTGACTTGGTCTGATCGCATGCTCTTCTACCGGTACCACCAGACAGGGAAGGTTATGCGCACGCGCTACCCTGGCCTGGTGGGCGGCGATAACCTTGTGAGCCAGTTGATTATTTTGTGTCGGCGTCCCTGTTTGGGACAATTTTGTTTGGCCACGATGGTGGCAGGTGTCAAGAGGACATGGGGCCACCCAGGGCAGGACTCCGGGGGAGGATGTATGCCGGTGGTACGATGGGAGAGTCACGGGTCAGGCAGGTTTCGTTGAAGCAACGCTGGTCCAGCCGAACGGGATCACGAGGCCTGGTGCTTCATGGTGTGGGTAAAGTGTGCAACCTATGCTGAGTGAAAAATCTATTCGAATAGCCGCGTACACGGTATTGGACAGCCCGTCTAGACCTAACTAGGTGGTCAACCATAACATTGGTAATAATGATGGGAGAACTCGTCCTGTGCAGACATTAGATGATGTCAGGAATATGATATGTTAACCATGGGATGGCTATGAGATGAGTGGTCGGATGACCACATGATTCGGATTGGATTTGGATCAGATTCAGATTGGATCATGAGAACATTCAGAGTATAAATTATTTACTTAATATGCTTTACCTTATCATATTTACTTTAATAGTTATCTTGCTGAATAATCCTGCTACAACATTGCTAGATAGGTATGCTATATAAGATTGCTCTAATAATAGGTAGATGCTTGAATGCCATGGAATGCTTTGCATAGTGTATATGTGATACGTCTCCGTCGTATCTACTTTTACAAACTCTTTTCCCTTGTTTTGGAGTCTAATTTGCATGATTTGAATGGAACTAACCCGGAATGACGATGTTTTCAGCAGAATTGTCATGGTGTTGTTTTTGTGCAGAAATAAAAGTTCTCGGAATGTCCAAAAAATTTACGGGGATTTTTTCTGGAATAAAAGAAATATACCTGCGCAAAGATCCACCAGAGGAGGTGGACCAGTGGGCCACAAGCCCACAGGCCGCAGCCACCCCCCTGGCCACGCCGTGAGGGCTTGTGGGGCCCACGTGGCTCCACCGCCCCCAAACTCAGCTCTATATCTTCTTTCTCGCCCAAAAAAAATCAGAGAGAAGGTTTCATCGCGTTTTGCGATATGGAGGCGCCGCCACATCCTGTTCTTCATCTGGAGGGAAGATCTGGAGTCCGTTTCGACCTTCGGAGAGGGGAAATCGTCGCCATCGTCATCATCAACCTTTCTCCATTGACAATTCCATGATGCTCTTCATCGTTCGTGAGTAATCTCATCGTAGGCTTGCTGGACGGTGATGAGTTGGATGAGATCTATCATGTAATCGAGTTAGTTTTTGACAGGGATTGATCCCTAGTATCCACTATGTTCTAGATTGATGTTGCTACTACTTGGCTATGCTTAATGCTTGTCACTAGGGCCCGAGTGCCATGATTTCAGATCTGAACCTATTATGTTGTCGCCAATATGTGTGTGTTTTAGATCCTATCTTGCAAGTTGTAGTCACCTACTATGTGTTATGACCCGGCAACCCCGGAGTGACAATAGCCGGAACCACTCCCGGAGATGACCATAGTATGAGGAGTTCATGTGCTCACCAAGTGTTAATGTCTTGGTCTGGTTCTTTATTAAAAGGAGAACCTTAGTATCCCGTAGTTTCAATTAGGACCCCGCTGCCACGGGAGGGATGGACAATAGATGTCATGCAAGTTCTTTTCCCTAAGCACGTATCACTACATATGAAATACATGCCTACATTAGATTGACGAACGGAGCTAGTTACTTATCTCTCTGTATTATAGCTGTTACATGATGAATCACATCCGGCATACTCATCCATCACCGATCCACTGCCTACGAGTCTTTTACTACTGGTTCTTGCTACGTTATTTTGTCCACGCTTGTCCCTTGCTACAAAAGGGATTGGGCCACTTTGCTACTAGTGTTGCTACTGCTGTTACTCTGCTGCTGATGCTACAGCTGTTCCTTGCTACTTCGTTGTTACTTGTTGCAAGACCTTTTTCGACACCGTTGCCGGGGAAGAATAGTTCCCCATCCACGTGCTCTTTACTGGCGCCATTGATACAACAGTTAGGAATAGTCTGCCGTCAACAGATCTGTTTCTGGCACCGTTGCTATCATACTACTTTGCTACTGATACTTTGCTTGCAGACACTAATCTTTCAGGTGTGGTTGAATCTGACAAACTCAGCTGCTAATACTTGAGAATATTCTTTCGTTTCCCCTTGAGGTGAATCAACAAATTTGGGGTGAATACTCTACCCTCGAAAATTGTTGCGATCCCCTACACTTGTGGGTTATCAAGACCTTTTTCTGGCACCCTTGCCGGGGAAGCATAGCTATATTCTCTGAGTCACTTGGGATTGACGTCTGCTGATCACTATGAGGAATCCGAAAGATCTAAGAACTAAAATCCTACCTTACACTACGAGGAGAGGTAAGGAACTGCCATCTAGCTCTGCACTTGATTCACCTTCAGTTTTGAGTAAGTTTGCGACTTCGCCTCCTGCTAGAAATCTTGTAAGGTCGCATGTGCTTGATGATGCTACTTCTGCTGTCCATGATGCTTATGATGCTATGCTTGATACTATACCTGATGATGCTATGCTTGATACTATGCCTGATGATGCTATGCTTGATACTATGCCTAATGATGCTATGCTTGATACTATGCCTGATGATGCTATGCTTGATACTATGCCTGATGATGCTATGCTTGATACTATGCCTGATGATGCTATGCCTGATACTGCTTTGCCACTAGGTGCATTCCTTGATGCACAAATTGCTAGAGTTGCTCCTAGACGTGATGATACTTCTGAAACTGCTTATACTATTGAAGTAGAACCTGCTACTATGCCTGAATTGCATGTTATGCCTAATACGCTCTATGTTATGGAGGGAGAGATAGCTGAGGACTTTCTTGCGTGTAAGGATAGCTATGATGTTGAGAAATTACTACGCAAGTGGAAAGAAAAATCTCTGAACGCTAGGACGAAATACGACCTGAAGTTTGCTACTTCGCCTATCTTTGTGACCGATAAGGATTATGAATTCTCTGTCGACCCTGAGTTAATCACTCTAGTCAAATCTGATCCTTTTCACGGTTATGAGTCTGAAATGGTTGTAGCCCATCTTACCAAACTGCACGATATAGCCACCCTATTCACTAGTGAGGAAAAGATTCGCCACTACTATATCCTCAAGTTGTTTCCTTTCTCGCTAAAGGATGATGCTAAGACCTAGTTCACTTCTCTTGCTCCTGGTTGTGTGCGTAGCCCCCAGGATATGGTCTACTACTTCTCTGAAAAATATTTCCCTGCTCATAAGAAGCAAGCTGCCTACAGGAAATATACAACTTTTCTCAAGCTGAGGAAGAGAGTCTCCCACAACATTGGGGGAGGCTTATCCAGCTACCGAATGCTTTGCCTGATCACCCTCTTGAGAAGAATGAAATACTTGATATCTTCTATAATGGACTTACCGATGCTTCTAAAGACCACCTAGATAGTTGTGTCGGTAGTGTTTTTAGGGAACGAACCGTAGAACAAGCTGAGATTCTACTGAATAACATCTTGTGCAATGAGAATGCTTGGACTATTCCCGAACCACCTCCTAAGCCAACTCCAAAGAAAAGAGGTATTATATTCCTCAGTCGTGAAGATATGCAAGAAGCCAAGAAATCTATGCGAGGGAAAGGCATTAAATCTGAAGATGTCAAAAATCTACCACCTATCGAAGAGATCCATGATCTTGATAACCCGATACAGGTAGTAGAAGTAAATTCTCTGCGTAGGCTTGATGAGAGTGTTATTCCTTTTGATAAACCTGCTAGCTATGCTTGGATGAATTTGATAACATCGTTGCCAAACAACAGAGTTTCAATGATTATGTTAGCAGACAATTGGAAAAGAATGCTCGTATGCTTAGTCATTTAAGTGCTTGTGTGGACAGAAATGTCAATGATCTTAAGCTTCTGAGTAAACATGCCTCTATGGTTACTACTCAGGTAGAACAAGTACTTAAAGCTCAAAATGACTTGCTCAATGAGTTGAAAGACAATTCTGTCAGAGTCGTTACTAGAGGCGGTAGAATGACCCAGGAACCTTTGTATCCTGAGGGTCATCCGAAGAGAATTGAACAAGATTCTCAAGGAGTTAGCACTGATGCACCTAGTCATCCTAGAAAGAAGAAGAAAGATGATAGGAACTTGCACGCTAGCAACCCTGTTGCTGCTACACCTGAGAGTCCAAATGATGCCTCTGTTTCTCATGCTGAAACACAATCTGGTGATGAACATGAGCCTAATGACAATATCAATAGTGATGTTCATGAAGATGCTCAACCTAGCAATGATAAGGATGTGGAGACTGAACCTAGTGTTGATCTTGATAACCCACAGCCTAAGAATAGAAGATACGATAAGCATGACTTCGCTGCTAGGAAGCATGGTAAAGAAAGGGAACCATTGGTCTAGAAACCCATGCCCTTTCCTCCCAAACCATCGAAGAAAAAGGATGATGAGGATTTGAGTGATTCGTTGAGATAATCAGACCTGTCTTTCTGTATATGCGTTTGACAGATATGCTCAAGATGTCTCCGTATGCTAAGTACATGAAAGATATTCTGACAAATAAGAGGAGGATACCTGAGGTTGAGATCTCTGCCATGCTTTCTAACTACACCTTCAAGGGTGGAACTCCTAAGAAACTAGGTGATCCCGGTGTGCCCACTATACCTTGCTCCATTAAAGGCAACTACGTTAGAACTGCGTTATGCGACCTTGGAGCCGGTGTTAGTGTTATGCCTCTCTCTCTTTATCATAGACTTGAACTGGATAAGTTGACACCCACTGAAATCTCTCTGCAAATGGCCGACAAATCAACTGCTTTCCCTATCGGCATTTGCGAGGATGTGCCTGTTCTGGTTGCTAACACCACTATCTTAACAAACTTTGTTATATTGGATATTCCTAAGGACGATGCCATGGCTGTCATCCTCGGAAGACCCTTTTTAAACACTGCAGGGGCTGTTATAGATTGCAACAAAGGCAATGTCACTTTCCATGTCAACAGTAATGAGCATACGGTGCACTTTCCGAAGAAACAATATCGAGTAAATTGCATCAATGCTATCGAAAAGACTTCATCGATTCTTAGTGGGAGCTTTGAATGCCCTATTCCTCGTGTCAAGATGAAGTATGATTTTCTTGTTGGGGAGATACACATACCCATTGAGGTGACCTAGTGTATATTCGAAAATTCTCCGTCTTCTTTTGCGATTCGAGAAGTTTTGTCGAGGGGATTTGATCAACCCCATTGATGGATTTCTTTCGATGACCATGAGATGGATGAATCAAGGAGTCACAAACCTCTCTTCCAAGCTTTCACTTTAGGTTGCTTAGAAGAAAAATGATAGATTTAGTTTAGTTTTCCCTGTTTTCTGTTTTAGCATCCCGTAGAAAAGTACCCCGAAAATAAAAGTTCTCCGAACGCCGTGAAAATCAAGTATGATTTTTTTTGGATTTTTTGAAAAATACTGGGAAAAGTGTCTGTCTGGGGGCCACACCAGTGGGCCACAAGCCCTAGGGGTGCGGGCACCCCCTGGCCGCGCCACCCAGGCTTGTGGGGCCCACAGGCACCCCCTCCACTCATTCTTGCTCTCATCCGCTTCTCCCACCTCCAGAAAAAATTGTTTCGCAGCTCAAACCCGTGTTCTTGCTCCTCTTGCTGGGATTTTTGATTTGTTTGCTCAAATCACCATTCTCCGAACTGTTTTGGGGAAATTACTCTTTGGTAAGTGACTCCTCCATTGGTCCAATTAGTTTTTGCTCTAGTGCCTTATACTCCGCGTATTTTTGCTGCCTTGGTGACCATGTTCTTGAGCTTTACATGCTGATTCTAGCTGCTCCCAAGTAGTTTTGATGCGTAATATGGCCTCTAGGCACTTTTTGGAGTAGTTGCTACGAGTTTTGTTGAGCCTTGTTCACTTTTCCTTAGAATCACTAAAAATTTCAGAAATTTTCAAAGATAGAAAAGGGAAAAGATGAGGAGGAAATTAAGAGGCTCGTCAAGCCGTGACCCCAAGGATGATGGGAGTGAGAAGAAACCCAAGTATTTGGTCCCTCGAGTCGCAGAAGTCCGAGCGTGCAAGTGGCCAAGTGACGTGTTCTTACGCGCCGCTGGTATTTATGAGGACTTTTATCACTTAGTGGAGAACGCAGGCCTTACCGCCTTCGTTGAAGATAAGTGTACGCAATACCTCCTCCTCACTAATATCTTCATACAAAGCTTTAACTTCTATCCGAGGAAGAATCCTCCTATGGTTGACTTTAAACTTTATGATATCCCCCAGCGCATGTCACTCCAGGATTTTTGCAATGTTTGCAAATTGCCTTTTGTTGGGGATATTCATGAACCTCGTCCACGGGACTTGGAAGCTTTCATCAGTACAATTGTTGTAGGAGAGGAGAGAGGAGTGTCTTGCGCTAGAGCTGCTAGCATTCATTTTCCGTGCTTCAGTAATTCTCATTATTTGTGGGAAAATGTTTGATTGGCCGTGGGAAAGCTGGGTGACTTAGTTCCCCATTTCTTGCGGTCTTGCGCGAAGCCCTTTATAACGATAAAACTTATAGCTTGGGCGCTATAGTAGCTCAACGGTAGAACCTGAACCGTTCTAAAGGTGTTGTCTATGGAGGTATCTATGCTACCCGTCTTGCGAGACACTTTGAGATACATATTAGAATCGAGGAGGAAGAAGAGATTCTTCTTCCCGAGAGATATCTAGATTACGATAGCATGGTTCGCCATGACTTTCTTGATAGAGATATAAATAGAAGGATGATTTATAACCTGGTATTTAGTCAGGGTACTCGTGAGACTATTACTTTGCCTGCTCCTTCTTTGTTCAATCTTCATGCAGGTAGGTACACTATTATGCCGTCGGACATCTACGCATATTGGGGCCTAGCCCAACCACAGGTGCCCGTGCCCGAGCCACCAGTCGAGTACCAGACGCTCGGAGTACCCCGGAGCTGGTTATTTCCCTCCTTGGGAGTAGACCAACTTAGGCCAAAAGCCTAAGCTTGGGGGAGTACGTGTTCTCACCGACTTTACATTCTTGCTTATGCTTTCACCTTGTTAGCCGGTGTTCACACTTTGCCACTGTATCATCCATGCTAGTTTATTTTCTTTTTCTCGTTTTATTTTTGTGTGTCTATCTAGTTTGAAATAAACCAAAAAGATTTTCTTTTTCTTCTTTTGCTTGTTGGGAGCTTTCCCGTGTAGATAGTTTTCTTTTTTTCTTTGGGTCAAGGTAGAAGATATTGGTTACAATGCTTAGTGGCTCTTGCATGCATACCTGTTAGATTTCAAAGAGCCATATTACTTTGTCTTCTCCTTTGTGTTTGCTTGCAGATTCCAGCTTAGTCCAATGCACGAGCACTCTTATTATTGTTCACATCATTCGGTCGTGCAAGTGAAAGGCAATAATGACGGTATATGATGAAGTGACTGAGCCTGGAAAAGCTGGTATGAACTCGATCTATTTTGTTTCTGTAAATATGACTAGCTCATCATGCCTGATTCAGCTTTGTTGTGAGAGAAACATGTTTGCAATGACAACTTAGAGATCATAGTTGCTTATGCCATGCTTATTTAACTAGGAGCTAATAATGGTTTGTCTTGGTTTCCCACATGAATGTTGAGATGAATGTGTTGTGGTATGATAGGATGGTATCCTCCTTTGAATGATTCAAGTGGCTTGACTTGGCGCATGTTCACGCATGTAGTTGAAACAAAATCAACATAGCCTCTATGATGTTCATGTTCATGGTGATTTATGTCCTACTCATGATTGCACTCAATGTTAGTTAATCTCAATGCATTTTGATGACCGTTGTCGCTCTCTAGTTGGTCGCTTACCAATCTTTTGCTAGCCTTCACTTGTACTAAGCGGGAATACTACTTGTGCATCCACTCCCATAAACCGAAAGTTGTGCCATATGAGTCCACCATACCTACCTATGTGCGGTATCTACATGTCGTTCCAAGTAAATTTGCATGTGCCACTCTCTAAACCTTCAAGAAATAATCTATTTTGCATGCCCGAACCGCTCATGTGGTGACAGGGGGCTATTGGTATCTTCCATGCTAGGCGTGTTATCCTCGATATGTGTTTATTCACTATCATTCACGAGAAAGGGGTCGGTAATTGGAATTCCTAGTTCCGTGCTCAAATCAAAAAGATAATTGCAAACAAAACTCCCCCAGGATTGATGTTGGTATGGACGGTACCCGAGGATTCGGCTAGCCGTGGAGTGTGATTGATTGGTGGTGGGGGAGTCAAAACTTTACTTTTCTGTTTGGGAACCACCTATAGCATGTGTAGCGTGGAAGATGTTGAGAACTCTTAGTCATTGAGTTGACAATGAAAGCATGCCACCCAAAATTATTATCTCTGTTTTCAAAGCTTGAGCTGTGGCACCTCTGCAAATCAATGCTTCCCTTTGCGAAGGGCCTGTCTATTTATGTTCCTGTTGAGTCATCCTCCTCTTACAAAAGCACCAATTAGAGAGCACCTCTGTCATTTTTATGATTTGCTTTTAACTATGCTGAGTATGACTATGACTGGATCTTCATTGCCTTGAATTACAATGTTTAATCAGCCCTTGGTCTTTTAAGGTGCTCTGCATTTATGTTTTGCGGTCTCAGAAAGAGCTAGCGAGATACCATCTATTCGTACTGCTTCATGTTGTTTTGATTGAAGTGTTGACATTTGAGGCTTATTATTATTTGCTCGCTAGTTGATTATGCCATTGATATGAGTTTACCGTGAGACCTAGATGTCATGTGCTTATGTGGTTTGATTGTGATCTTGCTGAAATTCTGGTTATGAGTTAGACATAGTTGCAACAACAAGATCAAACAGAGTTCGTCAAAGTTTTTATTTTGTCTCTTTTAGTTTGTCAACTGAATTGCTTGAGGACAATCAAGGCTTTAAGCTTGGGGGAGTTGATACGTCTCCATCGTATCTACATTTCCGAACTCTTTTGCCCTTGTTTTGGACTCTAATTTGCATGATTTGAATGGAACTAACCCGGACTGACGTTGTTTTCAGCAGAATTGCCATGGTGTTCTTTTTGTGCAGAAATAAAAGTTCTCGAAATGTCCTGAAAATTCACGGAGATTTTTTCTGGAATAAAAGAAAAATACCTGCGCAAAGATCCATCGAAGGAGGTGGACCAGTGGGCCACAAGCCCACAGGCTGCGGCCACCCCCCTAGCCGCGCCGTGACGGCTTGTGGGGCCCACGTCGCTCCACCGCCCCCAAACTCAGCTCTATATCTTCCGTCTCGCCCAGAAAACAAATCAGAGACAAGGTTTCATCGCGTTTTGCGATACGGAGGCGCCGCCACATCCTCTAATTCATCTGGAGGGCAGATCTGGAGTCCGTTTCGGGCTCCGGAGAGGGGAAATCGTCGCCATCGTCATCATCAACCCTTCTCCATTGACAATTCCTTGATGCTCTTCATCGTTCGTGAGTAATCTCATCGTAGGCTTGCTGGACGGTGATGAGTTGGATGAGATCTATCATGTAATCGAGTTAGTTTTTCACGGGGATTGATCCCTAGTATCCACTATGTTCTAGATTGATGTTGCTACTACTTGGCTATGCTTAATGCTTGTCACTAGGGCCCGAGTGCCATGATTTCAGATCTGAACCTATTATGTTGTCTCCAATATATGTGTGTTTTAGATCCTATCTTGCAAGTTGTAGTCACCTACTATGTGTTATGACCCGGCAACCCCGGAGTGACAATAGCCGGAACCACTCCCGGAGATGACCATAGTATGAGGAGTTCATGCGTTCACCAAGTGTTAATGCGTTGGTCCGGTTTTTTATTAAAAGGAGAACCTTAATATCCCGTAGTTTCCATTAGGACCCCGTTGCCACAGGAGGGATGGACAATAGATGTCATGCAAGTTCTTTTCCCTAAGCATGTATGACTACATACGAAATACATGCCTACATTAGATTGACGAACGGGAGCTAGTTACTTATCTCTCCGTGTTATAGCTGTTACATGATGAATCACATCCGGCATACTCATCCATCATTGATCCACTGCCTACGAGTCTTTTACTACTGGTTCTTGCTACGTTACTTTGTCCAGGCTTGTCCCTTGCTACAAAAGGGATTGGGCCACTTTGCTACTGCTGTTACTCTGCTGCTGCTGCTACTACTGTTCCTTGCTACTTCGCTGTTACTTGTTGCAAGTCCTTTTTCGACACCGTTGCCGGGGAAGAATAGTTCCCCGTCCACGTGCTCTTTACTGGCGCCATTGATACAATAGTTAGGAATAGTCTGCCGTCAACAGATCTATTTCTGGCACCGTTGCTATCATACTACTTTGCTACTGATACTTTGCTTGCAGACACTAATCTTTCAGGTGTGGTTGAATCTGACAAACTCAGCTGCTAATACTTGAGAATATTCTTTCGTTTCCCCTTGAGGCGAATCAACAAATTTGGGTCGAATACTCCACCCTCGAAAACTGTTGCGATCCCCTACACTTGTGGGTTATCAATATGTTAGTTTGGTTTGCTTGTGAGTACATTCAAAAGTACTCAGCGTCCTTTAATGTGGACAGGTTCACATAAGGATCCGTCGTTCGTCGTTAAGGATTTGGAGTGTTCGCAGGCTAGAGGATTAACCTAGTCAGATCCCTATGTATTGGAGCCGCACCAAGACCATGCTGCCTTAGATAGAGCTTCTCCGCTGCCTTCAGCCTTGTAATATCCCATCTAAGACCCATATATCTATTAATAGAAATGCACGTGTTCATGATACTTGTTGTAAACACGCATACCAGAGTGATTTCCTGGGCTGGTATGCGTGGTGACCGTATGGCTACAGTGGTAATCAGGCGGGGCGCCACAAACACTAGCACCCATATCACATAAACCATGATAGCAATGATCTCCTATTTGTACTAAGACGACATGCTTGCCAACAACATGTCTATTCTTATCTTTAGTATCACGTTTGGAAATTCTCGCAGCTTCATCACAAAAGTAAATAACATGCCCATCAATATTATCTACCAAGAGATCTTTAACCATAGCAGTACTAGGTTCTACCTTAATTTATTCAGAGGGTTTGGTTGTTCTAGCATAACTTTTGTTAACCACAGTTGAAGCTTTAGCATGTTCCTTTATCCTAACTGGGAAAGGTGATTTCTGAATATAAGCATTAGGCACAAATGGGTCAACATTGTAAATGATAGTTTCATCCTCAACTTTAATTGGTTCTTCAGATTTTTCTTTAATAGGTGAATGATATTTAAACCATTTCTCTTTAGGGAGATCAACATGGGAAAACAAAGATTTCATAGAATGAGGCTACTATCTCAGAGTCAAGTCCATATTTAGTGCTAAAGTCATTAACGTCGAGTTCCCAATGTTCAGTGGTGCGTTTAATCCTTTCCAAAAGATCCCACCTGAATTCAATACTCTTCTTCATAAAAGAACCAGAACAAGAAGTATCGAGCATGGTTTGATCATTACGAGAAAGCCGAGCATAAAAATTACGAATAATAATTTCTCTCAGGAGCTCATGATTGGGGCATGAATATAACATTGACTTCAGCCTCCCCCAAGCTAGAGCGATACTTTCTAGCTTCATGAGGCCAAAAATTATAGATAAAATTCCGATCACGATGAACAAGATGCATAGGATAATTATTTTGGTGAAAGTCTAATTGCAATCAATTCCAGTTCCAAGATCCTATATCATCACATAGCATATACCATGTCAATGCCTTTCCCCAAAAGATAAAGGGAAAACCTTCTTCTTGACTTCATCTCTGAATATACTTCCAAGCTTAAATAATCCACAAACTTCATTCACATAGATTAGGTGCATATCGGGATGTTTTGTTCCATCTCCCGCATAAGGATTAGCTAGCAGTTTCTCTATCACACCCGAAGGAATTTCATAATAAAAAAATTCAGTAGGTTCAGCAGGTTGAGGGACAACTCTTGGTGTTTCCGGTCAAGGTGAAGATACCTCGGACAACCCTCTCAAAGGATTACTTTCCATAGTGACACGTAACAGTAAATTTTAGCATGTAATATAAATTTTCCCATACCAAATTCCACTTACCAAAGGCGCTTCACTCCCCGGCAACGGCGCCAGAACAGAGTCTTGATGATACACAAGTATAG
Source organism: Hordeum vulgare subsp. vulgare (assembly GCF_904849725.1). Lineage (NCBI taxonomy): Eukaryota > Viridiplantae > Streptophyta > Magnoliopsida > Poales > Poaceae > Hordeum > Hordeum vulgare. The sequence continues at coordinate 577,144,170 of NC_058524.1, read as the reverse complement.
GGGATCAATCGTAGTCCTTTCAATAAGTAAGAGTGCCGAACCGAACGAGGAGCGGAAGGAAATGACAAGCGGTTTTCACCAAGGTAATTTATGCAAGCACTGAAATGGCGGTAACAAGTTGTTTGATAGCAAGATAATTGTAACAGGTGACAAGTAGCAATAGTAACAATAGGTGCAGCATGGTAGACGAAGTCTTTTTTGGCAAAGGATAGGATGGAATAGTTTCTTATAGTAGGCAAAGCGTTCTTTAGGGAACAGGGAATTTATCTAGTCACTTTTGTCATGTTAGGATAATTCGTGTTCGGTACTTTGATAATTTGATATGTGGGTGGACCGGTGCTTGGGTGATGTTCTTACTTGAACAAACCTCCCACTTATGATCAACCCTCCCGCAAGCATCCACAACTACGAGAAAAGTATTAAGAATAAATTATAACCATAACATTAAACATAGGATCCAAATCAGCCCCTTACGGAGTAGCACATAAACTGGGGTTTAAGTTTCCGTCACTCTCCCAACCCACTATCTAATTAATACTTCACAATGCATTCACTTAGGCCCAAAGATGGTGAAGTGTTATGTAGTCGACGTTCACATAACACCACTAAGGGAATCACAACATTCACATCATCAAAATATCGAACGAATATCAAGATCACATGACTACTTGCAACATGACTTCTCTCATGGTGTGAGGAACAAAAGTAACTACTCACAAGTGATAAACATGCTAATGATCATAGAGGTATTAAATAGCATATTTGATCTTAACATATGACCTCCCACCAAATAAACCAAAAAGCATCAACTACAAGATGTAATCAACACTACTACTCACACCACAGGTAGCAATCCGAGGTTCTGATACAAGATTGAGCACTAGAGATGAACTAGGGTTTTGAGAGGAGATGGTGCTGATGAAGATGTTGATGAAGATTGGCCTTCCCAATATGAGAGGGTTGTTGGTGATGATGATGGCTTCGATTTCCCCCTCCGGGAGGGAAGTTCCTCTGGCGGAATCGCTCCGCGGAGGGAAAAGTGCTCCTGCCCAGGTTCCGCCTCAAGACGACGGTGATTCGTCTTGAAAGTCCTCTCCTGATTTTTTCAGGTTAAAAGAGAATTTATACCACAAGATGGTCACCTGAAGTGGGCCAGGGGGCCCACTAACCACCAAGCCACGCCAGGGGGATGGCGCACCCTCGTGCTTAGTGGGCGCCTCGTAGCCCCCCTCTGGTACTTCTTTGCTCCAGTATTTTTCATGTATTCCAAAATAAATCTTCGTAAAGTTTCAACCCATTTGGAGATGTGTAGAATAGGTATCTTTGACGTAGCTATTTCAGCTCCAGAATTCCATCAGCCAGCATTCTCCTTCTTGATGTAAACCTTGCATATTATGAGAGAAAAGGCATTAAAATTACTCCATGAAGTGGTATAATTCATAAAAACACTATAAATAACAGTAACAAAACATGATGCAAAATGGACATATCACACCTTCCCGATCTCCTTGGTGACCGGGGGAGGTGTGTTGTGCGAGGCGGTTCCGCTCTCCGCCAGGTCGGCTAGCAAGGAGTCCCCCTCCGAAGCTTGATTGGTGGGGAAATCATGTGGCGGCCTAAAATACAAAAAGTATGCCTATTGTCAATAATAAAATCTCTATGCGGAAAGATGTTATGATCTTCAGGTTCGTACCTTTGCACCGGGGGCTTAACCCTAAGGGTCCTTCGAGGAACCCTTTCAAAGTTCTTAGACTCCTCGGTGGAGTCCGGGACATCATCAAATAGGGCCAACTTAGTCGTGTATTGCCCTTTTCGGGCTGTGGGAGCTAGATCTCCCTCGACGTCTTCGAACGCCGCCCTCTTCTTCATGTGGGAGGAGCCGCTCTCCTCCCCACGCTCCTCCCGCTCTCCCTCAAGAGTAGAGGGAACGTGTATATCCTCACATCTAGTGTCCAGAGGTCCTTTTGAATGGAGGCCTCCTCGGGCCTCCTTCTTCTCTCCCTTCTTCTTTTCCTTCTTTTTTGACACCATGTGTGGCTTTTCGACCAGCATGACCGTTCACAAAGCCGTCCTCGGGCCCTTGGGCAAGGGTGACGGGCAGTTGATCCGCTTGGACTTCTCCAGCCAGATATACGAAAGTGGAGAAAAAGGGGAGTGAGAGCCTTGTTAAAAGGGAAAAATCTGAACACATACAATGGAATTTTACCTGTCCGGGAGAGTTCGTTGTGTCGATGCCGATGTCTTCCGCCTCGGCTGGCCAATTCTTCTACGGCTTGAACAACACCTTCCACAACCTTTTGTGGGTGGTGCTGAAGAAGTATTACACAGTAACCGGGCCTTCCGGACTATAAGACAACATAGCGGAAGCCCATTGTTGACAAGGGAGGAAGCGACGGTGTAGCATGACCTGAACCACGTTGGTCAGCTCAATTTTCTTCTTCACGAGGATAGAGACGCATCTTTGAAGTGCCTCCACCTCCGCAGCTTCCCCCAATCGAGCACCTTCTCCGTCCACGACACTAGTCTGGTGGGAGGTACGGATCTAAATCTGAGGGGTACTGCCCACCCCGCGTCGTGTGGCTCGGTGATGTAGAACCACTCCTTCTGCTAGGACTTGACGGTATCTATGAAAGAACCGTTCGACCATTGAACCAGGGGAAGTTTGCCGGCCATTACTCCTCCGTAGTCTGCCTGCTCGCCGCTAACTACCTTCGGCAAGACGTTGAACACACTCAACCAGAAGCCGAAGTGGGGTTGGACCCGTAGAAAGGCCTCACACACAGTGATGACAGCACAAATATGCATAAAAGAATTCGGGGGGGGGGGGAGGTCATGGAAATCCAACCCGTAGTAAAGCCTCGAACCCCTCACGAAGGGGTGGAGGGGGAAGCTGAGGCCCCACAGGAAGTGAGGAATGAACACCACCATCTTCTCTTCCTTAGGCATAGGGTGACCTGGCCCTTCTCCGGAGCGCAATGAACAATGTTCGCCAACAAATAGCCGACGTGCTTCAACTCCAAAATGTCGTTGTTGGTGACACAGAAGGCCTCCCACTTGCCTTTCGAACCCGAATCGTTCATGGCCAAATTGAGGAAAGGTTCGAAAAGATTGGGAAGAGGATGAATCTTGGAAGCTTGGAGCTCAGAGGATTAGGGAGGGCGATGTCGATGTGAGATCTCAGAAGAGTGTGGAGGCTATGGTAACAAGTTCCTTTTTATAAGTCGTTGTAATACCAAAAGCCCCTGTGTTGTGCCGCAAACCTTGCCACTTCCCAATAAATCGTGCAATTATGCACTCGTGGGATAGCCCAAATCATAAACCATATCCCCTAAAAAGTGAGGCACGATCTCCGTATTGATGAAATGTGCCAATAAAAAGACTACCTCGAACCGCAGATTGAGTTTTTATAACTGGTTAGTGGTTATGACCGGCCGCAACCTTTTGCTAGAAAGTTATGTTCACACTTGAACGGTTGGCCTTCGAGGCTAAGTTACATATATTGTTCGGAAACAGGGATGTCATCGGTGGCCGAACTATTATGAGTCGAGTATAAGTGGGGGGGGGGAGGAGGAACTCGCCGTGCAAGCCGAAGACCTTGAACGCAAGGAGCTGTTGGGAATCAAGACTACGACATTGGAGGCAAGTTCGGGGGCTACTGAGTGAGTCCGGGACTAAGGGGTGCTTAGGCCACTGACCTATTTTTACGGGCCGGACTCATGGGCCGCTCTTGATTATCATTGAAGGCCGAATTACAAGACGACGCCGTATCGAGAAAAGATTCTTCCGAAGCCTTGATGTACGCTCCAAGCCAATAAGATGATAATATCGACATGATTATTCCTTGGTGTAACCGACATTATAGACTCCTAGTATCCATGATATCTATATAAACCAGATGGTTTTAGTCCGTAAGACAGATTAAGATCATGTAACACCAACATTATGTAATTGCTTCCCAAGTTGTTTGAACGTGTTACTAGATTTGTAACACCGAATCCCACTTTCAAAGTTTCAATTCATCAACTTCCTTCGATCATGTATACATAACTGACAAGCAAGCAACTGCATTACACAGTAATGCTAGTTACAACAGAAGTACTGAATGTTCGAGAAGAAGAATACAGATAAAATTTAAAAAGTGAGATGAGACGAGTTTAGATCTTTCCAACTAATTGAGCTATAGAGCCCTAACTCCCTAAGCCATGTGAAGCTGGCTCCTGATCGAGATGGTTTTCTTGACCGTGGAGCTGGTGGTGCACCTCCTGACTGGCTGCATCATCTTGGGCGCCTGCACCAACTTCGTCCTACGCCGCCGTTTGGCATCCTCTGCTTCTTGGTAAGATTGGTGGAACTTGCGTTTTGCGGCTGCCATCTTCTCCTCGTAGCAGAGCCCAGCACGGTCACCGGCGACGAGGTCGGACGAGTTCTTGCTGATTCCCACCGTCTTCATGACGATGTCAGAATTGGCGGAGACATGTTGCTGCTGATTTACGGCGACCTCCTTTGTCTGCAGCATGTTGATGTTGTCAATCTTGTGCAGAGCGTCTCGGACCTTGGCAAGGTCGTCCTGCATCGATGACCTCCACCCGCTTACGATGCCCCTGGCCAGGCCGCGGACGCGCTCCGACTCGTGCCTCCGCAGCGCGCAGACAGACTTGGCGAGGTCTGTGGAAACCAACATGTTGGGAACCACGGGAATCAGTCGCAGCGTCTCCAGGGACTCCACCATGTGGTCGTCGAGAATCCCGCAGAGGCGCTCCGCCTGATCGTCGTCCGCGGCGTCGCAGAGCTGCTCCACGATGTCGCCCCTGGCGCGCCGGAGCTCGTCGGAGGGCTTGATGGCGACATCCACACAGTCGAAGGCGCGGAAGAAACGCTTCCATCGGCGGAGCGGGCTGGTCTGCGTGGAAGCGGCCATGGCGTGGCGGCGAACGCGAGCTCTTTTCTCCTCCTCTGTATGATCTAGCGGTGGTGTAGGCAGAAGGTTGGGCATCAAGGAAAGCGATGAATTCTTTGGTGGATGTAGTACGCTTATATAGATTTTGTTGTGGAAGTCGAGCTCCACTCCAATTCGGATCAAGGAATCCGAGTTCAACATGGACTGATGGACACATGGGCAGACGCGTGAATCAGCCAGGATGAGTTTCGAAAATGACACGGCCTGTTCCAGCATCACGGGCAAACTGAATCGCCTGCAGACAAGCAAAAGCTGTTTTGAACCGTACTTCGAGTATTCTAATTGTTTCAATTATTTCCAATTTTTTTTTTTTTTTGAAAAGGAGGATGAGCCCCCGGCCTCTGCATAATGATGATGCATGCAGCCATTTTATTTAATCGCAAAGGTTGAACCGTAGTGCAAGGTACATAAACAGCCAGAAGTCTACCGAAAAAGAAAAATAAATACATGCCAATATGGGCTAAATCAAGCTCAGACTAAGATGCCTATACACCTAGCCTGTTAGTGTGCAGCCATCCATATCGGTTGAAGATAGCCCGCGCTGCCGTCTCCCACCGGTTGTACCCAATAGCCAAACGATTCCTGAACTCCGGAGGCGTGAGTAACAACCACGTACGGATCAAGGAGGTTGCTCTGTATATGACCTGTAAGAAGTTGTTGAATCTATTATTGTTAAAAATCATATCATTCCTGCTATTCCAAATAGCCCATAATAAAGCGCATGATCCAATCCTAATTTGCTTGGCTATATTGTCTTGCACTCTATTAAGCCACGTCCCAAATAACATGTTCATACTTAATGGAGTATTAATATTAAAAGCTATATGAATAGTGCGCCATAAAAGTCTAGCCAATGGACAATCGAGAAAGAGGTGTTTTATCGTTTCATTGTTATCACAGAAGCAACATCTAGGGTTACCCACCCATCTTCTTTTAATCAAACTATCTTTCGTGAGTATGACCCCTTTGTGAAGAAACCACATAAAAATCTTAATTTTTAGTGGTACTTTAATTTTCCAAATATGTGAAGAGGTAGGAATTGTTCCGGTATTAATGGTGTGTGTACATCGATTTCACTGTAAAACTACCACTTGTAGTTAACTTCCAGTGAATTTTGTCTGGTTGGTCAGATAGCTGTACATTCATAAGCCTTCTTACCAAGTGTAACCAATAATCCCATCTTTCTCCTAGCAGTGACCTCCTGAATTGAATATTCAGGGGGTTGTCTGCATAACTGTAGCGACATAATCCTGTTTACGCCGTACAATATTATATAATACCGGATACTGCGCAGATAGTGGTGTATCTCCCAACCACGTATCCTCCCAAAATCTGGTCGTGGTACCATCGCCTATGTGAAACTTCACCATACGGAAAAAGCATTGTTTTATCTTCATTAACCCTTTCCAAAACGGTGAATCCGTGCGTTTCACTGTCACTTGTGCCAGAGTTTTGGTTTGTAGGTACTTATTACGCAAAATTTGCACCCATATTCCTTCCGTCTCCACTGAAAGTCTATAAATCCATTTGCTTAATAAGCACATGTTTTTCACCTGTAGGTTTTCTATTCCTAACCCTCCCTGATCCTTCGGCCTGCACATCATGTCCCATTTGGCAAGCCTATATTTCTTCTTACTTTCATCACTTTGCCAAAAAAATCTAGATCTGTAAAAATCTAGTCTTTTTCGTACCCCTACAGGTATCTCGAAAAAAGATAGGAGGAACATTGGTAAACTTGTTAACACTGAGTTAATAAGCACTAGCCGGCCCCCATATGACATAAGTTTGCTCTTCCAGCAACTTAGTCTTTTCTCAAAACGATCCTCAATGCTTTTCCATTCTTTATTTGTAAGTTTTCTGTGGTGAATAGGTATACCCAAATAAGAAAATGGCAACGATCCCATCTCGCAACCGAATAATTGTTTGTAGGATTCTTGTTCCTCCTTGGCTTTACCAAAACAGAACAATTCGCTTTTCTTAAAATTAATCTTTAGCCCCGAGAGTTGTTCAAACAGGCACAGTATAAGTTTCATATTCCTAGCTTTGGCTATGTCATGCTCCATAAAAATGATTGTATCATCCGCGTATTGTAAGATGGACACTCCTCCATCCACCAAATGTGGAATCAGTCCCCCAATAAGTGCCTTCTCCTTGGCTCTATTTATTAGGATCGTCAACATATCAGCAATTATGTTGAATAGAATTAGGGACATAGCATCTCCCTGTCTTAATCCTTTGTAGGTTTGAAAATAATGACCCATGTCATCGTTAATCTTTATCCCTACACTACCTTTCTGGATAAAGGTCTCAACCTGTTTCCTCCAGGCTTCATTGAACCCTTTCATTCGCATCGCTTGCTGTAGAAAAGGCCATTTCACTTTGTCATATGCTTTCTCAAAATCCACTTTAAAAACTACTCCATCTAGTTTCTTAGAGTGTATTTCGTGTAACGTTTCATGCAGTACGACAACCCCTTCCAGGATGTGTCTACCTGGCATGAACGCTGTTTGAGTTTCTTGAACAACCGAATGTGCTATCTGTGCCAATCTATTCGTTGCAACCTTTGTGAATATTTTGAAACTGACATTTAGCAAACAAATTGGCCTAAATTGCTCAATTCGAATGGCTCCTTCTTTCTTTGGTAGTAAAGTTATGGAGCCAAAGTTTAAGTGAAATAAATGGAGCTGCCCGTTAAATAAATCATGAAACATGGACATAAGGTCATCTTTTATGATGTGCCAGCAGCGTTTGTAAAACTCAATTGGAAACCCATCTGGTCCAGGGGCTTTGTTCTGTTTCATTTGCATAATTGCATCAAACACCTCTTTCTCAGTAAACGGAGCTGAAAGGACCCCATTCTCATCGTCATTGAGTTGAGGTATATCCTCTGTAGCAGTTTCATCTAATGTTACAGAGTTCACTTCGGGAGTACCAAATAATTTTTTGTAATAGTTTGAGATATACAATTTTAGGTTCTCATGCCCAATAATTGTAGCCTCATCCTGTTCAAGTTGCAATATTTTCTTCTTTCTACGTTTGCCATTGGCTATCATATGAAAAAATTGTGTGTTATCATCCCCATGGACGACCGCGGACACCTTAGCTCTTAATGCCCACTTAATCTCTTCCTCTCGAAGTAACTTCCGAAGCTTCTCTTCTGCCTCAGATTTACTACTCCTATCCGCAATATTTAGCGGTGCAATCTCAGCTTTCAATTCCAAACTATTGATAAGCTGAATCAATTCTTATTTTTGAATTCTATAATGCCCACTTTGGTTCTTTGCCCAACCACGTAAAAATTGTCGCAAATGTCTGATTTTACTTTGCCATCTTTGCACATTAGAAATTCCCCCAATTCCTTTGTCCCATTCAGCCGCTATAAGGTCTATAAATCCTTCTCTTTCAAACCACCCTAGTTCGAAAGAGAAGATATTTTTGTTTCCCACATGTGTTGCCTCCCCCGAGTCAACCAACAGTGGTGTGTGATCAGAAATAGCGCGCTGCAAAGCTTGGACCGTGACGAGCGGAAATTTCTGTTCCCACTCCACACTAGTCAAAACCCTATCCAACTTCTCATATGTTGGGTTGGGTAAATTGTTCGCCCAAGTATATTGTCTCCCGGTTAGATCAATTTCCCTTAAATTAAGGCTCTCAATAATCATATTAAACATGTATGACCACCTAGCATCAAAATTATTATTATTATTCTCCTCTCTCCTTCTAATGATGTTGAAATCTCCCCCTACTAAAATGGGTAATTCCTCATTTCCGCAGATCCTCACTAGATCTGATAGAAATTCTGTTTTAAGCTCCTGTTGAGCAGCTCCATAAACTGCAACAAGAGCCCAATGAAACCCATCAATTTTCGACCTCACACGAAATTTGACGGTAAACTCACCATACAAGGAGCTCTAGCGTATCACATTTGACCCCTAGGAGAATCCCACCGGATCGCCCCTGTGGTGGAAGGCAGTGCCAATCAAAAACTACACCCCCTGAAATGTTCCTTAGAAACTGTGGATTGAAGTTATCCCTGCCCGTTTCTAGTAAGGCCATAAAATCCAATTTATGCTGAATTGATGTTTCTGAAAGAAATCTCCTCTTAGCCAAGTCTGCAAGACCTCTGCTATTCCAAAAAATTCCTCTCATGATTCATCATAATTTTTTTCTTTTGTTTGACGCGCGCGCTTCTGCGTACTGCGGACACAGGGTAAATTTTTCTCTTCCATGGTCTCCTAGGTTTATTACTCATTGTCTCTAATGTTTCAGTCTCATGTGTTGATTTTGGAGAAAACAATGATTCCAAAGGTGCCACATACCCCTGTGAAATCATATCTTCCTCCTCCTCCTCCCCGGCGTTCTCCGACCCGGGGATAAGGTCCTCACACATACTTTGAAGATTCGAAATACCTAGGTTGTTAATCTCCATATCATTCATTGGTTTTAGCGCTGCCATATTCCTCATAATCTCTATAGCTCTATCTGTTTCTAGATCTAGGAGGTCATTAATAGAATCCGCAATCTGTTTTTTAGAATTACCCAGAGAAATCCCAATACTATTAGCTTTATCTAAAATCTCATGTTCAGAAAAATGCAAAAGGGAGTTACGAGTATCAAAGGATGTACCTATTGTTCCTTCGACATCTCGAAGCTTGGTCGCTCTCATGGCCCTCCCCAGCTGCAAATCATCAACATCGGCCTGTCCTTGAATTCGTTGGCTAACACATCTGTCAGCCGTGTTCGGATCCGGAATTCCTCCATAAGCAATCATGTCCTCGGTGGTGACAGTACTCGGAACTTGACCTCCTGTCATTGTCCAAGATGGTGCCTTCTTAGTGCCACTAAAGTTGTGTTCCTGGTTTTGATGTTCTATGACGTTTGGTGTAACACTCCGCCCATGTACTGTAGGAGTGTTTTGCATATTTGCTAGTTTCTCATGTGTTGACAGAATCTGTGTATGCGATGAGACTGCATGCAGGTGCTTGCCATCCTGATTAGCTGCAGCTCCATCAGATGCCAAACCGGCCACATGTATTTGTTCCACTGAACTATATTCCGCTGCTTGAACAACTGGCTGTTGTGCCGCTCTCATCAGTATCTCCGACACAGGCGCCTGACTATCCCGAACACATTCCTCCGCCCTGGTCCGAGAAGCAGTTGTCGTCATAGAAGATGAATTAGCTACGAGTACAAGATCATCTAGCGACTCTGCGCTTTTGATGTCGACTCTGTCTGTACTATCTCGAGAGCACTCCTCCTCCCTGGTACTAGCAGCAGTTGGCGTCATAGAGGATGAGTTAGGTATGAATGGAATATCATCTAGCGACTCTTCGCTTTCGATGTCGACTCTGTCTCCCCATAAGCGAGTTGGTGCTGATTTCGCTTGAAAAGAACCAAACCGCAAGGAGTGTAAAGAAATCGAACTGATCCCCGGTCCTCTAGGCGTATGGAACCCAGTTTTTTGATTGTTCTGCTCTTTTGGGGGTGGTGTTTTATCCTCCGTCCCTTTAGGTAGTTCCTTCTCCCTATTCCCATCCCCTTCTCCATCATCTGTCCTGTCTACGTCCATCTTTTTATCATCCAAATCTTCCCCAGACTCTTCCTCCAGGTCGATCTGCAAATCATAAACCGACCCCTCGTATGTCCACGGAACCTCGTCAGGTATATATTCCACATGAAGCACTTGCACCCGCAGCCTTGCAATGCCATGTGACCGAGTGAATGCCATATCAACTTGCACTGTTTTTCCTATCAAGGAACCCAAGCTCCATACCAGGAGAAAATCATTGATCGCCTCCTCTAGTACACCCGAAAGTCTGACCCAAATTTGGCTCATTTTCCTACCCTTGATTGTTGGTTTTTTACATTCGTCAAATTCCAAAAGACACTTACTTCCAGGCACCTTACTAAAACCAAACTTCAGCAGCCTATCCAAATCCTCTCTTCTTGGAAATTCAACCATGTATGTGTTCTCTTCAATGGCTATAGGGACCCATTGAAATGATTCTGACACAAGTCGTTTGAGTTGCTGAGCCACCTCGTCTGCAGTCAAACTCCCATGTGATACTTTTACCACACCATTTGTTGAGATTCCGGATATCCTTTTCTGCGAGACAACATGTGGCGTCTCAAAAAACATAAGCCTGTTATCACTGTAACCATAAATCGCCACCGTTGGCTTAGCTGCCAATAACAAGGGACAATTTTGCGTCGTATGTGCTGGTTTCAAGCATATCTCACATAATAACGTCGTGCAGTCCGAAGCAAAGTGCCCTGGTTCACCACATCTGAAGCAACACATCTTTTCTTTCTTCCTAGCTATTTTGTTTGCCCGTACCTGTACATTAGCATCACTATCTTTTTCACTGCCTGCATCTGAATTTTCATTTGTAGGAACCTTGATCTCAGCAAGAGCCTTCACCGCCGCCGTTGCTGCCTCTGTCAACGTAACAACTTGGTTCTCTGCCTTGGATTCAGTCCCATCTCGTCTGGTTGTGTTGGCTGAATTAGTTGATGCGACATCATTTGAGTTCCGAGGAGGAAAATTCCGGCCTGAATTTCTTCCTCCTCCTCCACGCCCAGGCACGGGTCTATACCTAAATTGCGGTCCCGTAGCTCCTTGCACAAAATTGCCGACTGGCGGGTTGAAGCCCCGGTTTTGCCATCGGTTGGAATCATAGCCACGACCTGAATTACTGGAAGCCCCGAACTCAAATCTGCTATTATCAAAACTCCTATTTCCACCAGCCCTGTGATTAAACCTGTCATCTATACCGCGACCCGCCGCAGGCCCAAAACCTCTGTCTGGTTGTCTGAAACCCTGCTGCCGATCTCCTTGCGTGCTCCCACCTCCACGTCCAGCACCACCTGCACCACCTGTAGCAACAGCTATAGGACCGTGGGGCTGTCCCGTCGCCTCGCGAGAGTCGAGTTCGCTGCCTCGCTGCGGCTCACCAGCGGACTTGGCCGGCGGTAGAGGAGCACCTCGACCCGCCATGTCCACAGCGCCGCCAGAGACGCAGATCCGCCGAGCTTTGCCGTGCCGTATAGGAAATCCTGGGACAGCGCTACCTATGCGTACCCTAGAAGGGATAAGCAAGTTGCTGCCCAATATTTGTTGGTTAACAATACGTACAAGCCCAACATGGCTGTTTGTACGTACATGCCACGTCTTATCTACCTGGGACTCTACCTGGGCCATATACCCAGGCTCTTTTGAGTCCAACTCGATAATACTGTCAACCTTTGGCCCGCTTTGTTTAACCAGGTCATTCAAACGCGCTTTACGTATTTCCCGGCTCGTCGGCTTGTCGACGACGGCCGGTAACTGAACCATGTGTTTTGGACCCTTCTTCTTCCTCCTAGGCAGCACCGTAGTCCAGGAATCAGAGGAAATAAGATCTGAAACCCGCAATGGTTCCAGGGATACCTTGGGCAGTGGACCTATCCAAGGTTTAATCAACCTTTTCTGCTTTTGATGAACGTCCCCTACTCTCTTCTTAGCCGGCTTAGCAGAAAGTTTAATACCTAGGGGGCATCAAACGAGGATGTTCAAACTGCCCATGCTTCGTGCTCAAGACTCAAGAGCCAGGACTTCACAGTTTTGCAGGAATTACCTGAGCATGTCAAGGCTGATTTGTTCAATGTGCTTCCATTACATAGGTCAATAGATCCTACACGCCACACTTCAAATGTTACTGAAAATAAATCTCTGAAGAATGTTAATGTTACTGAAAAGATTTATCATTTGTCCAACATATATGTAGTTTGATATCCAGAAACAGCAAGAGGACAATTCTGGTAATTTTGATCAAAACTGACAAGTCTGAATGTGGACAAGAGAACTCATCAAAACTGTACAAGCAGTGATTTGTTGTTTGCTTAGGTGTGTGCCGAATTATAAATCGACACAGACACATCTTCCTCAACATGACGAGCAATTCCTTTCCAAATTTTCTGCAGATTTTTAACACTACAAATCTCGCTATCAATTTATCAACTTCTTCTGATCACGCACTGAACATTCTTCAATTTATCAACAGAGCGAGATGTAAAAGGAGAGCAGAGCGAGATGTCTATTGCTCAGATGCGCGCAGAATTACATAATTCGATGCCAACACATCTTTCCCAACTTGGACTGCAACTTCTTTTACAATTAAATCAGATTTCAGCAGGACTGCAAACACATCTTGGCAGATTTGTAACACTAAATCTCGCTTTCAATTAATCAACTTCTTCCGATCACGTACAGAACATGCATACGAGCTACGAGCGCTAGTTGCAACTCCAGTATGCCGTGTTCGAGTCTTGACTAGAACCCTATGCCATGTGAAGCTGCGCCCTGACCGCGAAAGTCTTCTTGACCATAGAGCTGGTGCACCGCCTGATTGGCTGCATCTGAGCGGGCGGCGCCTGCACCAACTGCGTCCTGCGCCGCCGTTTCGCGTCCTCTGCTTCCTGGTAACCTTGGCGGAGCTTTCGCTTCGCGGCTTCCATCTTGTCCTCCCAGCTGAGCACAGCACGGTCACCGTCGACGAAGCCGGAGGCAGGATCGGACGCCTTCTTGACGATTTCCACCGTCTTCTTGGCCAAAGGCTCGGCGGCGAGCTTGGGAGGTCGCTTCGTCTCCGCGTTAGGGTTGGCGGAGACATCCTGATGCTGGCCGGCAGCCGCCTTGGGCTGCGGCAGGTTCTTGATGGGCATGGCTGGTGTGATCTCAGCGACGTCGTCCTCCCACCCGCTCACGATGCCGCGCGCGAGGAGGCGGACGCGCTCCGAGTCGTGCTCCCGCAGCGCGCGCACAGCCTCGGCGAGTTCCTTGGAGATGGGCGCCTCCGGCACCAGCCTGAGCGTCTCGAGAGACTCTGCCATGACGTCGTCGAGAATCCCGCAGAGACGCTCCGCCTCGTCGTCGTCGTCGGCGCTGCAGAGCCGTCCCAACAGGTCTCCCCTCGCGCGCCGGAACACGTGGCGTGAAAACTGGCCTGGGTCGACGGCCTCGATGGCGTCGTCCACGGCGTCGAAGGCGACGTAGAATGTGTTCCACCGGCGAAGCATCTGCCCGGCCATGGCGATGGCTTTTCGGCGAGCTCCTGATCTCCTGTGAATCTGTGATCGATTTGGGAATAGATGGGGAAGTGGGGAGGATGGGATGGAGCATTGGGAAACGAAGAATTGATGAGCTTATATCTTCCGGTGACCGCACTCCAGTCGGACGCACGCGAGCATAGCACCGCTCCTGGTCGAATTCGGAAGCGCGTTTCGCTCCAGTCGGAAGGAATCCGATTTAACAGCGGCAAACGCGTATCATGCGTTGCGCGCGCATATGCACGGCCACTCCGCGCAACGGGAGCACCGACGACCACGAGCTGACGCGCGTGCTCGGGAAGGGTGGCTTCGGTGTTGTCGTCAAGGTGCGCCACCGCGCCACCGGCGTGGACGTCGCCCTGAAATGCCTCACCCGCTCTTCCGACGACGGCAGCGGCAAGAGGAGGCGCCGCGCCCACGTGCTCCACCGCGACCTGCCGCGTGAGGCGTGCTACCTCGCGGCCACCCCTTCGTTGTCGGCTTGCAGGGCAGTGCAGCCTCGTCCTGGGTGGCCTGCGTGGTCGCGTCCCCCCGAGCCTTGGTCGCGTCCTGCGTGGTCGCCGCCAGCCATTCGTTGAGGAGGAGACGCGCCGCGTCATGCGGCAGCTCCTGAGCGGGAACATCATCCAGCGAGACATCAAGCCCGGGAACATCCTTGTCGACGGCAAGGGCGTGGTGAAGATAAGAGACCTCGGGCTGGCCATTTCCACGGCGAGCGCGACGGCGTCGTGACTGCGGCCTGGCCGGCACGCTCTCGTACATGGCCCCCGAGATGCTCCTGGGGAAGCCGGACTACGATGAGCTCGTGGATGCCCGGTCGCTCGGTTGCGTCATGGCGGAGCTGCTCGCCGGCGAGCGACTGCTCCCTGACCACCGCGCGACCCACCAGTTACTCAGAATCTCCCGCGTGCTCGGGGTCCATGCCGCTCGCCGCCGTCGGACAGATGCCGTCGACCCGCCGAGAAGTCAGCCGACTGCGCGAGCTGTTCCGGGAGGAGCGCCTGTCGCACGACGGGTTCGAGGTCTTAGTGTTTTATACGCGTCCCCGGCGAGCGTCTGCCGGCGGCCATGGCGCTCCAATGCCCCTGGTTCGCTCGCACCACCAACGTTCTGGTTTCTGCTGCGTAGGATACGTGCTCTACCACATTACGAAGATTATTTGTTTGCAATGTAATTTACTGTCAGCGAACACCTTGTAAGCATGCTTCAAATCCAGACAGAACTTGCTGGTGTAATGCCTGATCTCCCTTTGCAACTAAATGAGCTGACAGCAATTTTAAGAATGACAATTTCTCAGATAATTTCATAACCCCTTAAACTATGGCGGCTGCTAGAAATCATCCACCTAGCCTGCCCCATCGGATGGACCACGTCAGGATCACACCGTCCTAACATGTTCAGTCTTCTAGTCTAGCAATTACAATTGCCACCGATGCTTATGCAGCAGCAGCGTCGCTGGTCAGTTCACAGTAAAACGCTCACAAGCTCGCCACACAATGGCCATGGCTGCAGCGTTGCCACCATCCCATCAAGTCTTGGAATGTAACTATTTATTCCTCAATATCGAATCCACACACCCTCGGTCTTTGTGGATACAGCCATTTGCTAAGCAGACATATGTTTTTTACTTCTAAATTTTCAATGCCCAAACCCCCTGGTCTTTTGGTCTACATATAATATCTCAACGTGTCAACCTGTATTTCTTCTTAGCCTCATCACTTTGCCAAAAGAAACACGATCTGTAAAAACCTAGTCTTTTTCGTATCCCTACTGGTACTTCAAAGAAAGACAAGAGGAACATGGACAGACTTGTTAACACTGAGTTTATTAATACCAGCCTTCCTCCATATGACATAAGCTTTCCCTTCCAGCAACTTAATTTTTTCTCAAATCTATCTTCAATACATTTTCATTCCTTATTCGTCAATGATCCCTAAATAGCTAAACGGTAGTGATCCCATTTCACATCCAAATAGCTGCTTGTAAGCATTTTGCTCCTCTTTTGCCTTCCCAAAGCAGAAAAGTTCGCTTTTGTTGAAATTAATTTTCAGCCCCGAAAGTTGTTCAAATGAGCACAAAAGTAGTTTCATATTCCTCGCTTTAGCCATATCGTGTTCCATGAAAATTATCGTATCATCCGCATATTACAGTATAGATACGCCCCCCTCTACCAGATGTGGAATAAGGCCTCCCACTTGGCCCTTTTCTTTGGCCCGAGCAATGAGTATTGTCAACATGTCTTCTACACTGTTGAACAAAACTGGGGACATGGAATCACCTTGCCTTAATCCCTTTTGTGTTGAAAAAGATGTCCAATGTCATTAACTTTAACCCACACACTGCCTTTTTCAATGAAAGTATCAACCTGTTCTCTCCATCTTTCCTTGAATCCTTTCATACGTAAGGCCTGTTGAAGAAATGTCCTTATGACTTTATCATAGGCTTTCTCGAAAATCACTTTAAAGCTAACCCCATCTAGTTTCTTTTGTATGAATTCCGTGCAGCGTTTCATGCAGGACAACAACATCCTCTAAGATGTGTCTCCTAGGCATAAACGCCGTCTGCATTGGTTGGACTACTGAATGAGCTATCTTCGTCAACCTATTCGTGCCAACCTTTGTTAAAAAATTGAAGCCGACATTGAGCAAACATACCGGTCTGAACTGCTCGATGCGTACAGCCTCCGCCTTCTTTGGCAACAACGTGATTGTTCCAAAGTTAAGATGGGATGCGTATAGCCTCCGCCTTCTTTGGCAACAACGTGATTGTTCCAAAGTTAAGATGGAATAGCTGTAAGTGGCCATTAAATAAATCCTGGAACACAGGCATCAAATCCCCTTTAATGACATGCCAACATTTTTTATAAAATTCCGCGGGAAACCCTTCCGGCCCCGGAGCCTTATTTTGTTTCATTTGTGCTATTGAGTCGTACACCTCCTTCTCGGTAAATGGGGCTGATAGCACCTCATTCTCATCCGAATTGAGTTGAGGTATATCATGAGTTGTGTTTTCATCCAAAGAGACCCAAGTCTCCTCTGGTGCACCAAATAATTTCTTGTAATATTCAGAGATATATAGTTTTAAATTCTCATGACCTACTATTGTTTCTTCATCTTGCTCAAGAGGGTTATTTTTTTTCTTTCGATGTTTGCCATTTGCAATCATGTGAAAGAATTATGTGTTATCGTCCCCATGAACCACCTTTGTCACCTTAGCTCGAAGTGCCCATTTCATTTCCTCTTCTCTCAATAATTTTTGCAATCTCTTCTCAGCTTCAATCTTGTTATTCCTATCAGCCAGATTGAGCTGAGTAGACTCAGCTTTCACATTTAATTCATCAATCAAATGAATGAGTCTTTCTTTTTCCCTTTTATATATACCGCTCTGATTTTTCGCCCATCTTCTCAAGAACTGGCATAAGTTTCAGATTTTGTTTTGCCATCTTTCTATATTCGTAGATCCACCCGAATCCCTAGCCCATTCGTTAGCTATGAGATCCATGAATCCTTCTCTTTCAAACTAACTTAGCTCAAAAGAGAAGAAAAAAATCTATTCCCGCATAGTTGGCATCCCCTGAGTCAACTATGAGAGGTGTGTGATCTGAGATTGATCTTTGTAAAGCCGTACTGAAAGCAGCGGGTACTTATGTTCCCACTCGACACTGGTCAGTACCCGGTCCAACTTCTCATATGTTGACACCGGTAGTGAGTTCGCCCATGTGAATTGTCTACCAGTGAGGTCAATCTCCCTCAAATCGAGACTCTCAATAACCATGTTGAACATAAGTGTCCACCGTGCGTCGAAGTTATCATTGTTTTTTTCATCTTGTCTTCTAATGATATTAAAGTCTCCCCCACTATAATTGGCAGTCTTTCATCTCCACAAATTCTTACTAGATCGACGAGAAAATCAGATTTGAGCTCCGGTTGCGCCGCCCCATATACGGCCACCAGAGCCCATCTGAAACCATCAAGTTTCGACCTCACACGAAATTTGACTGAGAACTCGCCATAAACCACACGCATCACCTCTAAAGTTTCACACTGAACCCCAAGTAAGATTCCACCAGATCTACCCCTTGGTGGCAAGCACTGCCAATCAAAATTCACTCCTCCTGATAGAGTATTTAGGAATTGCGGTGTGAAATTATCTCTGCACGTTTCTTGTAATGCCATAAAGTCAAGCTTATATTCTAGTGATGCCTCTCGAAGAAACCTTCTTTTAGCCAAGTCTGATAGACCTCTGCTATTTCAAAAGGTTCCTTTCATATTTCATCATGAATTTTTTTTTCTTTTGTTTCACTCTCGCACTTCTCCTAACCTCCCATTTAGGGAAAACCTTCCTTTTCCAAGGTCTCTTTGGTTTGTCCTGAATTATTTCTGTTTTGCTCTATGAAGTAATTGCATGTGGATGACAACTGTCAATCAAAGGTGTCATATACCCCTCCGATCTCATGTCATCTACATCCTCCTCATCTCCCTCTAAGTGCAATAAATTCTCACATAAATTTTGTAATTATGTGCCTCCTAATTTTGTAATTCCAATGCCTTAGTAGTACTGTAGCTTCCCTAACTAAGAATAGCAACCTCGGATTCCAATGCCTTAGGAGTATTGTAGCCTCTCTAACATCCCTTGTGTATGTTCAAGAATCCAGTTCCGTAACATACACAAGGGATGTTAGAGAAGCTACAGGAACCTAACTTTCCTTATGTTAATTCATACAATAAAGGTTAAAATAATTTAAATTAATTTTTAATTTGCAGATCTAATATGTACATTCATAGTAATTACATACAAACAAGTTGATGGTGGAATAAAATTGATTTTGGATTTTTTTTTATCTACAGTAATTAC
Source organism: Hordeum vulgare subsp. vulgare (assembly GCF_904849725.1). Lineage (NCBI taxonomy): Eukaryota > Viridiplantae > Streptophyta > Magnoliopsida > Poales > Poaceae > Hordeum > Hordeum vulgare. The sequence goes on along the minus strand of NC_058524.1, from coordinate 577,125,272 downwards.
CAAAAGTAAACAACCTGCTAGTAGTCTCTAACATTCCTTCTTCATTTTACAATAGACAAGCATCGTAGCACCGTGACTTTTCTTCTCTAAATTAGAGGATCCGGATCGGTATGTTAGAGGATCCAGTTCCCAGCATTCCCAGATACCGATGTCACGGATCCTAACATGATAGCTAAGAACAGTGTCAGTTTAGTAAGAGTAACAACTTTGACATTCAAAACTAACACCTGCGATCGTTTTGTGTGGGTTAGGATACACAATGGGAAGGATGCACATGCCCTAACATATGGATTAGAATGTTGATTGCTTAATATGTGTGATAAAAAGGAGACATTACTGTTGAGTACAGGCTGCTCTTTTGACACAGGAGAACAGGAACATCGATCAAACTTAGAAATTCTATTGACAGGAGATATTAATTGATTTGGTAACTCAAGTACCGCATCAACTAATTAATTGGTATACTCGTCAATAGAATTTGCAGACCATGCCGCCGTCACTGATCCTTAGGCCGTGCTTGCAGCATGTAGTCCGGCTACGTACTTGCTCAGTAGTCATGATAGGATTCACACGTGGTGATACATGTGTCGCCGATGGTGACCATGATTGAACTGTGGCGAGCGCATGCGACCGTCCACTCGCCGATGTGTTCCATTAACCAGTTTGACGAGCCTGTCTCTTGCCCTGACGACGTATGGTATGCCTTCGCCTTGCAGCATCAGGAGGGCCCTCCGACGATTCTCCCACACTGATCTTGGAGATCCACAGGAACTTCGCTTCTCCTCCACAAATGGCTCCTCTATGAAACACACAGCATCTGCCCCGTCAATGCCTCCCTCTCCTCTCTCTTTTTTTCCACTGTTGACATCCACTAGCCGAAACAGACAGTTGTCATCCAGCAGATGAGCCGGCCCGAGTATCACGCATCGTGCAGAGGCTGACACAAGGGTCGCCGCCTAGAGCCTTGATGCGCCAAGGAGCTTGAATTCCCCAAAGCCTAAGTAACTTGAAAGATTCAGATCCCTGAACATATCCGCTGCGATCCTGTGAAGAAAGCGACAGCTGCATAGGGAGCCTACTTGAATGGCTTCTTCTCTGATATGCTCTGGTTAAATGAGTGTTCCATGTAGTTTACATCAAGGGTTGCCACCGGGATCGTCAGAAGGTCTGGATAGAACTCTGAATCAGGCTCAGTGCACTCATCTGGCATAGTAGCATACACTTGGATGCTTCATTGATAGCTGACATCGAAAAGTAACAAGTGCATTACGAACTTACCAAGAAAACGTATGCACAGATGTTAGGATGAGGGGGCTCTGCCTAGAGTACTCGAGGTCGACAATCATGCGAAATGAAGAGGAAGAAAGCTGCAATGAAGACACCACTAATTATACCTTGACTATCACTCAGTTGGACACCATCTAAGGAGCACTGTACACTTGCTGCAAGGCAGTTGACTCCAAGAATCTTGAACATTTGGAGTGTAGTGACTAGGGTGCTTCTCTTCCAGAGGATAATATTAAGCGTGGGAGCAAGAGAGGCATTCTTTGCTGTCAAGTGTCAAAGGTGAGGCCATGGAAGCAGCCCCAAGCTTTACAAACGGTGTCGGAGCGGGCCATCACTTTGATCGTTCATTTCATCTAACATCTTCAGCAGCTTTTCGCACTGTTTCTCGGCAGCAATCAATGGGCAGCTTCTTGACGCTTTAGCGGAACTGCTAGCTGGTGGAACCAATTGTGATGATGTCCCTGATTTGCTTTTAAATTTGGATGACTGCTATTTTGAGTCAGCTTTCTGCACCAGTTCAGCATTTAGCAGAGCTATATGCCAATATGTTCCTGAAAATTTAGAATTTCCGATAATATATCGTCAAAAGGTGCATAACATATGCCCTAGCTTTTCCACTGGTAATACTAAAGAATCCATAGAAGGAAAACAATAACTAACACAAAAGTAAACACTCTGATCTTAACCAAAGTCAGTTTGGTTATTCATCCCGCTTCCATATTGTAGAAGATAAATACAAGTTTTCACTAATAATCTGAATTAACTGAATGAGTGCATTAACTGTTTTTTTAGGAATTAGCATATGTACATGAAAGGCAAAGTTGTAGTAAGAACTATCAGACAAAAGTCACCAGACAAGTCCAAGGTCAAGTCAATCACTCGCATGAGTTCCGTATTGCTCCTTTCTATGAATCATAGAGAATATATACTGTGTTGTACTAAGAACATCAGATCAAAATCGCCAAACATATTCAAGATGAGGTTGAGCAAAAGCCAGCTTTTCTGGCTGATTTGGTTCGAATTTGCGATGACACTTTACCACTAGTGGTGGGTGGTGATTTTAATATTATCAGGAGAGCTGATGAGAAGAACAATGATAACTTTGATGGCAGATGGCCTTTTATGTTCAACACAATTATAGAGAGTCTCAACCTACGGGAGATCGATCTCTCAGGTAGGAAATTTACTTGGGCCAATTCTCTACCTAATCAAACTTTTGAAAAATTGGACAGGGTACTTACGAGTGTTGACTGGGAACAGAAGTTCCCGTTAGTCACAGTATGTGCACTCCAGAGGGCGATATCTGACCATACACCTCTCCTACTAGATTCTGGCCAGGCCACTCACAAAGGGAAATGTGATGCTTTCTCTTTTGAATCAAGCTGGTTCACACGTGAGGGGTTTGTCGACATGATTTCTAGGGAATGGAACAAGCATGCGGGTGGGAACTCTAGTGTTGATGTCTGGCAAAATAAGATACGTCATCTTAGACAATTTCTGAGAGGTTGGGCTAAGAACATATCTGGGGTCTATCGAGATGAGCAAGATAGACTGCTCAAATTTATAGATACTCTAGATCGTCAGGCAGAAACTCGCATGCTGAATGACCAAGAGAGGACCTTAAAGTACGAGGCTGAACAAAGGGTTCGGATCCTTCTTCGATAAGAGGAAATGAAATGGGCTGTCACAGCAAAAGTTAGGGCAATTGTCCAAGGGGATGATAACACTAATTTTTTTCATTTGATTGCAAATGGCAAACATCGGAAAAAGAGGATTATACAACTTGAGCAAGATGAGGGTACAATAGTAGGTCATGAGAATCTAAAGTTGTACATCACAAACTATTATAAAAGGTTGTTTGGTGCTACGACTCATAGTTTTGTGTCTATGGACGAGCATCAGACCGCGGATATTCCTCAGATCGGACAAGCCGATAATGAGTGTTTATCCGCTCCATTCCTAGAGAAAGAGGTGCTACAGGCAATTCAGGGTATGAAAAACGGTAAAGCGCCGGGGCCAGATGGGTTCCCGGCTGAGTTTTATAAGAGATGTTGGCATATTATTAAGAATGATCTCATGGCAATGTTTCACGATTTGTTCTCCGGTCACTTACAACTCTTTCATCTTAATTTTGGTACCATCACGCTGCTACCAAAAAAAGAGGGTGCTTCGCGTATTGAACAATTTCGCCCCATATGTCTGCTTAATGTTAGCTTCAAAATCTTCACAAAGGTGGGGACAGATAGGTTAACTAAGATGGCACATTCTGTGGTGCAATCTTCGCAGACGGCTTTCATGTCTGGTCGGAATATTCTCGAAGGGGTGGTTGTTCTCCATGAAACCCTTCACGAATTACATTCCAAGAAGCTTGACGGAGTCTTATTTAAGGTAGACTTCGAAAAGGCTTACGACAAAGTCAAATGGTCTTTCTTGCAACAAACTCTGCGCATGAAGGGGTTTTGCGAGATTTGACGAAAGCATATCGATCGTTTTATACGAAAGGGTAGTGTCGGTATTAAAGTGAATGATGATGTTGGTCATTTCTTTCAGACACTAAAGGGTCTTAGGCAGGGAGATCCTATGTCACCTATTTTATTTAACATCGTAGCAGATATGTTAGCGCTCATGATCAGGAGGGCTAATGAAAAAGGGTTAGTAAGGGGACTTGTACCACATCTAGTAGATGGGGGTGTTTCCATCCTACAATATGCGGATGACACAATCCTTTTCATGGAGCATGATCTCAACAAAGCCAGAAACATGAAGTTAATATTATGTTTATTCGAACAGCTATCTGGGCTGAAAATTAACTTCTTTAAAAGTGAACTCTTTTGCTTTGGACACGCAAAAGAAGAACAAATCACTTATAATCAACTATTTGGTTGTGAGAGTGGTTCGCTACCGTTTACGTACTTAGGGATCCCTATTCATCATCGAAAACTATCCATTAAGGAATGGAAGTGCATCGAGGATCGGTTTGAGAAAAAGCTGAGCTGCTGGAAGGGCAAGCTATTATCCTACGGAGGACGATTGGTCTTAGTTAACTCAGTGTTGACAAGTATGCCAATGTTCCTTCTATCCTTTTTCGAAGTACCAGTTGGGGTGCGCAAAAGGTTGGATTTTTACCGATCAAGATTTTTCTGGCAGAGTGATGAGGTCAAGACCAAATATAGGCTGGCTCGATGGGATATTATTTGTAGACCCAAAGATCAGGGAGGGTTGGGGATTGAAAATTTAGAGGTTAAGAACAGGTGGCTGCTCAGCAAGTGGCTGTTCAGGCTATCTGTGGAATCAAAAGGTATGTGGATACAAATTCCGAAGAACAAGTATCTACAGCAAAAAACCTTGGCTCAGGTCACTGTGAGACCTGGAGATTCACCTTTTTGGAAGGGGATCATGAAGACAAAAACAGCCTTTTTTTAACAGAACTAGATTCATCACCGGAAATGGTGAAGCCACTAGATTCTGGGAGGATATCTGGCTAGGTGACGAGCCTCTGGCCCTTCAATATCCGCAGCTGTATCACATTGCCCAACGCAGACAGACAACTGTTGCGGCAGTGTTATGTGAGACGCCTCTCAACATTCAGTTTCGCAGATCCTTGGTAGGAAATAGATGGGTCAGATGGCTACATCTAGTCAGAAGGCTAATGGATGTTAATCTTTCTGATGCTCCGGATAGGATTGTTTGGAAACTCACCTCCAATGGGAAGTTTACCGTCAAATCCATGTATGACCATGTTATTGACAGTTCAGTTATTCCAAAATCCTCACATATTTGGAACGTCAAGGTTCCCCTTAAGTTAAAAATCTTTTTGTGGTTTGTCCACAAAGGAGTTGTTCTAACTAAGGATAACTTGGCCAAGCGAAATTGGAAAGGAAATCGAAGATGTACCTTCTGTCAGACATATGAAACTATCAAGCACCTCTTTCTAGACTGCCCTATGGCTAAAATATTATGGCGCTCAATCCATATAGCTTTTAACATAACCCCGCCGACTAGCATTAACATGTTATTTGGGACATGGCTTGACGGGGTTAATATCTCGTTCGCTAAGTTAATTCGAGTTGGAACTTCTGCACTTTTATGGGCTATATGGAACTGCAGAAATGACCTAGTTTTTAACAGACAACAATCTATTAACTTTTTGCAGGTCATCTTCAGGGCTACCGCATTGATCCGCATGTGGTCCTTACTCACTCCTGTGGAAACCAGGGAGCCTTTGGTTACTGGGTGTGCCCGATGGGAGATGGTAGCTCAGGCTATCTTCAGCCAATATGGATGGCGACATATTGATAGAATAGGGAATTAGTCAACTACTCCTATCCACATATTCGGCTTGGGCGTTCATCGCCTTGTAATTTATTTTCATTTACTTTTTCGACTTTGTAACTACTTCGGATCTTTTCAGTTATTAAATAAAATGGCTGCATGCATCACTCGATGCAGAGGCCGGGGCGTGGCCTCCTTTTCGAGAAAAAAAAATCATTGACATGCGTGCATGACTAACAAACGTTTGTGTCATTGTGTGGGGAATAAGCACAATCATACGCATTGAGTAATTACGAGAAAACCGTGAGCAGATTAAACAGGATTGAGCCAGGTACAGACCTGTTTCAGTGCACCAACATGATTGGTTCATTGTCATGCTCCCAACGGACTTAAATGTTGTTAGTACAGGTTCTTTCTGTTCTGAAGCAATACATGCAAAAACCTGAAATGACAATTACAGTTACAGGAACCATCAAGCATACAAATGAGGGCCTTCTTATTTTGAGAAGAAATGTAATAATTTCTCACTTACCTTCAGATGAGGGATGACTTGGAGAACAGCCTCATTCCTTTGTAGCATTTCTAAGCAGTCCCACTGGTGCAAAGATCATGTCATTCTGATAATTCATTAACCTCCACAGATCTACAAAAATAATAACACAAGCCATTAGAAATGTCACCAAACAAGATATATGTTTACATAGTTCTCGTGATAACAAAGATGAGGTCATAAAAGACATAGTTACATAGTACCCATTTATATGTGCAGTGGGACGAGGTGAAGTTTGGAATGCACGCACTAATCAGGAAATCCAACAGAACCTACTTTTTCTCATTTTTCTAAAAAATAATGAGATTTTGTCTCCTATCATCACGTTTAAAGTTTCATTGTAATTCTACACAGGTTATTGCTACTGATAAATAAATCAAAAGGTACCCGAGCTTTGGGCACCATATTGTCCACTAGACAGGTATTTGTGTGATTGTTTGTACTATGTCATATTACTGGTGTAAAATACTTCGCCCAGGAAATGTTTCAGGAAGCATGACTACAGTACAACTCGCTACTTCATGGATGAGATGATATACCAAGTCATGGATGAGAGGATATACCAATTCATGGGGAGAGCCTCCTAACGCAATGGCAAGTGTGTCCTGATTTCACTTAAGCCACCTGGGTTCGAACCTGGGTTTGTACTAGGTCTTCAACTGCCCTATAAGGAAAGACACTGCCGCTGTCTTGCTCAAACTGGAACAATCTTCCCATGACATGGTATATCCAGGCAACCTTACCTTTACAAAAGCAATAAATTTCTCCTGAATATGGACAATAACAGACATTCTCTTCAAGTAAGAAGCAAAGTTATATCTGTATACAATCTGTACAGGTTGGACACGAAACCTGCAATGAACATAGAGTGGTGTCAGTATGTGGAATGAACATACCTAAACTGATGCTAGAATACAAACTTTATTTTGAAGTAACTCAGTAAGTAAATCAAACTTGGCAATCTTCTGCTAATGGAAAAATATATGGCCATAACACTACTTTTGAAGAGATCCAAGGCACACGACAAAAAATATTTTTTAAGTCCTCCAGGAAAAGGTGATAAAGGAGTAGTGAATTATATGCTTCGATATCTAAGTAAAATATATACATGCTCCAAATGAGACTGACTTCCTAGAAAGTTAGGTTACAATAGTTTAAAAAACGCCTTCATGTCAGTCAATGCGTGCGGGGGTAAGGGGAATTGAGAAACTCCGTGCACAGGTAGCGCCTGTCACATGGCTTCTCGATGTGCATAAAAGGTTACATCCTTCTATCTCACGTAATCTCAAAGATGATGGCATGGTGTCAACTGTGAATGCATCAAATTAACGGCAATGTAATATTTGCAGTCTGTAAAGAGGCTGTAATTTCTGAAAATACATGCTCATTTACCTTCATTTAACTGCACTGGTTTAACGTGAGGCTCCCTTCATGCTCAAGGCTCTGAATGCCTGTATGTGATGCTGATGCAGGAAAACTTCATGCAGAAGTCAGACTGCATCCTCATATATGTCCCAGGCAAAACAACTTGATTTTGATGAGAACATATTCAGGTAATAAGAACTATATCTTCTATTTTCATCATAACAGTGGATGGGCATTGACAGAGTACAGCTCTTTGACATTTAGAACTTTCAGGTATGTCAACTGGCTAAAAGAAGGCCGGACCTGTCATTCTCTGCCATTTACGAGACACCGGTAACTCAAACTTGCAAGTAGGCTTTTCCAATCAACTAAGTGATGACGTGCTCTTATACCTTCTGATGAGCAAATCTCCAATATTACATATCACTTTGGTCGAGCTCCCTTCTCCCTTGTCAGCACACAATTCAACTTATCCCAGGATTTCTCCAGTCTTCCAATACCACTGATCTCAGAAATTACTATTGCTTGTACTGGCTAAGTCTAGTGCTCCGACCACCATCAGTGTTTGGGTACATCATCAACGGGACTCGACAGAGACTAACAGCTAAAGAAAGTTAACGGTCACCTGCTGTTTCATCAGCATTTGGTTATGTCCTTGCTATGACTGAAGATGCTATTGGATATAGTGGATAGCTGGAATTACTTGTTTGAGGAGGTTACTAGACTTGTTGCGCATTAAGCTTTTGCTGGTGCTGTGGAAGTAAAATAAGTTTCTGGTGCTGTTGTAGACATACTCTTCAGGCTTCTTCCACTGCAACATAACAGCTCATAATATCAAACTACCAATGCCTCAGCAACAAATCAGGCCCTCCAAGTGGCGAGGGTATTACTTCTCCATCTTATTTGTTGAACTACCAAAATGCAAATTATCAAGCCGTACATATGGGTAATCTGCTTCTTTTCCCGTGTCAGTGGGAGGTGACTCTCTTGGTGGTGCAAGCGGTGGATCACCAGCTTTATCTGCAAAAAAGACCAGAAGTGTACACATCCCTGGCTAATATTCTAATCTCTTTGAAGATCTCAGTAGGTGATTTGAAATCACCACCTCTGCGGTTAGCAATGCTGTACTTCTGATTGCAAGTAATAAGTCTATCAACTGCCTCCATGGCTTCACGAGAGTACCACCCATAGTTAGAGACCCACCAAGAGGGAAGGGAAGATGGTTTTTGAGTAGCATCATCTGAAAGCTGCGATACATCATCTAAACAGTTGATGTTATCATTAACCATCGATCTGGAGATGGCGTTGAAAACTGGCTGTAGGCGAGAAGCTTCAGATAAATGTATCACAAAAATTGTGATTGCCTGTTTTAGCAAATCCGTGCCACTTCCGTCATAGTTATCCAAAGCATGGAACGCATGCCTGAGCGCCGCAACCCCTATCCATGTGCCCTTAATGTCACCACCACATAAGGAGGTATAACTGCCTGAGAATGGAAGAACCGTGTGATCTTCCTCGGATGATATATAACTGTAATCCGTAGCTCTATCATCATCATCATCGACCTGTAACTCCAATGGTTTATGATTGCCTCCTCTAAAAGCTCTCACGTACAAATCTCTTGCTGAGATTGATATACGATAAGAGCGCCCGCAATGCTGAACAACCACGTGAAATGAGCCATCTCCAGGTGGTGTGTATACTTCACAGGCCCGCCCATAGAGAAGAGACAAATCAACCCTTTTGCCATACTCATGACAGTAGTCTCTAATCTGAGCTATTATTTTTCTGAAGCTCAGAAGCACGTCATGGTTCTCACCATCCAAGCAGAGAACTCCTGTATTTTTTGGCCTCAACAACTCAATGTGCATCATAGATTTCGTCTGCAATAATAACATCAACGACAAGCTCGCAATTTTATTTCACAATGGAAAAGTTTTGAATAAGATGAATTGTAGGTACACCATACACACATTAACTTCGTTGTTTTAACTAATAATCCTTGCTTAGGAAATTTTTATGCATTTAGAATATCTAAAAAACAGAGGATATAGGTACAATACAACCCAGCTTAGAAAATCTACTATGTTTGAGAATTATCATATAAGATTTTGATAGCACTTCCATACCTGTGATTGTCTTGTTGAGAATGACCTGCCTCTTTGCTCATGAGATAAACACTGAGATGTAGAAAACATCCTCTGCGGCAGTTTGGTTGACCCAAATGTAACTCCAACAGTTTTAAAGGGACCGACAGATGATTTTGCTCCAATACCAACAATAACCTGCATTCCAAATGTGTTATCAACATAAGATCTCATGACATGAATCCATATGGTTTCGGCAGTTTAAGAATCACTGCAAACATGTTAATCATGAAGCCATACATTCTGTAAACATGTTTCCAGATTATAGGAATGAGACATCTCGTAGAATAATACTGTTGACGTTACATGGTAATGGTACAAGACTGGGCCAATAATACTGTTCGCCAAACGGAGGAAGAACGGACCGACACCAACATTCGGGCCAGAGCCTACTGATTTACCCCTATTTGGACTTAGCTTGTTAGTCTGGTCTAAGCTAGTTTACCCATAGGATATAGCAGGATCACGCATGTACTTATCGTAGCCTCCCATTTTTACTATTCCCGACTCTTGATACATACCTCAAAAAAAAGTCACAGAACAGATCACGCATATATATTAGTTTAGTGCTGAATCTATTGTCGTTTGAAATTAAATACGCGATCAGGAAAGTATCAGAACCTGATTGCTCGTAGGAACAGCCGGCACAAGAGAAAATTCCACAACATAACTTGCAAGGTTCTCCTTTGATGTTGATCTTGCAATTAAATCAGAATATTCAAGAGCGAAGCTCCAGTCACCCTCATGCTCATATCTGATGATCTGAGAAATTACCTGTTCAAGACATAGAAAAAAAGCAATCTAAGATGCAGAACTTCCAGGCCTTAACTGCAACTCTATTATGTTCATAATAATAATAAAATTGATGCAAGTGTTTAAACCAATAATTGTAAGTAACTTAATTCTTTTTTAACTTGGAAATTACAGCTATGGCAGAATATAGATGTGTGTATGTGGCGATAGATGCAGATTAATTCTCATAACTATTTTCCAAACGTGTATGGAATTTAGATAGAAAAATCACAGTAGACCGCCGTTTTATGAACAATCAAAGCTCATGCATTTAAGAAGAATACACCCATAATATATCAACAAGAAACACAAATATAAATTTAAACCTTATTTGCCAGTGTAATTCCATAAATGCTGCCAAAATTTGAAGGCCCTATCTGCAGCTTATTAAATTGTCTCTGACACCAAAGTTCAGAAATCATAGTAGCAACAGCAAGGTTACAAATGTATTGAAATCCATGTAAGTTGCCTCCAAGCTTATCAAATAGTAACCTGAAATAAGCATGAGAGTTCCACCGGTTTAGGACTGGAAGTAGGTATAGTCAAGGTAAATCCCAATGATACAATTTAAAACTACTGCTCATGTATGCATTATACTTATAGGAACTAATCTACCTTGAAGATGAGAAAACATCAGAAACAATGAATGATCTACATTTCAGATCAAACGCAGAAACGCAGGGGTCCTCAAATAACACCTTGAGACCACCAAACGCAGGAAGCAAGTGATCCCCAGACAGCACCTTCGGAGAGAGAGAAACTTGTTATAGTTTGAGACTAGACGGAATCTGATCCTTGTAAACAGAAAATGGAACAAGGGATAACAGCATCACCTCATCCTCTTTGGATGCGTGTACCATTGCCGGGAAGTTGAACCGCGCCGTGTCCCCGCCACCTCCACCACCTCCTAGATTCACCGCCACTTCCGCGCTCCTCCAGGGCATGGTCTCCTCGTACTGGATCTGGTCCCTCCTGGCCAGCGTGATCGAAGCCGCGTACCGTCGCAGCCAAGTAGGACCCTTGTCGCCGCACCTCGCCGCGAGCGCCGCCTCCACCAGCCGGACCTCACTCGGTCCATTCGCCAGCACGGGCGCCCCCGCGCGGCTCACCAGATTCGAGTTTACCTTAAGAGTGGACAGGTCCGCCATGAACCCCGACCCGTCGGCGACTCCTCCTACCACTCGCTCCGGGAAGATGCGCCCACGGGGAAGGAGAAGGACCGGCGCGGTGTAGGTGGTGCGGCCACATCGCACTAGCACGGTCCATGCGCTGCGCCACGCCGATGGCCGCATGTTGCCGCGCCGCCGTCTCTCTTCTTCGGCTAAACCCTCTTCTAGTCTTCTTCTTCTTTGACTGGTGGGGTGGAGGTGGGAGATGCGAGCGCCGCGGGGGGGGGGGGGGGGGGGGGGGGGAGCGGTGACGAGAAAGAGGCGGGGGGCGAGTCTAGTTCTTTGGCTGGATTTGGTGCATGGAACAGGCCTCTCTTACGCCGTTGGATTAGAGAAGAGCGTGTGTGATCATGTAATACTGGCCGTGCCTTGGGGTTTCGCTGGACTAGGACCAGGAGATTCCCGCGCGGGCGGGCGCGTACCACTTTTCTGACACCTTTGGTGGGATGAGCCTGGCTCTTGCCTTGATACGCGCGGTGCATGGTCCGGGACTCGGAGGTAGAGGCCATGCCATCGGGCAACAGCCATTTCTCGTAGAAACAGAGTAGCGGTGTACGTCCTTATTTTGCGTCCTTCGTCATACACCGGGCAAAACGGGGGTGTACCAGCCATAGGTCCGGAAGTGTGGTTGACCGGACCGTGACCCAAAGAAACAGGTACTGCGGTACCTTTCATTTTGAAAAAAAGGCTAGGCCTAGAGGGTGCGTGCACGCAGAACCATCTAGAGACCGATGCATATCAGCATGATACCATTCTCTTGTTTTCTCCAAAGAAAAAAAACCATACTACTTTTCTTTATGAAACCACACCTAGTAGTATACTATATTAGTGTTGCTAAAGCGTGTGTATTAAGTTTGAATATGGACCTCTACTTAGTACGTATCGGAAGCTTGTATACATCGCATAGAAAATGCTAGCAAGTGGGTTTTTTGGTGTTGGTTATAGTACTATGAACTTCCGCGACGACGGAAGCACAAGATCAAGTCGAGACAAGAGGGCGTGTGACAGGAAAATAAGACCCACCTTTCTTACTGAAGCTACAAGTCTTAGGCCATATATAGTGATTGATAAGACTATTATTTTAAATCTGTCATGTAATTAAAACAAGTGTCGGTACCTGTGATCTAAGCATGCAATTCTAGGTGTCTAGGTGTAGCAGATAACATAGGAACAAAGTGCAAAGACTCGCGCCGAATGAAGGGTTTCAAGGGTCCATCGGGGAGGTCCACCTACCCCAGAGGCTCCCCTGGTAGGCTCGGCGCCCCCACCTCCCAAGGGACCATGCGGCCAAGGGTGGAAACCCTAGGGTGGTCGCCGCCCCCTTGCCTTGGGGGCAAAGGCAGCCCTCTAGGGCGGCCGACTTCCCCCTTGCCCCTAAATAAAGAGCAGGAGAGGGAGGGTAGCCGCATCCGAAGACAAAGGCGCAACCCCTCCCTCTCCCCCTACTCCGTTTCTTCCTCCAAACGCATCTATGGTAGCGCTTGGCAAAGCCCTACTCAGATTAATTCATAATACTTCTGATCTGCATTGGATTTTCTGTGAAGAGGAATGGGTGATGCAACACAGTATAAATAAATATTTCCCTCGGTTAAGAACCAAGGTTTATTGAACCGATAGGAGTAGCATGCAACCCCCGTCTTTAGAGACGGCACACAAAGAAACAAACACTTGCATCCAACACGAGCAAGAGGGTTGTCAATCCCCTTGGACTCATTATTTGCAAGCAAATGAAGTGTGTAGATGATAGTTGATAATTGTAAATTGCAAAATAAAATAAAAGTAAATGAATGACAGCAAGGTAATGAAAGATTTTGTAAATATATAAGTGACTAGCCCCGGGGGCCATAGATTTCCCAAGTGAATCTCTCATGTAGTAAGCATACGGTGGGTAAACAAATTATTGTTGGGTAATTGATAGAAAAATGCATAGTTATGCAATATTTATTCATCGATATGATCATATGTATACAGGCATCACGTTCATAAGAAAATAGGCCAACTCCTGCTTGCACCTATTACTATTACTCCACATATCGACCGCTTTCCAACATGCATCTAGAGTATTAAGTAAAACAGAGTAATGCTTGGAGAATAATGACATGATGTAGACAAAGAGAACTCGATTAATATGAATTAACCCCATCGTTTTATCCTTAGTGTCGGCAATACAAAGACATGTCTTGCCCTTTTTTGTCACAGGGATATAGAGCACCGCCAGATTAAACCCACTACAACGCATACCTCCCACTGAACAAAGATTAATCTAATTGACCAAACCAAATCAATAGATCGAAGAGATTTACGAATCTATAATAATCATGCAAATAAGAATCGTAATAGAATTCAGAGAAGACTCAAATCTTTTATGATGAATAATCTGAACATAAACCCACAATTCATTGGATCCCAACAAACGCACCGTGCAAAGTGATTACAACGAATAGATCAGAGAAGATGCGATGACCATTGTATAGATCAAAAGAGAGAGAGAGAGAGAGAGAGAGAGAGAGAGACAACTAGGTACTAACTACAAACCCATAGGTATGTGGTGAACTACTCACACATCACCGTGGGAGCAGCAAGGTTGATGTAGAGGCCCTTCGTGATTGATCCCCATCCGACGGGGCACCGGAACATGACTCCAGATGAGCAAACGGGGAAACAAAGACATACGATGGTGAAAAAAGTGTTTCGGCAGGTTCTCTAGGGTTTTAGGGATATATTGGAATTTATAGGCCAGAGAGGGGGCGTCGGGAGGCGCCAGGACGGGCCAGCACACATAAGGGGGCCACCCCCCTGGGCACGTGATAACCCACAAGTGTAGGGGATCATTTGTAGCTTTTTTCGATAAGTAAGAGTGTCGAACCCAACGAGGAGCTAAAGATAGAATTAATATTCTCTCAAGGTCTATCGACCATCGATAGAACTCTACGAGTGAAAATGCTTACTTTACCTAGAACAAGTATGAAACTATTTTGCGGAAAAATAAAGAGCATATAAATAGAAGTTAGGGGACGTTTAGTAGAAAGTTTTTTGTGTAACACAAGAGAAAGATTGTCCATAGGCAATTGATATAACATGATAGATACTTATTATGTGCAATGAGGGAGAGGCATACGCTAACACACGTTTTGTACTTGGATCGTATGCACTTATGATTGGAACTCTAGCAAGCATCCGCAACTACTAGAAATCATTAAGGTAAACCCAACCATAGGATTAAACATCAACTCCTCTTTACTCCCATACGCACACAACTCCCTTACTCGGGTGTAAGTTTATGTCACTCTAGCCACCCACTATAAGTGAATCATGAGCATATTGCAAACCCTCGAGCGTGTGTCCTTCATGTGTGCACCTCACAAAAGGCACCTTAGGACAACACCATATCAACACACAACTCCTATCAATAACATCATATCACAATTAACCCGTAGGACAAAACGGATCTACTCAAACATCATAGGATAATCACATATCATTGGGAAATAGTATGTAGTGTTGAGCACCATGTTTAAGTAGAGAGTTATGGCGAGAAAAGAGATGTTACACCGCTGCATAGACGGGGGGAGTTGGTGTTGATGGCGGCAAGATTGTTGATGTAGATCGCCGTCACGCTCCTTGCCCCGGCGGCACTCCGGTGCCAACGAGAGAGAGGGGGAGAGAGACCCCTCCTTCTTATTCTTCCTTGGCCTCCCTCTAGATGGAAGGAGAGTTTCCCCTCTGGTCCATGGCCTCCAAGGAGAAGGAGGGGCAGGATCTCCTCCGAGATTGGATCTCCCTCTCTGTTCTCTTCTGTTTCGTGTTCCTGTTTTCTGGTTGTTCACCGTTTCTTAAATTCTCGGAGATCCATAACTCATATTGGGCTGAAATTTCCAGGGGATTTTTATCCATAAATTAGCTTTATTGCATCCGAAGAAGAACCCCAACCGACTTAAGGGGTGCCCACTAGGGACCACCCCGCACAAAGGGGCCCAGGCGCGCCCTGGTGTCTAGTGGAGGTTGTGGGCCTCCGCTTGCGTTGATTCCGCCTCCCAAAAATCACATATATTCCACTACGTAAATTTTTATCACTTTTGGACTTTGTTTCATATGGATATTTTGCGAAACAACATGCAACAAACAGGAACGGGCACTGGATCAATATGTTAGTCCAATAAATCATATAAAATGTTGCCAAAAACATATGAAAGTTGTATAATATTGGCACGAAACAATAAAAAATTATAGATACGACGGAGACGTATTAGCATCCCAAAGCTTAATTCCTGCTCATCCTCGAGTAGGTAGATGATAAAGAAGATAATTTTTTATGTGAAATGCTACCTAGCATAATCTTGATCATATATCTAATCATGGCATGAATATTAAGATACAAGTGATTCAAGGCAATATTCTATCATTTGACAAAAAGACATCCATACTTAGGTTTACTAGCAAACATTCATGTCCTTCCAAAATAACAATGCTAAAGAAAGTTATCCCTACAAAATCATATAGCCTGTCATGCTTGGTCTTCCTAGCATAAGGTATAAATCATAAGCACCCCGATGTCAAATCAAGCAATTGGATCATACTTTTTAACGTGCTTCAGCCTTTTATTACTCACTCAATACATGAGCGTGAACCATGGATATATCATAAAGGTGGCATAGAATATGGTGGTAGGTTTCAAAGGGGTAAAATTGAAGAAGAAAGTCTCGCATCAACTCGGCGTATCAATAGGCTATGGAGTTGCCCATCAATAGATATCAATGCGAGGAGTAGGGATTGCCATGCAACGGTTGCATTAGAGATATAAGTGTATGAAAGTTAAATATGAAAACTAAGTGGGTGTGCATCAAACTCTATAATAAAAAATTCCCACTAGTATATGAAAGTGACAACATAGGAGACTCTCCATATGAAAAACATGGTGCTACTTTGAAGCACAAGTGTGGAATTAGCATGCCCCTTCTCTCTATTCTCTCTTCTTTATTTCTTTCTCTTTTTTTCTTTCTTTTTCTTTTTCCTTTTTTATTTTTTCTCTTTTTTTCTGGTGGGCTCATTTGGCCTCCCTCATTTTTCATTTTTCGTCCGGAGTCTCATCCCGACTTGTGGGGGAATCATAGTCTACATCATCCTTTCCTCACTGTGACAATGCTCTAATAATGAATAATGATGATCATCACACTTCTATTTACTTACAACTCAATATTACAACTCGATACCTAAAACAAAGTATGACTCTATATGAATGCCTCTAGTAGTGTACCGGTATGTGCAATGATCTAGCATAACACTGACATCAGAAAATGGACAAGCCATGGAAATATCATACTAGCTATCTTACGTTCATGCAAAGCAATATGACAATGAATGCTCAAGTCATCAAAACAGAAGCGGTGGAAGTTGCATGGCAATATATTTCAGAATGGCTATGGAAATGCCATAATAGGTAGGTATGGTGGCTGTTTTGAGGAAGATATAATAAGGCTTATGTGTGATAGAGCGTATCATATCACGGGGTTTGTATGCACCTACAAAATTTGCACCGACTCTCGAGGTGAGAAAGGGCAATGTACGGTACCGTAGAAGCTAGCAAATTGTGCAAAGGTAAGAGTATGTATATCCATGGATTCACATTTGTGACAAATAACTCACATAGTTATTGCAAGATTTTATTAGCTCTCTCGAAGCAAAGCACTACTCGCATGTCCCTAGGGAGAAGGTTGGGAGGAGTTAACCATCGTGCGGCTCCGATTATAACAGCACAAAGGATTTCTATCAAGGATAAATTATGCTCCAGCTTCATCGCATAACCAAAGACTGTACGTGCATGCTTCCGGAATGACAAACCTTAACATCAATATTCTTACTAATCAACGATCATCAACTAGTGCACCCACATATTACTATCTTAATGTCACAAAACTATTGTAAGGAATCAGACATATCATACTGAGTGATCTACAAGTTTTATGTAGGATTTTATGACCAACGATCTATAAGTGAAGCATGAGAGTTTGATTCTTTCTACAAAATACCATGCTCTAATAAATATAAGTGAATCAGAAGAGCATTCTACAAATAAAGGTTTTCTATATGTAGAGAAACATGCAATCCAAACTTCAAATGATATAAGGGAATCACAACATGAAGTGAAACAATGCATTCACTTAGGCCCAAAGATGGTGAAGTGTTATGTAGTCGACGTTCACATAACACCACTAAGGGAATCACAACATTCACATCATCAAAATATCGAACGAATATCAAGATCACATGACTACTTGCAACATGACTTCTCTCATGGTGTGAGGAACAAAAGTAACTACTCACAAGTGATAAACATGCTCATGATCATAGAGGTATTAAATAGCATATTGGATCTTAACATATGACCTCCCACCAAATAAACCAAAAGGCATCAACTACAAGATGTAATCAACACTACTACTCACACCACAGGTAGCAATCCGAGGTTGTGATACAAGATTGAGCACTAGAGATGAACTAGGGTTTTGAGAGGAGATGGTGCTGATGAAGATGTTGATGAAGATTAGCCTTCCCAATATGAGAGGGTTGTTGGTGATGATGATGGCTTTGATTTACCCCTCCGGGAGGGAAGTTCCTCCGGCAGAATCGCTCCGCGGAGGGAAAAGTGCTCCTGCCCAGGTTCCGCCTCAAGACGACGGCGATTCGTCTTGAAAGTCCTCTCCTGATTTTTTCAGGTTAAAAGAGAATTTATACCAGAAGATGGTCACCTGAAGTGGGCCAGGGGGCCCACTAACCACCAAGCCACGCCAGGGGGATGGCGCACCCTCGTGCTTAGTGGGCGCCTCGTAGCCCCCCTCTGGTACTTCTTTGCTCCAGTATTTTTCATGTATTCCAAAATAAATCTTCGTAAAGTTTCAACCCATTTGGAGATGTGTAGAATAGGTATCTTTGACGTAGCTATTTCAGGTCCAGAATTCCATCAGCCAGCATTCTCCTTCTTGATGTAAACCTTGCATATTATGAGAGAAAAGGCATTAAAATTACTCCATGAAGTGGTATAATTCATAAAAACACTATAAATAACAGTAACAAAACATGATGCAAAATGGACATATCACACCTTCCCGATCTCCTTGGTGACTAGGGGAGGTGTGTTGTGCGAGGCGGTTTCGCTCTCCGCCAGGTCGGCTAGCAAGGAGTCCCCCTCTGAAGCTTGATTGGTGGGGAAATCATGCGGCGGACTAAAATACAAAAAGTATGCCTATTGCCAATAATAAAATCTCTATGCGGAAAGATGTTATGATCTTCAGGTTCGTACCTTTGCACCGGGGGCTTAACCCTAAGGGTCCTTCGAGGAACCCTTTCAAAGTTCTTAGACTCCTCGGTGGAGTCCGGGACATCATCAAATAGGGCCAACTTGGCCGTGTATTGCCCTTTTCGGGCTGTGGGAGCTAGATCTCCCTCGATGTCTTCGAACGCCGCCCTCTTCTTCATGTGGGAGGAGCCGCTCTCCTCCCCACGCTCCTGCCGCTCTCCCTCAAGAGTAGAGGGAATGTGTATATCCTCACATCTAGTGTCCAGAGGTCCTTTTGAATGGAGGCCTCCTCGGGCCTCCTTCTTCTCTCCCTTCTTCTTTTCCTTCTTTTTTGACACCATGTGTGGCTTTTCGACCAGCATGACCGTTCACAAAGCCGTCCTCGGGCCCTCGGGCAAGGGTGACGGGCAGTTGATCCGCTTGGACTTCTCCAGCCAGATATATGAAAGTGGAGAAAAAGGGGAGTGAGAGCCTTGTTAAAAGGGAAAAATCTGAACACATACAATGGAATTTTACCTGTCCGGGAGAGTTCGTTGTGTCGATGCCGATGTCTTCCGCCTCAGCTGGCCAATTCTTCTACGGCTTGAACAACACCTTCCACAACCTTTTGTGGGTGGTGCTGAAGAAGTATTACACAGTAACCGGGCCTTCCGGACTGTAAGACAACATAGCGGAAGCCCAATGTTGACAAGGGAGGAAGCGACGGTGTAGCATGACCTGAACCACGTTGGTCAGCTCAATTTTCTTCTTCACGAGGATAGAGACGCACCTTTGAAGTGCCTCCACCTCCGCAGCTTCCCCCAATCGAGCACCTTCTCCGTCCACGACACTAGTCTGGTGGGAGGTACGGATCTAAATCTGAGGGGTACTGCCCACCCCGCGTCGTGTGGCTCGGTGATGTAGAACCACTCCTTCTGCTAGGACTTGACGGTATCTATGAAAGAACCGTTCGACCATTGAACCAGGGGAAGTTTGCCGGCCATTACTCCTCCATAGTCTGCCTGCTCGCCGCTAACTACCTTCGGCAAGACGTTGAACACCTCAACCAGAAGCCGAAGTGGGGTTGGACCCGTAGAAAGGCCTCACACACAGTGATGAAAGCACAAATATGCATAAAAGAATTCGGGGGGGGGGGGAGGTCATGGAAATCCAACCCGTAGTAAAACCTCGAACCCCTCACGAAGGGGTGGAGGGGGAAGCTGAGGCCCCACAGGAAGTGAGGAATGAACACCACCATCTTCTCTTCCTTAGGCATAGGGTGACCTGGCCCTTCTCCGGAGCGCAATGAACAATGTTCGCCAACAAATAGCCGACGTGCTTCAACTCCAAAATGTCGTTGTTGGTGACACATAAGGCCTCCCACTTGCCTTTCGAACCCGAGTCGTTCATGGCCAAATTGAGGAAAGGTTCGAAAAGATTGGGAAGAGGATGAATCTTGGAAGCTTGGAGCTCAGAGGATTAGGGAGGGCGATGTCGATGTGAGATCTCAGAAGAGTGTGGAGGCTATGGTAACAACTTCCTTTTTATAAGCCGTTGTAATACCAAAATCCCCTGTGTTGTGCCGCAAACCTTGCCACTTCCCAATAAATCGTGCAATTATGCACTCGTGGGATAGCCCAAATCATAAACCATATCCCCTAAAAAGTGGGGCACGATCTCCGTATTGATGGAATGTGCCAATAAAAAGACTACCTCGAACCGCAGATTGAGTTTTTATAACTGGTTAGTGGTTATGACCGGCCGCAACCTTTTGCTAAAAAGTTATGTTCACACTTGAACGGTTGGCCTTCGAGGCTAAGTTACATATATTGTTCGGAAACAGGGATGTCATCGGTGGCCGAACTATTATGAGCCGAGTATAAGTGGGGGGAGGAGGAACTCGCCGTGCAAGCCGAAGACCTTGGACGCAAGGAGCTGTTGGGAATCAAGACTACGACATTGGAGGCAAGTTCGGGGGCTACTGAGTGAGTCCGGGACTAAGGGGTGCTTAGGCCACTGACCTATTTTTACGGGCCGGACTCATGGGCCGCTCTTGATTATCATTGAAGGCCGAATTACAAGACGACGCCGTATCGAGAAAAGATTCTTCCGAAGCCTTGATGTACGCTCCAAGCCAATAAGATGATAATATCGACATGATTATTCCTTGGTGTAACCGACATTATAGACTCCTAGTATCCATGATATCTATATAAACCAGATGGTTTTAGTCCGTAAGACAGATTAAGATCATGTAACACCAACATTATGTAATTGCTTCCCAAGTTGTTTGAACGTGTTACTAGATTTGTAACACCGAATCCCACTTTCAAAGTTTCAATTCATCAACTTCCTTCGATCATGTATACATAACTGACAAGCAAGCAACTGCATTACACAGTAATGCTAGTTACAACAGAAGTACTGAATGTTCGAGAAGAAGAATACAGATAAAATTTAAAAAGTGAGATGAGACGAGTTTAGATCTTTCCAACTAATTGAGCTATAGAGCCCTAACTCCCTAAGCCATGTGAAGCTGGCTCCTGATCGAGATGGTTTTCTTGACCGTGGAGCTGGTGGTGCACCTCCTGACTGGCTGCATCATCTTGGGCGCCTGCACCAACTTCGTCCTACGCCGCCGTTTGGCATCCTCTGCTTCTTGGTAAGATTGGTGGAACTTGCGTTTTGCGGCTGCCATCTTCTCCTCGTAGCAGAGCCCAGCACGGTCACCGGCGACGAGGTCGGACGAGTTCTTGCTGATTCCCACCGTCTTCATGACGATGTCAGAATTGGCGGAGACATGTTGCTGCTGATTTACGGCGACCTCCTTTGTCTGCAGCATGTTGATGTTGTCAATCTTGTGCAGAGCGTCTCGGACCTTGGCAAGGTCGTCCTGCATCGATGACCTCCACCCGCTTACGATGCCCCTGGCCAGGCCGCGGACGCGCTCCGACTCGTGCCTCCGCAGCGCGCAGACAGACTTGGCGAGGTCTGTGGAAACCAACATGTTGGGAACCACGGGAATCAGTCGCAGCGTCTCCAGGGACTCCACCATGTGGTCGTCGAGAATCCCGCAGAGGCGCTCCGCCTGATCGTCGTCCGCGGCGTCGCAGAGCTGCTCCACGATGTCGCCCCTGGCGCGCCGGAGCTCGTCGGAGGGCTTGATGGCGACATCCACACAGTCGAAGGCGCGGAAGAAACGCTTCCATCGGCGGAGCGGGCTGGTCTGCGTGGAAGCGGCCATGGCGTGGCGGCGAACGCGAGCTCTTTTCTCCTCCTCTGTATGATCTAGCGGTGGTGTAGGCAGAAGGTTGGGCATCAAGGAAAGCGATGAATTCTTTGGTGGATGTAGTACGCTTATATAGATTTTGTTGTGGAAGTCGAGCTCCACTCCAATTCGGATCAAGGAATCCGAGTTCAACATGGACTGATGGACACATGGGCAGACGCGTGAATCAGCCAGGATGAGTTTCGAAAATGACACGGCCTGTTCCAGCATCACGGGCAAACTGAATCGCCTGCAGACAAGCAAAAGCTTCAGCTTGGAGAGCATCAGATAGATAAGTTCTTGCACAGAAACCCCACCCTCCCTCTCGCCGATTACGTGAGAAAGCACCATCAAAATTAATCTTTCAGAAATTTGATTGATGGTGGCGCCTCCTGTTTGTTTTGGATTGGTTCCCCATCTTCAGGTGTTCAACATACTGAAGGATGTGTAGGGTGCAGTTCGGTGCAACTGCTTCAGCCGTGGGAGCATTTTCACCAGCACTGAATATATTTCTTGCCGACCAGATACACCATAGCAGGGTGGTTACTTGCATAGTCCATGGACAAAGTGTGTCAATGTCCATGCCTCGGCGCCTAATGTTAGTCCGTAGCGGCAGGCTGTTATGTGTAAATCTCCAGAGAAACATTGCAATTTTCTGTGGAATATTCAGATGCCATATTTTGTCCCACCCTAAAACAGTCTGGTTTGTCGGAATTGTTGCAGTGCTGGTAGAACAGTTCTCCCCATTCTCCTTTGCTCTTAGCAGCGGATTCAGTTCGCAGGCGGACTTCACCTTAAAATCCCCTTTTGGCTAAGGATGCCATGCTATGGAGTCCTCAAAACCTTCAAAAATTGGGATCGAAAGTACAACTTGGGCATGAGAAGGAGTGATGAAGGCAAGGAAAGCAATTCAAAATCTCGTGTTTTACCTGTCGTTAACCAGAACTCAGTACCTGTTAGTAATGCAAGGTTGCACCAGTATGGGGAGCGCACTGACTCAAGTTTGAGAAAGCCAAAAGTGATAAACTACCTTCTTAGTTTTTAGGTGGAATCAGAGAGTCCTCCATTTTCATCTTCGTTCTGATTATGAAGTTTGTTTATTTTTAAATTTTAATAAAGGTGCCCCTACATTTTGAAATTTGAGTAAATTTCTCTGCATGTAAACAAGTTTGCAAGCTGGATGCAAGTAGACACATCAACTCAGCAATTCAGATTCTGAACATTTTTGTCCACAAACTTGTTAAACCGATTGAGTGAAAGCCCACCCCAGTAACTGTTTTGTCCTTTTTGTAGCATTCCATCACTCAACATTATGGTGGGACAGTGCATTTCTAGAGTTTGAAGTTCATGTACTGTGGACCATTTGGTGATAGAAAGGATAGACAGAGGTGTTTGGGGGTCTCTGTGTCCTTATTTATCAGTGGTGACTATGGAGTGTGATGATTGGTTCTCCTGGTCCGAGGATATGAACTGAATCAGGGTTTTGAAGGAAACGAAATCATGTACACCTGTAAATAGTACTCCCTCCGTTCCTAAATATAAGACCTTTTAGAGATTGCACTATAAACTACATACAGATGTACTTAGACATATTTTAGAGTGTAGATTCATTCATTTTGCTCCGTATGTAGTCTCCTAGTGAATTCTCTAAAAGGTCTTATATTTTGAAACGGAGGGAGTACTTCTAGATACGATCTCACTTTTTGTTCTTTGTAATACAGCCTTTTCTCCTTTGAAATACCTCTCTGTTTAACAAGCGAAGGCAAAAGCTAATATGCTAGTTCACTTCAAAGTTCAAACCATGATATTCTTGTGATTTTACTCAGTACATTCCAGCTTTTTTGTGTTTTTTGGCGGGTGAGTACAATCCAGCTTGCAAACCCAAGAAAAGATTTATCATTTGTCGAACATATATGTAGTTTTATATCCAGAAACAGTAAGAGGAGAATTCTGTCAATTTTGATCAATACTGTCAAGTCTGAATGTGGACAAGCGAACTCATCAAAACTGTAAAAGCAGTGATATGTTGTTTGCTTAGGTGTGTGCAGAATTATAAATCGACACAAACACATCTTCCCCAACATGACGAAAAATTCCTTTCCAAATTCTCTGCAGATTTTTAACACTACAAATCTTGCTATCAATTTATCAACTTCTTCTGATCACGTACAGAACATGCATACGAGCTACCTACGAGCAACTGCATTGCAGTAGTGTGCTAGTTACAACTCCAGTATGGCATGTTTTCTTGACTAGAGCCCTAAGCCATGTGAAGCTGCGTCCTGACCGCGAAGGTCTTCTTGACCATGGAGCTGGTGCGCCTCCTGATTGGCTGCATCTGAGACGCGGGCTGCATCTGAGACGCGGGCTGCATCATCTTGGGCGCCGGCACCAACTGCGTCCTGCGCCGCCGTTTCGCGTCCTCTGCTTCCTGGTAACCTTGGCGGAGCTTTCGCTTCGCGGCTTCCATCTTGTCCTCCCAGCTCAGCACAGCACGGTCACCGTCGACGAAGCCGGAGGCAGGATCGGACGCCTTCTTGATGATTTCCACCGTCTTCTTGTCCAACGGCTCGCCGGCGAGCTTGGGAGATCGCTTCGTCGTCGCGTTAGGGTTGGCGGACACATCCTCCTTCTGGCCGACGGCCGCCTTGGGCTGCGGCAGCTTCTTCATGGGCATGGCTGGTGTGACCTTAGCGACGACGTTCTCCAGCTTGTTCATGGGCGTGGCTGGCGTGACCTCGGCGACGTCGTCCTGGACGGAGGCCTCCCACCCGCTCACGATGCCGCGCGCGAGGAGGCGGACGCGCTCCGAGTCGTGCTCCCGCAGCGCGCGCACAGCCTCGGCGAGTTCCTTGGAGATGGGCGCCTCCGGCACGAGCCTGAGCGTCTCGAGAGACTCTGCCATGACGTCGTCGAGAATCCCGCAGAGACGCTCCGCCTCGTCGTCGTCGGCGGCGCTGCAGAGCCGTCCCAACAGGTCTCCCCTCGCGCGCCGGAACACGTGGCGTGAAAACTGGACTGGGTCGGCGGCCTCGATGGCGTCGTCCACGGCGTCGAAGGCGACGTAGAAGGTGTTCCACCGTCGGAGCATCTGCCCAGCCATGGCGGCGCCTTTCGGCGAGCTCCTGTGAATCTGTGATCGATTTGGGGGATTGGATGGGGAAGTGGGGAGGAGGAGGATGGGATGGTGCATTGGGAAACGAAGAATTGATGAGCTTATATCTCCCGGTGACCGCACTCCAGTCGGACGCGAGCAGAGCACCGCTCCTGGTCGAATTCGGAAGCGCGTTTCGCTCCAGTCGGAAGGAATCCGTATTGCGCGCGCATATGCACGGCCACGCCGCCGGCTCCCGCAAGAAACGGCGCAACAGGAGCAACAAGAGCTGACGCGCGTGCTCTGGACCGGCGTGGACGTCGCCCTGAAATGCCCGACGACGGCAGCGTCAAGAGGAGGCGCCGCGCCCTGGTGCTCCACCTCGACCTGCTGCGTGAGGCGTGCTACCTCGCCGCGTGCAGCGGCCACCCCTCCGCTCTTGGCTTGCACGAGCACGTCGGCCCGAGGCTTGGCCACATACTACGTGCTGTTCACGGAGGAGGAGACGCAGCAGCTCCCGAGCGGCGCCGGGAGGCTGCACGAGTGAGGCATCATCCACCGGGACGTCAAGCCCGGCAACATTCTCGTCGGCGGCAAGGGCGTGGTGAAGATATGCGACCTCGGGCAGGCTGGCCGTGTCCTGGCGAGCGCGACGCCGCCGCGTGGCAAGGCCGGCACGCTCGGGTACATGGCTCCCGAGATGCTCCTGGGGAAGCGGGACCACGACGAGCTCGTGGACGCCTGGTCATGGCAGAGCTGCTCGCCGGCAAGCCACTGTTCCCTGACCACAGCGCGACCCGGCCCGGCCCGGCTTCCCTCTAGCTCACCCTCGCCCCGCTCGCCACACAGCAAGAGCTCGCCATGGCTCGGGAGTTGGCGCGCCCGGCCTCGCCCCGTCACCCAACAGCAGGAGCTCGCGCACCCGGCTTCTCTGCGCCATGCCCGCCGCGCTCATCGTGCCTGTTACGTTTGACAATAGTTTCCTTGACAATATGTTGGAGCATACATGTCCCAAGATGCATCGGCTACTGCTGGACGCATCCGTTGACTCAAATGAAAACAAACGAATAAAGATGTCCGTTGGACTGATCCAAATGGATAAAAATTATCCCGATCGCTGTCGTGGAGTTGCTCTTATAGATGAAAAATAAACAGACGGGAGCACGAGCACACATGGCAGTTACCACGTTTGATTTGATCGTGCCACAAGCTGCTCTCTCTCTCTCATGCATTTGTTTTTCTAGCAAAAGAAGGTTTTCATCTGCTGATTTCCATTCCTAGAAACCAAGTTCAACTACTATTAAATGGAGTATTTACAGCAACTATCAGAAGCGGACTAGAACCAAACTAGGAACAATAAAGCAAAGCATCATGTGACGAAAAGCAACCTCTCTCAAAACGGTCCCAGTTACTGACGTAGCAGCTGAAGAAGGGAGGAGAGCAGGTCTACATCAGCATCGACCAACATAAGTTTTCAAACATAACAACTACAACTACCAGCAACAACATAAAGACAGAAGATAAGCCAGGGTTCCCAAAATCCTACCAGGCCACAATCCAGTGACACAAATTTTTGACCAGGGTCATGGAATCATTGATCATTTTCTTGTCAAATATTACACCATTTCTGCATTTCCATATAATCCAGACCGGGGAAGAGTTCCTACCAGAACCCAAATTTTATCATGTTTATCAAAAGTTTTTACCCATGTCCCCATACAATCATGTATAGAAGATGGATTTCAAATTAAAAGCACATTAACATGGCTCCAGATAAGAGAAGCAACAGAAGAACATGCAGAGAACATGTGATCTATAGGTCCATCCAATTATCCAAACGACACACAAAACACATCTTTTTCCCCCTTTCCATCCTCCTTTAGTTAAAGAATCTTTAGTGAGGATAGATTTCCTATTAGCTAGCCACATAAAAACTTTGATTTTAGAGGGAACTTTAATTTTCCATAAGAATTTTTAGGGGAATTCATAGCTAGCTTTCAGCCACAAGTTCTCTGGGATTTGACAGTGAATTTCCAATCAAAAGTAAGCAACTGCTCCACTGTATCTCTATCAGAGGAGCGCTTTCAGCCACGTCAGCAGCAGGGGAGGACCGGGACAAAGCAGTAGAGGGAGGACCTGGGTCAGAGGCCTCACTGTCCTCTCGCCGGAGATCTTGCACTTTTTAGTGAGGATGGCGGCATTCGGTGTCATTGTTCACTCTTTTTATAGTTATATATAAAGAGAGATCAATTCGTCGGTCTTCTTAGTTCAACAGAGATAAAATGTTCAGTTTTTGTTCACATACAGATCAAATGTACTCGGTTGTTGCACTAGAAAAAAGTCAAATTTTCAGTTCTTCTACATTAACAGATTGCATGTTCAGTTTTCCCCTAAGACGACCACAAACCGGAACACGTGCAGGCTCCAGTGAGATGTCCCATAGGTCGGCATGAATGGGGCACCGACAATCTGGAGTGGCAGACGAAAAAGAACATAGGCGAGGGAGAGAGTCCTGGGTAGCAGTCCGAACGCACGCTAAAAAAGAACGCTCGGGTCAGCCGATGACGGATGTGAGACTATGTTAAATGACAACGAATGCGTGAGATTTGGGGTTCATTGTGATGTCCGAATGGATGCGTGAGATTTGGGGTTCGTGTCGGAAATGTCTTAACTGACTAAAAATGCTTATCACTTGCATTCAGTATGCAATGATATTATTTTTTAGTTGTAATATACAATGCTATTTGTATAATGCAAACATGCTGAAAATATGCTTTTCTATTTCTATATGACTGTTTGTAATGTTAGAGCAACTTCAATGGGACGATCCATTTCATCCGTCGCCGTCCGTTTGGGTCTGGGCGGACAAAAGTGATGGCCCGACGCGCGGACCCATTTCAAAAACGCTTCCGCTTTGTGTCTGCGCCGACCCATTTCTGGCTCAAATTTGGGACTGAAATGCGTCGAGACGGACAAGCAGCGGACGCGCGTGCGCCCTCTCTATGTCCACATGTGGCCGACCTGCCGACTTGTCACACAACCACCTACCCACCTCTGCCTACTTATTTAATTCGCTGGCCCGACCACCCACCTTTCTCCCATTATTATATTACCACGGTGCTGCTGCCCACTTGCTTCCCGTTGGATGCATGTGCTAACCCATTTAAAAAAGAGGACACGAACATGCCGGCGGCGACCCAAACGGACGAAAAGCGAACAAAATCGCCGTCCGTCTGGGTCGGTATGTTGGAGTTGCCCTTAACTGACTGAAAAAATGATAGTATTTGTATTTTCTAATGACTAAAAACGAGCTAAAAAAACTCATGTTTGTTTCCGCTGCTGCGTTGGATGAACAGAAGATGACGTATGGTATGCTTCTGCTTTCGATGGTTCCTATCCGTTGGATGACGTTTGAGTGGATGATGCATAGCCCCAAGTTCTAGCATGACGTCTTGTTTGGATACTCTAACCTGGTTAGAGTTAGAATTAGATTCTAACCCTTGAACTAATCTGGACTAACTCTAACTTTAAAGATGTTTGGATGAAAGGGTTAGATGGACAATAAATGCTTTTTCTCAATCATTTAACTATTTTAGACCTCTCCTTTTCCCTGGACCCCACCTACTCTAACCCAAAAAAGCACCTCTTGAATGGGTTAGAGTTTTTGAATGGGCTAAATGCATCTAACCAACTCTAACCCACCTGTTTGAATCTTTAAGGGTTAGGTGGCTCAAATTTAACCCACTCTAACTCTAGGATCCAAACAGGCCTGACAAGTCACCTGATCTTTGTCCACCCCTGTGTGAGAGGCAATTAAGAGCAACAATAATGGGAGGAAATACGGTTTTTGGAGCTGAACTGGGCAGACCTAGAGTGCGCCCTAGTCCTAGTTCACCAGGCGGATTTACTGAGCAAGAACAACACTCTGTACAGGTATGTGCCCCGAATGGCTATGCTTGTGAGGTAATAGTAGTGAAACATGTTAACCAGTAACAATTCAACAGGTGTCCACGACTCAAACTAGACTGCTGGCCAGGTCTTGGCCCATTCCTCAGACACAACATTTATACAAACTTCATTCAAGCACTTGTAATAAAATTGCTGGAAAGCAGAGTCGACCAAGCCACCTTCACTGAGATCAACCCAAACTCAGTCTTTATCTCTCGAGTATCAACTCCATGCGTGTCCGCCGTGAAGGAACAACAGTGCTCCCCTGAACCGGATGGCTCCGAGGCAACCTCGAAATTCAAATCCATAGTGGAACCATGTAATGCAGCAACCACTGACCTCTTTAGGCCCCGTGACTCACCAATGGCACCATCAAAGAGCCGGATTTCTTTTTCATAACCACCAATGAAACATCGGAGACACAGATTGAAACTGTTCTGCACTTCTGATACGACAACTTCCACATTCGCCAGGACCGCATCATGGATACGTGCTAGAACTAAGTCAACCGCCCCACAATCACCATCGATGCGTTTTTCGAATGCACGATTCCAGGTGCCCTGGAGGTCGCTTAGGGTTGATACACCATCAATCAGCTGGTGATCATCATTTGCTACTTTGCCTGCCTTGATTCTCATGTCATACTCCACTAGAATAGTGGAATACATATCTATCCCTCGCTTAGGGCCAACCATGTTGATGAGAGAACCCTACAAAATCGTCATTGTTTAGTTGCTCTTCGTATGCAAGTAAGAAGCAGCTAAAGCTAAATATACTTCTCTTCGGCTGTTTTACTTGCAATAGCATTTACTTGAGCAATAGTTTACAATTGATGACCAAGATCTTTGTCATGTATCAAACTGACTGGTTACATAGTGTACAACAGTGTTCCGGAGGCCGGAGGAGGGAAAAATTGGAACCCAGTGTTTACTTGACATTGTTTGAATCACAAATATTTACATAAGCCTGTCGAGATGACATGTTGTGGTGTGATTATTCATGATATGCATCTTATACCTGTAAACAGAAGATGTGCAGTGTGCAGTAAAACCATGTACTACAGCAAAAAAAGAGCCCAAACTATTCTGTTTGATTTTGTTTGGAATACATGATACTTAGTTCCATAATTTAGGAGCTTCTCGTAGTAAATCATCATTTCACAATATAAACTTGGTACAGTAGTGGCTTATACAATCAAAACTGCCATTCTGCTACTTCTGGACATATTAATCACATACACGTATTTAATGATGCAACAGAAATTAAGTGCTTGTTGTTCTATGTATGCGCTAGTTTTGGCCTTACAATGTGAAATGAAGAATTTCCATACTGTATAAACCATTCCCTGGGGTGGTTTTGCCCACGTTGCAACATCCACTTAATGTGAGAACTTCCCTAGTGGGTGATTTATACCGTATGGAATACTTCATGCAGCCAAATACCTGATCTTATACTTGAGGGGGTTAAGTATAAATAATTGCAGGTAAGTAAGGATTTGCACCTGCTTCACGATGATGGGATCATCCCTGCTTATATTGACAACATAATTAAGCAATGGATCCAGGCCATCCCGCACTGCTATGTATCCATACAACTCTACTGAGCCAACAGCCACAGTAAGTTTAGCCAGCTTTATTGAGAAAATTTGTAACAGGCGATTAGGATTATGCCGACTGCATTTTCCGTTATGGATTATACAATCTGTGGGATCTGGCAACCGAGCTTCATAAAAAAAAGAACAAGTTATATTGCAATTGAAATCAGTACAGGAATAAATGCTCGTCATACAAAAAGTAAATATGCCACCTAGGATTCCATGGCCCTATTGGAAGTTATCCTTTTCATCTAAGTGGAAATTATCGATGTTCTCCCTGCTAGAAATTTTACTCCCTAAGGTTTTTGTTTTAGGAAATCCAAAGTAAAAGCGAGTAATGTCATAATCCCTAAACTATGTATTGGTTAAGTTTTTACCCAAAGAAATATGCAAAACAAGTCATTACAACCCTTGATGAAAATATTCTTTTGTTTTGCTTTCTAGAAGTCCTGTTGTAGGTTATTTTTTTTATTCTGATGGTAGATAACATCATTACATACGGAGTATATAATAATAAAAAGGGATAAGTATGTTTTTCGTCCCTCAACTCTCTTGAAAATATAGAAGTGATCCCTCCACTCCAAAACCAGAAAACCTTGGTCCCTCAGCTTCTCAAACCGGATGACCTTAGGCCCTCGTACCACTTCGGATGGTTTCGTTGATGACGTGGCACGGTTTTGACCCTGGTATGCCGAGTTGACTGCTACATCATCACTTTCATTCTCACTCCCCTCTCCTCATCTTCATTCTTTTGTTTTTCTTTCTAGAAGTCCTCTTCTAAGTTATTTTTTTATTCTGATGGTAGATAACATCATTACATATATAATAAAAAGGGATAAGTATATTTTTCGTCCCTCGACTCTTGAAAATATAGAAATGATCCCTCGACTCCAAAACCAGAAAATCTTGGTCCCTCAGCTTCTCAAACCGGATAACTTTAGTCCCCCGTACCACTTCGGATGGTTTCGTTGATGACATGGCATGGTTTTGACCCTGGTATGCCGAGTTGACTGCCATGTCATCAATTTCATTCTCTCTCCCCTCTCCACATCTTCATTCTGCTTTTCAATGCAATGGCCATTTCGTAGGATATTTGATATGCACGCTCATGATCTCCTGTCATCTGCACTCGTCGGCCTCATGTTGTTCTCGCCGCCCTGGAGCAAGAGACTGGAGAGGTGGGAGGACCTGGCGGGTGGCCGGGGCATGGAGCCGAGGTACAACAAGGCCAGCAGGGCCAGGGCAGAGTTGTGCATGCAGCCAGCGGCGCGGAGGCACACGGCAATGCGGTATCTCGAGGAAGCGCTGCTGGTCGAGATGGTGCAGCTAAAGGAGCATGACCTGGCCATGGAGGACCTGCAGGCATCTATGTCTGCGCTCGAAGTTGGCCGTGCAGTACGTCCTGGGCCACGGCTCCTCGGTCAGCTAGGGAAGCGAACCAGTCGCGGCAGCGGCGAACTCAGACTGCAGCAGCAACACGCAGCAGCATGAAGCGACGATGTAAATGGTGAGGAGGCCCGGGGCTGGCAGTGTTTGTGCTAGCAATACACGCATCAAATAGTATCATTGAACGGCGAAGTGCAACTTGATCAGCAAGTGCGGACGGAGTGATAGCTCGGCAGATGCAGCGACCATTGGACGGTGGAGTGCAGCTCACTCAAACGAGGACAGAGGTACACTTGGGAATGGTAATGGAGGTACGACGGCTACAACCAGCTCAGCATGGCTGCTCAGCGTGCTCAAGGAGAGCTCGGACAGGGTAGCAGCATGCAGATCGGCGCTGGCAAGCATGGCTTTCAGCGGCATGCGACCTGCAGCCTCCACTTCATCAACAAAACCATCCGAATCGCTCAAAACCATGGCACGTCCTCAAAGAAACCACCCATAGCAGTATGAGGGACTAAATTTACCCGGTTTGAGAAGTTGAAGGACTACATTTTGCTGGTTAAAGGTCCCTTATGTCACATGCGATAGCAGGCTAAAGGCCCAAATCACATGGGTTTTGCTGGTTAAAGGCCCTAACCCTTGCAGTTGGTTTCTATTTTTTTCTCACTAGGCAACTGTCCGTGACCTGGGAGGTCATCTTCTTGGTACGACAGCTGATGGAGAGATACAGGGAGCAAAAGAAGGACCTTCATATGGTGTTCATTGATTTGGAGAAGGCCTATGATAAGATACCTCGGAATGTCATGTGGTGGGCCTTGGAGAAACACAAAGTCCCAATAAAGTACATTACCCTCATCAAGGATATGTATGATAATGTTGTGACAAGTGTTCGAACAAGTGATGGCGACACCGATGACTTTCCGATTAGAATAGGGCTACATCAAGGGTCAGCTTTGAGCCCTTATCTTTTTGATTTGGTGATGGATGAGGTCACAAGGGATATACAAGGAGATATCCCATGGTGTATGCTCTTTGCGGATGATGTGGTGCTAGTCGATGATAGCCGAACGGGGGTTAATAGAAAGTTAGAGTTATGGAGGCGGACTCTAGAATCGAAAGGTTTTAGGCTAAGTAGAACTAAAATTGAATACATGAGGTGCGGTTTTAGTGCTACTAGGCACGAGGATGGAGAGGTTAGCCTTGGTGGGCAGGTGGTACCGGAGAGAGACATGTTTCGATATTTGGGGTCCATGTTGCAGAAGGATGGCGATATCGATGAAGACGTGGGCCACCGAATCAAGGCTGGGTGGATGAAGTGGCGCCAAGCTTCTGGCGTACTCTATGACAAGAGAGTGCCACAAAAGCTAAAAGGCAGGTTTTATAGGACAGCTATCCGACCTGCGATGTTGTATGGCGCGGAGTGTTGGCCAACCAAAAGACGACATATCCAACAGTTAGGTGTAGCAGAGATGCGCATGTTGAGATGGATATGTGGCCACACAAGGAAGGATCGGGTACCAGATGGTTTGGACATATTCAACGGAGGCCATCGGAAGCCCCGGTGCATAGCGGACGGATAAAGCGTGCTGAGAATGTTAAGAGGGGTCGTGGTAGACCAAACTTGACATGGGAGGAGTCCGTTAAGAGAGACCTGAAGGTTTGGAATATCGACAAAGACTTAGCCATGGACAGGGGTGCGTGGAAGTTAGCTATCCACGTTCCAGAGCCATGACTTGGTTTCGAGATCTTATGGGTTTCAACTCTAGCCTACCCCAACTTGTTTGTGACTGAAAGGCTTGGTGGTTGTTGTTGTTGTTGTAGGCAACTGTGCGTGACCTGCTCCCCCCCCCCCCAATGACAAAGCCCATGTACTGTTGTCACCTGTGATTGCAGGCTAAAGGCCCAAATCCCAGGAAAAGAAAAAGGCCAAGTAGCCCACCATGAAAGAGACATGCTAGGAAGCAGTACGCATGGTTCAGCCGTTCAGGTCCCCTCTAAACCTAACCGCTTTGTTTCCAACCTGCTAAAAAAGCTGCTCCTTATGCTGCTGGCCATCTGCTAGATCTTCTACCGAATCTTTCAGTCAAGAAGGAAAGAGGACAGGAAAGTGTCATTGTCGATCCAACAGCGTAATCTTGCCAGCCAGGCGCACAGATGAAAAAAGGTTAGTATTTATTTTTCAGAATTAGATTAGGTTGTCTTTCAAACCGTAGTTCAGGCAGGTATCTGGACAATTTCCTCTAATTTGTTTGCAAAACCTAACAAATGCAACCCCTGAGTGCTAACGCATCGAAGTTTAACTTGTAAAAGCAAACAAAGTAAAGAAAGATAGCCACAAGATTTCAGCAGAGAATATATCAATTGACCCCATAGTTTAAAAAAGGTGCACATAAAAAAATAAAAATAAAATATGTAAAGAGAGCTTGATCACTTACTCTCATTACGGTCTGCAATATTATACTCACTTTTCCACGAATGAGTGCCCCTGAACACAGAACCATCACGGTGTCTGCTTTTTGGAAGTAAATCCATGGGAGCCACAATTCGTTTTTTGTCAGCCCCCTTTGTATCCATGGTTGTGCTCCTTCCAGTTTCATCACGGCCATAGATGTCCACAAGTTTTGCCAATGCACCATGTTTGCCAGCTACACCATCTATAGCCTCCAAGGATGTGCCACCCGTCTCTACGTTTTCCATGCCTTGGTTGATGGCAGAGTGATCGTTGGTAGAAGAGATGAGCAATGCCTTACCTGGTTTACCAGACTCGTCAGCTTTGAATCCACTGGTGCTGGCCATGCTCCGGGATCCAGGAGGAAATCTGTCACGAAAGAGCATGTAAAAAGACAACTTTCAGCATGTTTTACAAAATCAACACAGGAAGGGTAATTAAATACCCAAAGTTGGTCAGAATCCAGATCCAAAATATAGCAACTAACTAAAGGCGCGAGCTTTGGCATCAGATGAAGAAAACATACCGGGAAACACGACGGGCAGCTGGATCGGGAGCCGCCATGGGAGGGAAAGCTCGTCGTGCAAGCGCTGGCGGCGACCGGCTAGGCGGAGCAGAGGCCATGAAAGAGAGGGGAGATCGCAAGGTAGGGGAGAGGCGGCGCATTCGGCCGTGATAGGTGGCGACGCCAGGTCGTCGGAGGAGACGAGAAATCGGGCGGAGGATCGGCATCTCAGCGCGCGGCGGCGGCGGCGGCGGCAGATGTGCTTTTCCAGCGCGCGTCGCGGGTGAGATCAGGATCGACGGCCTCGATGGCGCGGCATGGACCGTCGAGGGAGGGAGATGCCGGTTTTTGAAGTAGGGGCGGAGCAACGGCCCCCGCGTCGTCCGGACCTCCACCCTCACCACCCATCTGTGGGGCCTCTAGGCTCTAGCCGACTGCAGCATCGTCGCCCTCCTCGCGCCTGCCTGCCGCCGCCGCCGCCCGCCGCCTGGATGCAAATCCAGCGGCCCTGCGCCCCGATTCTTCCTCTCCAGAGTCCTGACCCAATGCGCCGCCTCTCATCCACCTCGCGACCTCTCCTCTCGTTGATGGCCTCTGCTCCGCCTCGCCATTCCTGGTCGCCACCAGCGCTTCCACGACGAGTTTTGCCACTCAGGCCCCGCTTGGAATCCCAGTAAAATTTTACAACTGTATATTGATTACCACTGTATATTACTGAAGATCGGTAAAATACAAACCGATATACAAGTGAGGTCTGGGATGGCAAAATTGACAAAAATGACCCCTGGGACGAAAGAACTCACGGATTGACCCCTCGGAAGAAATAATTCACCGGCCTGACCCTTTTGTGTGGCGCCCGACACCTAGGCGCCACACTGTACTGTGTGACGCCTAGGGGTTAGGCGCCACACCCCCGACCACGTGGCAGGGAGGGCCCCACCCCCCAGGCAGTGTGACGCCTAAGCCTCAGGCGTCACACATTGTAATGTGTGGCGCCTGACGCTTAGGCGCCACACACTGACTTACAGGGCCACGGGCCAGCCCCCTCCCCACCCCCTTCCCCACCCCCTCCCTCATTCAAACAGAAACTTCCATTGCGGCGGCTGGCTCTCATCCCCTCCCTAATCCCCTCCCCAATCTCCTTCAGATCTGAGGATTTCTTCCTTGGATTGATCCCCCAAGGTAATGTCCTCCCCCATCCCTTCCCTTTCCCATCCTTCTATCCAATTTTATTATGTTTTGGTTGAGTAGATTGATTTTAATAGATTGATTTGAGTAGGTTCTTAGGATTTGACTAGTTAGGATTTGGTTGAGTATATGAGTAGTTAGTAGTTAGTAGTAGTAGTAGGTATAGGAATTGCATTAGGTTTTGGTTTTGGTTGAGTATATGAATAGTGAGTAGTAGTAGTAGTTAGTAGTAGAGGTAGGTATATGAATTGTATTAGGTTTTGACTAGTTAGGATATGAGTTAGGATTTGACTAGTTAGTATATGAGTTAGGATTTGCATTAGGTTTTAACTAGTTAGGATATGAGTTAGGTTTTGACTAGTTAGGATATGAGTTAGGATTTGCATTAGGTTTTAACTAGTTAGGATATGAGTTAGGTTTTGACTAGTTAGGATATGAGTTAGGATTTGACTAGTTAGTATATGAGTTAGGATTTGCATTAGGTTTTAACTAGTTAGGATATGAGTTAGGTTTTGACTAGTTAGGATATGAGTTAGGATTTGACTAGTTAGTTGAGTATATGACTAGTTAGTAGTTAGTAGTAGTAGTAGTTAGTAGTAGTAGGTATAGGAATTGCATTAGGTTTTGGTTTGTAGTTAGTGGTAGTAGTTAGTATTAGTAGTAGTTCATATGAGTATATGAGTCTTATTTGAATATTAGTAAATGAGTAATTTTTTGTGATTTGTAGGATGGTGTGGCTTCTGAATGATGTTTATGACGCTGAACACCGGGCCTATTTCATGTCGGAGAAGAAGATGGTAAGTAGAAAATGATTAGTAGATTAGTAATATTTTGAAAATGTAATAAGCACTTGATATCTTCTTCTCCTATATGTTTGCAGGAGCTTACGCCCCTGAAGATCCGGTCTCATGGGGCATCCTCTGTAATGCATTACGATGAGCGGTACACCCCGTACATCGAGATGACGGGACTCCTTCCATTCGTGCAGCTTGTGAGTCGGTCAACTCCAAATCTGAACGCTGCGGCAGTCACAGCACTCATTGATCGTTGGAGGCCGGAGACACATAGTTTTCACCTCCGGACCGGAGAGATGACGGTTACTCTTCAAGATGTTTCCATGATCACCGCTCTTCCCATCGAGGGGAAGCCACTATGTATGAGCACTGATTCTGAGGGATGGCGGCATCAAATGGAGGCTCTTATTGGTATGTCGCCGCAGGAGCCGGAGGTGGAAGATGGAGGGAAGAAAGATAGAGTCCCTGCCGGCGCCACTTTCACTTGGATTGCCGCCAACTTTGCTCATTGTCCTGAGGACGCAGATGACGAGGTCATCCAGAGGTATGCTCGCGTCTACATGTGGTACGTCATCTCTAGGACTATCTTTGTGGACGGCACAGGCAAGAATGCTCCTTGGATGTGGCTGAAGGCGTTGACTGTTTTGGACAACAAGTTCAGCTGGGGCTCGGCCGCACTGGCTTACTTGTATCGGCAGGTAATAAATTGTTAATATTAAGTACTCTCTGTTATCTTTTTCTGCTAAACTGATGCATGTTTGTTGTTACTTGTAGTTGGACGATGCTTGTCGCAGGACGACAAAGGACGGTGGAGTTGGTGGTTGTATGCTCCTACTTTCAGTATGGAGCTGGGAACGCCTACCTGTTGGACGCCCTAAAAGCTCAAAGTGGAATACCTGGGATGACCACGACAACCCTGTACGTCAACCTACATGGGCTTACAAGTGGGACTTGGTATCGGAGGTGGCAAGCGAAGTGAACCTATTGTACAAGCAGTACACCAACGAGATGGATTCTCTTACCCCCGAGCAGGTAAGATGGTTTCAGAGTTGACTTACAGCTTCTATGTTGTGAGTGAAATGAATTGTGGTATTCATCTTGTGTTGTAGGTTGAATGGGAGCCATATGGTGTCGGGACAAACTTTGGTGATGCACACACGTTCCAGCTGAATCCACTATGCGTGCAGGAAAGACATCTTTGGCTAATGCGTTGTCCCCTAATATGCAATTGGGCGGTTGAGTGGCATCTCCCGCATCGTGTGCTGCGTCAATTTGGTTACTTTCAGCCACACCCGCCGGAGTGGGTGGACACGGACACACAGCTTCACAGGTAACAAAAAATAATTAGTGATTAGTTTTGTTCTTAGTGTTGAGCGAGCTACTGATGTGTTTTGTTCAAAGCAGGTTGGATAGGAGGAGGCAGCGAAAAATCAAGGACTGGCAGAAGCATCATAAGAGCTACGTCCTTATGTTCGAGCAAAGTGTGCAGGCAACTTCGAGCATACAACGAACCCAGTACCGTCAGCATTGTGCTCTTGCGTTCAGCAACTACCTAAGATGGTTTCAGGAGAGTACTCGTGTCGAGATTTGTCCGCTGGCTTACGAGGAGGACATATTGGAAGAACCCACTGAGTATGATGAACTTGCCCAAGGCGGTTACAGCAAGTTGATTCGCGAAGGGTACCAAACTTCCTTCGCCCCTGTCCTGAACTTTGTGGTAAGTGTGCTCCCCTATGTAAATTATGAATTCTAGCGGACCTATTCACTTGCACTTATTTGTTGTCATTGTCTTGTGATCATAGCGCAAAGAGGTCAAGAAACAAGCTGACGAGTCCGAAGATATTCTAGATAACACACCTGGAGGAAAAAAGGGAGAATGTGCACTTCGTCTATTCATAAAGGTGTTGTGTCATTATTATTATTTTGCCCACGAATGCAACATTATAGGTTACCTAATATATGTCATTTATATTTGAATCTAACAGGAACAGGGCAAGAAGTTACGGCGCCTATCCAACATTTTAGGTTGCCGTGACCCTGAATATGTTTCACCTTCGAGATCCGGTTCATCCGAAAGAAATACTCTTGACGATTCGGCTTCTTCGGGCGCTCATATGGATGATGGTGACATTACCCAAAGAAATACTCAGGAGGATGATGCTGACACTCATCAGGTATGACATAGCCATGCAGTTTGCACTTTCAACCTTCAGCCTTGAACCTTCAAATTTGAACTTTCAACCTTCATGTGTATTAGGCTGCGGACGACATGACGTTGAAGGCTTTCCAACGCTCCGCTTACGTGTTGAAGCCCAGGAAGGAATTTAAGCGCTACTCACCGGATGATTATGCGAAAGGGAAGAATCAGGTGGCCGGGAGCTCTCGTTTGTCAAGGATGAGAAGCAGGGAGGATGAGGTTGAGGATGACGATGACGATGAGTCCGATGACCCGGATCAATTTGTGGTTGCGAGAAGGAAGAAGCTAGTATCCAAGAGGGGACGAGGCCCTAAGTGATTTGTAGTTGGTGTTGCACTTGTCGAGCTGAACTATTTATTGTAGTCTTGAACTATTTCGAGTTGTGAACCATTTAGTTCTAGTTGCAGTTGTTGAGAACCATTTAGTGCTATCAAAAGATCCTTATTGCTGGAAATATATTGCTTTATTGCACTCACAAGATCCTTATTGCTGTCAATATATTGATGTATTGCTGTTCTAAGATCTTTATTGCTGTCAGAAATTGCTTCTCATATTCAGTTCCAGCAGGTTTTCACATGTGTGGCGCCTAAGCCTTAGGCGCCACACATGTGCAGTGTGGCGCCTAAGGCTTAGGCGGCACACATGGGCTTATACAGCCTCAACGCAGCCCCTCTCCACCCCCTTCCCAGTATAAGTCCATGTGTGGCGCCTAAGCCTTAGGCGCCACACATGGGCTTATACAGCCTCAGGGCAGCCCCTCCCCACCCCCCCTCCCCTAGTATAAGTCCATGTGTGGCGCCTAAGCCTCAGGCGCCACACTACACATGTGTGGCGCCTAAGGCTTAGGCGCCACACACTCTGTCATGCCTAGAACTGCATCTTAATGGAGGAGGAGTTCAAAAATAGTGGTGGAGCTCAGATACATACGTCCAAACATACAACACAAAGCACATAGTAGTGGTGGTGGAGTTCAAACATACATATGGTTATTGAAGTAACTTACGTCCAAAAGTGCATACATAGTGGAGTTTCATTGTCATAAAGCGCGGAACCAAACAAGGTTCAACAACACATAGATTACAAGCATCCGTCTCTATTGGGTCGAGCAAGGCCCCTTACCCT
The DNA here is from genome assembly GCF_904849725.1 of Hordeum vulgare subsp. vulgare. Classification (NCBI taxonomy): domain Eukaryota; kingdom Viridiplantae; phylum Streptophyta; class Magnoliopsida; order Poales; family Poaceae; genus Hordeum; species Hordeum vulgare. The sequence goes on along the minus strand of NC_058524.1, from coordinate 577,084,872 downwards.
TCTTCTTCTTCCTCTCTTCTTCCTCTTCCTCTTCCCTTTTGCGCAGTTTTGAAGCCTCTTCCTTAACCCTCTCCGTGAAGCGCTGATGCTCCCGCTCTCTCTTTGCTGCGGCTTCTGCCAACATCTTCTTAAAGTTAGCTTCATATTCTTTTTTACGTTTCTCTAGCGTCTTCCTGTCATTCTCCTTTATCCTAGCCTCATATCGCTTATGCTCAAGGAACATTTGCCACTCCTCATCCCTCTTTGCCTTATCCTCCTCATCCTTCTTCTTTCGCGCTTCCGCTGCATCCTCCTCTCTCAACTTCTTTGCAGCCCTATCCATCAACAGCTGCTCCTCACTGGCTGCATCCTTCTCCTCCCCCCACTCCGCTTTTGCCTTGTTCGGCTGAGAAGCGGCCATACCTACAAAACAGGCATCATAGCTCATAGTTAGTAAAATAACACACAAAGGAGCATCAAAAACAACATGATAAAGATAAGTGAAATATGTGACATACGGAAATGGTCCTTGTAGGTATCCACGCATACCAATCCTAGTAAGTCCACCACCTATCCCACCACTGCCTCTAGCACCACCACGACCTATCCCACCCCTGCCTCTAGCACCACCACGACCTATCCCACCACTGCCTCTACCACCACCACTTCCTCTAGTAGCACGTCCTCTAGTAAGCCCAAGTCGGCTAGGAACACGTTGAGTAGGAACTTGTTGGCTCGTGCTTCCTTGACCCGTCCCTTGTTGGCTCGTGCTTCCTTGACCCGTCCCTTGTTGGCTTGAACTTGGTTGGCTAGGACTTGGTTGGCTAGGACTTGGTTGGCTTGACCTGGAATCATTGTTTTTGGACTTCTTCTTTCGCGCCGTACACCTTCTTCTGTTGTGCCCTGTTACACCGCAATCTCCACATTGTGATCTCTCAGTAGGCTCTTGGAATTGGTTGTTCCCCATTTCTCTGCCACCACCATGGCCCCATCCATCCATGTCTCCTCTAAAACGCTTTGTCTTTCGTCTTCCCAGTTTCACAACCTTCCACTCTGGGTCGGGCCATAGTTGTACTCCATGATACTCCGGCCATTGTGATTGGTCAAAGTATGGTTCAAATCTAGGAGCCCATGTATGCTTCGTGGTCATGATCGAGAACTCGGACTCCCTCACAGTTAGTGGATGGTTGACGTCCACATTCCTACTGCGAGCTGCCGTGTACAAATGCGAGCATGCGAGATGAAGCAACCTTGGTCTCCCACAAGAGCAATCACACAAGGATAAAGAAACCTTGAACGCCCTGTTTCCGTGTTGCTGGCCATCGTTTGTCGTTCCTCCGGGCTCATTCACTTCGTATGTCCAATCCTCGTTGTTGTACAGGGTAGCCGTTTGGGTGTCAGCCTTCCGTGATTGAAATACCATCCATTTGTCAACCTTTGGTGGAAACTGATACTTATACTTTTTCTTGTTCTCTCCCGCAATCTGATCATCTGTTTCTTGTGAGTACTTTAGAAAGTATGCTCTCAACTTGTCGAATGTGTATTGAACTATTGCCGTCACCGGCAACGCACGGACACCCTTCAACACCCGGTTGAAGCATTCTGCCATGTTACTGGTCATTTGACCATATCTTCGGCCATCTTCGTCATAAGCTCGTGCCCACTTGGCCCGAAGTTCAATGTGCCTGTTAAGAAACTCAAGCCCACCTGCATCAAGTTTTTTGTTTACAAGCAAAGCATTGTACAATCTTGCAAATCGTTTGTCAGAAAATGCTTGACAACAATCCTGAAGATCATCCGCCAACTCCTTGCTACCACATGCCCGGTAGAAGTTTGCACAGAAATGCCTCATGCACCATCGATGATGCAAAGGAGCATGGCCGGGAATGACAATGTCAACCGCGTTAAGTATGCCTTGATGACGATCTGATATGACACATATTTCCCTCTCAAACGGTAATACCTTGGTTCTCAAAATATGCAAGAACCATTCCCAGTTAACATTGTTCTCTGCCTCAACCAAAGCAAAAGCCAAAGGCATCAACCGGTTATTGGCATCACTTGCTATTGCAACCAACAAAGTGCCCTTGAATTGTCCGGTCAAAAACGTGCCATCGATGGAGATGACAGGACGACAGTGCTGGAAAGCGCTCACACATTGCTCAAATGCCCAAAATGCACGGCCAAATACGCGAACCCTATTTCCATTCTTAATCCTTGTTTTCTCCCCATACGGCTCGACCACATGAACCATGCCCGGGTTAGTGTGGGCAATAGCTCCCAACAACCTAGGTATGCGGTTGTATGCTTCCTCCCAATCACCATACAACATCTTGAATGCGGCTTGCTTTGCTTTCCATGCCTTACCATATTTCACCTCGTAGTGAAAGAGGGCTTTCACAAGGTCTTGTACGCTTTTTATGCTCATTGTAGGAAGAGAGGAGATGGAGTTGGAAAGCCTATAAGCGATGAACTCGGAGGTTAGTTGTCTATGGCTTTGCGACGATAGGGCACCATCAACCCTCTTGCCTTGACACATGTGAGGCATACAACTGACAATGTTCCATCCTGGCCCTCCTTTCCATGGTCTTGCACGGACAATCCAAGGACAACCTCTATCCTCACAAGCAACCGTGTAACGCAGCTTCATGTTTGAATGAACAACTTTGTGTGGCCTGTAATGCGTAACAGAATATTCATCCAACCACATCTTCAGTTCAAAGAATGTTTCGAACTTTGACCCCGGCAAAATAATATTCTTCCCATGTGTGTCCCGATGAGAAGGTGGCCTAACTCCAAACAATATGCCTTCGCCTCCGTCAACCACGGCTTCATCCGCAAGGCTAAGATCCTCGAACAATGGTGTCCGGTGATCACGCTTTAATACCTTCGTGAAAGCTTCAGCCTCCTTTGCCGTGAACCCTTCCTCATCAACTTCTTCATCGGGACCCTCATCGTCAGACTCAGAGGCATACCCACGTGAGTACGGAATGGAATGGTCCATTGTCTCTTGCAAATTATATTTGTCCAAATCACCAAGATTGTTGTCATGAAGAACATTACCATCATCATAGTGCTCATAATTAGCCTCTACCAATGGTTCATGTTCAATGTTGACCTCTTCGTTAGCCTCATACACACAAGAAAGAGGTTCAATGCTGGCCTCTTCGTTGATGGTTGCAGGAATAGCTTCAACAATCGAAGAGGAAACCCGGTTCGAATCCAACAAGTTAGGAACATTTGTTTTCATGGCAAATAACTCTAGAGCCTTGTCTAGTGATTCGGCCACCGTATCCTTGTATGCAAGCCAACGTTGCTCGGAGTTGACACGCATGGTCTTCCAACGAATGTGCATTCTGAATCCCACATTATGCCTACCAGCAAACTCAACTACATCACTAGGGTCCATCCAATTCAAATCCTTTCGGACTTGTTCCAACAATTCAGCATAGCTAGGACACAAATCGAACACCATGTCAAGCTCATCCGGGTCCGGATCAATATTGCCTTTTAAAAAGGCATCCTTGTCCACGTGATGAATATAAATACATGTTCTTCCCATACCTAAACAACAAAACATAGAACCTTTTTATGAGCAATCATACAATTACAATAACCATAGCCTAACTTCCAAATAACCCTAACCCCCTCATAACCCTAACACAACCAAACATCCCTAACCCTAGCCTAACCCTAGCCTAACCCTAGCCTAACCCTAAAACAACCATAATGCACACATCCAAACAACCCTAATCCTAACCCCATCATACCCCTTATCCTAACATACAAACAAATAAAACAATATGATATACATCCCACATTTCATGAAAAACTAGGGTTTCCTCAAATTTGCAAAAAAAAAGAACACAAAAGATTTTCCTTTGGATGAGAATGAGGGGAGAGGTGGGGATTACCTTAGGGGAGTGATTGGACAACAAATGCCCGCTCCAAACCTTCAGATTTGGTGATGTAGAGAAGGATTTGAGGGAGGGGGCAGTGGCTGGGAGAGGGGCTGGGGGAGGGGAATGAGGGAGGGGTGGGGAGGGGGGTGGGGAGGGGGCTGGCCCGTGGCCCTGTAAGTCAGTGTGTGGCGCCTAAGCGTCAGGCGCCACACATTACAATGTGTGACGCCTGAGGCTTAGGCGTCACACCGCCTGGGGGGTGGGGCCCTCCCTGCCACGTGGTCGGGGGTGTGGCGCCTAACCCCTAGGCGTCACACAGTACAGTGTGGCACCGAGGTGTCGGGCGCCACACAAAAGGGTCAGGCCGGTGAATTATTTCTCCCGAGGGGTCAATCCGTGAGTTCTTTCGTCCCAGGGGTCATTTTTGTCAATTTTGCCGTCTGGGATGCGCTTGGTTCGTCTTATTTCTCCTCTCCGTCCACGCACTCGCTAGTAGGGATGGCAATGGGTACCCATTATCCACGTACACTGCGGGTAAAAACATTACTAGGGTAAGAGTATGGGACAAAAATTTACCTATGGGTATATAAATAGAAAAATCCAAAACTCATCGGGTAGAGCGGGTACGGGTATGAGATCATATAACCTATAGCCATATACTCATGTACCCATATAAAATCTATTAAACTCAAAATTATCTCTATAATCTACACTATGTTAATAATTTGTGAACTGAAAGTGTATGCCTATGTGTTCTTGTTTATGACTATATGATGTTGTTTTATAAGAATGTGTTGTAATTATAATCTATCTTTGTAAACTATACGATACAATAAAGTTTATAACTATAAGTTGTTTAAATTGATGTTTTGCAAACATGGGTAATTTTACCCGCGGATACCCGTCTACCCATCGGGTAACGGGTATGGAAAAAAATTGTATCCGTTGACGGGTATGGATAAGGGTGATGGGTAATCTGAGGCGGGACGGGTAAGGGTATGGGGAGGCTCCACCCGTACCCATACCCTGCGGGTGCCATTCCTACTTGCCCGCGGGCACCGGCGCCGGCGCCGGGACGGACAGCGTCGTGCACGCATGCGCCGCGAAGAGCGAGGCCGCGAGGACGGGGCAGCAGCGGCCGCGGTCGAGAGAGCCCGGACCGCTGCCGGCCTCGCACGCCGCAGCCACGCCGCCGAAGAGCTCCGCAGAGAGGTCGAGGCGGCAGGGCGGGGAGGGAGGGCGCCGTGGAGGCGGAGTGCAGCGTTGGAGGTTCATCCACACCAATGCTCCCTCTCCGGTTGTAACAAATGTCGTCCAATTGGTTCGGTTTACTTGTCCTTGGGAGACACAAATACGATAGTTATCCATCAATGTGTTGCCCCCCTCAAAAAATAAATGCCCCGAACCCCCAACTCAGACCACCTTGCACCAAAGCTTCCATCTTTCCTTTTTTCCGCTGCCACCACTATTTCATTAGGGATTCCTTATCCCTAGTCCACCAAAGGGGATTATTGTTGTATAATATTTGATGGTAGATGGAGACAAACTACCTTCACATTTTCTCTCGGAATCATATAGTTAACATGTCCATGCTATCTCCAATGAGTACTTTTTATCATATAAGTACAATCTTCTCCTATATATGAACTTAATTTTAATTGTGTATGACAAACTTTAGTGCTCAAGCAGAAGAGAAATTAGGAAACAACAAGTACAATAATTTCACATGATTTAAGTTTGATCAATGGTTAATCCATCTATAGGGTCCAAATTTGCGTTGATAATTATATCTCGTCGCTTCCTTATGAGTTACGGCATTCTATCCTAACACGTGTTGCCCAATCCGCCCCCATGAAATATCCCAATCAATACCCCAAAAGCCCAACCCACCCTGCAACAATCGAAGCATCCATCTTTCCTCTCTTCAACTACCACCACATTTCCTCTAGCCACTACCACTACCGAGGAGGAGAAAGGGGAGGTGGTGGCATTGCTGGGTGGTGGGGCTGCTCGAACAGAGAAAGACATTGGCGATGCATCGAGGAACTACAATGTTGGTCACATACTTGCAAAGGTCAGAGTGGAAGGATACGGGGAAGTGCATAGAGGAGATGGCTCGGAGAAGTGGGTCATGGCGGTGGTGGGCGACAACGACAGAGTGGAGGCATGTGTGGCGTTGGGGCGCATGGTGTGCGGTGCCCACCATGCTCGATCGAGATCCATAGTTGGCTGGAGGAGGTTAGGGAAGGATGGGGTTGCACGAGAGAGATAAAGAGGGATTTTTTTTCAAAAGCAAAGAGTGGAGTGGCGGGTTCTTTTTATAAAAGTGACACCGCTGGTCTTGCATGCGCTAGATATAGACCGGGCGGTCGAATGTGTGCTCGAACCCCTCCTCCTATGGATCTAATCAAACAAATTATTTCCAAATTTGGTTCGATTTGGTTTGGAAGTACTTGTTTCTTTCCTTATGATGTACAATAGATAGATGTTCAATCACGCGTTGCCCGGCCTCACTGAATAAATTCCCCCCAAACCCTAGCACAACCCAACACGCAACAACCAAATTTCCCATCTTTTCCTCCCCTCTGCCGCCGCCGCGTTTCTAGGGTTTTCCTCATCTGCAATTCGTACGCACCCACCCCCAACAAGGATCCAACAGTGATGGCAAGTGCAGCGGCATGCGAGAAGAAGATGATCATGCTAAAGTCGTCCGACGGCGAGGAGTTTGAGGTGGAGGAGGCGGTCGCCATGGCGTCGCAGACCATCCGCCACATGATCGAGGATGACTGTGCCGACAAACGCATCTCGATCCCCAGCATCAACTCCAAGATCCTCTCCAAGGTCATCGAGTACTGCAACAAACACATCCCGACCAAGCAAGCCGTCGACACCACTAGAGCCACGGGTGTTGTTGCATCTGACGCCGTGGATCCCCCTGCTCTAGCCAAGGACCTCAAGATCTGGGATGCAGAATTCATGAAGGTCGACCAGGTCACCCTCTTCGACCTCATCCAGGTATGATATCCTTTGATTCGACCATTTTCTTTCTCTAGATCCACTTTTTCTCGATGTTCCCCTTTGGCACGCGATCTAGATTAGGCTTGGGTGTCTTGCTACTATTTATATTAGATTAAACACACTCCTCATAAAACCATCAAGGTACTCGTTTCGATTGGACTAGATTAGATTTTGATTATAAAAGATTGTGCTTTATTAGAGACGTACACATTGGCCGGCCATACAAAATCTAGCTAAATATGTTAGGGCATCATCTTGTGGTCTGCTATATTTCACAGATATGTGTATATGATTATTACGCGTAACCTAGGAATAACCTAGGAAGCTTTATTATGATCAGTGTGAACTTACTAGATGCATTATCATTGTGGCAGCAAATCGTATATGATTAACGTGCGGAAACATCAGACTACTCATAACAATATATGGGTTTTATGATTATGCTACATATAGTAATGCTTCTCTCTCGCATGATAGGTTACTTCATGTGTTGTTTTGTGTTTTATTAGCTTGTAACACATTTGAATACAAGACAATCTATGTAACTATTCATGTTATAAAGCCATTATAAAATTAATGCTTTTCTGAAACACCCTATGGTTCTTTTTGCCCCCTCTCAGGCTGCAAGATACCTCAATATCAAGGAGTTGTTGGACCTGACTTGCCAGACTGTTGCCGACATGATTAGTGGGAAAAATCCAGAGGAGATCCGTAATTTATTCAACATCAAGAACGACTACTTGCCTGAGGAGGAGGAGAAGATCCGTAGGGAGAACCAGTGGGCATTTCAGTAGAGGAGCATCCAGGTCGCGTTGAATGAACGCTTAATTATTATTTTTCATGTCAACATTTTAGCTGCACTCTTTATGTTTTAATTTGATGTACTGGAGTCTATGAAGTGGTGTCAGTAAACATATTCAGTGTTTATGCTTGCGTGTACATATTCGTCATTGTCTCTACATGAGGTTGGAGTGGGCGGCATAGTCCACGGGGTGGTGTGATCCACAAGGAGCCGATACGTATCTTGCTAGGGTGGATGAGGAAGTCTGGGCGAGGCACTCTTCAATGATTGAGGAGATTCCCGAGGCAGTCTTAGTGCTATCGTCAGGGTCACCAGCCTACTGTAACCCTTATTCTGGATTAGCCTTGCTTATAGAGAAGAGGCTTGGTTAGCATCCTTTTTATCAAATGATGTTCTTTGCTACCAACAATTCTTTAAGTAGGTGGTGAAGTAAATAATAGTGCACTTGCTGACAGTAGAACCCCCAAGAAATATCACAGTATAGGCTGATATCTTTGTGCAATGTCATTTACAAGCTATGATCCAAAGTCTTGGCAAATAGGGGTTAGGGTTTAGGATTTAGGGTTTAGGGTATATCCCACAAGGTTCTAGTAGGCTGAGTAGTCCATGACATATTTGAGATGATGTGTAAATTCTTCAAGTTTAAATTGACAAGAGATTGTTGCGATCAGTGAAGCATATCAACTTAACTTATCATGGTGCGACAAAATGACTCGACAAAGGATGATCTACAATCATCAAGATCGAAGCAACACATAAAACAAAAGTCAAGATTAGAAAGAGATTGTTAGGATTAGTCTTAAAGTAGAAAAGTCCTATGTGATGTAGTAGTAGGAGTTGGCTTCCACACCTAGTGTCCGAGCGAATATGGCTAATCCTAACCAGTTATGTGCAACGCCAATCGCTGTCGGCGCTGCTTCACATGGATGTGTGCCCCCTAGCCCACATATCCCTAGCCAAAATCATATTTTCCTGTTATACGGTTGATGAAATACAAATACCCCGTACCTATCTCTCGCCCATCCTTATCCCTTCCCGTGTCCCCAATCCAGATCCTCTCGCTCTCCCTCTCGTCCTCCCTCCCATCGCAGGTGCATCGTCGGCGACCCACCACGGCCATGCACCGGATGATCACTCCTCCTCCCATGCTCCTCCCTCCCCGAACAGTGCTTGTCCACCGGTAGGCGACTGCTCTTCATCCTTGGCTTGCATCCTCTATCGTGAGATCCATGGCCATGGAGGTAAGATGCAGCAGGCAGGGCTACCTCATTGACATCAAGCTTTGTGGTGGTGACGCTGGGCATCGACGAATAACTGGTAGCAGCATCACCACCATTGTGTTGAGTAAATAGGCAATTTTCCGAGTAGATTAATCCATGAAATAATTACTAACATGGCATTGACTAGGTTCATGACATACTGATCACGGAGTATACTAGCAAGTACTACGCATATAGCAGAAACATCTACGCATATAGGCAATACTACTAGTACAGACAGAAACAGGAGAGAGACAAACATATCATACCCTCCGATCGGCCAATTGGCCGTAGCAGCAGCGGTGGCGGCGACAGTATCCTCTGCCGCCTTCTTCTCGGCTTTGGCCTTCTCGCGGACGAGACGGTCAGCTTCGCTTGGTGAAGACATGGCGATGACGAGGGCGACGCGGACATAGACGAAGCAGACGGACGGAGGCGAGCAGTCACGTGATCGCTCCCCCAAAACCTAATCGCCCCTCTCCCGTACAGGAACCGGAGAGGCGGGGTTTCGGAGGCCTGCTCTCCCGTCGACCATGTACGCGGTAAACGGGACGGAGTCGCCGGCGGCAGCAGCAGCAAAGGGAACGAACGCGTGAGGCAGATGTTATCTGATTCTCGTGACGACTAGGGTAGGCGATATCCTGCTTATAAAGGCGGCTGGGTGGAGAGACGTGGGCCGAACCCACGTCCGAGTCGGTAACAACCCACGATCCGACGTCTCGGATCGTGCCGTGTCCGTTACATATTCTCCGTTCCTGACCGGCAAAAATAAGCGCGTAGGTATGAGCTCGGCTCGGCTCATTCCCGCGGCGCGGCGCGGCGCGTCGTGACGAGGCGTGGCGTGGCGTGGCGAGGCGGGCGGCAGAGGAGGAGTGCGCGAGGGCACCTTCTCTTCTCACTCTCCAATAACATGTGGAAGAGAGACCCTTATAAAGGGGTCCAACTTCTCCTCCACTAGCGGGGTGGGACTAAACTTCCCACCACCTTGTCATGCCACCACCTACATGGGCCCTAGGAGATTTTTCTGAAATTTGTCTTATGGGCCTAAGGCCTATCTCTAATTTCAACAATCCCCCACCAGATCTCAAGGGCACATCTTGTTCCCTCGTTCCAATCACTGTTTTAATATACCAACATTTCAGTGAAGACCTGTTAAGGTTGAGCTTCACCTAGAGCAAGCAGCTACACCCCTTTACAACTGAACAATGGACTATGCCTTGAATTGTCAGTTTGGCGTAAAGGAGCTTCACCACAAGTCTTACTAGTACTAGGCTGCCGAAGGTGACCCCTCGGGTGGAGCATATTAGTCACACTCCTGGCCTATTCATGAGTTTACTAGAGATCGCCCAAATCTCATAGACTGTGACCAGCAGTCAAGCTCATATAGGTGTGTTCCTCCAAAGATCGCTCTGTAGGACATCATCTTGCTTACATATAAGCTTTAGAACACATTAAGACAGTAGTCATCCTACCATACAGTATCCGAGAGTATTGCATCTCCAACGGAGTGGGTTAGTAAAGTTACTCTCCTTAGTTCACCACTGGCTTGTTTTCCCAAGTCCTACTTCACGGGATCTCCGATCATATAGGTTGGGTTACTACCATGGAAACTCATGTGGGTCTCATACCCATCTCCCTTGATGCACTATCCATCACAACACGTGATAGCCCTTTAGTAAAGGGATCTGCCAGATTCTTAGCCGTTTGGATGTAATCCAACTCTATCACTCCAGAGTTTCTCAAACGTCTGACAGACTTCAATCTCATTCTTATATGTTTGTTGGACTTCATATTGTCCTTTGAACTCTTCACTTTGACAATAACCGTCTGATTATCGCAGTTCATAAGGATAGCCGGAACCGGCTTCTCAACCACAGGTAAGTCAATCAAAAGATCTCGAAGAAATTCTGCTTCGACACCAGATGTGTCTAATCTGTTAATTCTGCTTCCATTGTCGATCTCGTTAAGATCGTTTGCTTGCAAGACTTCCAGGAAACAACACGACCCCAAGAGTAAACATATACCCAGTGGTGGCCTTCATCTCATCAGCATCAGAGATCCAATTCGCATCACTATACCCTTCAAGTACCGATGGGAATCCCGTATAGTGAAGCCCGTGGTTGACAGTACCTTTCAAGTAGCGCATAATTCTTTCAACAGCACACCAATGAACCTCGCCCGGATTTGCAACAAACCGGCTAAGTTTGCTCACAGCAAACGCGATGTCAGGCCTCGTTACGCTAGCTAGGTACATAAGCGAACCGATAATTTGAGAGAATCTCAGTTGATCTATGGTTGTGCCTTTAAACTCTCGAATAAGCACACTAGGATCATATGGTGTTTGAGAAATTTTGCAGTCTGAATATCCAAAGCGACTCAAAATCTTCTCAACATAGTGGGATTGCAAAAGTGTAATCCCACCCTCATCATCTCTCAACAGCTTGATGTTCAAGATATCATCAGCCACCCCAAGGTCCTTCATCTCAAAGTTTTGAGACAGAAAAGACTTGACCTCCTCAATTACTTTGAGGTTGGTTCCAAATATCAGTATGTCATCAACATACAAGCACAATATAACTCCTTCGCCCCCACCATGGCGATAGTATACACATTTGTCAGCTTCATTAACAACGAAGCCAACAGATGTCAGAGTTGTATTAAACTTCTCATGCCATTGCTTAGGTGCTTGTCTCAGACCATATAAAGATTTCAGCAACTTACACACCTTTCCTTCCCGACCTTCTATCACAAAGCCATCTGGCTGTTGCATATAGATTTCCTCATTTAGCTCTCCATTCAGGAAAGCCGTCTTAACGTCCATTTGATGAACGAGAAGACCATGAGAGGCCTCCAATGAGAGTAGTACTCGAATCGTGGTTAGTCTAGCCACAGGTGAATAAGTATCGAAGAAATCTTCTTCTTCTTTCTAGGCATAGCCCTTGGCCACAAGCCTAGCCTTGTACTTTTCAATCGTACCATCGGGCCTAAGCTTCTTTTTCAACACCCACTTGCATCCCAATGGTTTGCAACCATAGGGACGATCAGTGATTTCCCATGTCCCGTTAGCCATGATGGAATCCATCTCGCTACGGACCGCAGCTTTCCAGTAATCAGCATCTGGAGAAGCATACGCTTCTGAAATAGAAGTGGGATTATCATCCACGAGGTATACGAAGAAATCATCACCAAAGGTCTTTGCAGTCCTTTGTCTCTTGCCCCTACCACGGGCTTCCTCGTCATCCTCCTCAGAATTTTCATCATGTGTTTGTTCATAGTATTCCATAGGAATGGCAGGCTCAGGAGTTATCTCAGATTCCTGTCTAGAAGTGCTTTGCATATCTCTCATGGGAAATATATCCTCAAAGAATGTAGCATCCCTCGACTCCATTATTGTACCGACCTTCACGTCAGGTACCTCAGATTTCACTACTAGAAATCTATAGCCTACGCTATTCTTAGTGTATCCCAAATTAACGCAGTCCACGGTCTTTGGTCCAAGCTTACGCTTCTTGGGGATCGGTACATTGACTTTCGCCAAGCAGCCCCAAGTACGTAACTACGAGAGTGTCGTCCTTCTCTTCGACCACTCCTCGTAGGGAGTGACTCATTATCTTTTGTAGGAACTTTATTCAGGACATGACACGCGGTCAATATAGCCTCCCCCACCATGCCTTGGATAAACCCGATGTATCTAACATGGCGTTAACCAAGTCAGTTAGAGTACGGTTTTTCCGCTCGGCAACCCCGTTTGACTGGGGTGAATAGGGAGGCGTCCTCTCATGAATAATGCCATGTTCCACACAAAATGATTCAAATTCGTTTGAGAAGTACTCTCCACCACGATCAGACCGGACTCGTTTAATTTTCTTTTCAAGTTGATTCTCAACTTCTGCCTTATAGATTTTAAAGTAGTGTAGAGCCTCATCTTTAGTATTTAACAGATACACATAGCAAAATCTAGTGGAATCATCTATCAATGTCATGAAGTATTTCTTTCCACCTTTAGTCAACACACCATTCATCTCGCAAAGATCAGAATGTATGAGTTCTAATGGTGCCAAGTGTCTCTCCTCTGCAGCCTTGTGAGGCTTGCGAGGTTGCTTTGCTTGCACACATGAATGACATTTAGAACCTTTGGCTAAAGTGAAAGTTGGGATTAAATTCAGTTTTGCTAGCCGCGACATAACAACGAAACTTATGTGACAAAGACGTGAATGCCAAACTTCAGATTCATTAACACTCGAATGAATATTGTTCACAACTTTATTACAAAAATCTGCAAGAGAAAGGCGGAACAGACCTCCGCATTCATAACCTTTTCCAACGAAAAGTCCATATGTCGTAACTACTACTTTATTAGACTCGAATACCAACTTAAACCCTTCTCTAAAAAGAAGGGAGCCACTAACGAGATTCTTCTTGATGGCGGGGACATGCTGCACGTTCTTCAGCTGCACGATCCTTCCCGAAGTAAACTTCACATCGACTGTGCCAACACCAAGAACAGAAGCACTCGCGCCATTCCCCATCAATACGGACCCGCGACCGGTGGCCTGATAAGAAGAGAACAATGATAAGTCATCACACACATGAATATTTGCACCCGTGTCCACCCACCAATCAGTGGACTGACAAACTATAAATACAGTAAGTAAATTACCGTACCCAGATGCACCACTTTCATTGTTGCCCACAATCATATTGGCAGACTTGGAGTCCTGCGCCGGCTTCTTGTACTTGTTTGGGCATTTGTTCGCCCAATGTTCCTCTGAACCACAAGTATAGCAGCCATCTCACTTCTTATTCTTCTTGAAGGGCTTCTTTCCCTTCTTCTTGAAGTCGGTATTCTGTTGGACATAATTCTTTCCCTTGGGCTTGTGAGAATTGAGGTTCCTCTGATGTACCATATTGGCAGCAGAAGAGCTTTCCACCGATTTTCCATTGGAGTCCTTTGCTCTCGAGTTCTGCTCAACACTCACATGGCCGATGATGTCCTCTACTGAGAACTCATGCCTTTGATGTTTCAGAGTAGTAGCAAAGTTCCTCCAGGAATTAGGGAGCTTAGCAATTATACAGCCCGCGACAAACTTGCCCGGCAAATTGCACTTAAGAACCTCAAGTTCTTTAGCTATGCATATTATCTCATGAGCCTGTTCCAATACAGAACGATTGTCAACCATCTTGTAATCATGGAACTGCTCCATAACATACATCTCACTCCCAGCATCGGTGGCCCCCGAATTTAGATTCGAGCGCCTCCCACAAGTCCTTGGCAACATGCATATGTAAATATGCATCAACCAACTTATCTCCGATCACGCTAATGACTGCTCCAAGGAATAGGACGGTGGCCTCCTTAAACATCTTCTCCTGTTCAGGAGTGATAGTTTCCGTAGGAGTGACACCGGCTACCTAGAACACGTTCATAGCTGTGAGCCATAAGGTGGTACTCGTTTGCCAACGCTTGAAAAAAGTACCGATAAACTTATCCGGTTTCAGTGCAGCAGCAAAACCATTACTCAAAAAATTCCTACACAAATTAGGTTTTTGGATTGTTGAGTAAATAGGTAATTTTCCGAGTAGATTAATCCATGAAATAATTACTAAAATGGCATTGACTAGGTTCATGACATACTGATCACGGAGTATACTAGCAAGTACTACGCATATAGCAGAAACATCTACGCATATAGGCAATACTACTAGTGCAGACACAAACAGGAGAGAGACAAACATATCATACCCTCCGATCGGCCAATTGGCCGTAGCAGCAGCGGTGGCGGCGGCAGTATCCTCTGTCGTCTTCTTCTCGGCTTCGGCCTTCTCGCGGACGAGACGGTCAGCTTCGCTTGGTGAAGACATGGCGATGACGAGGGCGACGCGGACGTAGACGAAGCAGACGGACGGAGGCGAGCAGTCGCGTGACCGCTCCCCAAAAACCTAATCGCCCCTCTCCCGTACAGGAACCGGAGAGGCGGGGTTTCGGAGGCCTGCTCTCCCGTCGACCGTGTACGCGGTAAACGGGACGGAGACGCCGGCGGCAGCAGTAGCAAAGGGAACGAACGCGTGACGCAGCTGTTATCTGATTCTCGTGACGGCTAGGGTAGGCGATAGCCTGCTTATAAAGGCGACTGGGTGGAGAGACGTGGGCCGAACCCACGTCCGAGTCGGTAACAACCCACGATCCGACGTCTCGGATCGTGCCGTGTCCGTTCCGTATTCTCCGTTCCTGACCGGCAAAAATAAGCGCGTAGATATGAGCTCGACTCGCCTCGGCTCGCGGCGCGGCGCGGCGCGTCGGGGCGGCGGAGGAGGAGTGCGCGAGGGCACATTTTCTTCCCACTCTCCAATAGCATTAGAAAGAGAGACCCTTATAAAGTGATCCAACTTCTCCTCCACTAACGGGGTGGGACTAAACTTCCCACCACCTTGTCATGCCACCACCTACATGGGCCCTAGGAGATTTTTCTGAAATTTGTCTTATGGGCCTAAGGCCCATCTCTAATTTCAACACATTGTGGGCAGATCGGTGGTGGGGAGATCTATTCATTGAGGCCTCACCACCACTCTTCCGGCAAGCACGCCGCTGGTTGACAGCTCTTCCCCATCTTCCAACAAGATTGACTAGGTAGCAGAGAATCATCTCCTTGTTTTTTAAACAAGCCTATTATTTTCTCAATCTTTTGAGATGTATCTAGTCATGTGCGTTATTGTGTCTTCTGAAGATAGATTAATCTTATTTTGATTCCTCTACTGCAGCTTTCGGCTAGTGACTGGCCTTATGTTTTTTGTAATTTTTGGTTTCCTCGTGGAAATGAATTGGCATTAGTGTGTACTTTCTTGTAATCTTGAGTGATCCTTTGATGGAAGAATTGAGGACCTTTGTAGAATCCATGGACATGAGAGGACTCTTTAGACCCTCTATCCGCACTTCCCTTTAAGAAACAGAGAACTTTTTTCCAGTCCCAGCACTACTAAATAAATTAGCACTTTAGAGGAAGATAAAAAGGACTTTCTAAATAAATTAGCACTTTATAGGCAGATAAACAGGACTTTCTAAGCAATGAAAGTATTTATATTAATAAAATTATGAAGTTCTTCAGTTATATGAATAAATTCTTCGAATATTCATTGTAAAGCCCTTCTTTGTGATATTTTAATATCATATATATCCTAGGAAGAACTTTGCCTAAACATGAGAAGAACTTTTGAGAAACTTTGTGATGGCTCATATTTTTTTGGAGTTTATTTTGATTATTCACAGATCGCTACGCCCATTTATAGTTAATTTCCTTAGTTTTGTAGAATATTCTCATTAACTTTTCTAGTAAATAATGCACCATGGTTAGTTGAACACGACAAGATTTATTGAGGCCTTATCTATCCCTATCGGCTATACAATAGTTTTAAATTTGAATTGTACTATATTGGACGAGACAGAGAGATCCTTTGTGTCAGATTATGGGGCTAGCTCGAGTCAAATCATTTAACATACGTGTAATAAATGTCACAAGAAAACTAGAGTACGCTGGGTGCAAAGCATCTTTGTGGGTCATGGACACTTGCTGATTTGACATGCATAGCGGATGGGTGGATGGGATATGCGTTGTGCGTGCAACTAGTTAGACAAAATCCACGTTCTTGTCCGAGTAGTAGTATGGTTAGGGTACGTAAATGTACTGGTACTTCTGTCTGACCGTGTAGGCCATGTTGAGTCCGGTTAGGATTCCACTCATATTGTAGGAGTAGGTTTAGGTATAGCTGTGAGGTCAATGGCTGAGCTGCATACCGTTTTTCTATAAAGAGTATATATTAATATCGAGGAGTTATCAATTACACCGAGTCTCTGCAACAACGCAATGCCCTAATGGCATGACGGATGCACACAACCAAAAAAAAAGAAGAAACTAAAAAATAAAAGTCCCGCTATAGAGTTTCAGTACTTGCAACAGCAGCACAATCACCACCAAGACAACACATGATATTCAAGTACTCCAAAAACGACGCCTCCAAGAAGGAAACAATGCACAAGCACCGTTGTCGCCCCAATCGTAAATCTTGAATTTTCACCCTGAAGATAATGCCCGCTCTCAAAGAAATGTCTTCAATAAGACCATTGCTAGACACAACCAATTAAGGCAGACCTTGGATTTTCATCCTGAAAGGTAGGACCTTGAACTTCACTTGTGATGTCACCCCGACTTACATACCACTGCTACGAATCCCAAAATTCCAAGCAAATTCCTCAGCATCGTAGGCTATAATCATCAGTACTAGTCCTCCAATCTTGGATTTCATGACATTCTCCGCCTCTGATTTTACCATAGAGTAAGATATCTCCTGATGGAACCAGATAGCACAGATTTGCGCCGCTCCCTCCTTAATGGAGAACCAATGGGAACGACCGAATTCCACCCGATCCAGCAATCTCCAGGCATAACACGCCTTGGGAGTTCGCCGGCGGAGCCTTCCGGAACCCGCCACTCCGACCAGATCAGAAAGTTCGTGTATCACGTAGAGCTTCGTCTTGGCGCAAGAGAAACACTAGGACCGTTGCCTTTATTGAAGCACGCTAGCAGGCCCCACCATTTCCATAGGTTTACATTACCTTCAGCCATGACTGCCCGTCCGTCCGTGTCAACCCATCCACGCCTCCCTTCGGCGCGTCGACAGACGCCGCACATGGGCTAGCGTCACCGCCTTGCTGCCAGACCTCCACTGCGCCGCTAAGGAGCCGAATCCCTCTCTCAAAGGGATCCAACAGGCTACACAGAGGACACAGGAGCCGGGCGGAGGAAGGGGGCACCACAACCGGCTGGGGAGGCCCCAGATCCAATCGGGGTGGACGGGGATGACGTCCTAGGAGTCGGGGTGAGGCCACCCACGGCAGCAGCTAGTTGGGGTAGGGCCAACTGCCGCGGGGCTTCCCTGGATCCTGGTAAGATCTGGGCTGCCACGCCTGATTACACAACCCAAACGACCACGACATCGGTAGTCGCCGCCACGCCCATGAGAAGACAAGAGTTCTATCACCGGTCGCCGGGATCCTGAGCCCCAGCGCATGCTGACACACCACCCAACTTGCTGTTGGGGAACGTCGCATGGGAAACAAAAATTTTCCTACGCGCACGAAGACCTATCATGGTGATGTCCATCTACGAGAGGGGATGAGTGATCTACGTACCCTTGTAGATCGTACAGCAGAAGCGTTAGAGAACGCGGTTGATGTAGTGCAACGTCCTCACGTCCCTCGATCCGCCCCGCGAACAATCCCGCGATCAGTCCCACGATCTAGTACCGAACGGACGACACCTCCGCGTTCAGCACACGTATAGCTCGACGATGATCTCGGCCTTCTTGATCCAGCAAGAGAGACGGAGAGGTAGAAGAGTTCTCCGGCAGCATGACGGCGCTCCGGAGGTTGGTGATGATCTCGTCTCAGCAGGGCTCCGCCCGAGCTCCGCAGAAACGCGATCTAGAGGAAAAACTATGGAGGTATGTGGTCGGGCAGCCGTGAGAAAGTCGTCTCAAATCTGCCCTAAAAGCCCCATATATATAGGAGGAGGGAGGGGGACCTTGCCTTGGGGTCCAAGGGACCCTCAAGGGGTCGGCCGAGCCAAGGGGGGGAGGACTCCCCCCCAAACCGAGTTGGACTTGGTTTGGTGGGAGGAGTCCCCCTCCCTTCCCACTTCTTCCCTCTTTTTTTTTCTTTTCCTTTGATTTCCTTCTCTTGGCGCATAGGCCCCCTTGGGGCTGTCCCACCAGCCCACTAAGGGCTGGTGTGTCTCCCCAAAGCCTATGGGCTTCCCCGGGGTGGGTTGCCCCCCCCCCCGGTGAACTCCCGGAACCCATTCGTCATTCCCCGTACATTCCCGGTAACTCCGAAAACCTTCCGGTAATCAAATGAGGTCATCCTATATATCAATCTTCGTTTCCGGACCATTCCGGAAACCCTCGTGACGTCCGTGATCTCATCCGGGACTCCGAACAACATTCGGTAACCAACCATATAACTCAAATACGCATAAAACAACGTCGAACCTTAAGTGTGCAGACCCTGCGGGTTCGAGAACTATGTAGACATGACCCGAGAGACTCCTCGGTCAATATCCAATAGCGGGACCTGGATGTCCATATTGGATCCTACATATTCTATGAAGATCTTATCGTTTGAACCTCAGTGCCAAGGATTCGTATAATCCCGTATGTCATTCCCTTTGTCCTTCGGTATGTTACTTGCCCGAGATTCGATCGTCAGTATCCGTATACCTATTTCAATCTCGTTTACCGGCAAGTCTCTTTACTCGTTCCGTAATACAAGATCCCGCAACTTACACTAAGTTACATTGCTTGCAAGGCTTGTGTGTGATGTTGTATTACCGAGTGGGTCCCGAGATACCTCTCCGTCACACGGAGTGACAAATCCCAGTCTTGATCCATACTAACTCAACTAACACCTTCGGAGATACCTGTAGAGCATCTTTATAGCCACCCAGTTACGTTGCGACGTTTGATACACACAAAGCATTCCTCCGGTGTCAGTGAGTTATATGATCTCATGGTCATAGGAATAAATACTTGACACGCAGAAAACAGTAGCAACAAAATGACACGATCAACATGCAATGTCTATTAGTTTGGGTCTAGTCCATCACGTGATTCTCCCAATGACGTGATCCAGTTATCAAGCAACAACACCTTGTTCATAATCAGAAGACACTGACTATCATCGATCAACTCGCTAGCCAACTAGAGGCATGCTAGGGACGGTGTTTTGTCTATGTCTCCACACATGTAAATGAGTCTTCATTCAATACAATTATAGCATGGATAATAAACTATTATCTTGATACAGGAATTATAATAATAACTATACATTTATTATTGCCTCTAGGGCATAATTCCAACATTTGCTGCCCTACAGGACGGAAGCCGTCGCGTGAGAGCACACCGCCGCGGCCGTCGGCCGCACGGGTTCCACCCGGCGGCGTCCTCCAGCGACGGCGTGGCGAGAGGAGGACAAGGAGCGGCGCTGGTGGCCGGGGCTGCATACCATTATGTTTGAGTAGTAGGAGTTGGCTTCATATGTGTGAGGTCGATGGTTTAGGTTCATTGTTGTCTAACAACATGATTGATAAGACGGGATTACCGTACCACTCTGGAGCAGCGCGTGATCTCGTCGACCTGCGTGGTTCAACAGAAACTTGAACTGGAGTTTCATGATCATCATCATTAACTTCCTC
The DNA here is from genome assembly GCF_904849725.1 of Hordeum vulgare subsp. vulgare. NCBI lineage: Eukaryota > Viridiplantae > Streptophyta > Magnoliopsida > Poales > Poaceae > Hordeum > Hordeum vulgare. Next base: position 577,064,669 of record NC_058524.1, on the reverse strand, counting down.
CTCAACCGGCGTTGCAACGACAGAGGTTTCCCCTTGCCCTGCGCCACCATCCAGAGGGATGAGAGGTTCGACAACCTCGTCAAGTTCTATCTTCCTCCCACTCAATTCTCTCGAGAGAAACTCCTTCTCGAGAAAAGTTCCGTTCTTAGCAACAAACACTTTGCCCTCGGTTTTGAGATAGAAGGTGTACCCAACTGTCTCTTTTGGGTAACCTATGAAGACGCATTTTTCCGCTTTGGGTTCCAGCTTTTCAGGTTGAAGCTTTTTGACATAAGCATCACATCCCCAAACTTTGAGAAACGGCAACTTTGGCCTTTTGCCATACCACAGTTCGTATGGTGTCGTCTCAACGGATTTTGATGGTGCCCTATTTAAAGTGAATGCAGCTGTTTCTAATGCATAACCCCAAAACGATAACGGCAAATCAGTAAGAGACATCATAGATCGCACCATATCTAACAAAGTACGATTACGACGTTCGGACACACCATTACGCTGTGGTGTTCCAGGCGGTGTTAACTGTGAAACAATTCCACATTGTCTTAAGTGAGCACCAAACTCGAAACTCAGATATTCACCCCCACGATCAGACCGTAGGAACTTGATCTTCTTGTTACGATGATTTTCCACTTCACTCTGAAATTGCTTGAACTTTTCAAATGTTTCAGACTTGTGCTTCATCAAGTAGACATAACCATATCTACTTAAATCGTCAGTGAAGGTGAGGAAATAACGATATCCGCCGCGTGCCTCCACGCTCATTGGGCCACACACATCGGTATGTATGATTTCCAACAAGTCACTTGCACGCTCCATTGTTCCGGAGAACGGAGTCTTAGTCATCTTGCCCATGAGGCATGGTTCGCACGTGTCAAGTGAATCAAAGTCAAGTGACTCCAAAAGTCCATCAGCATGGAGTTTCTTCATGCGCTTTACACCAATATGACCTAAACGGCAGTGCCATAAAAATATGGCGCTATCATTGTTAACTCTAACTCTTTTGGTCTCAATGTTATGTATATGCGTATCGCTATCAAGATTCAATATGAACAATCCTCTCACATTCGGTGCATGACCATAAAAGATGTTACTCATAGAAATAGAACAACCATTATTCTAGACTTAAAAGAGTAACCATCTCGCAATAAACAAGATCCAGATATAATGTTCATGCTCAACGCAGGCACTAAATAACAATGATTTAAGTTCATCACTAATCCCGATGGTAGCTGAAGTGACACTGTGCCGACGGCAATTGCATCAACCTTGGAACCGTTTGCTACGCGCATCGTCACTTCGTCTTTCGCCAGCCTTCGTCTATTCCGCGGTTCCTGCTTCGAGTTGCAAATGTGAGCAACAGAACCGGTATCAAATACCCAGGCACTACTACGAGAGCCGGTTAAGTACACATCAATAACATGTATATCAAATATACCTGATTTTTCTTTACCCGCCTTCTTATCTGCCAGATACTTGGGGCAATTGCGCTTCCAGTGACCCATACCCTTGCAATAGAAGCACTCTGTTTCAGGCTTAGGTCCAGCCTTGGGTTTCTTCGGTGGATTGGCAACAGGCTTGCCGCTCTTCTTCGAATTGCCCTTCTTGCCTTTGCCGTTTCTCTTGAAACTAGTGGTATTGCTCACCGTCAACACTTGATGCTCTTTACGGAGTTCAGACTCTGCGACTTTCAGCATCGCAAACAACTCGCCGGGAGACTTGTTCATCCCTTGCATGTTGCAGTTCAACACAAAGCCTTTATAGCTTGGCGGCAGTGATTGAAGGATTCTGTCAGTGATAGCTTCTTGCGGGAGTTCAATCCCCAGTTCAGCTAGACGACCCAGACATTTTGAGCACATGTTCACTGACAGATGAGTTTTCCTCCATCTTGCAAGCATAGAATTTATCGGAGGTCTCATACCTCTCGATCCGGGCGTTCTTCTGAAAGATAAACTCCAACTCCTGGAACATCTCAAATGCTCCATGACGCTCAAAGCGACGTTGAAGTCCCGGTTCTAAGCCATACAAGACTGCACATTGAACTATTGAGTAGTCCTCCTTACGTGCTAACCAAGCGTTCTTAACATCCTGATCAGCCGTAGCGGGTGGTTCATCTCCTAGCGCAGCATTAAGGACATAATCCTTCTTCCCAGCTTGTAAGATTAGCTTAAGATTACGAGCCCAGTCTACAAAGTTGCTTCCATCATCTTTTCAACTTAGCTTTCTCTAGGAACTTATTAAAATTCAGGATGACTGTCGCGTGAGCCATGATCTACAACACAAATATATTCAAAGTGGACTTAGACTATGTTCAAGATAATTAGAGTTCAACTTAATCAAATTATATGCTAAACTCCCACTCAAAAAGAACATCTCTCTAGTCATTTGAGTGGTTCATGATCCACTTACACTATCCCAAGTCCGATCATCACGTGAGTCGAGAGCAGTTTCAGTGGTAAGCATCCCTATGCTAATCATATCAACTATATGATTCATGATCGACCTTTCGGTCTCATGTGTTCCGAGGCCATGTCTGCACATGCTAGGCTCGTCAAGCTTAACCCGAGTGTTCCGCGTGCGCAACTGTTTTGCACCCGTTGTATGTGAACGTTGAGTCTATCACACCCGATCATCACGTGGTGTCTCGAAACGACGAACTGTAGCAACGGTGCACAGTCGAGGAGAACACAATTTCGTCTTGAAATTTTAGTGAGAGATCACCTCATAATGCTACCGTCGTTCTAAGCAAAATAAGGTGCATAAAAGGATTAACATCACATGCAATTCATAAGTGACATGATATGGCCATCATCACGTGCTTCTTGATCTCCATCACCAAAGCACCGGCATGATCTTCTTGTCACCGGCGCCACACCATGATCATCCATCAACGTGTCGCCATCGGGGTTGTCATGCTACTTATGCTATTACTACTAAAGCTACATCCTAGCAAAATAGTAAACGCATCTGCAAGCACAAACGTTAGTATAAAGACAACCCTATGGCTCCTGCCGGTTGCCGTACCATCGACGTGCAAGTCGATATTTCTATTACAACATGATCATCTCATACATCCAATATATCACATCACATCGTTGGCCATATCACATCACAATCATACCCTGCAAAAACAAGTTAGACGTCCTCTAATTTTGTTGTTGCATGTTTTACATGGTGACCAAGGGTATCTAGTAGGATCGCATCTTACTTACGCAAACACCACAACGGAGATCTATGAGTTGCTATTTAACCTCATCCAAGGACCTCCTCGGTCAAATCCGATTCAACTAAAGTTGGAGAAACCGTCACTTGCCAGTCATCTTTGAGCAAAGGGGGTTACTCGTAACGATGAAACCAGTCTCTCGTAAGCGTACGAGTAATGTCGGTCCAAGCCGCTTCAATCCAACAATACCGCGGAATCAAGAAAAGACTAAGGAGGGCAGCAAAACGCACATCACCGCCCACAAAAACTTTCGTGTTCTACTCGAGAAGACATCTACGCATGAACCTAGCTCTGATACCACTGTTGGGGAACGTCGCATGGGAAACAAAAAATTTCCTACGCACACGAAGACCTATCATGGTGATGTCCATCTACGAGAGGGGATGAGTGATCTACGTACCCTTGTAGATCGTACAGCAGAAGCGTTAGAGAACGCGGTTGATGAAGTGGAACGTCCTCACGTCCCTCGATCCTCCCCGTGAACAATCCCGCGATCAGCCCCACGATCTAGTACCGAACGGACGACACCTCCGCGTTCAGCACACGTATAGCTCGACGATGATCTCGGCCTTCTTGATCCAGCAAGAGAGATGGAGAGGTAGAAGAGTTCTCCGGCAGCGTGACGGCGCTCCGGAGGTTGGTGATGATCTTGTCTCAGCAGGGCTCCGCCCGAGCTCCGCAGAAACGCGATCTAGAGGAAAAACTATGGAGGTATGTGGTCGGGCAGCCGTGAGAAAGTCGTCTCAAATCTGCCCTAAAAGCCCCATATATATAGGAGGAGGGAGGGGGACCTTGCCTTGGGGTCCAAGGGACCCTCAAGGGGTCGGCCGAGCCAAGGGGGGGAGGACTCCCCCCCCAAACCGAGTTGGACTTGGTTTGGTGGGAGGAGTCCCCCTCCCTTCCCACTTCTTCCCTCTTTTTTTTTCTTTTCCTTTGATTTCCTTCTCTTGGCGCATAGGCCCCCTTGGGGATGTCCCACCAGCCCACTAAGGGCTGGTGTGTCTCCCCAAAGCCTATGGTCTTCCCCGGGGTGGGTTGCCCCCCCCCCCCCCCGGTGAACTCCCGGAACCCATTCGTCATTCCCGGTACATTCCCGGTAACTCTGAAAACCTTCCGGTAATCAAATGAGGTCATCCTATATATCAATCTTTGTTTCCGGATCATTCCGGAAACCCTCGTGACGTCCGTGATCTCATCCGGGACTCCGAACAACATTCGGTAACCAACCATATAACTCAAATACGCATAAAACAACGTCGAACCTTAAGTGTGCAGACCCTGCGGGTTCGAGAACTATGTAGACATGACCCGAGAGACTCCTCGGTCAATATCCAATAGCGGGACCTGGATGCCCATATTGGATCCTACATATTCTACGAAGATCTTATCGTTTGAACCTCGGTGCCAAGGATTCGTATAATCCCGTATGTCATTCCCTTTGTCCTTCGGTATGTTACTTGCCCGAGATTCGATCGTCAGTATCCGTATACCTATTTCAATCTCGTTTACCGGCAAGTCTCTTTACTCGTTCCGTAATACAAGATCCCGCAACTTACACTAAGTTACATTGCTTGCAAGGCTTGTGTGTGATGTTGTATTACCGAGTGGGCCCCGAGATACCTCTCCGTCACACGGAGTGACAAATCCCAGTCTTGATCCATACTAACTCAACTAACACCTTCGGAGATACCTGTAGAGCATCTTTATAGCCACCCAGTTACGTTGCGACGTTTGATACACACAAAGCATTCCTCCGGTGTCAGTGAGTTATATGATCTCATGGTCATAGGAATAAATACTTGACACGCAGAAAACAGTAGCAACAAAATGACACGATCAACATGCTACGTCTATTAGTTTGGGTCTAGTCCATCACGTGATTCTTCCAATGACGTGATCCAGTTATCAAGCAACAACACCTTGTTCATAATCAGAAGACACTGACTATCATCGATCAACTGGCTAGCCAACTAGAGGCATGCTAGGGACGATGTTTTGTCTATGTATCCACACATGTAAATGAGTCTTCATTCAATACAATTATAGCATGGATAATAAACTATTATCTTGATACAGGAATTATAATAATAACTATACATTTATTATTGCCTCTAGGGCATAATTCCAACACTTGCTGCCCTACAGGACGGAAGCCGTCGCGTGAGAGCACACCGCCGCGGCCGTCGGCCGCACGGGTTCCACCCGGCGGCGTCCTCCAGCGACGGCATGGCGAGAGGAGGACAAGGAGCGGCGTTGTTGGCCGGGGCTGCATACCATTATGTTTGAGTAGTAGGAGTTGGCTTCATATGTGTGAGGTCGATGGTTTAGGTATATATATGGAACACCCATCGCATGGACAATCCGGCCGAACATTGGGTCAATCACATATGCAACATGTGATTGACCTGCATCTGTTGGCATGCGTTACTTCCGATGTCATACTGGAGTCCATCCTAATGCCGTTGCACATCCTCATCTTCTACCTCCCCATTCATTCAGATCCAGTACCTCTGCTCTCTCTCCTTCCTCCAGAAAATGCCACCGCCCTGATCTCTTTCCTATCTCCCGGCCATAGTGCATCTCCTTCTCATACGGCTAACGACGAGCTAATGCGAGACATTCCTCATTCTATTTTTTAGATCAAAGAGGGGTGTTGCAAGGGGATTCCATGGGTTGCTTGCAACCCAGGGAATCCATGGTCGTACATCTCCTTGTCTTCACCCCTTGGTAAGGTCAGATGCTTTGCAACTTGTGAGGCTGGAAATGGCGTCCACCGGTGCTTCAACCGGGTAATGACGGACGGGGGGATGTTGCAACCATTGGACAGAGGTTTTGGAACCGCGCAACAGAGGTGTTGCAACGCCATGGAAGAGATGCTACAACCAATGGACGACAGTGCTGGGACTTCCTAGGGGTGGTGCTGCATCCGTTGCCAGTGAAGTTGTATCTAGTGCTGGTGAAGTTGCATCCCTCGAAAGTTGTGGAAATTGAGATTCTGAATCGGATTGGAGCTCCGTTGGTAGGATCATGAATCGTAGAATCATAACTACACGTACCATAGAACTAGTTTAATTTTGCTATTGTATATGCTTAAGTTTCCGGGACTGCGCTCCGCCCGGCTGGTATTTTAGAGTTTAGGTTCTAGCCAAGACCCGGGACTAAAGGTCCTCCTATATAAAATGACACTTCGAAGTTTCCAACCCCTCTTATATAGTTTGTTAGTTTATTAGTTAATCAAATGTCCGTTTTTTGCAGAACTATGGATCCACATATCAGGAACCTCGAAGAGGAAGAACTTCTCGAAGATATAATCAAAGACGGCCCCGACGTTGAACCAGCTGAATCTCCGACGTCATATCTAAACGACTCCGGATATGGAATGGAGGTCGAGCGACACGAAGATGAAGCCGGTGGGGCAGGAGATAGGTCCAATGACGGAGAAGGTGATAGCTCCACTGATGGAGAAGCCGGTGGAGAAGCCGGTGAAGAAATAATAAAGTCCGGCGAGGTATACATATGAAGTTCGACAATCACTTGTAATATGTCAAAAATATTGGAGATAGCTCTATATTGTATACATATACATTCATTTGACGAATGTTTCTCCCTCTTAGGCCTCCACATCGAGCAAATATACGAAACGAGGCCCGACTAGAAAGTTGGATGCACGGACGCATTACACCTTTGAGGTGATAATGCCTACGGGCGAACCCAAGCTTCCTAAGAATGCTGCTGACACATTCAAGAAGCAATGCGGAGTTCTCGTTAGGGATCACGTCCCGATCAGCGCTCGTGAGTGGAACAAGCGCAAAGGGGCAGCCGATAGTGACTATGTCGCCGAAAGGTACAAAGATAATCTTTGGAATGATCTCATGTCACATTTCAACCTGCCAGAATGTGAGAATGAAGACGCCGCAGACAAACTGAGGGCCAAAGTCAAGCAGTGGACTCTAAAGAAGATGGCCGAACTGTTCCGTAGCTGGAAGAAGAAGCTATGGAAAAACTATCTAAAGACAAAGAAAGTGCCAGTATTCGAGGGGTATCTAGCCAAGCAGGTGAATCACTGGAAGGAATTTCAAGAGTACAAGGAGTCAGAAGATGCCCAGGCATTATCAGAAAAGAACAAGATAAATGCCGACAAGAAGAAATATCACCACAAGCTGGGGCCAGGGGGCTATGAGACTGCCATCCCAAAGTGGGATAAGAAAGAGCAAGATCTGCTAGATAAAGGCATCGTATCTGAACCACTCCGTGATGAGTGGGAATTGAGAGCAAGAAATTGGTTCCTTGCGCATGGTGGGTCGTACGACGAAAAAACAGGGGACCTCATCTGCAATGACGGTCTTAGGATACCCAGGGAGAATTGGAAAAGGATAGTGAAAGAAATTAAGGAGGGAAAAATAAAGTTCACTGCAGATAGAGATAAAGATTTGCTCACACTGGTCCTCGGCAATGACGAACATGGAGGACGAACGCGAGGCTTCGGTCCTTCTTACCCGTGGTGGCTTGGGTTTGCCAGAGATCAAGACACTTACAGAAGCCAAGAGAGAGCAAAGAAGCGGCAGCAGGATGAGGAGAATGACAAGTTCAACCAGTTGCTTGCCAGGATTAACGAGCAACAGAAGCAGATTGATGAGCTTAGAGGAGTACCGCGCCAGGAAGATCCTGCACTTGATATTACCGGCGCCCCATCTAAGCGGAAAAGCAGCGTGGCTGAATCTGAGGGCCCGTCCGATGATGCACGAAGAATGATAGAGGGCGGTCCCGGCTACCCCGTGGATGGAATCAAGGAGTCAACATCATGTGAACTCCATCAGAAATTCAAGAACATATCCATGAAGGTGGCCGTCGGACAAGCTTTACCTTCTGGCCCTGATGCACGCTGGCATGGCCGTGAGATTCCAGCTGGCTTTGCTAAAGTCGGGGTGGATGAAATCCTGACGGGGTTTCGTGATATGGAGCTCGACATAGCTGGACCCGAAGATGAGAGGACACTCGGAGAAGTACTGGGTGGAGTCATCCTATGGGACAAGAACTACATCAAGCTTCCAGGCTCGGCCCCAAGGACAACACCGCCTCCGAGTCGTCGCAGGTCACCTACACCTCCATTACCTCCAAGCCCTCCACATCACGTCGGCCAGCACAACACGAGTCCATCTCGATCACCGCCGCCGGACTTGGGTCGTCCGTCTCCGCCGCCGCCCGCTCCGGATACAAAGCGGGAGCGTGCCACCAAGAACGCTCCGCCGACGATTCCTAAGCCACTGAGCACCCCAAAGCGCAAACGGTCGCCCCTCCCAAAGGTACGTCATGCTAATCTTCCTATCAGACCTTATGATCATACCCCCGAGGAAAACGCCAGGATAGCAAAGGAACATCATGATGCGCAGATGAAAAAGAAGGAACCCGAGCCCCGCCCGGAATACACCGAGAAGCAAATAGCATTTGCAAAATACTTCACGACCCTTCCATCACAGTATGACTTACACCATAAGCCTGATGACTATACACGCACATTGCACAAGGAAGTGAAAAAGAGAAGATCACGTGCAAGCCCTCCACATGACGTCGGCCAGCACAACACGAGTCCATCTCGATCACTGCCGCCGGACTTGGTTCGTCCGTCTCGGCCGCCGCCCGCTCCGGATACAAAGCGGGAGCGTGCCACCAAGAACGCTCCGCCGACGATTCCTAAGCCACGGAGCACCCCAAAGCGCAAACGGTCGCCCCTCCCAAAGGTACGTCATGCTAATCTTCCTATCAGACCTTATGATCGTACCCCCGAGGAAAACGCCAGGATAGCAAAGGAACATCATGATGCGCAGATGAAAAAGAAGGAACCCGAGCCCCGCCCGGAATACACCGAGAAGCAAATAGCATTTGCAAAATACTTCACGACCCTTCCATCACAGTATGACTTACACCATAAGCCTGATGACTATACACACACATTGCAGAAGGAAGTGAAAAAGAGCAGATCACGTGCAAGTGCAAGTGGGAGCAAATCAAGTTCAACTACAAGCAAGAAAAAATCAGACGTTCCTCAGCTTGGACAACAGGCCAAACAGTCGATCCCACCCCTCAAGGTGTTAACCGAGAATGTCCCCCCTCCGGTGCAGGGGCTAGCTTTTGAAAGAGCAAAGGAGTTGGCGGCTGAATGTGGTGTCTCGGTTGAAGATTTGCTGGCTTCCCAAGACGACAGGATACCCAAGGTTGTGGTAGCCCCTAAGCCACAGTTTGTCATGGGTGAGCCTTTGGTCAGCAAAGATGATCTCCCAACAAATATGCGTTACTTGCATCAATGGTACTTAAGTGAATCAAAGAATGGGAGAACGATGATCGTGCTGAGTGTCCCACAGGAGTACTACGGCCGCCCCGAACAAATCCATATCGACTTTGATGAACTCTTCCAGATGTACAATGGCGCCGCCCTCGACAAATCGCTTATGAGTTGCTATTGTCCGTAAGTTTTTCAATTCGTTGTCTACATATAACTTGTTTAGTTATTTCAATTCATTGTCTATATATAACTTGTACTCTATTATGCAGAATGAAGATTCTGTATTGTAAAAGTAAGAGCATCCTAAATATTGGGTTTATTGACCCACATAAAATACATATAGCGACGCTAACTGATTATCCCAAGGAGACGGAGGAAAACCTTCCAAGGTTTCTAACAGATCAAAATTTATGTAACCACATACTGTTTCCATACAACTTCAGGTGAGGGTCTTTACTCTGTTGTGTCCATTCACTTATAAGTGTAATTGATAAGTTACTGACACACACATATATATACATGTGCAGCTTTCATTGGATTCTGTTGGACATTCAAATTGATAAGGGAAGAGTTGATGCCTTCGACCCATTATCGAGACCCTTGGAACAGTTCCAAAGCCTGCATGACATGCTCGAAGGGTAATTTCAATCATTCTTGCGCTCTATCGGTCTCTTTCGATGATTTTCTGATATATTAATTAATGAAAAACTTAGCAAATCATTATCCTTGTCGGGCAGGGTTTGGAAGCGGTTCAAGTGCGTGACTCCCGGTATCGAGCATGAGAAGCAGACCTTTAGAGCGGCTCAGGTAAGTAGTAGTATGATATACTTCTATTTTCAATACATTTATGATGCTAGATTATTATTTTGATTATATATATTCTATTCTCGTAAAGTGCGACCAGCAGCCACGGGGAACGCATCTATGCGGATACTATGTTTGCGAGACCATTCGCACGTTTACCACTGAGCACAAGGATCACAGATTCGACGTAAGCAATGAACATTCACACCTCTATTTTTACCCGTCATTCTTTGTTATCATGATTGATATTCATATCCATCTCCTCTTCTTATATAGCACACGGTCATGACGACGAAGGTCCTACCAGAGCAACGCGCGATTGCTGTTGCAGAGGAGCTTGCGACCTTTCTGAGGACGGAAGCTATAGATGACAAAGGACGATTTAGTGTAGCTAGGGGCCATTACTGATGTTCGTCCATGTAATCGAATAGACGGGCTCTAGTCCCGATAATTCAGATCTCCATATAATTGTATATATATGCTCGCTTGTAAGATAAGTTAACCTTATATATATATGCATAATTATTTCTATTTAAATTATATGAAAACTAATTCCCGAACACCAAACGAGGCATCACGTTAATCTCCTGAACACCTAAACCCTAAAATCCTAAAACCCAAAAATAATTTCATTAAAAAAAACCCAAAAATAAGCAAAATCTGAAAGTCTTTAGTCCCGGCCCGTGTAACGAACCGGGACTAAAGGTCCTGTCCCTGAGGCGCTACGAGGCGCCCATATGGAGCACCTTTAGACCCGGCTTGTAACAGGGTCGAGACTAAAGGTTAGGCCCGGTTGGTGAACCGGGACTAAAGCCTCTTACGGGCCGGGGCTAAAGGCCCCGTCCCCACTAGTGATCTAGCATTGGCGGGAGTCGAAGGCAAGGAAAAAAAGAAACCACAAACGAGACAGGAAAGAGAAATGTGAGGTGTACATGTCACAAAAAGAAGAAAGAAGGCGAACATATATTTTGATCAATTCGGTTGGTGTTCTTTTCTTTACATTTTTGTGGTTCTGGACGTTCTTCATGAATTAGACTATAGATATTTACTCTGGTATAATATTTTAAAACCAAACACCTCCACAATTATTCTTTACGCATATACTCTTCCTTGATAAGTAGAAATTCTTATACTCCCTTGATAAGTAGAAAGTTTGTACAAAATATTTAAACCAAGAAACGTATAAATTAGCAAATGTGTAAATCTCACTAGATGTAATTGCATTCTTTTGTGTTTTCGCATGAACAAGCGCACATCTATTATCTCCGTGGCTGCAAAATTCTTTCGTTTCGTGCATATAAAGTTATGAACACACGGTATATTCTTAAAATTAAACTCAGAACAAATAAGTCTTAAACCAATCACTAAACGCCGCACACTACTTGCTATGGACAAGTCATCTGATCTCTGTCCCAGGAAACCACCCCTGGGCCGGAGGCAATTAAGAGCAACAATAATGGGAGGAAATACGGTTTTTGGAGCTGAACTGGGCAGACCTGGAGTGCGCCCTAGTCCTAGTTCACCAGGCGGATTTACTGAGCAAGAACAACACTATGTACAGGTATGTGCCCCGAATGGCTATGCTTGTGAGGTAATAGTAGTGAAACATGTTAACCAGTAACAATTCAACAGGTGTCCACGACTCAAACTAGACTGCTGGCCAGGTCTTGGCCCATTCCTCAGACACAACATTTATACAAACTTCATTCAAGCACTTGTAATAAAATTTCTGGAAAGCAGAGTCGACCAAGCCACCTTCACTGAGATCAACCCAAACTCAGTCTTTATCTCTCGAGTATCAACTCCATGCGTGTCCGCCGTGAAGGAACAACAGTGCTCCCCTGAACCGGATGGCTCCGAGGCAACCTCGAAATTCAAATCCATAGTGGAACCATGTAATACAGCAACCACTGACCTCTTTAGGCCCCGTGACTCACCAATGGCACCATCAAAGAGCCGGATTTCTTTTTCATAACCACCAATGAAACATCGGAGACACAGATTGAAACTGTTCTGCACTTCTGATACGACAACTTCCACATTCGCCAGGACCGCATCATGGATACGTGCTAGAACTAAGTCAACCGCCCCACAATCACCATCGATGCGTTTTTCGAATGCACGATTCCAGGTGCCCTGGAGGTCGCTTAGGGTTGATACACCATCAATCAGCTGGTGATCATCATTTGCTACTTTGCCTGCCTTGATTCTCATGTCATACTCCACTAGAATAGTGGAATACATATCTATCCCTCGCTTAGGGCCAACCATGTTGATGAGAGAACCCTACAAAATCGTCATTGTTTAGTTGCTCTTCGTATGCAAGTAAGAAGCAGCTAAAGCTAAATATACTTCTCTTCGGCTGTTTTACTTGCAATAGCATTTACTTGAGCAATAGTTTACAATTGATGACCAAGATCTTTGTCATGTATCAAACTGACTGGTTACATAGTGTACAACAGTGTTCCGGAGGCCGGAGGAGGGAAAAATTGGAACCCAGTGTTTACTTGACATTGTTTGAATCACAAATATTTACATAAGCCTGTCGAGATGACATGTTGTGGTGTGATTATTCATGATATGCATCTTATACCTGTAAACAGAAGATGTGCAGTGTGCAGTAAAACCATGTACTACAGCAAAAAAAGAGCCCAAACTATTCTGTTTGATTTTGTTTGGAATACATGATACTTAGTTCCATAATTTAGGAGCTTCTCGTAGTAAATCATCATTTCACAATATAAACTTGGTACAGTAGTGGCTTATACAATCAAAACTGCCATTCTGCTACTTCTGGACATATTAATCACATACACGTATTTAATGATGCAACAGAAATTAAGTGCTTGTTGTTCTATGTATGCGCTAGTTTTGGCCTTACAATGTGAAATGAAGAATTTCCATACTGTATAAACCATTCCCTGGGGTGGTTTTGCCCACGTTGCAACATCCACTTAATGTGAGAACTTCCCTAGTGGGTGATTTATACCGTATGGAATACTTCATGCAGCCAAATGCCTGATCTTATACTTGAGGGGGTTAAGTATAAATAATTGCAGGTAAGTAAGGATTTGCACCTGCTTCACGATGATGGGATCATCCCTGCTTATATTGACAACATAATTAAGCAATGGATCCAGGCCATCCCGCACTGCTATGTATCCATACAACTCTACTGAGCCAACAGCCACAGTAAGTTTAGCCAGCTTTATTGAGAAAATTTGTAACAGGCGATTAGGATTATGCCGACTGCATTTTCCGTTATGGATTATACAATCTGTGGGATCTGGCAACCGAGCTTCATAAAAAAAGAACAAGTTATATTGCAATTGAAATCAGTACAGGAATAAATGCTCGTCATACAAAAAGTAAATATGCCACCTAGGATTCCATGGCCCTATTGGAAGTTATCCTTTTCATCTAAGTGGAAATTATCGATGTTCTCCCTGCTAGAAATTTTACTCCCTAAGGTTTTTGTTTTAGGAAATCCAAAGTAAAAGCGAGTAATGTCATAATCCCTAAACTATGTATTGGTTAAGTTTTTACCCAAAGAAATATGCAAAACAAGTCATTACAACCCTTGATGAAAATATTCTTTTGTTTTGCTTTCTAGAAGTCCTGTTGTAGGTTATTTTTTTTATTCTGATGGTAGATAACATCATTACATACGGAGTATATAATAATAAAAAGGGATAAGTATGTTTTTCGTCCCTCAACTCTCTTGAAAATATAGAAGTGATCCCTCCACTCCAAAACCAGAAAACCTTGGTCCCTCAGCTTCTCAAACCGGATGACCTTAGGCCCTCGTACCACTTCGGATGGTTTCGTTGATGACGTGGCACGGTTTTGACCCTGGTATGCCGAGTTGACTGCTACATCATCACTTTCATTCTCACTCCCCTCTCCTCATCTTCATTCTTTTGTTTTTCTTTCTAGAAGTCCTCTTCTAAGTTATTTTTTTATTCTGATGGTAGATAACATCATTACATATATAATAAAAAGGGATAAGTATATTTTTCGTCCCTCGACTCTTGAAAATATAGAAATGATCCCTCGACTCCAAAACCAGAAAACCTTGGTCCCTCAGCTTCTCAAACCGGATAACTTTAGTCCCCCGTACCACTTCGGATGGTTTCGTTGATGACATGGCATGGTTTTGACCCTGGTATGCCGAGTTGACTGCCATGTCATCAATTTCATTCTCTCTCCCCTCTCCACATCTTCATTCTGCTTTTCAATGCAATGGCCATTTCGTAGGATATTTGATATGCACGCTCATGATCTCCTGTCATCTGCACTCGTCGGCCTCATGTTGTTCTCGCCGCCCTGGAGCAAGAGACTGGAGAGGTGGGAGGACCTGGCGGGTGGCCGGGGCATGGAGCCGAGGTACAACAAGGCCAGCAGGGCCAGGGCAGAGTTGTGCATGCAGCCAGCGGCGCGGAGGCACACGGCAATGCGGTATCTCGAGGAAGCGCTGCTGGTCGAGATGGTGCAGCTAAAGGAGCATGACCTGGCCATGGAGGACCTGCAGGCATCTATGTCTGCGCTCGAAGTTGGCCGTGCAGTACGTCCTGGGCCACGGCTCCTCGGTCAGCTAGGGAAGCGAACCAGTCGCCGCAGCGGCGAACTCAGACTGCAGCAGCAACACGCAGCAGCATGAAGCGACGATGTAAATGGTGAGGAGGCCCGGGGCTGGCAGTGTTTGTGCTAGCAATACACGCATCAAATAGTATCATTGAACGGCGAAGTGCAACTTGATCAGCAAGTGCGGACGGAGTGATAGCTCGGCAGATGCAGCGACCATTGGACGGTGGAGTGCAGCTCACTCAAACGAGGACAGAGGTACACTTGGGAATGGTAATGCAGGTACGACGGCTACAACCAGCTCAGCATGGCTGCTCAGCGTGCTCAAGGAGAGCTCGGACAGGGTAGCAGCATGCAGATCGGCGCTGGCAAGCATGGCTTTCAGCGGCATGCGACCTGCAGCCTCCACTTCATCAACAAAACCATCCGAATCGCTCAAAACCATGGCACGTCCTCAAAGAAACCACCCATAGCAGTATGAGAGACTAAATTTACCCGGTTTGAGAAGTTGAAGGACTACATTTTGCTGGTTAAAGGTCCCTTATGTCACATGCGATAGCAGGCTAAAGGCCCAAATCACATGGGTTTTGCTGGTTAAAGGCCCTAACCCTTGCAGTTGGTTTCTATTTTTTTCTCACTAGGCAACTGTCCGTGACCTGGGAGGTCATCTTCTTGGTACGACAGCTGATGGAGAGATACAGGGAGCAAAAGAAGGACCTTCATATGGTGTTCATTGATTTGGAGAAGGCCTATGATAAGATACCTCGGAATGTCATGTGGTGGGCCTTGGAGAAACACAAAGTCCCAATAAAGTACATTACCCTCATCAAGGATATGTATGATAATGTTGTGACAAGTGTTCGAACAAGTGATGGCGACACCGATGACTTTCCGATTAGAATAGGGCTACATCAAGGGTCAGCTTTGAGCCCTTATCTTTTTGATTTGGTGATGGATGAGGTCACAAGGGATATACAAGGAGATATCCCATGGTGTATGCTCTTTGCGGATGATGTGGTGCTAGTCGATGATAGCCGAACGGGGGTTAATAGAAAGTTAGAGTTATGGAGGCGGACTCTAGAATCGAAAGGTTTTAGGCTTAGTAGAACTAAAATTGAATACATGAGGTGCGGTTTTAGTGCTACTAGGCACGAGGATGGAGAGGTTAGCCTTGGTGGGCAGGTGGTACCGGAGAGAGACATGTTTCGATATTTGGGGTCCATGTTGCAGAAGGATGGCGATATCGATGAAGACGTGGGCCACCGAATCAAGGCTGGGTGGATGAAGTGGCGCCAAGCTTCTGGCGTACTCTATGACAAGAGATTGCCACAAAAGCTAAAAGGCAGGTTTCATAGGACAGCTATCCGACCTGCGATGTTGTATGGCGCGGAGTGTTGGCCAACCAAAAGACGACATATCCAACAGTTAGGTGTAGCAGAGATGCGCATGTTGAGATGGATATGTGGCCACACAAGGAAGGATCGGGTACCAGATGGTTTGGACATATTCAACGGAGGCCATCGGAAGCGCCGGTGCATAGCGGACGGATAAAGCGTGCTGAGAATGTTAAGAGGGGTCGTGGTAGACCAAACTTGACATGGGAGGAGTCCGTTAAGAGAGACCTGAAGGTTTGGAATATCGACAAAGACTTAGCCATGGACAGGGGTGCGTGGAAGTTAGCTATCCACGTTCCAGAGCCATGACTTGGTTTCGAGATCTTATGGGTTTCAACTCTAGCCTACCCTAACTTGTTGTTGTTGTAGGCAACATGGGTTTTGCTGGTTAAAGGCCCTAACCCTTGCAGTTGGTTTCTATTTTTTTCTCACTAGGCAACTGTCCGTGACCTGGGAGGTCATCTTCTTGGTACGACAGCTGATGGAGAGATACAGGGAGCAAAAGAAGGACCTTCATATGGTGTTCATTGATTTGGAGAAGGCCTATGATAAGATACCTCGGAATGTCATGTGGTGGGCCTTGGAGAAACACAAAGTCCCAATAAAGTACATTACCCTCATCAAGGATATGTATGATAATGTTGTGACAAGTGTTCGAACAAGTGATGGCGACACCGATGACTTTCCGATTAGAATAGGGCTACATCAAGGGTCAGCTTTGAGCCCTTATCTTTTTGATTTGGTGATGGATGAGGTCACAAGGGATATACAAGGAGATATCCCATGGTGTATGCTCTTTGCGGATGATGTGGTGCTAGTCGATGATAGCCGAACGGGGGTTAATAGAAAGTTAGAGTTATGGAGGCGGACTCTAGAATCGAAAGGTTTTAGGCTTAGTAGAACTAAAATTGAATACATGAGGTGCGGTTTTAGTGCTACTAGGCACGAGGATGGAGAGGTTAGCCTTGGTGGGCAGGTGGTACCGGAGAGAGACATGTTTCGATATTTGGGGTCCATGTTGCAGAAGGATGGCGATATCGATGAAGACGTGGGCCACCGAATCAAGGCTGGGTGGATGAAGTGGCGCCAAGCTTCTGGCGTACTCTATGACAAGAGATTGCCACAAAAGCTAAAAGGCAGGTTTCATAGGACAGCTATCCGACCTGCGATGTTGTATGGCGCGGAGTGTTGGCCAACCAAAAGACGACATATCCAACAGTTAGGTGTAGCAGAGATGCGCATGTTGAGATGGATATGTGGCCACACAAGGAAGGATCGGGTACCAGATGGTTTGGACATATTCAACGGAGGCCATCGGAAGCGCCGGTGCATAGCGGACGGATAAAGCGTGCTGAGAATGTTAAGAGGGGTCGTGGTAGACCAAACTTGACATGGGAGGAGTCCGTTAAGAGAGACCTGAAGGTTTGGAATATCGACAAAGACTTAGCCATGGACAGGGGTGCGTGGAAGTTAGCTATCCACGTTCCAGAGCCATGACTTGGTTTCGAGATCTTATGGGTTTCAACTCTAGCCTACCCTAACTTGTTGTTGTTGTAGGCAACATGGGTTTTGCTGGTTAAAGGCCCTAACCCTTGCAGTTGGTTTCTATTTTTTTCTCACTAGGCAACTGTCCGTGACCTGGGAGGTCATCTTCTTGGTACGACAGCTGATGGAGAGATACAGGGAGCAAAAGAAGGACCTTCATATGGTGTTCATTGATTTGGAGAAGGCCTATGATAAGATACCTCGGAATGTCATGTGGTGGGCCTTGGAGAAACACAAAGTCCCAATAAAGTACATTACCCTCATCAAGGATATGTATGATAATGTTGTGACAAGTGTTCGAACAAGTGATGGCGACACCGATGACTTTCCGATTAGAATAGGGCTACATCAAGGGTCAGCTTTGAGCCCTTATCTTTTTGATTTGGTGATGGATGAGGTCACAAGGGATATACAAGGAGATATCCCATGGTGTATGCTCTTTGCGGATGATGTGGTGCTAGTCGATGATAGCCGAACGGGGGTTAATAGAAAGTTAGAGTTATGGAGGCGGACTCTAGAATCGAAAGGTTTTAGGCTTAGTAGAACTAAAATTGAATACATGAGGTGCGGTTTTAGTGCTACTAGGCACGAGGATGGAGAGGTTAGCCTTGGTGGGCAGGTGGTACCGGAGAGAGACATGTTTCGATATTTGGGGTCCATGTTGCAGAAGGATGGCGATATCGATGAAGACGTGGGCCACCGAATCAAGGCTGGGTGGATGAAGTGGCGCCAAGCTTCTGGCGTACTCTATGACAAGAGATTGCCACAAAAGCTAAAAGGCAGGTTTCATAGGACAGCTATCCGACCTGCGATGTTGTATGGCACGGAGTGTTGGCCAACCAAAAGACGACATATCCAACAGTTAGGTGTAGCAGAGATGCGCATGTTGAGATGGATATGTGGCCACACAAGGAAGGATCGGGTACCAGATGGTTTGGACATATTCAACGGAGGCCATCGGAAGCGCCGGTGCATAGCGGACGGATAAAGCGTGCTGAGAATGTTAAGAGGGGTCGTGGTAGACCAAACTTGACATGGGAGGAGTCCGTTAAGAGAGACCTGAAGGTTTGGAATATCGACAAAGACTTAGCCATGGACAGGGGTGCGTGGAAGTTAGCTATCCACGTTCCAGAGCCATGACTTGGTTTCGAGATCTTATGGGTTTCAACTCTAGCCTACCCTAACTTGTTGTTGTTGTAGGCAACATGGGTTTTGCTGGTTAAAGGCCCTAACCCTTGCAGTTGGTTTCTATTTTTTTCTCACTAGGCAACTGTCCGTGACCTGGGAGGTCATCTTCTTGGTACGACAGCTGATGGAGAGATACAGGGAGCAAAAGAAGGACCTTCATATGGTGTTCATTGATTTGGAGAAGGCCTATGATAAGATACCTCGGAATGTCATGTGGTGGGCCTTGGAGAAACACAAAGTCCCAATAAAGTACATTACCCTCATCAAGGATATGTATGATAATGTTGTGACAAGTGTTCGAACAAGTGATGGCGACACCGATGACTTTCCGATTAGAATAGGGCTACATCAAGGGTCAGCTTTGAGCCCTTATCTTTTTGATTTGGTGATGGATGAGGTCACAAGGGATATACAAGGAGATATCCCATGGTGTATGCTCTTTGCGGATGATGTGGTGCTAGTCGATGATAGCCGAACGGGGGTTAATAGAAAGTTAGAGTTATGGAGGCGGACTCTAGAATCGAAAGGTTTTAGGCTTAGTAGAACTAAAATTGAATACATGAGGTGCGGTTTTAGTGCTACTAGGCACGAGGATGGAGAGGTTAGCCTTGGTGGGCAGGTGGTACCGGAGAGAGACATGTTTCGATATTTGGGGTCCATGTTGCAGAAGGATGGCGATATCGATGAAGACGTGGGCCACCGAATCAAGGCTGGGTGGATGAAGTGGCGCCAAGCTTCTGGCGTACTCTATGACAAGAGATTGCCACAAAAGCTAAAAGGCAGGTTTCATAGGACAGCTATCCGACCTGCGATGTTGTATGGCACGGAGTGTTGGCCAACCAAAAGACGACATATCCAACAGTTAGGTGTAGCAGAGATGCGCATGTTGAGATGGATATGTGGCCACACAAGGAAGGATCGGGTACCAGATGGTTTGGACATATTCAACGGAGGCCATCGGAAGCGCCGGTGCATAGCGGACGGATAAAGCGTGCTGAGAATGTTAAGAGGGGTCGTGGTAGACCAAACTTGACATGGGAGGAGTCCGTTAAGAGAGACCTGAAGGTTTGGAATATCGACAAAGACTTAGCCATGGACAGGGGTGCGTGGAAGTTAGCTATCCACGTTCCAGAGCCATGACTTGGTTTCGAGATCTTATGGGTTTCAACTCTAGCCTACCCTAACTTGTTGTTGTTGTAGGCAACATGGGTTTTGCTGGTTAAAGGCCCTAACCCTTGCAGTTGGTTTCTATTTTTTTCTCACTAGGCAACTGTCCGTGACCTGGGAGGTCATCTTCTTGGTACGACAGCTGATGGAGAGATACAGGGAGCAAAAGAAGGACCTTCATATGGTGTTCATTGATTTGGAGAAGGCCTATGATAAGATACCTCAGAATGTCATGTGGTGGGCCTTGGAGAAACACAAAGTCCCAATAAAGTACATTACCCTCATCAAGGATATGTATGATAATGTTGTGACAAGTGTTCGAACAAGTGATGGCGACACCGATGACTTTCCGATTAGAATAGGGCTACATCAAGGGTCAGCTTTGAGCCCTTATCTTTTTGATTTGGTGATGGATGAGGTCACAAGGGATATACAAGGAGATATCCCATGGTGTATGCTCTTTGCGGATGATGTGGTGCTAGTCGATGATAGCCGAACGGGGGTTAATAGAAAGTTAGAGTTATGGAGGCGGACTCTAGAATCGAAAGGTTTTAGGCTTAGTAGAACTAAAATTGAATACATGAGGTGCGGTTTTAGTGCTACTAGGCACGAGGATGGAGAGGTTAGCCTTGGTGGGCAGGTGGTACCGGAGAGAGACATGTTTCGATATTTGGGGTCCATGTTGCAGAAGGATGGCGATATCGATGAAGACGTGGGCCACCGAATCAAGGCTGGGTGGATGAAGTGGCGCCAAGCTTCTGGCGTACTCTATGACAAGAGATTGCCACAAAAGCTAAAAGGCAGGTTTCATAGGACAGCTATCCGACCTGCGATGTTGTATGGCGCGGAGTGTTGGCCAACCAAAAGACGACATATCCAACAGTTAGGTGTAGCAGAGATGCGCATGTTGAGATGGATATGTGGCCACACAAGGAAGGATCGGGTACCAGATGGTTTGGACATATTCAACGGAGGCCATCGGAAGCGCCGGTGCATAGCGGACGGATAAAGCGTGCTGAGAATGTTAAGAGGGGTCGTGGTAGACCAAACTTGACATGGGAGGAGTCCGTTAAGAGAGACCTGAAGGTTTGGAATATCGACAAAGACTTAGCCATGGACAGGGGTGCGTGGAAGTTAGCTATCCACGTTCCAGAGCCATGACTTGGTTTCGAGATCTTATGGGTTTCAACTCTAGCCTACCCTAACTTGTTGTTGTTGTAGGCAACATGGGTTTTGCTGGTTAAAGGCCCTAACCCTTGCAGTTGGTTTCTATTTTTTTCTCACTAGGCAACTGTCCGTGACCTGGGAGGTCATCTTCTTGGTACGACAGCTGATGGAGAGATACAGGGAGCAAAAGAAGGACCTTCATATGGTGTTCATTGATTTGGAGAAGGCCTATGATAAGATACCTCAGAATGTCATGTGGTGGGCCTTGGAGAAACACAAAGTCCCAATAAAGTACATTACCCTCATCAAGGATATGTATGATAATGTTGTGACAAGTGTTCGAACAAGTGATGGCGACACCGATGACTTTCCGATTAGAATAGGGCTACATCAAGGGTCAGCTTTGAGCCCTTATCTTTTTGATTTGGTGATGGATGAGGTCACAAGGGATATACAAGGAGATATCCCATGGTGTATGCTCTTTGCGGATGATGTGGTGCTAGTCGATGATAGCCGAACGGGGGTTAATAGAAAGTTAGAGTTATGGAGGCGGACTCTAGAATCGAAAGGTTTTAGGCTTAGTAGAACTAAAATTGAATACATGAGGTGCGGTTTTAGTGCTACTAGGCACGAGGATGGAGAGGTTAGCCTTGGTGGGCAGGTGGTACCGGAGAGAGACATGTTTCGATATTTGGGGTCCATGTTGCAGAAGGATGGCGATATCGATGAAGACGTGGGCCACCGAATCAAGGCTGGGTGGATGAAGTGGCGCCAAGCTTCTGGCGTACTCTATGACAAGAGATTGCCACAAAAGCTAAAAGGCAGGTTTCATAGGACAGCTATCCGACCTGCGATGTTGTATGGCGCGGAGTGTTGGCCAACCAAAAGACGACATATCCAACAGTTAGGTGTAGCAGAGATGCGCATGTTGAGATGGATATGTGGCCACACAAGGAAGGATCGGGTACCAGATGGTTTGGACATATTCAACGGAGGCCATCGGAAGCGCCGGTGCATAGCGGACGGATAAAGCGTGCTGAGAATGTTAAGAGGGGTCGTGGTAGACCAAACTTGACATGGGAGGAGTCCGTTAAGAGAGACCTGAAGGTTTGGAATATCGACAAAGACTTAGCCATGGACAGGGGTGCGTGGAAGTTAGCTATCCACGTTCCAGAGCCATGACTTGGTTTCGAGATCTTATGGGTTTCAACTCTAGCCTACCCTAACTTGTTTGTGACTGAAAGGCTTGGTGGTTGTTGTTGTTGTTGTAGGCAACTGTGCGTGACCTGCTCCCCCCCCCCCCCCCCCCCCATGACAAAGCCCATGTACTGTTGTCACCTGTGATTGCAGGCTAAAGGCCCAAATCCCAGGAAAAGAAAAAGGCCAAGTAGCCCACCATGAAAGAGACATGCTAGGAAGCAGTACGCATGGTTCAGCCGTTCAGGTCCCCTCTAAACCTAACCGCTTTGTTTCCAACCTGCTAAAAAAGCTGCTCCTTATGCTGCTGGCCATCTGCTAGATCTTCTACCGAATCTTTCAGTCAAGAAGGAAAGAGGACAGGAAAGTGTCATTGTCGATCCAACAGCGTAATCTTGCCAGCCAGGCGCACAGATGAAAAAAGGTTAGTATTTATTTTTCAGAATTAGATTAGGTTGTCTTTCAAACCGTAGTTCAGGCAGGTATCTGGACAATTTCCTCTAATTTGTTTGCAAAACCTAACAAATGCAACCCCTGAGTGCTAACGCATCGAAGTTTAACTTGTAAAAGCAAACAAAGTAAAGAAAGATAGCCACAAGATTTCAGCAGAGAATATATCAATTGACCCCATAGTTTAAAAAAGGTGCACATAAAAAAATAAAAATAAAATATGTAAAGAGAGCTTGATCACTTACTCTCATTACGGTCTGCAATATTATACTCACTTTTCCACGAATGAGTGCCCCTGAACACAGAACCATCACGGTGTCTGCTTTTTGGAAGTAAATCCATGGGAGCCACAATTCGTTTTTTGTCAGCCCCCTTTGTATCCATGGTTGTGCTCCTTCCAGTTTCATCACGGCCATAGATGTCCACAAGTTTTGCCAATGCACCATGTTTGCCAGCTACACCATCTATAGCCTCCAAGGATGTGCCACCCGTCTCTACGTTTTCCATGCCTTGGTTGATGGCAGAGTGATCGTTGGTAGAAGAGATGAGCAATGCCTTACCTGGTTTACCAGACTCGTCAGCTTTGAATCCACTGGTGCTGGCCATGCTCCGGGATCCAGGAGGAAATCTGTCACGAAAGAGCATGTAAAAAGACAACTTTCAGCATGTTTTACAAAATCAACACAGGAAGGGTAATTAAATACCCAAAGTTGGTCAGAATCCAGATCCAAAATATAGCAACTAACTAAAGGCGCGAGCTTTGGCATCAGATGAAGAAAACATACCGGGAAACACGACGGGCAGCTGGATCGGGAGCCGCCATGGGAGGGAAAGCTCGTCGTGCAAGCGCTGGCGGCGACCGGCTAGGCGGAGCAGAGGCCATGAAAGAGAGGGGAGATCGCAAGGTAGGGGAGAGGCGGCGCATTCGGCCGTGATAGGTGGCGACGCCAGGTCGTCGGAGGAGACGAGAAATCGGGCGGAGGATCGGCATCTCAGCGCGCGGCGGCGGCGGCGGCGGCAGAGGTGCTTTTCCAGCGCGCGTCGCGGGTGAGATCAGGATCGACGGCCTCGATGGCGCGGCATGGACCGTCGAGGGAGGGAGATGCCGGTTTTTGATGTAGGGGCGGAGCAACGGCCCCCGCGTCGTCCGGACCTCCACCCTCACCACCGGAAATAAATTCTATGAGACCAGGTCTCATTTTAAAGCCTGTGAGACCACCTTCGATGTATGCCACCTTGCCTTCACAATCTCAAAGCAGGAATCTCATTTGCCATCAGTTTCTATTCCCAACTACTGATTCCTGCCGTACCCTGTACGTATCCTAAGCTGTTGTTTTACATACGTACGCAACTCGCACGACCAAGTTAGGGTTCGCTTGTCTTTGTATGGTTCACAGCCATGGCGGCGCCAAATGACTTAGTTGCCGTCACCCACATGGCACCATGCTACCGCCATCGAGAAATCTCGTCCAGGGCCGCGCCGAACGATATCCTCACCGGCGGACAGTCCGACTGCTCGACCACGGCAGCCGCTCAACATGTTGCTAGCCGGGTAGACTCCTCTACGGCAGCCATCCGCCACCACGTAGTCGCGGGCAGCGGTGCCAACTCCTCTTGACGAACGGACGTGAACGGAAGCACAGCAAGACGCTTCGAAGTGCTCCATTTCGTTGCACTCGCTCAAGCCCGCGCCGGTGAACTCCATGAGACCATGACATTTAAGGCAAAGTCACGATCACTCTGCTACATCGCAGCAAAGTCACGCATGCATGCAAGAAAGCAAGTATGCAGTACTCATGCAAGTTTCACAAGATAGGACTCAAATCAAGCCAAAGCCTAGGAGGCTCAGGTTCGCTCAGCTATCCGATGCCCGCAGAAGTTGCAGCAGGGACAAAAACAAGTTCATGACGCTTGAGGTAGAGCAGCATGGAGGACTTCGAGGCGTCTTGGTTCACGTCCGTTGGTCGACGAGGAGTTGGCCCCGCTGCCCGCAAGGACGTGTTCCGCCCGGCCAGCAAATGGCGAGCGGCCGTCGTGGTCGAGTAGTCCGACTGGCCGCCGGCGACGATGTCGTTCAGCACGGTCATGAATGATATGTCTCGGTAGCGTGATGCCGTGTGGGTGCCAACGCCGATGTCATTTGGCGCCGCCATGGTCGAGAACCAAACGAGGACAAGCACCGTAACTTAGTCGTGCGGGTTGTGTACGTATGTAATTAAAGAACAACTTAGGATACATACAGGGTACGGCAGGAATCGATAGCTGGAAATAGAAACTGATGGCAGATGTGATTCCTGCTTTGAGATTCTGGAGGCAATGTGGCATACATCGGAGGGGGTCTCACAGGCAGCAAAATGAGACCCGGTCTCATAGAATTTTTTTCAAAGTGGGAGTAGCCGCTTTAAGATTGTAAGTGCCACGTGTCATTCATCAGGGAGGGTCTCATGTGTTGGCCTATGAGACCTGGTCTCATAGAATTTATTTCCCTCACCACCCATCTGTGGGGCCTCTAGGCTCTAGCCGACTGCAGCATCGTCGCCCTCCTCGCGCCTGCCTGCCGCCGCCGCCGCCCGCCGCCTGGATGCAAATCCAGCGGCCCTGCGCCCCGATTCTTCCTCTCCAGAGTCCTGACCCAATGCGCCGCCTCTCATCCACCTCGCGACCTCTCCTCTCGTTCATGGCCTCTGCTCCGCCTCGCCATTCCTGGTCGCCACCAGCGCTTCCACGACGAGTTTTGCCACTCAGGCCCCGCTTGGAATCCCAGTAAAATTTTACAACTGTATATTGATTACCACTGTATATTACTGAAGATCGGTAAAATACAAACCGATATACAAGTGAGGTCTGGGATGCGCTTGGTTCGTCTTATTTCTCGTCTCCGTCCATGCACTCGCTAGTAGGGATGGTAATGGGTACCCATTATCCACGTACACTGCGGGTAAAAACATTACTAGGGTAAGAGTATGGGACAAAAATTTACCTATGGGTATATAAATAGAAAAATCCAAAACTCATCGGGTAGAGCGGGTACGGGTATGAGATCATATAACCCATACCCATATACTCATGTACCCATATAAAATCTATTAAACTCAAAATTATCTCTATAATCTACACTATGTTAATAATTTGTGAACTGAAAGTGTATGCCTATGTGTTATTGTTTATGACTATATGATGTTGTTTTATAAGAATGTGTTGTAATTATAATCTATCTTTGTAAACTATATGATACAATAAAGTTTATAACTATAAGTTGTTTAAATTGATGTTTTGCAAACATGGGTAATTTTATCCACGGATACCCGTCTACCCATCGGGTAACGGGTATGGAAAAAAATTGTATCCGTTGACGGGTATGGATAAGGGTGATGGGTAATCTGAGACGGGACGGGTAAGGGTATGGGGAGGCTCCACCCGTAGCCATACCCTGCGGGTGCCATTCCTACTCGCCCGCAGGCACCGGCGCCGGCGCCGGGACGAACAGCATCGTGCACGCATGCGCCGCGAAGAGCGAGGCCGCGAGGACGGGGCAGCAGCGGCCGCGGTCGAGAGAGCCCGGACCGCCGCTGGCCTCGCACGCCACGACCACGCCGCCGAAGAGCTCCGCGGAGAGGTCGAGGCGGCAGGGCGGTCCATGCGCCGCGAAGAACCAGGCCGCGAGGACGGGGCAGCAGCGGCCGCGGTCGAGAGAGCCCGGACCGCTGCCGGCCTCGCACGCCGCAGCCACGCCGCCGAAGAGCTCCGCAGAGAGGTCGAGGCGGCAGGGCGGGGAGGGAGGGCGCCGTGGAGGCGGAGTGCGGCGTTGGAGGTTCATCCACACCAATGCTCCCTCTCCGGTTGTAACAAATGTCGTCCAATTGGTTCGGTTTACTTGTCCTTGGGAGACACAAATACGATAGTTATCCATCAATGTGTTGCCCCCCTCAAAAAATAAATGCCCCGAACCCCCAACTCAGACCACCTTGCACCAAAGCTTCCATCTTTCCTTTTTTCCGCTGCCACCACTATTTCATTAGGGATTCCTTATCCCTAGTCCACCAAAGGGGATTATTGTTGTATAATATTTGATGGTAGATGGAGACAAACTACCTTCACATTTTCTCTCGGAATCATATAGTTAACATGTCCATGCTATCTCCAATGAGTACTTTTTATCATATAAGTACAATCTTCTCCTATATATGAACTTAATTTTAATTGTGTATGACAAACTTTAGTGCTCAAGCAGAAGAGAAATTAGGAAACAACAAGTACAATAATTTCACATGATTTAAGTTTGATCAATGGTTAATCCATCTATAGGGTCCAAATTTGCGTTGATAATTATATCTCGTCGCTTCCTTATGAGTTACGGCACTCTATCCTAACACGTGTTGCCCAATCCGCCCCCATGAAATATCCCAATCAATACCCCAGAAGCCCAACCCACCCTGCAACAATCGAAGCATCCATCTTTCCTCTCTTCAACTACCACCACATTTCCTCTAGCCACTACCACTACCGAGGAGGAGAAAGGGGAGGTGGTGGCATTGCTGGGTGGTGGGGCTGCTCGAACAGAGAAAGACATTGGCGATGCATCGAGGAACTACAATGTTGGTCACATACTTGCAAAGGTTAGAGTGGAAGGATACGGGGAAGTGCATAGAGGAGATGGCTCGGAGAAGTGGGTCATGGCGGTGGTGGGCGACAACGACAGAGTGGAGGCATGTGTGGCGTTGGGGCGCATGGTGTGCGGTGCCCACCATGCTAGATCGAGATCCATAGTTGGCTGGAGGAGGTTGGGGAAGGATGGGGTTGCACGAGAGAGATAAAGAGGGATTTTTTTTCAAAAGCAAAGAGTGGAGTGGCGGGTTCTTTTTATAAAAGTGACACCGCTGGTCTTGCATGCGCTAGATATAGATCGGACGGTCGAATGTGTGCTCGAACCCCTCCTCCCATGGATCAAATCAAACAAATTATTTCCAAATTTGTTTCGATTTGGTTTGGAAGTACTTGTTTCTTTCCTTGTGATGTACGATAGATAGATGTTCAATCACGTGTTGCCCGGCCTCACTGAATAAATTCCCCCCAAACCCTAGCACAACCCAACACGCAGCAACCAAATTTCCCATCTTTTCCTCCCCTCTGCCGCCGCCGCGTTTCTAGGGTTTTCCTCATCTGCAATTCATACGCACCCACCCCCAACAAGGATCCAACAGTGATGGCAACTGCAGCGACATGCGAGAAGAAGATGATCATGCTAAAGTCGTCCGACGGCGAGGAGTTTGAGGTGGAGGAGGCGGTCGCCATGGCGTCGCAGACCCTCCGCCACATGATCGAGGATGACTGTGCCGACAAACGCATCTCGATCCCCAGCATCAACTCCAAGATCCTCTCCAAGGTCATCGAGTACTGCAACAAACACATCCCGACCAAGCAAGCCGACGACACCACTAGAGCCACCTGTGTTGTTGCATCTGACGTCGTGGATCCCCCTGCTCTAGCCAAGGACCTCAAGATCTGGGATGCAGAATTCATGAAGGTCGACCAGGTCACCCTCTTCGACCTCATCCAGGTATGATATCCTTTGATTCGACCATTTTCTTTCTCTAGATCCACTTTTTCTCGATGTTCCCCTTTGGCACGCGATCTAGATTAGGCTTGGGTGTCTTGCTACTATTTATATTATATTAAACACACTCCTCATAAAACCATCAAGGTACTCGTTTCGATTGGACTAGATTAGATTTTGATTATAAAAGATTGTGCTTTATTAGAGACGTACACATTGACCGGCCATACAAAATCTAGCTAAATATGTTAGGGCATCATCTTGTGGTCTGCTATATTTCACAGATATGTGTATATGATTATTACGCGTAACCTAGGAATAACCTAGGAAGCTTTATTATGATCAGTGTGAACTTACTAGATGCATTATCATTGTGGCAGCAAATCGTATATGATTAACGTGCGGAAACATCAGACTACTCATAACAATATATGGGTTTTATGATTATGCTACATATAGTAATGCTTCTCTCTCGCGTGATAGATTAATGCATGTGTTGTTTTGTGTTTTATTAGCTTGTAACACATTTGAATACAAGACAATCTATGTAACTATTCATGTTATAAAGCCATTATAAATTAATGCTTTTCTGAAATACCTTATGGTTCTTTTTGCCCCCTCTCAGGCTGCAAGATACCTCAATATCAAGGAGTTGTTGGACCTGACTTGCCAGACTGTTGCCGACATGATTAGTGGGAAAACTCCAGAGGAGATCCGTAGTTTATTCAACATCAAGAACGACTACTTGCCTGAGGAGGAGGAGAAGATCCGTAGGGAGAACCAGTGGGCATTTCAGTAGAGGAGCATCCAGGTCGCGTTGAATGAACGCTTAATTATTATTTTTCATGTCAACATTTTAGCTGCACTCTTTATGTTTTAATTTGATGTACTGGAGTCTATGAAGTGGTGTCAGTAAACATATTCAGTGTTTATGCTTGCGTGTACATATTCGTCATTGTCTCTACATGAGGTTGGAGTGGGCGGCATAGTCCACGGGGTGGTGTGATCCACAAGGAGCTGATACGTATCTTGCTAGGGTGGATGAGGAAGTCTGGGCGAGGCACTCTTCAATGATTGAGGAGATTCCCAAGGCAGTCTTAGTGCTATCGTCAGGGTCACCGGCCTACTGTAACCCTTATTCTGGATTAGTCTTGCTTAAAGAGAAGAGGCTTGGTTAGCATCCTTTTTATCAAATGATGTTCTTTGCTACCAACAATTCTTTAAGTAGGTGGTGAAGTAAATAATAGTGCACTTGCTGACAGTAGAACCCCCAAGAAATATCACAGTATAGGCTGATATCTTTGTGCAATGTCATTTACAAGCTATGATCCAAAGTCTTGGCAAATAGGGGTTAGGGTTTAGGATTTAGGGTTTAGGGTATATCCCACAAGGTTCTAGTAGGCTGAGTAGTCCATGACATATTTGAGATGATGTGTAAATTCTTCAAGTTTAAATTGACAAGAGATTGTTGCGATCTGTGAAGCATATCAACTTAACTTATCATGGTGCGACAAAATGACTCGACAAAGGATGATCTACAATCATCAAGATCGAAGCAACACATAAAATAAAAGTCAAGATTAGAAAGAGATTGTTAGGATTAGTCTTAAAGTAGAAAAGTCCTATGTGATGTAGTAGTAGGAGTTGGCTTCCACACCTAGTGTCCGAGCGAATATGGCTAATCCTAACCAGTTATGTGCAACGCCAATCGCTGTCGGCGCTGCTTCACGTGGATGTGTGCCCCCTAGCCCACATATCCCTAGCCAAAATCATATTTTCCTGTTATACGGTTGATGAAATACAAATACCCCGTACCTATCTCTCGTCATCCTTATCCCTTCCCGTGTCCCCAATCCAGATCCCCTCGCTCTCCCTCTCGTCCTCCCTCCCATCGCAGGTGCATCGTCGGCGACCCACCACGGCCATGCACCGATTGATAACTCCTCCTCCCATGCTCCTCCCTCCCCGAACAGTGCTTGTCCACCGGTAGGCGACTGCTCTTCATCCTTGGCTTGCATCCTCTATCGTGAGATCCATGGCCTTGGAGGTAAGATGCAGCAGGCAGGGCTACCTCATTGATATCAAGCTTTTTTGTGGTGACGCTGGGCATCGACGAATAACTGGTAGCAGCATCACCACCATTGTGTTGAGTAAATAGGCAATTTTCCGAGTAGATTAATCCATGAAATAATTACTAACATGGCATTGACTAGGTTCATGACATACTGATCACGGAGTATACTAGCAAGTACTACGCATATAGCAGAAACATCTACGCATATAGGCAATACTACTAGTACAGACGTAAACAGGAGAGAGACAAACATATCATACCCTCCGATCGGCCAATTGGCCATAGCAGCAGCGGTGGCGGCAGCAGTATCCTCTGCCGCCTTCTTCTCGGCTTTGGCCTTCTCGCGGACGAGACGGTCAGCTTCGCTTGGTGAAGACATGGCGATGACGAGGGCGACGCGGACGTAGACGAAGAAGACGGACGGAGGCGAGCAGTCGCGTGATCGCTCCCCAAAAACCTAATCGCCCCTCTCCCGTACAGGAACCGGAGAGGCGGGGTTTCGCAGGCCTGCTCTCTTGTCGACCGTGTATGCGGTAAATGGGACGGAGTCGCCGGCGGCAGCAGCAGCAAAGGGAACGAACGCGTGAGGCAGATGTTATCTGATTCTCGTGACGGCTAGGGTAGGCGATAGCCTGCTTATAAAGGCGGCTAGGTGGAGAGACGTGGGCCGAACCCACGTCCGAGTCGGTAACAACCCACGATCCGACGTCTCGGATCGTGCCGTGTCTGTTACATATTCTCCGTTCCTGACCGGCAAAAATAAGCGCGTAGGTATGAGCTCGGCTCGGCTCATTCCCGCGGCGCGGCGCGGCACGTCGTGACGAGGCGTGGCGTGGCGTGGCGAGGCGGGCAGAGGAGGAGTGCGCGAGGGCACCTTCTCTTCTCACTCTCCAATAGCATGTGGAAGAGAGACCCTTATAAAGGGGTCCAATTTCTCCTCCACTAGCGGGGTGGGACTAAACTTCCCACCACCTTGTCATGCCACCACCTACATGGGCCCTAGGAGATTTTTCTGAAATTTGTCTTATGGGCCTAAGGCCCATCTCTAATTTCAACAATCCCCCACCAGATCTCAAGGGCACATCTTGTTCCCTCGTTCCAATCATTGTTTTAATATACCAGCATTTTAGTGAAGACCTGTTAAGGTTGAGCTTCACCTAGAGCAAGCAGCTACACCCCTTTACAACTGAACAATGGACTATGCCTTGAATTGTCAGTTTGGCGTAAAGGAGCTTCACCACAAGTCTTACTAGTACTAGGCTGTCGAAGGTGACCCCTCGGGTGGAGCATATTAGTCACACTCCTGGCCTATTCATGAGTTTACTTGAGATCACCCAAATCTCATAGACTGTGACCAGCAGTCAAGCTCATATAGGTGTGTTCCTCCAAAGATCGCTCTGTAGGACAGCATCTTGCTTACATATAAGCTTTAGAACACATTAAGACAGTAGTCATCCTACCATACAGTATCCCAGAGTATTGCATCTCCAACGGAGTGGGTTAGTAAAGTTACTCTCCTTAGTTCACCACTGGCCTGTTTTCCCAGGTCCTACTTCACGGGATCTCCGATCATATAGGTTGGGTTACTACCATGGCAACTCATGTGGGTCTCATACCCATCTCCCTTGATGCACTATCTATCACAACACGTGATAGCCCTTTAGTAAAGGGATCTGCCAGATTCTTAGCCGTTTGGATGTAATCCAACTCTATCACTCCAGAGTTTCTCAAACGTCTGACAGACTTCAATCTCATTCTTATATGTTTGTTGGACTTCATATTATCCTTTGAACTCTTCACTTTGACAATAACCGTCTGATTATCGCAGTTCATAAGGATAGCCGGAACCGGCTTCTCAACCACAGGTAAGTCAATCAAAAGATCTCGAAGAAATTCTGCTTCGACACCAGATGTGTCTAATGCTGTTAATTCTGCTTCCATTGTCGATCTCGTTAAGATCGTTTGCTTGCAAGACTTCCAGGAAACAACACGACCCCCAAGAGTAAACATATACCCAGTGGTGGCCTTCATCTCATCAGCATCAGAGATCCAATTCGCATCACTATACCCTTCAAGTACCGACGGGAATCCCGTATAGTGAAGCCCGTGGTTGACAGTACCTTTCAAGTAGCGCATAATTCTTTCAACAGCACACCAATGAACCTCGCCCGGATTTGCAACAAACCGGCTAAGTTTGCTCACAGCAAACGCGATGTCAGGCCTCGTTGCGCTAGCTAGGTACATAAGCGAACCGATAATTTGAGAGAATCTCAATTGATCTATGGTTGTGCCTTTAAAATTTCGAATAAGCACACTAGGATCATATGGTGTTTGAGAATTTTTGCAGTCTGAATATCCAAAGCGACTCAAAATCTTCTCAACATAGTGGGATTGCAGAAGTGTAATCCCACCCTCATCATCTCTCAATAGCTTGATGTTCAAGATATCATCAGCCACCCCAAGGTCCTTCATCTCAAAGTTTTGAGACAGAGAAGACTTGACCTCCTCAATTACTTTGAGGTTGGTTCCAAATATCAGTATGTCATCAACATACAAGCACAATATAACTCCTTCGCCCCCACCATGGTGATAGTATACACATTTGTCAGCTTCATTAACAACGAAGCCAACAGATGTCAGAGTTGTATTAAACTTCTCATGCCATTGCTTAGGTGCTTGTCTCAGACCATATAAAGATTTCAACAACTTACACACCTTTCCTTCCTGACCTTCTATCACAAAGCCATCTGGCTGTTGCATATAGATTTCCTCATTTAGCTCTCCATTCAGGAAAGCCGTCTTAACGTCCATTTGATGAACGAAAAGACCATGAGAGGCCGCCAATGAGAGTAGTACTCGAATGGTGGTTAGTCTAGCCACAGGTGAATAAGTATCGAAGAAATCTTCTTCTTCTTTCTGGGCATAGTCCTTGGCCACAAGCCTAGCCTTGTACTTTTCAATCGTACCATCGGGCCTAAGCTTCTTTTTCAACACCCACTTGCATCCCAATGGTTTGCAACCATAGGGACGATTAGTGATTTCCCATGTCCCGTTAGCCATGATGGAATCCATCTCGCTACGGACCGCAGCTTTCCAGTAATCAGCATCTGGAGAAGCATACGCTTCTGAAATAGAAGTGGGATTATCATCCACGAGGTATACGAAGAAATCATCACCAAAGGTCTTTGCAGTCCTTTGTCTCTTGCCCCTACCACGGGCTTCCTCGTCATCCTCCTCAGAATTTTCATCATGTGTTTGTTCATAGTATTCCATAGGAATGGCAGGCTCAGGAGTTATCTCAGATTCCTGTCTAGAAGTGCTTTGCATATCTCTCATGGGAAATATATCCTCAAAGAATGTAGCATCCCTCGACTCCATTATTGTACCGACCTTCACGTCAGGTACCTCAGATTTCACTACTAGAAATCTATAGCCTACGCTATTCTTAGTGTATCCCAAATTAACGCAGTCCACGGTCTTTGGTCCAAGCTTACGCTTCTTGGGGATCGGTACATTGACTTTCGCCAAGCAGCCCCAAGTACGTAACTACGAGAGTGTCGTCCTTCTCTTCGACCACTCCTCGTAGGGAGTGACTCATTATCTTTTGTAGGAACTTTATTCAGGACATGACACGCGGTCAATATAGCCTCCCCCACCATGCCTTGGATAAACCCGATGTATCTAACATGGCGTTAACCAAGTCAGTTAGAGTACGGTTTTTCCGCTCGGCAACCCCGTTTGACTGGGGTGAATAGGGAGGCGTCCTCTCATGAATAATGCCATGTTCCACACAAAATGATTCAAATTCGTTTGAGAAGTACTCTCCACCACGATCAGACCGGACTCGTTTAATTTTCTTTTCAAGTTGATTCTCAACTTCTGCCTTATAGATTTTAAAGTAGTGTAGAGCCTCATCTTTAGTATTTAACAGATACACATAGCAAAATCTAGTGGAATCATCTATCAATGTCATGAAGTATTTCTTTCCACCTTTAGTCAACACACCATTCATCTCGCAAAGATCAGAATGTATGAGTTCTAATGGTGCCAAGTGTCTCTCCTCTGCAGCCTTATTAGGCTTGCGAGGTTGCTTTGCTTGCACACATGAATGACACTTAGAACCTTTGGCTAAAGTGAAAGTTGGGATTAAATTCAGTTTTGCTAGCCGCGACATAACAACGAAACTTATGTGACAAAGACGTGAATGCCAAACTTCAGATTCATTAACACTCGAATGAATATTGTTCACGACTTTATTACAAAAATCTGCAAGAGAAAGGCGGAATAGACCTCCGCATTCATAACCTTTCCAACGAAAAGTCCATATTTCGTAACTACTACTTTATTAGACTCGAATACCAACTTAAACCCTTCTCTACAAAGAAGGGAGCCACTAACGAGATTCTTCTTGATGGCGGGGACATGCTGCACGTTCTTCAGCTGCACGATCCTTCCCGAAGTAACCTTCAGATCGACTGTGCCAACACCAAGAACAGAAGCACTCGCGCCATTCCCCATCAATACGGACCCGCGACCGGTGGCCTGATAAGAAGAGAACAATGATAAGTCATCACACACATGAATATTTGCACCCGTGTCCACCCACCAATCAGTGGACTGACAAACTGTAAATACAGTAAGTAAATTACCGTACCCAGATGCACCACTTTCATTGTTGCCTACAATCATATTGGCAGACTCGGAGTCCTGCGCCGGCTTCTTGTACTTGTTTGGGCATTTGTTAGCCCAATGTTCCTCTGAACCACAAGTATAGCAGCCATCTCCCTTCTTATTCTTCTTGAAGGGCTTCTTTCCCTTCTTCTTGAAGTCGGTATTCTGTTGGACATAATTCTTTCCCTTGGGCTTGTGAGAATTGAGGTTCCTCTGATGTACCATATTGGCAGCAGAAGAGCTTTCCACCGATTTTCCATTGGATTCCTTTGCTCTCGAGTTCTGCTCAACACTCACATGGCCGATGATGTCCTCTACTGAGAACTCACGCCTCTGATGTTTTAGAGTAGTAGCAAAGTTCCTCCAGGAATTAGGGAGCTTAGCAATTATACAGCCCGCGACAAACTTGCCCGGCAAATTGCACTTAAGAACCTCAAGTTCTTTAGCTATGCATATTATCTCATGAGCCTGTTCCAATACAGAATGATTGTCAACCATCTTGTAATCATGGAACTGCTCCATAACATACATCTCACTCCCAGCATCGGTGGCCCCCGAATTTAGATTCGAGCGCCTCCCACAAGTCCTTGGCAACATGCATATGTAAATATGCATCAACCAGCTTATCTCCGATCACGCTAATGACTGCTCCAAGGAATAGGACGGTGGCCTCCTTAAACATCTTCTCCTGTTCAGGAGTGATAGTTTCCGTAGGAGTGACACCGGCTACCCAGAACACGTTCATAGCTGTGAGCCATAAGGTGGTTCTCGTTTGCCAACGCTTGAAAAAAGTACCGATAAACTTATCCGGTTTCAGTGCAGCAGCAAAACCATTACTCAAAAAATTCCTACACAAATTAGGTTTTTGGATTGTTGAGTAAATAGGTAATTTTTCGAGTAGATTAATCCATGAAATAATTACTAAAATGGCATTGACTAGGTTCATGACATACTGATCACGGAGTATACTAGCAAGTACTACGCATATAGCAGAAACATCTACGCATATAGGCAATACTACTAGTGCAAACAGAAACAGGAGAGAGACAAACATATCATACCCTCCGATCGGCCAATTGGCGATAGCCAGCTTATAAAGGCGACTGGGTGGAGAGACGTGGGCCGAACCCACGTCCGAGTCGGTAACAACCCACGACGCGTCGGGACGAGGTGGCGGAGGAGGAGTGCACGAGGGCACCTTCTCTTCTCACTCTCCAATAGCATTAGAAAGAGAGACCCTTATAAAGGGGTCCAACTTCTCCTCCACTAGCGGGGTGGGACTAAACTTCCCACCACCTTGTCATGCCACCACCTACATGGGCCCTAGGAGATTTTTTTTGAAATTTGTCTTATGGGCCTAAAGTCCATCTCTAATTTCAACACATTGTGGGCAGATCGGTGGTGAGGAGATCTATTCATTGAGGCCTCACCACCACTCCTCCGGCAAGCACGCCGCTGGTTGACAGCTCTTCCCCATCTTCCAACAAGATTGACTAGGTAGGAGAGAATCATCTCCTTGTTTTTTAGACAAGCCTATTATTTTCTCAATCTTTTGAGATGTATCTAGTCATGTGCGTTATTGTGTCTTCTGAAGATAGATTAATCTTATTTTGATTCCTCTACTGCAGCTTTCGGCTAGTGACTGGCCTTATGTTTTGTGTAATTTTTGGTTTCCTCGTGGAAATGAATTGGCATTACTGTGTACTTTCTTGTAATCTTGAGTGATCCTTTGATGGAAGAATTGAGGACCTTTGTAGAATCCATGGACATGAGAGGACTCTTTGGACCCTCTATCCGCACTTCCCTTTAAGAAACAGAGAACTTTTTTCCAGTCCCAGCACTACTAAATAAATTAGCACTTTAGAGGAAGATAAAAAGGACTTTCTAAATAAATTAGCACTTTATAGGCAGATAAACAGGACTTTCTAAGCAATAAAGTATTTATCTTTCCCTAATAATAAAGCTCCTGACGCTTCTGTCGTCCGTCGTGGCATTTTCGCAAAAAAGCCCATGATGTCTTGGGTATTCAACCCGCAGTCCTCGTCGTAATTTAACCCAAACAGTACGGACGAGAGAAAAAAAGCTCACCCACGCGCACAAGCAAGACTCTGCCTCCCCGATCCCATCTCGACCTCCACCACGCCGACCGCCGCCGCCGCACGCCGACCGCCTCACCACGACACCATCCGCCGCCGCACGCCGTCCCCAGCCACTTCTCCGACAAATCCCACCGACACGCAACAAAGAAAATCACTAGGTGTGCGACGCGAGTGATGCTCGCGCGGCCTCAAGTCCAAGCACCCCCGACGACGTCGGCGACTCACCGCCGGCGAGCCGATCCACGCCGGCGCCCCATTTCCCACCGGTGTCGTGCATGTGATCTGGCGCCCTCTTCGGATCCTCTTCTTCCATGGGATTGGGGGCATGAGAGGCGGCAACGGGGGAGGGGTAACCGGCTCGGGCGAGAGATGGAGGTGGATCCTCTTCCTCTCGCTGGTCTCCGTCTCCTTCCTCTTCCTCTTCATCTCCGCCTACTCCTCCCCGACACGCCTCCGTCTCCCTGGGCTCACCACCGCCCGCGCCGCCGCCGGAGTCCGCCGCGGCCCGGACGCGCTCCCCTGCCTCGCCTACCTCCTCATCGGTGCACGGGGCGACAGGCACCGCCTCCTACGGCTCCTCGTCCACCTCTCTGCCGACGCCTCCCACGACGAGCGTCGGGACCTTGCTGCTGGGGTCGCCGCGGCCGCGCCCGCCGTTGTCTCTTTCGACAACGTCTCTCTTGTGGGCACGCCTACCGCGGGGACACCCGTTGGGTCGTCGGGCCTCGCCGGCACGTTACGCGCCGCTGCTGTCCTGCTCCGCCTCCACCCCGACTGGGACTGGTTCCTCACCCTCAACGCCGCCGATTATCCCTCGTTACCCAGGACGGTACGGCATCCTGATTTGTCTTCCCACTCATGGCTTTGCATGATGGTATCTCATTGACCCGAAATACATTTTGGTCTTTCGTTTCAACGGTACTAGAACCGAAGTTAATTTCGGCAGGTACAATGTCATATACATCTTCTAAGTTCTAACTAACATCAAATTGCCGAGTTTTCATGTTGAATTGTGTCATGAGCATAGTAACAATGGTTTACAGCTTACCCACCCTGGGAATTTGTTAGGAACCACCTGCCTGTTATCACGGATGTAGTTTTTTCTTTAATTACACAGATGTACTGTTTATTGAAGTTGTCAACAGAATAGAGCTCCACTATTGTGTGTTTAAAAATCAAGGAGTTGAAGTTTTCCCCAGAATAGAGCTCCACTATTGACACCATCCGCCGCCGCACACCGTCCCGCCTCACTGCGCGCCGCCTACCGCCGCCACGCCTCACCGCGCGTCGTCTGCCGCCGCTCCGCCTCACTGTGCCCCGCCCTAACTCACTGCACCTCACTGCATGGAGTTTGCCGCCCGCCACCACCTACTTGGCCGGTGTGCCTACCCCTACCTCAAGTGCCCCCACACCCACGAACTTCTACATACGGCGACCCTGCATATTTGGTTGTCGCTAAATCCTTTCTACCGTAGTTTTAATCAGTGATCATGAGTAACAAAATAAATTTCTGTTTTTTTGCTATTCAATACATGTGAGATTCGTTTGTGGACTTCACAACAAGAGTAAAATGTATTGATTTCACTTCTATGCAGGTTGTATCTTGTTCGGGGGAGAATCAAAAAATTGATTGAGCATGATGTGCCATCTTATTTCATTTTCCTGTAAGCTCTACTGTACCTAATGCTAACCTGTTCTATGTGATCTCAAGAGCCCAGCCAAGATCATGATTACGTGGTTTATCTAATCTTTCAAGTATGGCAGCGAACACGAGCATCCATTCGGGATTTTTCAAGTTTTGGTAGAGTTACGAACCTTTCGCCAGATGCCTCATCCCTAGGTTGCTGGAGGATCAAGATGGTGGCATCAGGGTTCCCATGACCATGCTCGCCACGTTTGAGGTCCTCAAGCATGCCCCCAAGCTCGTAAGCTTCTCATATCTTCAGTCTCTTTCTTTAGTTGTTGCAATTTCGCCTTCAGTTTATAATGCCAGAAGAACACTAACCCTGTCTAGCATCAAGTCATTATTGTTATGGACACAACGAAGTATAGGTATTTTCATAGGTAGTATCTCAGCATTATTGTCTTGTGACACTGGCCAAGCATAGACTGACATAACGACATCTTTCAGCAATTTCCCATATTACTTCAAGTAGTGTGTTGCAACATTGTATTTTGTTTTATAGGAACCGAGTCACACACAAAAGGGCCAGATTTGGCCAGATTTTCTGGCACATAGTCCATGATTTGTAAGTAACCATCTGTAAATCTTAATTTAGTTGTAATGGAAAAGACGGTTGCTTTCGAACCTTCCATGTCGAGAAACTAGAAATAGTATGAATGTGCCTTTCCCTGGCTCCCACATGATACTGTTGCTCTAATTTTTATTCCAGGTTGAGAATGGCAAGAAGATGCTTATTCTCCATCGTACGAAGACTAGCGTAGTTTTGAACTTCATGCTGTCAGATCTTCACCTGAAGCGTGATCATTTTGTGAAGTACGTCAAAATAACGATAACATCAGATCATTTGAGAGTGGGGGTTAAAATTCCCCGGAGTTCTTCTCCCTTAAATGTTACTACAGACTTTTATTCACATTTACCATTCTATAGTTGCCGACAACGAGGAATTGTTATCTGCTTGAGAAAATAGAGATTAAATCGGTGACACTCTCAAAAGTAAAATGACTTTTTGAGCTAGATAGCGACTTTGTGAGCACAAATATAAAACTTATAAACGTTTTCCATGTTTGTTATATTGATCTTTTCATTTTTTATCTTCATCTGTTACTTTTTATGTTTTGCAGTAGGACTATATGGTTCTCACTCAAAGTAGAGGCCAACAAACTCCTTTTGGAAGGACTTACGACCATCACATATATGATCTTATTGAAGTAGGAGTCAAAAACTACAAATCGTCTATTCCTAGAATGGAGCTGGCTGAAGTTGTATTTTCAATGGAGCGGATAGTTCAGGGGCGCTGACATCAAGTTGAAAGTTTACACAAAGTTTATAGGAGGGTTAGTAAAGAAAATCTGTTCACGAGGAAATGCACCAGCAAAAATTTAATAGAAGTTAGTCGACACTGTAGCTTGATGTGTATCTTTGACACCACTCACTTTGTGCCACCAGATAATAGAATTTGTTCGATTGGTAAATTATTTTTCAGGTTTCCAAATACACGCTTATTTGTTTTGTATTCCTTGTAACACATGGCCTTTCTTGCTTTTACAAAATATCGAACCATTAGGACTAAACTTTGTATGCCCCGTTGCAACGCACGGACCC
The DNA here is from genome assembly GCF_904849725.1 of Hordeum vulgare subsp. vulgare. Classification (NCBI taxonomy): domain Eukaryota; kingdom Viridiplantae; phylum Streptophyta; class Magnoliopsida; order Poales; family Poaceae; genus Hordeum; species Hordeum vulgare. The sequence continues at coordinate 577,023,989 of NC_058524.1, read as the reverse complement.
TTGTGCTAGTATTAATAAAATTATGAAGTTCTTCAGTTATATGAATAAATTCTTCGAATATTCATTGTAAAGCCCTTCTTTGTGATATTTTAATATCATATATATCCTAGGAAGAACTTTGCCTAAACATGAGAAGAACTTTTGAGAAACTTTGTGATGGCTCATATTTTTTTGGAGTTTATTTTGATTATTCACAGATCGCTACGCCCATTTATAGTTAATTTCCTTAGTTTTGTAGAATATTCTCATTAACTTTTCTAGTAAATAATGCACCATGGTTAGTTGAACACGACAAGATTTATTGAGGCCTTATCTATCCCTATCGGCTATACAATAGTTTTAAATTTGAATTGTACTATATTGGACGAGACAGAGAGATCCTTGTGTCAGATTATGGGGCTAGCTCGAGTCAAATCATTTAACATACGTGTAATAAATGTCACAAGAAAACTAGAGTACGCTGGGTGCAAAGCATCTTTGTGGGTCATGGACGCTTGCTGATTTGACATGCATAGCGGATGGGTGGATGGGATATGCGTTGTGCGTGCAACTAGTTAGATAAAATCCACGTTCTTGTCCGAGTAGTAGTATGGTTAGGGTACGTAAATGTACTGGTACTTCTGTGTGACCGTGTAGGCCATGTTGAGTCCGGTTAGGATTCCACTCATATTGTAGGAGTAGGTTTAGGTATAGCTGTGAGGTCAATGGCTGGGCTGCATACCGTTTTTTCTATAAAGAGTATATATTAATATCGAGGAGTTATCAATTACACCGAGCCTCTGCAACAACGCAATGCCCTAATGGCACGACGGATGCACACAACCAGAAAAAAGAGAAGAAACTAAAAAATAAAAGTCCCGCTATAGAGTTTCAGTACTTGCAACAGCAGCACAATCACCACAAGACAACACCTGATATTCAAGTACTCCAAAAACGACGCCTCCAAGAAGGAAACAATGCACAAGCACCGTTGTCGCCCCAATCGTAAATCTTGGATTTTCACCCTGAAGATAATGCCCGCTCTCAAAGCAATGTCTTCAATAAGACCATTGCTAGGCACAACCAATTAAGGCAGACCTTGGATTTTCATCTTGAAAGGTAGGACCTTGAACTTCACTTGTGATGTCACCCCGACTTACATACCACTGCTACGAATCCCAAAATTCCAAGCAAATTCCTCAGCGTCGTAGGCTATAATCACCAGTACTAGTCCTCCAATCTTGGATTTCATGACATTCTCCGCCTCTGATTTTACCATAGAGTAAGATATCTCCTGATGGAACCAGATAGCAGAGATTTGCGCCGCTCCCTCCTTAATGGAGAACCAATGGGAACGACCGAATTGCACCCGATCCAGCAATCTCCAGGCATAACACGCCTTGGGAGTTCGCCGGCGGAGGCTTCCGGAACCCGCCACTCCGACCAGATCAGAAAGTTCGTGTATCACGCAGAGCTTCGTCTTGGCGCAAGAGAAACACTAGGACCGTCGCCTTTATTGAAGCACGCTAGCAGGCCCCACCATTTCCATAGGTTTACATTACCTTCAGCCATGACTGCCCGTCCGTCCCTGTCAACCCATCCACGCCTCCCTTCGGCGCGTCGACAGACGCCGCACATGGGCTAGCGTCACCGCCTTGCTGCCAGATCTCCACTGCGCCGCTAAGGAGCCGAATCCCTCTCTCAAAGGGATCCAACAGGCTACACAGAGGACACAGGAGCCGGGCGGAGGAAGGGGGCACCACAACCGGCTGGGGAGGCCCCAGATCCAATCGGGGTGGACGGGGACGACGTCCTAGGAGTCGGGGTGAGGCCACCCACGGCAGCAGCTAGTCGGGGTAGGGCCAACTGCCGCGGGGCTTCCCTGGATCCTGGTCAGATCTGGGCTGCCACGCCTGATTACACAGCCCAAACGACCACGACATCGGTAGTCGCCGCCACGCCCATGAGAAGACACGAGTTCTATCACCGGTCGTCGGGATCCTGAGCCCCAGCGCATGCTGACACACCACCCAACTTGCTTCCCTACAGGACGGAAGCCGTCGCGTGAGAGCACACCGCCGCGGCCGTCGGCCGCACAGGTTCCACCCGGCGGCGTCCTCCAGCGACGGCGTGGCGAGAGGAGGACAAGGAGCGGCGCTGGTGGCCGGGGCTGCATACCATTATGTTTGAGTAGTAGGAGTTGGCTTCATATGTGTGAGGTCGATGGTTTAGGTATATATATGGAACACCCATCGCATGGACAATCCGGCCGAACATTGGGTCAATCACATATGCAACATGTGATTGACCTGCATCTGTTGGCATGCGTTACTTCCGATGTCATACTGGAGCCCATCCTAACGCCGTTGCACATCCTCATCTTCTCCCTCTCCATTCATTCAGATCCAGTACCTCTGCTCTCTCTCCTTCCTCCAGAAAATGCCACCGCCCTGATCTCTTTCCTATCTCCCGGCCATAGTGCATCTCCTTCTCATACGGCTAACGACGAGCTAATGCGAGACATTCCTCATTCTATTTTTTAGATCAAAGAGGGGTGTTGCAAGGGGATTCCATGGGTTGCTTGCAACCCAGGGAATCCATGGTCTTACATCTCCTTGTCTTCACCCCTTGGTAAGGTCAGATGCTTTGCAACTTGTGAGGCTGGAAATGGCGTCCACCGGTGCTTCAACTGGGTAATGACGGACGGGGGGATGTTGCAACCATTGGATAGAGGTTTTGGAACCGCACAACAGAGGTGTTGCAACGCCATGGAAGAGATGCTACAACCAATGGACGACAGTGCTGGGACTTCCTAGGGGTGGTGCTGCATCCGTTGCCAGTAAAGTTGTATCCAGTGCTGGTGAAGTTGCATCCCTCGAAAGTTGTGGAAATTGAGATTCTGAATCGGATTGGAGCTCCGTTGGTAGGATCATGAATCGTAGAATCATAACTGCACGTATCATAGAAACTTCGATTCTATGAGTAAAATCGTAGAATCGGAGGGGCGAGTTTGGGTCGTAAGTTCGTAAGATTCTAAGACTTCAGTCACGATTCTGACAACTTTGATCCCTTGTCGACGCCGCTGCAACCACTTTTGATCTGCGATAGAACCAGATGGATATCGAGTCGTTTTTGCTGGGACCGGCGATTTCTTTGCTCGAACAAGTATTTTTTTTGCTGGTACCGTATAGATTTTTTGCTACTACCAGCCATGATGGGATTTTATTGCTGGAACCGTTGATTGCTTTTGCTGGAAGCACCAAATTTTTGCTGCCATGGGAGATGACGAATTGTTTGTTGCCAAAGTTTTTTTGTTGGGAACATGGTGGTGCGGCGAGTTTTTGTAGGAACCAGCATCGGCGGTGCTACAATCGCCACAATATTTTGCTACATCCAGCCACAACATCTCCCGGTGGCCACGAGCGACATTCTTGGCACGACAAGTTCTTGCTGCAACAAGGCCTGCTCGTTGCTACAACCGGACATGGCGATTGCTGCAACCGGCCACAATGGCCCCAGGTAGCATCTTCATCGGAGCTCCAAGACCAAGGAGGTGAGTTTAACGGTAGACGTGAATTGCGGTGAGCGAGGTGGACTTTTTTTCCTTGGCGAGATGTGTCAAGCGACGTTGAGAACTTGGTTGACTTTTTTCTATTTTTCTATTCTTTGCATGTGAGAGGTGGATGGTGACAAGAATAACGCTCTAATCAAACCACTATTAGAGGGCAGATCATGCGGCCGCATGACCACTGGACCAAATTTAGGCCGACGCACCGACGCCCCCGGTGCCTAGCACTAGCCTATATATATGTCCGACCGAAAGTTGTAACGTGATGAAGAGAAGGAGAAAATAAAGGTATGATAGATGACTTTGGCAAAAACAATTCTGTGTGTCTCTGTTGTGATTTAATGTGGTCGATCCTATGGTGGGAAGGGCAGAATAAGAACATTCTAACCATGAACATGCACGTTTTGCCTGGTCGTCGGCCCTGTCCTGCTACCCGGCTTCCCGACATGGTATACACTCATGGCTTGACCACATTAAATCACATTAGATATTTTTCCATAACCTCGATGCACCCTTGAGACTATTTATAATGGGAAGTAACATAGAGTAGTAACATGCATATGTTACTAGTCTAAGTTACTACCTTTATAGTGGATAGTAACGTTAAGTCTTTCATTATTAGCTTATAGACTCATCTTGTGTTGGTATGCATTATGTTACTCATACTGTTATGTTACTCATGGTACGAGTAACTAGCTAAGTTAATCACTTTCTCTTTCTTCTCATTAATTAATTACCACATCATATATGTTCTATTTAGATAGCATATATGTTACTACCCCTATGTTATTTTCATTGTAGTTAGTGTGATGCCACCGCATAGCGCTCCCGGCCTCGCTGATGTATGTATGCACTGTTGCATGACAACTAGTTGCGACAGAGAGAGGACGAGAGCGTATATCTACATACTACAGATGGAGAATGTGAGAGGAAATAGAAGTGTTTTGTGCGTGGTGTAAATCAACGTCTCGAGGTGAATTATATTACAAGGAGATTCGTACTGATGGAGTAATTTATGGTGAGTAAATTCTTTTGTGAGAATGAGATTAACTAAGAGATACAGTGGATTGGTGGAGTAAAATATGATGAGTAAATTCCTTTGTGAGAATTAGATTACGAGGAGATACGGTGTATTTGGTGGAGTATTTGTGAGTATTCCTGCTACTCTGGGCCTACCGCTTCCCGAAGGACGCTCCACAACACTCTGGCCTCGTGCAAGAAAAGAGGACGTGAGTTCCTATTTTCGGCACCCCACGCAAGGGACATAGCCCATTACCCGGTCTGTTTCTTTTAAGCACGTCCGTACGCGATGTTAGGCGATTTCTCAACAACTATCATCTAAATATTTTGATCTTTAGGGGAAGTGGTGCCTTCAAGAGAGGCGCGTTTCATATAATAGTCGGCCTGACATAAGGTGTGGTAGGTCGACGCTATGAAAAAATATCTAGAGGGAGTGAGGCTCGAGGATGACAAATCTAGGTAGCCCGAGAGCACGGGCTGGATGGTCTCCTGTAAAATGGACCATTCCAACATCTCCACTGTCCCAAATGAGAGATGAAACAAGATGTTTCACTGCTCAATTTGGACCGCCGTGGCGACCACGAGCAACGGGCCGGTTCTACATAAATGGCAAACATGCTCCACCTACCCAGCAGTCCAACCAAAACATGCTCACGTCTCCATCGTCAATGGAACAAAGACAGCCCAATCGGATGTGAAGCTTGATCCTGTGGATGGACTTTCAAAACCGGGAGACTCCGCTCGAGCGCAAGATACTAGTGTATGATACACCAGTATCATATGCATGATACTAGTGTATGATACTACATCCATAATGCATAGTATCACATGTTAGTGTCACAGATAGTTCGTTTATTATCATGCATGACACATAGTAGCACAACATTTAATATGTTACGGTATCATAATATGCTACTCAATCTTTTTTTTAAATTTAATTCTACACTACCTCATCAAAATTGTTTAGTTGGCATACATGATAATACCTATGATACTTTCATTACAACCAGCCTAACGACATGACCCGAAGGTACTTTTCCTGGATAAGATGCAACTAGAGGCTACACTCCCCTCGGATTATATGCCAGGACCACCTAAACCCGAGGGCCATGTCCATACGACAGGAAGCAATGATGCCCAACCGTCCCATATCCTTCGACAAGCAAATGTGGGCCCACTTCACCATATATATGCTATTTCTGATGGTCGTTGATTGCTTGCCGGAAGAAACAAGGGAAATCTTTAGGGCAACTCCAATGGGTCGATTCAAACGGACGGCGATTTTTCCGTTTTTTGTCCGTTTGGGTCGGCCAGGCGGACACGAACGTCCGCTTTCGCAAATGGGTCGGCGCATGCGCCCAACGCTGGTTGGACCCATTTTTGGCGGCGTGCGAAAAAAAATACATAAGTGTATAATTAAACATTAAAAGACGGCCACGAAGGCCGGCGAGAGTCCACGCGTCCGCATTACATTAATTAAACATAAAAAACCTAAAACTATGAGGGCAGCTCTAGGCGGCGGCGGCGTCATCGGGGCCGGTGAGGTCGACCAGCGTAGGCACAGGGCCGACCCAGGGGAACGCCGTGTTCCAGAGCGCAGCTTCCTGCGCCTCCGTCGTCTGTCCCGTCGGTGCGGGCTGTGCTGGTGGCGGTGGCAGCGCAGCAGCAAGGGCACGCTCCTGCGCCTCCGCCTCCTGTCGTTCCTCCTCCGCCTCCTTCTCCAGCTCCGTCAGCCAAAGGCCTTCGGCGCGCTCCGCCCGCAGGTGCTGCGCCCTCCGGTGCTCGAGGTAGGCTTGTTCCTGCTATGGTGTCGTGCCCAGCCAGATGGGTGGTGCAGTGATGAACTCGTGAACGACGGCGGTCCACTGGTAGACCTCCCGCAGCTCCGTGGGCTCGGGCTTCAGCGGAGGTGGCATGACGCAGTCGCCGACGGCCGACAGCACGATGGCCTCCGCGAGCTGGTTCTGGTACGTCGCATCCTCGTCGGCCCTGCACCGCGCTTCCTCCTCGCTGTCGCGGAGAACAACTACGAGCGCCGCCTAGTAGCCGGCCTCAGCCTCCTAGTCCTCGTCGTTGACGATAGGCGGGGGTGGCGGAGGGCCTCCTGGCTGTACTTCGTGCACGCCATGACGACGTTGCTCCTCGTGCTGCACCGCGAACCACACCTCCCAGTTAGGGGAGTTGGCCGCGTATGTAGGGTCTCGTCGCTGCTCCTTCGTCAGCAGACACCGACGGCGACTCACCTCCTCCGCATGCACCCGCGACGACCGCGGCACGGCCGGCACCGGAATCCTCTCCGGATCCAGATTCCAGCCGTGCGACAGCGTGACATCAGGGTAAGGGAGCGGCACGCGGTGCTCCCAGTGCCACTGCGCTTGGTGCACCGGGACGCTCACACGCTGGCGAGGCCGGTGAGAAGATGGCGACGGGGAGATGGCGCGGGGGTAGAGCAGGGTCTTACCCTTGTTTGGGAAGCCGTCAGCCATGGTGCTAGGGTTTTGGTCGCTGAGGAGGTGGCTGGATGTGGACTGGCAGGGTTCTGGAAGCAGATGACGGAACCCACCGCACGCTTGGATTAAAAAAGGCTGGCCGCGGTCGCTGGCACGTGGGCCCGAGGATGGCGGCCGTCATAAATAATGTTGACCGCGGTGGTTGGGGGCGGACACCGAAAGGGCGCGCGCGTCCGCTTTGCGTCCGCGCCGATGCATTCTAGTCCCAAATTTGGGCCGGAAATGGGTCGGCGCGGATGCGAAGCGGACGCGTTTTGACAATGGATCGGCGCGTTGGGTCGCTCCATTGAAGTTGCTCTTATCGAACGTGTTGTGAACTCGCATATACATACAACTCCATCATATACATTGTTTGTTGATCCATGGACCTCGATGTATTTTTTTTATGTTTGAGGTATTTTGTATTTTTGGTGAACATTTCCAATAGATGAGGTCCTTTTTATAAAGATGATTTTGTTTTGGACCCTCTTAGCTGGTGAACGTTCGCTGGGGGTGACATTTGGGAATGATTTCAGTGGCATTTTTTTATTGTGAGGGGGTGACAGTTTTTATGTGAGACGAATTTTTTTATTGCCATAGGTTGATCTCGAATGAAAAGTAAGCTGACATCAAAAGGAGTTTGTTTGCCATCCCTTTTCCAGAAGAATGAACGGTAGTCAGATAGGGTTTTTGTTTGTGTTTTCTAAACTGGAGCCATACTAGCATTTTCAATTTTTTTGGCAGGCAATGTTGCGTTCCATTTCTATATTTTCTCTGTCGAATGCCGACCTCATGTTTTCTGATGCCACTCGCCCCTCTGCCACCGCCGCTCAAGGGATCTCCGGACACCGGAGTCGTCAGCCCGTCCAATGAATCCATCTTTTTCAACTCCGTCGGACCGCCTTGATTCGTCTGTGACTAATTCAGTCGGCCGCCGCAACGGCGAAGGCCCTCCACCCCCCTCTCTCTATCTCTCTCTACACGGAAAATACTATCCTTCTCACGTCGCGTGGGCCCACGACAATGGATTCATGAATCCACTGCGTGCTCATCCGAGCACAAAGGCCCTCCGCCCCATTCTCTATCTCTCTCCCATCGCGGCCCTAATGTAATTCAGCACCTGACTCCTTGTTGATGTATTGGTTTCCCTCCAAGCTTAAAGGTTGATGTAGAAAAACGACGACAAGTATTTTCCTTAGTTATGAAACCAAGGTATCAATCCAGTTGGAAGATCCACAAGACTAACCCAACACATGGAGGGGTTGTCAATCCCTCGTGGGTGAAGTAAGGATAGATTGATAGATGCAAATAGGTGTGATAGCAAATAGAACGCAACAAGCTGTTTTTGGGTTTTTTGATAATATAGATCTGAAAATAAAAGATAAAATAAAATAGAAACACAAATAGCAAAATATAGATTGCAAATAGATGAAGTGAAGTAGACCCGGGGGCCGTATGTTTTACAAGTGGCTTCTCTCGACAAAATAGCAAACGGTGAATAGACAAATTACCGTTGGACAATTGATAGAAGAGTAAATAATTATGGCGATATTCAAGACAATGATCACGTATATAGGCATCACATCCAAGACAAGTAGATCGACTTCTGCCTGCATCTACTTCTATTACTCCACACATCGACCGCTATCCAACATGCATCTCGTGTATTCAGTTCATGGAGAAACGGAGTAATGCCTTAAGAATGATGACATGATGTAGACAAGATCTATTCATGTAGGAATAGACCCCATCGTTTTATCCTTGATAGCAATGATGTTGGGGAATGTCGCATGGGAAACAAAATTTTCCTACGCGCATGAAGACCTATCATGGTGATGTCCATCTACGAGAGGGGATTTTCGATCTACGTACCCTTGTAGATCGCACAGCAGAAGCGTTAAGAAACGCAGTTGATGTAGTGGAACGTCCTCACGTCCCTCGATCCGCCCTGCGAACCGTCCCACGAACCGTCCCGCGATCCGTCCCATGATCCGCTCCGATCTAGTGCCGAACGGATGGCACCTCCGCGTTCAGCACACGTACAGCTCGACGATGATCTCGGCCTTCTTGATCCAGCAAGAGAGATGGAGAGGTAGATGAGTTCTCCGGCAGCGTGACGGCGCTCCGGAGGTTGGTGGTGATCTAATCTCAGCAGGGCTCCGCCCGAGCTCCACAGAAACGCGATCTAGAGGTAAAACCGTGGAGGTATGTGGTCGGGCTGCCGTGGCAAAAGTTGTCTCAAATCAGCCCTAATACCTCAGTATATATAGCAGGGAGGGAGGGGAGGAGGCAGCCTCAAACCCTCAAGGTTTGGCCGAAATTTGAGGTGGAGGAGTCCTACTCCAATCCTACTTGGAGTAGGATTCCACCTTCCCACTTGGAAACTCTTTCCACCTTGTGTTTTCCCTTTCTCAAACCTTATGGGCCTTAGTGGGAACTTATTCCAGCCCACTAGGGGCTGGTTTATCTCTTCCCATAGCCCATAAGACCCCTTGGGGCGTGACACCCCTCTCGATGGTCCCTGTCACCCCTCCCGGCACTCCTGGTACACTACCGATGAGCCCGAAACTTTTCCGGTAATGCCCGAAAACTTTCCGGTAACCAAATGAGGTCATCCTATATATCAATCTTCGTCTACGGACCATTCCGGAAACTCTCGTGACATCCGTGATCCCATCCGGGACTCCGAACAACATTCGGTAACCAACCATATAACTCAAATACGCATAAAACATCGTCGAACCTTAAGTGTCTAGACCCTGCGGGTTCGAGAACTATGTAGACATGACCCGAGAGACTCCTCGGTCAATATCCGATAGCGGGACCTGGATGCCCATATTGGATCCTACATATTATACGAAGATCTTATCGTTTGAACCTCGGTGCCAAGGATTCATGTAATCCCGTATGTCATTCCCTTTGTCCTTCGGTATGTTACTTGCCCGAGATTCGATCGTCAGTATCCGCATACCTATTTCAATCTCGTTTACCGGCAAGTCTCTTTACTCGTTCCGTAATACAAGATCCCGCAACTTACACTAAGTCACATTGCTTGCAAGGCTTGTGTGTGATGTTGTATTACTGAGTGGGCCCCGAGATACCTCTCCGTCATACGGAGTGACAAATCCCAGTCTTGATCCATACTAACTCGACGAACACCTTCCGAGATACCTGTAGAGCATCTTTATAGTCACCCAGTTATGTTGCGACGATTGATACACACAAAGCATTCCTCCGTTGTCAGTGAGTTATATGATCTCATGGTCATAGGAACAAATACTTGACACGCAGAAAAGAGTAGCAACAAAATGACACGATCAACATGCTACGTCTATTAGTTTGGGTCTAGTCCATCACATGATTCTCCTAATGATGTGATCCCGTTATCAAGTAACAACACTTGCCTATGGACAGGAAACCTTGACCATCTTTGATCAACGAGCTAGTCAACTAGAGGCTTACTAGGGACAGTGTTTTGTCTATGTATCCACACAAGTATTGTGTTTCCAATCAATACAATTATAGCATGGATAATAAACGATTATCATGAACAAAGAAATATAATAATAACTAATTTATTATTGCCTCTAGGGCACATTTCCAACAAATGATACATGTGTGTCATGTCTCATTTTGTCACTGAGATTGATCACCGCAAGATCGAACCCATCACAAAGTACCTATTCCCATTGCAAGATAAAAGATCAAGTTGGCGAGACAAAAACCAAATATCAGAGAAGAAATACGTGGCTATAATAATCAAGCATGAATATATTTATATATATCTGATCATAAACTCACAATTCATCGGATCCCAACAAAAACACCGCAAAAGAAAGAATTGCATCATATGAATCTCCAAGAGACCATTGTATTGACAAACGGAATGGGAGAGAAAGCCATCTAGCTGCTACCTATGGGCCCATTGGTCTTATATTAACTACTCACGCATTATTGGAGTGCCAATTAGTATGGTGAAACCTTCGGTGATCGTGTTCCTCTCTGGAACGGGCTCTAGATTGGATTTCGAGGTTGTGGAACTTGCGGCGGCTGAAACCATTTCTCGTCGACTCCCCTAGGATTTTCTGAATATTGGGGTATTTATAGAGCTGAGAGACGGTAGAGGAGGTGCCCGTGGGCCCCACTAGATACCAGGTCGTGCTAGGGGTCCTAGGCGCACCCTGGTGTCTAGTGCCCCCACTGGGCCTCATCTACTGCTCATTATTGGCTCCCAAGTTTCCTTCTGGTCCAAAACAAATCTCCGTAAAGTTTCATGGCATTTGGACTTCGTCTGATGTGGAAAAAAAACAACAAAAAACAACAACTGGCACTAGGCACTATGTCAATAGGTTAGTCCCAAAAAATGATATAAAGTTGCTATAAAATGATCATAAAACATCCAAGAATGATAATATAACAACATGGAACAATAAAAAATTATAGATACTTTGGAGACGTATCAGCATCCCCAAGTTCAATTTCAGTTCGTCCTCGAGTAGGTAAATGATAAAAACAAAAAAATTGATGTGGAATGCTGCCTCACATGTTCGTCGTATTATTTTTCATTTTCAGCATGGACATATAGACTTATATACGATGCAAAGCAATAGTCTATAATTTAACACGAATATTTCAATACTCAAGCATATCAACAAGCAACCAAGTCTTTCAAAATATCAATGCTAAAGAACGCTATCCCTAGCCGATCATGCTCTATCATTGATCCATTCATGCAACACACTCAAATATTAAGTACATGCATCCAATGCTCAAGTATGATAAAGGTGTCCCTCAGTTGGTGCTTTATAAGAGAAGATGGAGACTCAAATTCGAAAATAAAAATTTCTCAAAGTAAATAGATAGGCCCTTCGTAGAGGGAAGCGGGAATTTGTAGAGGTGCTATAGCTCAAAGTGAAAAACTTAGAGATAAATTTTTTTTGGGCGGTCTTCTTTACCTGTCAATGAAAACGACTAAGAGTTTCCAATATCCTCCATGCTAAACAAATTGTAGGCGGTTCCCAAACTGAAATTAAAGTTTATTATTTTTTTCACCATTCTTTCACATTCCACGGCTAGCCGTATCCACGGGTACCATCCATACCAACAATTTCCAAGGAATTTATTATTTGACAACATCAAATATTTTTCCTTTTTTGTCATTTTGGGACTCGGCATCCATATTACCGCCATACTCTCGTGCAATGACAAGTGAATAAACACTCATCTTGAGAATAACCTATTTAACATGGAAGATACCGACCACCCCTCATCGCTTCATGAGCGGTAAGGGCACACAAAACAGAAATTTATTTTGAACATTAAAGTTGGCACTTGCAAATTTACTTGGAACGGCGTTGAAATACCGCATATAGAGGTAGGTATGGTGGACTCATTTGGCACAACTTTGGGTTTAGGATTTGGATGCACAAGGAGTATTCCCGCTTAGTACAAGTGAATGCTAGCAAATAGATTGAGAAGCGCCCAACCAAGGAACAAAAATCATCATAAGTGAACATTAAACCTCACTAACACCGAACAATGCAACCAAGTAGGATGTAATTTCATAGCATAATTACTGAATTCATGTGCATGCATAGGTAATCACAACCTTAACACCAATATTCCTACTAGAGCATAATTACTCATCAACATAACTTACATATTACTATCTTCATATCGCAAAACTATTCCAAATAATCAAGTTTAACATCCAATGATCTTCATCAAAGTTTTTATTATATCTATCCTGGTCATTCATCACTTTGGAACTAATTTCATTAAACCAAATTGCCATTGCAAATAACAAGCTCTCAAACAAATATAAGTGAAGAACGAGAGCACAAGTTTCTTTAAAATTTTCAACTCTCAAAATTATATAAGTGAAGCATGAGAGGATTTCTTCAAAATTTCAGCAACTCTCAAAATAATCTAAGTGGAGCATGAGAGCAAATTTATTCAAAATAACAACAACACCCTACTCAAAAAGATATAAGTGAAGTACTTGAGCAATTCCATGGCTCAAAAAATTTAAGTGAGGCATAAAGAGCGATTCTAACAAATCATAGCATAATTTAGCTCTCTCAAATGGGTGGGTCCACGAGGGTTTATTAAGAAAAACTAACCAGAAAAGAAATAAAAGACAAGTGATACAAGACGCTCCAAGAAAAACTCATGATATGTGATGAAGAAAATATAGCTCCAAGTAAAATTATTGATGGTTGTTAGAAGAAAGAGGGGATGCCTTCTGGGGCATCCCCAAGATTAGTTGCTTGGTAATCCTTAGATATTACCTTGAGGTGCCATGGGCCATCCCCAAGCTTAGGCTTTTATCACTCCTTATTCCTTCATCCATCGTGATCTCACTCAAAACTTGAAAACTTCAATCACACAGAACTCAACAAAAATTTCGTGAGATCTGTTAGTATAAGAAAACCATACTTTACTATAGGTACTATTGAGAACCTATTCCAATTTAGATTTTGCATTATGCATACTGTATTATAACTTTACCATGGCTTATACCCCCCGATACAAACTATAGAATCATCAAAACAAGCAAATAACTCAAAGAAAAGAATCTGTTAAAAACAGAACAGTCTGTAAAGATTCGAATTTACTCATAGTTTTGTAACTCCAAAAAATCTGAAAAAATAGGACAATGTAGGGAATTTTTATATTAATCTTATGTAAAACATTCAGACACTTTTGACATTTCTGTGATTTTTAGTTTTTTTTACTTGATGCAAAAGTTTCTGTTTTTGACACGATTAAAGAAACTAACACCCCACATGATCCCAACGGATTTACTTGGCACAAACACTAAATAAAACACAAAAAACACAATTACAACAGTATCATAATTATGCAAACACTCAAGAACAGAAAGCAAAAGTGAAAAGTAAATTTTATTCATTGGGTTGCCTCCCAACAAGCGCTATCATTTTACGCCCCTATCTAGGCATATAGCGTAGATTCAAGTATTATCATCTTTAGTTTTCGCTATCTTTGAAAGGGATTTCTCGAACCCAGGTGTCTCTTTACGTTTTCCAATATTCTTAGCAAAAGAGTCCATCTTAAGATCCAAAATATCCAAAAGCTTATTACACAAGGTAATCAAAGTATTCATGCGACTGATATTTCCACTAATATGTTTGAGAGGTTCACAAGCTTATTGAAATTCAATAAATATTTCCACTAGATAATGTTCAAGAGCAATATTCTCTCAAGCCCTATCTGCCACTACTACAACTCTACGTACGTCGAACGTTTGCTTCCAACTAGGAACGAGAAATAAAACTATGTTGTGGGTATGAGGAGGATAGCTTTGCATGAAATCGGAGAACTAGAATATAAAAATAGGTGTTGTTGGGGATATTATCCCCTTATAAGACTTGCCTATGAGGACGGGTCAGGATAATGGCGGCTCTACCTCTATGAACAAGATGGGTCGTTATCTAAGAAGCGGAAGGCGCCAGATGTACGCTGTGAAGAGACGGTTGGCCCATGACTCAGCGAAGGCGATTTGCGGCCCACGTAAGGAAAGAGACATCAGGACTTTCCTTGCGTAGGGGACAAGGCGAGTTAGATATAGACCGGCTTACGAATTGTAATGAGAGTTGGACTCTTGTAAACCTAGAGCCTCGACCTGTATATAAAGGCGAGTCTCTAGGGTTGATATGTTTAAGTTAACATCAATCGAGAGCTAGGTTAGGCGAATGCGCACCATTGTAATCGATTCCCATAGCAATGTAGACATAGCAGGACGTAGGATTTTACGTCAACTTGAGGGGCCGAACCTGGGTAAACTCGTCTCCTGTTTCCCGATCAACCCCTTTGAGTCGCAACATAGTTTTGATGGCTTCACCACTAAGTCCTTTCACGAGGACATCTGTCGTAACAAAACCAAGACAGTTGGCGCCCATTATGGGGCCTGCGCACGGTGGAGTTGAGTTCTCAAAGCGAGCCCTTCCAGGGTTTGGGAGTTATGTGGTCGGCTAAAAGTGCATGCTATGCCCCTAATTGTCTTTTGGTGTTAATGACAGCACATACATAGGAAACTAATCCTATTTGTTGAGTGTATCTCAGGACGGCAAGTGCTTTAGTAGATTAAGATTTCTGTGCCAAAGGCTGCCTGAAAAGATTGGTGAGTTATATTTCGAGAAGACTCGGGATTAAGAAGAGATGCTGTAGAATAGTCTTTTGAGTTTACTGATATTGAGTATAGGGATCCCGCACTATTAAGAGGGGATCACAGACTTTGCGAGAAACTTGCTCATACCACATCTCTACAATCATATCAAACATCACATATTATCCACTCTCTACAATTCAACATATGTCCAATCTCCTCGGACATCCGGCTCCCTCCGGACGTCCGAGGGCCGGACGTCCGGCAAGCTTCGGAAATCCGCAGCTAGACACCAGTAGTTTGTAGACACTATATCTCGGAAATCCGGCTACCTCCGGACGTCCGAGGGCCGGACATCCGGCCAAGCTCCGGAAATCCGGAGGCCAACACCAGTAGGTTGTGTGCACTATATCTCGGAAATCCGACCCCCTCCGGACGTCCGAGCTCTGGATGTCCGACCCCCGTCGGAAATCCGGAAGCCACCACCAGAAGAATTTGTGTTGTATATCACGGACTTCCGGGCCACTCCGCACGTCCGGCTGCTGATGAATTCGAATAGGTTCAGGCTCACCTACAGGCCACGGACGTCCGACCCCTGTCGGTCGTCCGACCGCTGATGAATTCAGTTGAGCTCCAGTCATGCCTACAGGTCTCGGACGTCCGACTCCCTCCGGACGTCCGGTCCCTCACGGACGCCCGGACTACCGACAAGTGTCGGACGTCCGGACCCTGTGTGACTTATTGCACCTCCAACGGCTGGATTTCACTCCACACTATATATACTCTTCTCCCACCTCGAGAAAGGGTGTTCAACACAGCTAAGATACATCCAAGAACACCTTTCCTCTCACTCACTCTTGTCTACACTAAATCCTAGATCCCAAGAGCATTTGTGAGTCATTTAGAGTGTTGTTCCAATCAAAAGAAAGATCGTCTCCCTCTCCTCCTTCCCACCAAAGTGATTTGTGATTTGAGCAAGTTTTGAGAAATCCCCGTGATCTTGTTACTCTTGGAGGTTGGAGACTCCTAGGTGGTAGGAGTCTTCGGAGAGGAATCAAACCATTGTGATATCCCCCGGAAAGTTTGTGAAGGTTTGGAAGCCACCTCAAGGCTTACCACTAGTGGTTGAGAAACGCCTTCGTGGAGTTATCTCAAAGGAAGAATAGGGTGAGCCTTCGTGGCGTTGGTGTGCCTTCGTGGTAACATCCGCCCCGCTAATGGTGACGTAGCTTCCCTCCAAGGAAGTGAACATCGGGATACATCCTTGTCTCTCTCGGAGTTTCGGTTATTCCTAACCCTAACTCTCTACTTGTGTTAATCCTTATTACATACTTGTATTTTCTTATTGCTTACCGCTTGCCTTGCTTCACTCCTAATAGCTTACTCTTTGTCATAGCAATTATTAGGCTTACACTTATATTCCGCACTTTAGCCTAAAATTGCTAAGTAATTGTTAAAATTTGGATTTGTACCTATTCACCCCCCCCCCCTCTAGGTCCATCTCGATCCTTTTCATCGGCCTTATGACTAAGAGACGTTGCGGAAAATACTACATTGACAATTCAAGATGGGGCCCCAAGGCTGGTTCAATCGAATCCGGGTACCTCGTCCCCTTCGGTAAGATCCACGTCTTCATCGGCAAGATCAGAACGCCGGTTCCCGAGCCGGACATCTGCACCGACATCGTCGAGCCGGCTCGGCTCGCCCAACCCACCAGGCGTCAGCTCAGACGACTTCGTGCCTTTGTCGGCTTCACGCAAGGAGTCGCCCTCCCAGAGGAGCCGGAGGCTGGCGGAGACACCCCTGTCAACTCCGATGGTGCGTCGTCGATTGGAGACACTGATTCAATCTGCCCTCTCCACGAGGGAGGGCTGGGTGGTTTTCCTGAGGCGGTGATATCCGAAGAACCACAGGAACACCCCTGCCAAATCGCCATCTATATGGCACGGGATACGGCGCCTCAGGACCATCCAAACGCAACAAACACCAACGAGGCCAGCGGGTGAGGTAAAACCTCAACTCAGGCCATATCAGATCTGATGGAAGAGATGTCGAGGCTCATGGCGGTAGTCGTGGCAGCTGACAACCAAGCGGAAGTTAACGCCGAATTGGCTAAACTTCACGAAGAGATGGCCCAGATACAACGCCAGATCAATGCGGAGAAGACCTGGATGACGGATCGATAAGCCCAGATCGACGAAGATGAGGAGCGTCTAAAATCGGAGGCATGGCGACTTGAGCGCCGGCGGGTTGCGTCAGAAGCCGTCTATGAGAGAAGGCGCCAGAGTCACGTCCTGCCCAACCTTAAGCCAATCCGCCTGTTTAGCAGCCCGCAAACGCCCGGTGCGGATCGCAACCCGCCAGGCCAAGGCGATCCACATGCGGAGATCGTCCAACAGCCGAGACAACCCCCTTTGAACCCGCAGGCGGGGTCAGTACTTCCAAACACCTCAGGGTCACTTCTCTAATCCGGTGGATAATGTGCTGGTTGCGACCCGCCATTTGGAGTCTCTCCCCATTCGTGGGAATATCGCCCTAGAGGTGGAGGCATGAAACGCCATAGAGATGTTGAAAACTGCGGTAGTCCAGCAAGCTCAATTCTCATACAGTCGTGATCATCTGCACTCCACGCCACAGGCGAGCCGCACGAAGAGTCGCCCAGATGACCCTCCGGCGGTTTCCAGCGATGCTCGTCGACATCAACCTCAGGCCAATCTACTAGAGCCGACAACACCCAATGCCCACGCGCTTGTCACTAGTAGAAAACAGGGCTATCGTTTCGGCCCTGGCCAGCCCATTAGTCCCGGCTCTTCAAGAACCGAGACCGATGGGGGGTATTAGACCCGGTTCGTGAGCCCAGGGGGCCGGCCGGAGCCTCGTGGGCATTGGTCCCGGTTCGTGTGGAACCATTTGTCCCAGTTCGAGCCACGAACCGGGACCAATGGTCCTCGCTGTTGGCCGACAACCATTGGTCCCGGTTCTTGGCTTGAACCGGGACAAATAACTTGCCTACATATACCCACCGCCGCGGCAGAGCACTCCACAGTGCTCTGTTTTTGTCAAGCCGGCGAGGGGAGGGCATTTGGGTGCTCTAGTTCACCTCCTATGCATATGAGGTGTTCGATGAAATGCCCGAGCCACACTAGTTAAGCTTTCTCCTCTCGAAACTCGACCTCCGAGCTCCATTTTCAACGAGATTTGTCTAGATTTAGCGGTCCGTCATGCCCCGTCCCCGCCCCATCTTCACCGCCGTCGATCGCCCGCGCCGATCTCGTTGCTGGCACCACCGTGGTGAGCCTCTTGTTCTTATCTGCTTTCTGAAAGAAAAAAATTCTGACTTCAGATAGATACTTGTCTAATTTTCTTACTTTTATTATTCCTTGTTATTATATATTGCGATGGTTTTGGTATCCACCCCTGTCGACCCTCGTCCTGTCTATGATTCAGATGTGGTATATATTATCTTTTCATAACTATTTGGTTCATTTATTGTTTATGACAATTATGCCGACCAATGTGACATAGATTTTATTTAACTAGGAGGTTGTTGAACCGGAAATTCCAACCGACCCTATTGTCGAGAGGTTACATTTAGTTGAAGAAGAAAACAATTACTTGAAGAAAAAATAAGAAAAATTGAGGAGGAGAAGATGATATTAGAGTAGCATGTTGCGGATGTCGTCGATGATCACAAGATCAAGATGGATGCAATGCGGTTGAAGATTAAAAAGATTAGAAAATATGCCATTCATACCGAGGCTTGGTATCATTATGCAGTTGGATCAGTTGTTACCTTGGTTGCGGTTATGATCGCATTTGTTTTTGCATTGAAATGTTTTACATAATTTCAATGTATGGTTTAATTAGATGCCCTGGAGAGCTATATGTTGTTCAATGAGAACTATGTATGTACTTTGGTTTTAATGCTCTGGAGAACTATGTATGTACTTTGGTTTCAGAGTTCATTTCAAATGCTTTTCAACTTCATGGTCTTACAGCTATGAATGGTGCATTTTGAACACAGAAAACAAGGGAGTTCAAATAAGTTCAAAAACATTGAAATCCCTTTGTAACAGACGAGTTTCCGAATGAAACCCTGATACTTCGAAAGAGATTGCCCGTTTTGTACACGAAGTGCGTCCAGTTTTTGCCGTAAGCCTCTCTACTATCTTGCACATGCTATGTGGGTGAAATGATGATACCATGCCAACTTGGAACCTTTTCAGAGTTCATTTCCAATGTTTTTCAATTTCATGGTCTTATAGCTCAAAATAACCAGTAAATGCATGAAAAATATCAAATGAAGTCACAAAGGGTTGTAAATTGATGATGTGGCTTTGAATGATGCATTTTGAACACATAAAAACAAGGGGGTTCAAATAAGTTCAAAAAAATTGAAATCCCTTTGTAACAGACGAGTTTCCGTATGAAACCCTCATACTTCGAAGGAGATTGTCCGTTTTGTACACGAAGTGCATCCAGTTTTTGCCGTAAGCCTCTCTAATTTCTTGCACATGCTATGTGGGTGAAATGATGATACCATGCCAACTTGGAACCTTTTCAGAGTTCATTTCAAATGCTTTTCAATTTCATGGTCTTATAGCTCAAAATAATCAGTAAATGCATGTAAAATAACAAATGAAGTCAGAAAGGGTTGTAAATTGATGATGTGGCTTTGAATGGTGCATTTTGAACGCAGAAAAACAAGGGGGTTCAAATAAATTCAGAAAAATTGAAATCCGTTTGTAACAGACGAGTTTCCGTATGAAACCCTGATACTTCGAAGGAGATTGTCTGTTTTGTACACGAAGTGCATCCATTTTTTGCCGTAAGTCTCTCTACTTTCTTGCACATGCTATGTGGGTGAAATGACGATACCATGCCAACTTGGAACCTTTTCAGAGTTCATTTCAAATGCTTTACAATTTCATGGTCCCATAGCTCAAAATAATTAGTAAATGCATGAAAAATAACAAATAAAGTCAGAAAGGGTTGTAAATTGATGATGTGGCTTTGAATGGTGCATTTTGGACATGGAAAAACAAGGGGGATCAAATAAGTTCAAAAAAATTGAAATCCCGTTGTAACACACGAGTTTCCGTATGAAACCGTGATACTTCGAAGGAGATTGTCCGTTTTGTACATGAAGTGCATCGAGTTTTTGTCGTAAGCCTCTCTACTTTCTTGCACATGCTATGTGGGTGAAATGATGATACCATGCCAACTTGGAACCTTCTCAGAGTTCATTTCAAATGCTTTTCAATTTCATGGTCTTATAGCTCAAAATAATCAGTAAATGCATGAAAAATAACAAATGAAGTCAGAAAGGGTTGTAAATTGGTGATGTGGCTTTGAATGGTGCATTTTGAACACAGAAAAACAAGGGGGTTCAAATAAGTTCAAAAAAATTGAAATCCCTTTGTAACAGACGAGTTTCCGTATGAAACCCTGATACTTCGAAGGAGATTGTTTGTTTTGTACACGAAGTGCATCCAGTTTTTGTCGTAAGCCTCCCTACTTTCTTGCACATGTTATGTGGGTGAAATGATGATACATGCCAACTTGGAACCTTTTCAGAGTTCATTTCAAATGCTTTTCAATGTCATGGTCCCATAGCTCAAAATAATCAGTAAATGCATGAAAAATAACAAATAAATTTAGAAAGGGTTGTAAATTGATGATGTGGCTTTGAATGGTGCATTTAATTTGAACAGAGAAAAACAAGGGGGTTCAAATAAGTTCAAAAAAACTGAAATCCCTTTGTCACACACGAGTTTCCGTATGAAACCGTGATACTTCGAAGGAGATTGTCCGTTTTGTACACGAAGTGCATCCAGTTTTTGCCGTAAGGCTCTCTACTTTCTTGCACATGCTATGTGGGTGAAATGATGATACCATGCCAACTTCGAACCTTTTCAGAGTTCATTTCAAATGCTTTTCAATTTCATGGTATTATAGCTCAAAATAATCAGTAAATGCATGAAAAATAACAAATGAAGTCGGGAAGGGTTGTAAATTGATAATTTATCTTTCAATGGTGCATTTTGAACACAGAAAAACAGGGGGTTCAAATAAGTTCAAAAAATTGAAATCCCTTTGTAAGAGACGAGTTTCCGTATGAAACCCTGATACTTCGAAGGAGATTGTCTGTTTTGTACACGAAGTGCATCCAGTTTTTGCCGTAAGCTTCTCTACTTTCTTGGACATGCTATGTGGGTGAAATGATGATACCATGCCAACTTGGAACCTTTTAAGAGTTCATTTCAAATGCTTTTCAATTTCATGGTCTTATAGCTCAAAATAATCAGTAAATGCATGAAAAATAACAAACGAAGTCAGAAAGGGTTGTAAATTGAGTATGTGGCTTTGAATGGTGCATTTTGAACACAGAAAAACAAGGGGGTTCAAATAAGTTTAAAAAAATTGAAATCCGTTTGTAAGAGACGAGTTTCCGTATGAAACCGTGATACTTCGAAGGCGATTGTCTGTTTTGTACACGAAGTGCTTCTAGTTTTTGTCGTAAGCCTCTCTACTTTCTTGCACGTGCTATGTGGGTGAAATGATGATACCATGCCAACTTGGAACCTTTTCAGAGTTCTTTTCAAATGCTTTACAATTTCATGGTCCCATAGTTCAAAATAATTAGTAAATGCATGAAAAATAACAAATAAAGTCAGAAAGGGTTGTAAATTGATGACATGGCTTTGAATGGTGCATTTTGAACACAGAAAAACAAGGGGGTTCAAATAAGTTCAAAAAAATTGAAATCCCTTTGTAACAAAAGAGTTTCCATATGAAACCCTGATACTTCGAAAGGAGATTGTCCGTTTTGTACACGAAGTGCATCCAGTTTTTGTCGTTAGCCTCTCTAATTTCTTGCACATGCTATGTGGGTGAAATGATGATACCATGCCAACTTGGAACCATTTCAGAGTTCATTTCAAATGCTTTTCAATTTCATGGTCTTATAGCTCAAAATAATCAGTAAATGCATGAAAAATAACAAATGAAGTCAAAAAGGGTAGTAAATTGATGATGTGGCTTTTAGTGGTGCATTTTGAACACAGAAAAACAAGGGGGTTCAAATAAGTTCAAAAAAATTGAAATCCCTTTGTAACAAACGAGTTTCCGTATGAAACCCTGATACTTCGAAGGAGATTGTTTGTTTTGTACACGAAGTGCATCCAGTTTTTGTCGTAAGCCTCCCTACTTTCTTGCACAAGCTATGTGGGTGAAATGATGATACCAGGCCAACTTCGAACCTTTTCAGAGTTCATTTCAAATGCTTTTCAATTTCATGGTCCCATAGCTCAAAATAATCAGTAAATGCATGAAAAATAACAAATAAAGTCAGAAAGGGTTGTAAATTGATGATGTGGCTTTGAATGGTGCATTTTGAACACAGAAAAACAAGGGGGTTCAAATAAGTTCAAAACAACTGAAATCCCTTTGTAACACACGAGTTTCCGTATGAAACCGTGATACTTCGAAGGAGATTGTCCGTTTTGTACACGAAGTGCATCCAGTTTTTGCCGTTAGCCTCCATACTTTCTTGCACATGCTATGTGGGTGAAATGATGATACGATGCCAACTTGGAACCTTTTCAGAGTTCATTTCAAATGTTTTTCAATTTCATGGTCTTATAGCTCAAAATAATCAGTAAATGCATGAAAAATAACAAATGAAGTCAGAAATGGTTGAAATTGGTGATGTGGCTTTGAATGGTGCATTTTGAACATAGAAAAACTAGGGGGTTCAAATAAGTTCAAAAAAATTGAAATCCCCTTGTAACAGACGAGTTTCCATATGAAACCCTCATACTTCGAAGTAGATTGTCTGTTTTGTACACGAAGTGCATCCAGTTTTTGCCGTAAGCCTCTCTACTTTCTTGCACATGCTATGTGGGTGAAATGATGATACCATGCCAACTTGGAACCTTCTCAGAGTTCATTTCAAATGATTTTCAATTTCATGGTCTTATAGCTCAAAATAATCACTAAATGCATGAAAAATAACAAATGAAGTCAGAAAGGGTTGTAAATTGATGATGTGGCTTTGAATGGTGCATTTTGAACACAGAAAAACAAGGGGGTTCAAATAAGTTCAGAAAAATTGAAATCCCTTTGTAACAGACGAGTTTTCGTATGAAACCGTGATACTTCGAAAGGAGATTGTCCGCTTTGTACACGAAATGCATCCAGTTTTTGCCGTAAGCCTCTCTAATTTCTTGCACATGCTATGTGGGTGAAATGATGACACCATGCCAACTTGGAACCTTTTCAGAGTTCATTTCAAATGCTTTTCAATTTCATGGTCTTATAGCTCAAAATAATCAGTAAATGCACGAAAAATAACAAACGAAGTCAGAAAGGGTTGTAAATTGAGTATGTGGCTTTGAATGGTGCATTTTGAACACAGAAAAACAAGGGGGTTCAAATAAGTTTAAAAAAATTGAAATCCGTTTGTAAGAGACGAGTTTCCGTATGAAACCGTGATACTTCGAAGGAGATTGTCTGTTTTGTACACGAAGTGCTTCTAGTTTTTGTCGTAAGCCTCTATACTTTCTTGCACGTGCTATGTGGGTGAAATGATGATACCATGCCAACTTGGAACCTTTTCAGAGTTCATTTCAAATGCTTTACAATTTCATGGTCCCATAGCTCAAAATAATTAGTAAATGCATGAAAAATAACAAATAAAGTCAGAAAGGGTTGTAAATTGATGACATGGCTTTGAATGGTGCATTTTGAACACAGAAAAACAAGGGGGTTCAAATAAGTTCAAAAAAATTGAAATCCCTTTGTAACAAAAGAGTTTCTGTATGAAACCCTGATACTTCGAAAGGAGATTGTCCGTTTTGTACACGAAGTGCATCCAGTTTTTGTCGTTAGCCTCTCTAATTTCTTGCACATGCTATGTGGGTGAAATGATGATGCCATGCCAACTTGGAACCATTTCAGAGTTCATTTCAAATGCTTTTCAATTTCATGGTCTTATAGCTCAAAATAATCAGTAAATGCATGAAAAATAACAAATGAAGTCAAAAAGGGTTGTAAATTGATGATGTGGCTTTTAGTGGTGCATTTTGAACACAGAAAAACAAGGGGGTTCAAATAAGTTCAAAAAAATTGAAATCCCTTTGTAACAAACGAGTTTCCGTATGAAACCCTGATACTTCGAAGGAGATTGTTTGTTTTGTACACGAAGTGCATCCAGTTTTTGTCGTAAGCCTCCCTACTTTCTTGCACAAGCTATGTGGGTGAAATGATGATACCAGGCCAACTTCGAACCTTTTCAGAGTTCATTTCAAATGCTTTTCAATTTCATGGTCCCATAGCTCAAAATAATCAGTAAATGCATGAAAGATAACAAATAAAGTCAGAAAGGGTTGTAAATTGATGATGTGGCTTTGAATGGTGCATTTTGAACACAGAAAAACAAGGGGGTTCAAATAAGTTCAAAAAAACAGAAATCCCTTTGTAACACACGAGTTTCCGTATGAAACCGTGATACTTCGAAGGAGATTGTCCGTTTTGTACACGAAGTGCATCCAGATTTTGCCGTTAGCCTCCATTCTTTCTTGCACATGCTATGTGGGTGAAATGATGATACGATGCCAACTTGGAACCTTTTGAGAGTTCATTTCAAATGCTTTTCAATTTCATGGTCTTATAGCTCAAAATAAACAGTAAATGCATGAAAAATAACAAATGAAGTCAGAAATGGTTGAAATTGGTGATGTGGCTTTGAATGGTGCATTTTGAACATAGAAAAACAAGGGGGTTCAAACAGGTTCAAAAAAATTGAAATCCCTTTGTAACAAACGAGTTTCCATATGAAACCCTCATACTTCGAAGTAGATTGTCTGTTTTGTACACGAAGTGCATCCAGTTTTTGCCGTAAGCCTCTCTACTTTCTTGCACATGCTATGTGGGTGAAATGATGATACCATGCCAACTTGGAACGTTTTCAGAGTTCATTTCAAATGCTTTTCAATTTATGGTCTTATAGCTCAAAATAACACTAAATGCATGAAAAATAACAAATGAAGTCAGAAAGGGTTGTAAATTGATGATGTGGCTTTGAATGGTGCATTTTGAACACAGAAAAACAAGGGGGTTCAAATAAGTTCAGAAAAATTGAAATCCCTTTGTAACAGACGAGTTTCCGTATGAAACCGTGATACTTCGAAAGGAGATTGTCCGTTTTGTACACGAAATGCATCCAGTTTTTGCCGTAAGCCTCTCTAATTTCTTGCACATGCTATGTGGGTGAAATGATGATACCATGCCAACTTGGAACCTTTTCAGAGTTCATTTCAAATGCTTTTCAATTTCATGGTCTTATAGCTCAAAATAATCAGTAAATGCATGAAAAATAACAAATGAAGTCAGAAAGGGTTGTAAATTGAGTATGTGGCTTTGAATGGTGCATTTTGAACACAGAAAAACAAGGGGGTTCAAATAAGTTCAAAAAAATTGAAATCCCTTTGTAACAAACGAGTTTCCGTATGAAACCCTGATACTTCGAAGGAGATTGTTTGTTTTGTACACGAAGTGCATCCAGTTTTTGTCGTAAGCCTCCCTACTTTCTTGCACAAGCTATGTGGGTGAAATGATGATACCAGGCCAACTTCGAACCTTTTCAGAGTTCATTTCAAATGCTTTTCAATTTCATGGTCCCATAGCTCAAAATAATCAGTAAATGCATGAAAAATAACAAATAAAGTCAGAAAGGGTTGTAAATTGATGATGTGGCTTTGAATGGTGCATTTTGAACACAGAAAAACAAGGGGGTTCAAATAAGTTCAAAAAAACAGAAATCCCTTTGTAACACACGAGTTTCCGTATGAAACCGTGATACTTCGAAGGAGATTGTCCGTTTTGTACACGAAGTGCATCCAGATTTTGCCGTTAGCCTCCATTCTTTCTTGCACATGCTATGTGGGTGAAATGATGATACGATGCCAACTTGGAACCTTTTGAGAGTTCATTTCAAATGCTTTTCAATTTCATGGTCTTATAGCTCAAAATAAACAGTAAATGCATGAAAAATAACAAATGAAGTCAGAAATGGTTGAAATTGGTGATGTGGCTTTGAATGGTGCATTTTGAACATAGAAAAACAAGGGGGTTCAAACAGGTTCAAAAAAATTGAAATCCCTTTGTAACAAACGAGTTTCCATATGAAACCCTCATACTTCGAAGTAGATTGTCTGTTTTGTACACGAAGTGCATCCAGTTTTTGCCGTAAGCCTCTCTACTTTCTTGCACATGCTATGTGGGTGAAATGATGATACCATGCCAACTTGGAACCTTTTCAGAGTTCATTTCAAATGCTTTTCAATTTATGGTCTTATAGCTCAAAATAACACTAAATGCATGAAAAATAACAAATGAAGTCAGAAAGGGTTGTAAATTGATGATGTGGCTTTGAATGGTGCATTTTGAACACAGAAAAACAAGGGGGTTCAAATAAGTTCAGAAAAATTGAAATCCCTTTGTAACAGACGAGTTTCCGTATGAAACCGTGATACTTCGAAAGGAGATTGTCCGTTTTGTACACGAAATGCATCCAGTTTTTGCCGTAAGCCTCTCTAATTTCTTGCACATGCTATGTGGGTGAAGTGATGATACCATGCCAACTTGGAACCTTTTCAGAGTTCATTTCAAATGCTTTTCAATTTCATGGTCTTATAGCTCAAAATAATCAGTAAATGCATGAAAAATAACAAATGAAGTCAGAAAGGGTTGTAAATTGAGTATGTGGCTTTGAATGGTGCATTTTGAACACAGAAAAACAAGGGGGTTCAAATAAGTTTAAAAAAATTGAAATCCGTTTGTAAGAGACGAGTTTCCGTATGAAACCGTGATACTTCGAAGGCGATTGTCTGTTTTGTACACGAAGTGCTTCTAGTTTTTGTCGTAAGCCTCTCTACTTTCTTGCACGTGCTATGTGGGTGAAATGATGATACCATGCCAACTTGGAACCTTTTCAGAGTTCATTTCAAATGCTTTACAATTTCATGGTCCCATAGTTCAAAATAATTAGTAAATGCATGAAAAATAACAAATAAAGTCAGAAAGGGTTGTAAATTGATGACATGGCTTTGAATGGTGCATTTTGAACACAGAAAAACAAGGGGGTTCAAATAAGTTCAAAAAAATTGAAATCCCTTTGTAACAAAAGAGTTTCCGTATGAAACCGTGATACTTCGAAAGGAGATTGTCCGTTTTGTACACGAAGTGCATCCAGTTTTTGTCGTTAGCCTCTCTAATTTCTTGCACATGCTATGTGGGTGAAATGATGATACCATGCCAACTTGGAACCATTTCAGAGTTCATTTCAAATGCTTTTCAATTTCATGGTCTTATAGCTCAAAATAATCAGTAAATGCATGAAAAATAACAAATGAAGTCAAAAAGGGTAGTAAATTGATGATGTGGCTTTTAGTGGTGCATTTTGAACACAGAAAAACAAGGGGGTTCAAATAAGTTCAAAAAAATTGAAATCCCTTTGTAACAAACGAGTTTCCGTATGAAACCCTGATACTTCGAAGGAGATTGTTTGTTTTGTACACGAAGTGCATCCAGTTTTTGTCGTAAGCCTCCCTACTTTCTTGCACAAGCTATGTGGGTGAAATGATGATACCATGCCAACTTCGAACCTTTTCAGAGTTCATTTCAAATGCTTTTCAATTTCATGGTCCCATAGCTCAAAATAATCAGTAAATGCATGAAAAATAACAAATAAAGTCAGAAAGGGTTGTAAATTGATGATGTGGCTTTGAATGGTGCATTTTGAACACAGAAAAACAAGGGGGTTCAAATAAGTTCAAAAAAACAGAAATCCCTTTGTAACACACGAGTTTCCGTATGAAACCGTGATACTTCGAAGGAGATTGTCCGTTTTGTACACGAAGTGCATCCAGATTTTGCCGTTAGCCTCCATACTTTCTTGCACATGCTATGTGGGTGAAATGATGATACGATGCCAACTTGGAACCTTTTGAGAGTTCATTTCAAATGCTTTTCAATTTCATGGTCTTATAGCTCAAAATAAACAGTAAATGCATGAAAAATAACAAATGAAGTCAGAAATGGTTGAAATTGGTGATGTGGCTTTGAATGGTGCATTTTGAACATAGAAAAACAAGGGGGTTCAAACAGGTTCAAAAAAATTGAAATCCCTTTGTAACAGACGAGTTTCCATATGAAACCCTCATACTTCGAAGTAGATTGTCTCTTTTGTACACGAAGTGCATCCAGTTTTTGCCGTAAGCCTCTCTACTTTCTTGCACATGCTATGTGGGTGAAATGATGATACCATGCCAACTTGGAACCTTTTCAGAGTTCATTTCAAATGCTTTTCAATTTATGGTCTTATAGCTCAAAATAACACTAAATGCATGAAAAATAACAAATGAAGTCAGAAAGGGTTGTAAATTGATGATGTGTCTTTGAATGGTGCATTTTGAACACAGAAAAACAAGGGGGTTCAAATAAGTTCAGAAAAATTGAAATCCCTTTGTAACAGACGAGTTTCCGTATGAAACCGTGATACTTTGAAAGGAGATTGTCCGTTTTGTACACGAAATGCATCCAGTTTTTGCCGTAAGCCTCTCTAATTTCTTGCACATGCTATGTGGGTGAAATGATGATACCATGCCAACTTGGAACCTTTTCAGAGTTCATTTCAAATGCTTTTCAATTTCATGGTCTTATAGCTCAAAATAATCAGTAAATGCATGAAAAATAACAAATGAAGTCAGAAAGGGTTGTAAATTGAGTATGTGGCTTTGAATGGTGCATTTTGAACACAGAAAAACAAGGGGGTTCAAATAAGTTTAAAAAAATTGAAATCCGTTTGTAAGAGACGAGTTTCCGTATGAAACCGTGATACTTCGAAGGCGATTGTCTGTTTTGTACACGAAGTGCTTCTAGTTTTTGTCGTAAGCCTCTCTACTTTCTTTCACGTGCTATGTGGGTGAAATGATGATACCATGCCAACTTGGAACCTTTTCAGAGTTCATTTCAAATGCTTTACAATTTCATGGTCCCATAGTTCAAAATAATTAGTAAATGCATGAAAAATAACAAATAAAGTCAGAAAGGGTTGTAAATTGATGACATGGCTTTGAATGGTGCATTTTGAACACAGAAAAACAAGGGGGTTCAAATAAGTTCAAAAAAATTGAAATCCCTTTGTAACAAAAGAGTTTCCATATGAAACCCTGATACTTCGAAAGGAGATTGTCCGTTTTGTACACGAAGTGCATCCAGTTTTTGTCGTTAGCCTCTCTAATTTCTTGCACATGCTATGTGGGTGAAATGATGATACCATGCCAACTTGGAACCATTTCAGAGTTCATTTCAAATGCTTTTCAATTTCATGGTCTTATAGCTCAAAATAATCAGTAAATGCATGAAAAATAACAAATGAAGTCAAAAAGGGTAGTAAATTGATGATGTGGCTTTTAGTGGTGCATTTTGAACACAGAAAAACAAGGGGGTTCAAATAAGTTCAAAAAAATTGAAATCCCTTTGTAACAAACGAGTTTCCGTATGAAACCCTGATACTTCGAAGGAGATTGTTTGTTTTGTACACGAAGTGCATCCAGTTTTTGTCGTAAGCCTCCCTACTTTCTTGCACAAGCTATGTGGGTGAAATGATGATACCAGGCCAACTTCGAACCTTTTCAGAGTTCATTTCAAATGCTTTTCAATTTCATGGCCCCATAGCTCAAAATAATCAGTAAATGCATGAAAAATAACAAATAAAGTCAGAAAGGGTTGTAAATTGATGATGTGGCTTTGAATGGTGCATTTTGAACACAGAAAAACAAGGGGGTTCAAATAAGTTCAAAAAAACTGAAATCCCTTTGTAACA
Source organism: Hordeum vulgare subsp. vulgare (assembly GCF_904849725.1). Classification (NCBI taxonomy): domain Eukaryota; kingdom Viridiplantae; phylum Streptophyta; class Magnoliopsida; order Poales; family Poaceae; genus Hordeum; species Hordeum vulgare. The sequence continues at coordinate 576,993,915 of NC_058524.1, read as the reverse complement.
CACGAGTTTCCGTATGAAACCGTGATACTTCGAAGGAGATTGTCCGTTTTGTACACGAAGTGCATCCAGATTTTGCCGTTAGCCTCCATACTTTCTTGCACATGCTATGTGGGTGAAATGATGATACCATGCCAACTTGGAACCTTTTGAGAGTTCATTTCAAATGCTTTTCAATTTCATGGTCTTATAGCTCAAAATAAACAGTAAATGCATGAAAAATAACAAATGAAGTCAGAAATGGTTGAAATTGGTGATGTGGCTTTGAATGGTGCATTTTGAACATAGAGAAACAAGGGGGTTCAAATAGGTTCAAAAAAATTGAAATCCCTCTGTAACAGACGAGTTTCCATCTGAAACCCTCATACTTCGAAGGAGATTGTCTGTTTTGTACACGAAGTGCATCCAGTTTTTGCCGTAAGCCTCTCTACTTTCTTGTACATGCTATGTGGGTGAAATGATGATACCATGCCAACTTGGAACCTTTTGAGAGTTCATTTCAAATGCTTTTCAATTTCATGGTCTTATAGCTCAAAATAATCAGTAAATGCATGAAAAATAACAAATGAAGTCAAAAAGGGTTGTAAATTGATGATGTGGCTTTTAATGGTGCATTTTGAACACAGAAAAACAAGGGGGTTAAAATAAGTTCAAAAAAATTGAAATCCCTTTGTAACAAACGAGTTTCCGTATGAAACCCTGATACTTCGAAGGAGATTGTTTGTTTTGTACACGAAGTGCATCCAGATTTTGTCGTAAGCCTCTCTCCTTTCTTGCACATGCTATGTGGGTGAAATGATGATACCATGCCAACTTCGAACCTTTTCAGAGTTCATTTCAAATGCTTTTCAATTTCATGGTCCCATAGCTCAAAATAATCAGTAAATGCATGAAAAATAACAAATAAAGTCAGAAAGGGTTGTAAATTGATGATGTGGCTTTGAATGGTGCATTTTGAACACAGGAAAACAAGGGGGTTCAAATAAGTTCAAAAAAACTGAAATCCCTTTGTAACACACGAGTTTCCATATGAAACCGTGATACTTCGAAGGAGATTGTCCGTTTTTTCACGAAGTGCATCCAGTTATTGCCGTTAGCCTCCATACTTTCTTGCACATGCTATGAGGGTGAAATGTTGATACCATGCCAACTTGGAACCATTTCAGAGTTCATTTCAAATGATTTTCAATTTCATGGTCTTATAGCTCAAAATAATCAGTAAATGCATGAAAAATAACAAATGAAGTTGGGAAGGGTTGTAAATTGAAGATATGTCTTTCAATGGTACATTTTAAACACAGAAAAACAAGGGGGTTCAAATAAGTTCAAAAAAAATTAAAATCCGTTTGTAAGAGACGAGTTTCCGTATGAAACCCTGATACTTCGAAGGAGATTGTCCATTTTGTACACGAAGTGCATCCAGTTTTTGCCGTAAGCCTCTCTACTTTCTTGCACATGCTATGTGGGTGAAATGATGATACCATGCCAACTTGGAACCTTTTAAGAGTTCATTTCAAATGCTTTTCAATTTCATGGTCTTATAGCTCAAAATAATCAGTAAATGCATGAAAAATAACAAATAAAGTCAGAAAGGGTTGTAAATTGATGATGTGGCTTTGAATGGTGCATTTTGAACACACAAAAACAAGGGGGTTCAAATAAGTTCAAGAAAATTGAAATCACGTTGTAACACACGAGTTTCCGTATGAAACCCTCATACTTCGAAGGAGATTGTTCGTTTTGTACACGAAGTGCATCCAGTTTTTGCCATAAGCCTCTCTACTTTCTTGCACATGCTATGTGGGTGAAATAATGATACCATCCCAACTTGGAACCTTCTCATAGTTCATTTCAAATGCTTTTCAATTTCATGGTCTTATTGCTCAAAATAATCACTAAATGCATGAAAAATAACAAATGAAGTCAGAAAGGGTTGTAAATTGATGATGTGGCTTTGAATGGTGCATTTTGAACACAAAAAAACAAGGGGGTTCAAATAAGTTCAAAAAAATTGAAATCCCTTTGTAACAAACGAGTTTCCGTATGAAACCCTCATATTTCGAAGGAGATTGTGTGTTTTGTACACGAAGTGCATCCAGTTTTTGCCGTAAGCCTCTCTACTTTCTTGCACATGCTATGTGGGTGAAATGATGATACCATGCCAACTTGGAACCTTTTGAGAGTTCATTTCAAATGTTTTTCAATTTCATGGTCTTATAGCTCAAAATAATCAGTAAATGCATGAAAAATAACAAATGAAGTCAGAAATGGTTGAAATTGATGATGTGGCTTTGAATGGTGCATTCTGAACATAGAAAAACAAGGGGGTTCAAATAAGTTCAAGAAAATTGAAATCCCTTTGTAACAGACGAGTTTCCGTATGAAACCCTCATACTTCGAAGGAGATTGTCTGTTTTGTACACGAAGTGCATCCAGTTTTTGTCGTAAGCCTCTCTACTTTCTTGCACATGCTATGTGGGTGAAATGATGATACCATGCCAACTTGGAACCTTCTCAGAGTTCATTTCAAATGCTTTTCAATTTCATTGTCTTATAGCTCAAAATAATCACTAAATGCATGAAAAATAACAAATGAAGTCAGAAAGGGTTGTAAATTGATGATGTGGCTTTGAATGGTGCATTTTGAACACAGAAAAACAAGGGGGTTCAAATAAGTTCAAAAAAATTGAAATCCCTTTGTAACACACGAGTTTCCGTATGAAACCGTGATACTTCGAAAGGAGATTGTCCGTTTTGTACACGAAATGCATCCAGTTTTTGCCGTAAGCCTCTCTAATTTCTTGCACATGCTATGTGGGTGAAATGATAACACCATGCCAACTTGGAACCTTTTCAGAGTTCATTCCAAATGCTTTTCAATTTCATGGTCTTATAGCTCAAAATAATCAGTAAATGCATGAAAAATAACAAATGAAGTCAGAAAGGGTTGTAAATTGAGTATGTGGCTTTGAATGGTGCATTTTGAACACAGAAAAACAAGGGGGTTCAAATAAGTTTAGAAAAATTGAAATCCGTTTGTAAGAGACGAGTTTCCGTATGAAACCGTGATACTTCGAAGGAGATTGTCTCTTTTGTACACGAAGTGCTTCTAGTTTTTGTTGTAAGCCTCTCTACTTTCTTGCACGTGCTATGTGGGTGAAATGATGATACCATGCTAACTTGGAACCTTTTCAGAGTTCATTTCAAATGCTTTTCAATTTCATGGTCTGATAGCTCAAAATAATCAGTAAATGCATGAAAAATAACAAATGAAGTCAGAAAGGGTTGTAAATTGATTATGTGGCTTTGAATGGTGCATTTTGAACACAGAAACACAAGGGGGTTCAAATAATTTAAAAAAATTGAAATCCGTTTGTAAGAGACGAGTTTCCGTATGAAACCCTGATACTTCAAAGGAGATTGTCTGTTTTGTACACGAAGTGCTTCTAGTTTTTGTCGTAAGCCTCTCTACTTTCTTGCAGGTGCTATGTGGGTGAAATGATGATACCATGCCAACTTGGAACCTTTTCACAGTTCATTTCAAATGCTTTTCAATTTCATGGTCCCATAGCTCAAAATAATTAGTAAATGCATGAAAAATAACAAATAAAGTGAGTAAGGGTTGTAAATTGATGATGTGGCTTTGAATGGTGCATTTTCAACACAGAAAAACAAGGGGGTTCAAATAAGTTCAAAAAAATTGAAATCCCTTTGTAACAGACGAGTTTCCGTATGAAATCTTGATACTTCGAAAGGAGATTGTCCATTTTGTACACGAAGTCCATCCAGTTTTTGCCGTAAGCCTCTCTAATTTCTTGCACATGCTATGTGGGTGAAATGATGATACCATGCCAACTTGGAACCTTTTGAGAGTTCATTTCAAATGCTTTTCAATTTCATGGTCTTATAGCTCAAAATAATGAGTAAATGCATGAAAAATAACAAATGAAGTCAGAAAGGGTTGTAAATTGATGATGTGGCTTTGAATGGTGCATTTTGAACACACAAAAACAAGGGGGTTCAAATAAGTTCAAAAAAATTGAAATCCCTTTGTAACATACGAGTTTCCGTATGAAACCGTGATACTTCGAAGGAGATTGTTTGTTTTGTACACGAAGTGCATCCAGTTTTTGCCGTAAGCCTCTCTACTTTCTTGCACATGCTATGTGGGTGAAATGATGATACCATGCCAACTTGGAACCTTTTCAGAGTTCATTTCAAATGCTTTTCAATTTCATGGTCCCATAGCTCAAAATAATTAGTAAATGCATGAAAAATAACAAATAAAGTCAAAAAGGGTTGTAAATTGATGATGTGGCTTTGAATGGTGCATTTTGAACACAGAAAAACAAGGGGGTTAAAATAAGTTCAAAAAAATTGAAATCCCTTTGTAACAGACGAGTTTCCGTATGAAACCGTGATACTTCGAAAGGAGATTGTCCGTTTTGTACACGAAGTGCATCTAGTTTTTGCCGTAAGCCTCTCTAATTTCTTGCACATGCTATATGGGTGAAATGATGATACCATGCCAACTTGGAACCTTTTCAGAGTTCATTTCAAATGCTTTTCAATTTCGTGGTCTTATAGCTCAAAATAATGAGTAAATGAATGAAAAATAACAAATGAAGTCAGAAAGGGTTGTAAATTGATGATGTGGCTTTGAATGGTGCATTTTGAACATAGAAAAACTGGGGGGTTCAAATAAGTTCTAAAAAATTGAAATCCCTTTGTAACATACGAGTTTCCACATGAAACCGTGATACTTCGAAGGAGATTGACAGTTTTGTACACGAAGTGCATCCAGGTTTTGCCGTAAGCCTCTCTACTTTCTTGCATATGCTATGTGGGTGAAATGATGATACCATGCCAACTTGAAACCTTTTCAGAGTTCATTTCAAATGCTTTTCAATTTCATGGTCCCATAGCTCAAAATAATTAGTAAATGCATGAAAAATAACAAATGAAGTCAGAAACAAAATAAAATAAAATAAATAAATAATTTGAAACAAAATAATATAAACTTTAATGAAATAGATAAGTAGAAGCAAAAACAAACTTTAATAACATAAATAAAATTTGTGAAACTAAAATTATCAAAGTATTTTCTGTTCAAAACATTATAAGCAACTTCTAGTATTATTGAAACTAAAATTATATAAAATTCATGCAACTAAAATGATCAAAGTATTTTCTGTTCAAAATCATTAAAAGCAAAAAGAATTTTCATAAAGAACTTTTTTTGTTAGAAACTTTAATAGCAAAAAGAATTATCATAAAATAAAATTAATAAGTAATTATAAACAAAATTAAATAAAATAAATAAGTATTTTGTTGTCAGTAGAAACAAAACAAAATAAATAAAGAAAAAAAGAAAACAAAAAAACTGGGAAAAAATTAAAAATTTGCCACCAACTGGGCCACCACGGTCTGAATACGACTAGAAACCCATCCATGGGCCAGGATTCAGGCCCGCAGTAGGCCCAGAAGGCCCATCAGGCAAACCAGTAGCAAGTAGGCCCATAAGCCTGCAGTGGAGAGGAGCTCGAGAGGGGTGCGGCAGTGGGGCTTATAAACCACTGCACGCCCCTCTCAACTAGCGAGGTGGGACTAAACTTTGGCCGCGACGCGGGCAGCCTTTGGTCCCGGTTGGTGGCACCAACCGGGACTAAAGGGGGTGCATTGGTACCGGTTCGTGGCACCAACCGGCACCAAAGGCCGCCGCTTCCCGCCCTTTGGGCTGCTGAAAAGTGACCTTTAGTCCCGGTTAGTGCTACCAACCGGGACCAAAGGCCGCCGCTTCCCGCCCTTTGGGCTGCTAAAAGTGACCTTTAGTCTGGTGGCACCAACCGGGACTAAAGGGGGCATTGGTACCGGTTGGTGGCACCAACCGGTACCAATGGCTTTGCTATACAAGCCAGCAGTTGTGAAAATTTCGTCAGTTCTTCGATCCCTCCGACGACGCCGCCAGGCTGCCCGAGCTCGCCGTGCCTCTGCCGCGCCCCGACCATGCTGCCGTTGCCCGGCCCGACCACGCCGTCGTCGCCCCTGCCCCCCGACCACGCCACGCGCCCTCGCCGTGCCTCTACCGCGCCCCTACCCGCCTCGTCAACGCCGTCGCCGCCCTTTGCCCCATCGATCGCCATCGCCCTGCCCCGACCACGCCGCTGTCTCCCCTGCCCCGACCACGCCGCCGTCGCCGCCCTCTACACCAACGCCGGCGCCGTGCCTCTGCCCCTGCCCCGACCACGCCGCACCTCTCCTTGGTCAGGCCGACGCCGGCGCCGTGCCTGTGTCTCTGCCCCTGTCCTCTCCTTTGTTTTTTAGATTATATGATGTTTTTTTCCAGATTATGTGTATATGTGTGAGCATATGTATGTGTGTATATCTCATTATATGTCTTTTTTTTAGATTTTTGTTCATATAAATGATGATTTATTTTTTGCATTTTTATAAAAATGTATATATGTATGTATGTTCTCTCTGCAAATAAAAGTTAGATTTTTAGTACATTTGGGTACATTTTAGGTTAGTTTTATCTATATATGTTCTCTGATTTAGTACATTTTAGGTTAGTTTCGTTTTTAGAAAAGTTTTATATATTTAGAAAAAGAAGGAATAGAAGGAAGAAGGAAGAAGGAAGAACAAGAAAAAAAAATATATATGCAAAAGTTACATTTTTAGAAAAGTATTATATATAGCTAGGAAGATAAATAAGAAGAAGAAAAAGAATGAGAGGAGAAAAAGGAAAATAAGAAGAGGAAGAAAGGAGAAGAAGAGGAGAGGAAGTAGAGGAGAAATAAATAAGAAGAGGAAAAAAGAAGAAAAAGAAGAGGAGAAGAAGAAAGGAATAAAGGAGAAAGAAGAAAAAAATAGAAAATTTCTATTTTTTTCTTCTTTCTCCTCTATTCCTTTCTTCTTCTACTTTTTTTTCTTCTTTTTTTCTTCGATTGCTTCTCTTCTATTTCTTTCTTCTTATTTTTTATCGGGTATGTCGTTGTCGATATACCCCCTCCCGATCGAACTTCAACACAAGGGGGGGGTACTGTTGGGGAACGTCGCATGGGAAACAAAAATTTTCCTACGCACACGAAGACCTATCATGGTGATGCCCATCTACGAGAGGGGATGAGTGATCTACGTACCCTTGTAGATTGTACAGCAGAAGCATTAGAGAACGCGGTTGATGTAGTGGAACGTCCTCACGTCCCTCGATCCGCCCCGCGAACAATCCCGCGATCAGTCCCACGATCTAGTACCGAACGGACGGCACCTCCGCGTTCAGCACACGTACAGCTCGACGATGATCTCGGCCTTCTTGATCCAGCAAGAGAGACGGAGAGGTAGAAGAGTTCTCCGGCAGCGTGACGGCGCTCCGGAGGTTGGTGATGATCTTGTCTCAGCAGGGCTCCGCCCGAGCTCCGCAGAAACACGATCTAGAGGAAAAACTATGGAGATATGTGGTCGGGCAGCCGTGAGAAAGTCGTCTCAAATCTGCCCTAAAAGCCCCATATATATAGGAGGAGGGAGGGGGACCTTGCCTTGGGGTCCAAGGGATCCCCAAGGGGTCGGCCGAGCCAGGGGGGAGGACTCTCCCCCCCAAACCGAGTCCTACTTGGTTTGGTGGGAGGGAGTCCTTCCCCCTTCCCACTTCTTCCTTTTTTTTCTTTCCTTTGATTTTTTCTCTCTTGGCGCATAGGGGATTGGTGGGCTGTCCCACCAGCCCACTAAGGGCTGGTGTGACCCCCCCCAAATGCCTATGGGCTTCCCCGGAGTGGGTTGCCCCCCTCCGGTGAACTCCCGGAACCCATTCGTCATTCCCGGTACATTCCCGGTAATTCCGAAAACCTTCCGGTAATCAAATGAGGTCATCCTATATATCAATTTTCGTTTCCGGACCATTCCGGAAACCCTCGTGACGTCCGTGATCTCATCCGGGACTCCGAACAACATTCAGTAACCAACCATATAACTCAAATACGCATAAAACAACGTCGAACCTTAAGTGTGCAGACCCTGCGGGTTCGAGAACTATGTAGACATGACCCGAGAGACTCCTCGGTCAATATCCAATAGCGGGACCTGGATGCCCATATTGGATCCTACATATTCTACGAAGATCTTATCGTTTGAACCTCAGTGTCAAGGATTCATATAATCCCGTATGTCATTCCCTTTGTCCTTCGGTATGTTACTTGCCCGAGATTCGATCGTCAGTATCCGCATACCTATTTCAATCTCGTTTACCGGCAAGTCTCTTTACTCGTTCCGTAATACAAGATCCCGCAACTTACACTAAGTTACATTGCTTGCAAGGCTTGTGTGTGATGTTGTATTACCGAGTGGGCCCCGAGATACCTCTCCGTCACACGGAGTGACAAATCCCAGTCTTGATCCATACTAACTCAACTAACACCTTCGGAGATACCTGTAGAGCATCTTTATAGTCACCCAGTTACGTTGCGACGTTTGATACACACAAAACATTCCTCCGGTGTCAGTGAGTTATATGATCTCATGGTCATAGGAATAAATACTTGACACGCAGAAAACAGTAGCAACAAAATGACACGATCAACATGCTACGTCTATTAGTTTGGGTCTAGTCCATCACGTGATTCTCCCAATGACGTGATCCAGTTATCAAGCAACAACACCTTGTTCATAATCAGAAGACACTGACTATCATTGATCAACTGGCTAGCCAACTAGAGGCATGCTAGGGACGGTGTTTTGTCTATGTATCCACACATGTAAATGAGTCTTCATTCAATACAATTACAGCATGGATAATAAACTATTATCTTGATACAGGATTTATAATAATAACTAAATATTTATTATTGCCTCTAGGGCATAATTCCAACAGTCTCCCACTTGCACTAGAGTCAATAATCTAGCCCTCACATCACCATGTGAATTACATTGTAATAAATCTAACACCCATACAGTTCTGGTGTCGATCATGTTTTGGCCGTGGAAGAGGTTTAGTCAGCGAGTCTGCTACATTCAGATCCGTGTGCACTTTGCATATATTTACGTCCTCCTCCTCGACGTAGTCGCGGATGAGGTTGAAGCGTCGTTTGATGTGTCTGGTCTTCTTGTGAAACCTTGGTTCCTTTGCTAAGGCAATGGCACCAGTGTTGTCACAGAACAAGGTTATTGGATCCAGTGCACTTGGCACTACTCCAAGATCCGTCATGAACTGCTTCATCCAGACACCCTCCTTAGCCGCCTCCGAGGCAGCCATGTACTCCGCTTCACATGTAGAATCTGCTACGACGCTTTGCTTGGAACTGCACCAGCTTACTGCACCCCCATTAAGAATAAATACGTATCCGGTTTGCGACTTAGAGTCGTCCGGATCTGTGTCAAAGCTTGCATCGACGTAACCTTTTACGGCGTGCTCTTCGTCACCTCCATACATGAGAAACATCTCCTTAGTCCTTTTCAGGTACTTCAGGATATTCTTGACCGCCGTCCAGTGATCCACTCCTGGATTACTCTGGAACCTACCTGCCATACTTATGGCCAGGCTAACATCCGGTCTAGTGCACAGCATCGCATACATGATAGAGCCTATGGCTGAAGCATAGGGGACGGAGCGCATATGCTCTCTATCTTCATTAGTTGCTGGGCACTGAGTCTTACTCAATCTCGTACCTTGTAACACTGGCAAGAACCCTTTCTTGGACTGTTCCATTTTGAACCTCTTCAAAACTTTATCAAGGTATGTGCTTTGTGAAAGTCCTATCACGCGTTTTGATCTATCCCTATAGATCTTAATGCCTAGAATGTAAGCAGCTTCTCCTAGGTCCTTCATAGAGAAACTTTTATTCAAGTAACCTTTTATGCTCTCCAAAAGCTCTACGTTGTTTCCAATCAGTAATATGTCATCCACATATAATATTAGAAACGCCACAGAGCTCCCACTCACTTTCTTGTAAATACAAGATTCTCCAACCACTTGTATAAACCCAAATGCTTTGATCACCTCATCAAAGCGCTTGTTCCAACTCCGAGATGCTTGCACCAGTCCATAAATGGATCGTTGGAGCTTGCACACCTTGTCAGCATTTTTAGGATCAACAAAACCTTCGGGTTGCATCATATACAACTTTTCCTTAAAGAAACCATTAAGGAACGCTGTTTTGACATCCATCTGCCAGATTTCATAATCGAAAAATGCAGCTATTGCTAACATGATTCTGACGGACTTAAGCATCGCTACGGGTGAGAAGGTCTCATCGTAGTCAACTCCTGGAACTTGTGAAAAACCCTTTGCCACAAGTCGAGCTTTATAAACGGTCACATTACCGTCAGCGTCCGTCTTCTTCTTAAAGATCCATTTGTTCTGAATAGCCTTGCGGCCCTCAGGTAGTATCTCCAAAGTCCACACTTTGTTCTCATACATGGATCCTATCTCGGATTTCATGGCTTCTAGCCATTTGTTGGAATCTGGGCCCACCATTGCTTCTTCATAATTTGCAGGTTCATTGTTGTCTAACAACATGATTGACAAGACGGGATTACCGTACCACTCTGGAGCAGCGCGTGATCTCGTCGACCTGCGTGGTTCAACAGAAACTTGAACTGGAGTTTCATGATCATCATCATTAACTTCCTCCTCAACCGGCCTCGCAACGACAGAGGTTTCCCCTTGCCCTGCGCCACCATCCAGAGGGATGAGAGGTTCGACAACCTCGTCAAGTTCTATCTTCCTCCCACTCAATTCTCTCGAGAGAAACTCCTTCTCGAGAAAAGTTCCATTTTTAGCAACAAACACTTTGCCCTCGGATTTGAGATAGAAGGTGTACCCAACTGTCTCTTTTGGGTAACCTATGAAGACGCACCTTTCCGCTTTGGGTTCCAGCTTTTCAGGCTGAAGCTTTTTGACATAAGCATCACATCCCCAAACTTTAAGAAACGACAACTTTGGTCTTTTGCCATACCACAGTTCGTATGGTGTCGTCTCAACGGATTTTGATGGTGCCCTATTTAAAGTGAATGCAGTTGTTTCTAATGCATAACCCCAAAATGATAACGGCAAATCAGTAAGAGACATCATAGATCGCACCATCTCTAACAAAGTACGATTACGACGTTCGGACACACCATTACGCTGTGGTGTTCCAGGCGGTGTTAACTGCGAAACAATTCCACATTGTTTTAAGTGAGTACCAAACTCGAAACTCAGATATTCACCCCCACGATCAGACCGTAGGAACTTGATCTTCTTGTTACGATGATTTTCTACTTCACTCTGAAATTGCTTGAACTTTTCAAATGTTTCAGACTTGTGCTTCATCAAGTAGACATAACCATATCTACTTAAATCGTCAGTGAAGGTGAGAAAATAACGATATCCGCCGCGTGCCTCCACGCTCATCGGACCACACACATCGGTATGTATGATTTCCAACAAGTCACTTGCACGCTCCATTGTTCCGGAGAACGGAGTTTTAGTCATCTTGCCCATGAGGCATGGTTCGCACGTGTCAAGTGAATCAAAGTCAAGTGACTCCAAAAGTTCATCAGCATGGAGTTTCTTCATGCGCTTTACACCAATATGACCAAAGCGGCAGTGCCACAAAAATATGGCGCTATCATTGTTTACTCTAACTCTTTTGGTCTCAATGTTATGTATGTGCGTATCGCTATCGAGATTCAATATGAACAATCCTCTCACATTCGGTGCATGACCATAAAAGATGTTACTCATAGAAATAGAACAACCATTATTCTCAGACTTAAAAGAGTAACCGTCTCGCAATAAACAAGATCCAGATATAATGTTCATGCTCAACACAGGCACTAAATAACAATGATTTAAGTTCATCACTAATCCCGATGGTAGTTGAAGTGACACGGTGCTGACGGCGATTGCATCAACCTTGGAACCGTTTCCTACGCGCATCGTCACTTCGTCTTTCGCCAGCCTTCGTCTATTCCGCAGTTCCTGCTTCGAGTTGCAAATGTGAGCAACAGAACCGGTATCGAATACCCAGGCACTACTACGAGAGCCGGTTAAGTACACATCAATAACATGTATATCAAATATACCTGATTTTTCTTTGCCCGCCTTCTTATCTGCCAGATACTTGGGGCAATTGCGCTTCCAGTGACCCATACCCTTGCAATAGAAGCACTCTATTTCAGGCTTAGGTCCAGCCTTGGGTTTTTTCGGCGGATTGGCAACAGGCTTGCCGCTCTTCTTCGAATTGCCCTTCTTGCCTTTGCCGTTTCTCTTGAAACTAGTGGTCTTTCTCACCATCAACACTTGATGCTCTTTACGGAGTTCAGACTCTGCGACTTTCAGCATTGCAAACAACTCGCCGGGAGACTTGTTCATCCCTTGCATGTTGTAGTTCAACACAAAGCCTTTATAGCTTGGCGGCAGTGATTGGAGGATTCTGTCAGTGATAGCTTCTTGCGGGAGTTCAATCCCCAGTTCAGCTAGACGGTTTGAGTACCCAGACATTTTGAGCACATGTTCACTGACAGACGAGTTTTCCTCCATCTTGCAAGCATAGAATTTATCGGAGGTCTCATACCTCTCGATCCGGGCGTTCTTCTGAAAGATAAACTTCAACTCCTGGAACATCTCAAATGCTCCATGACGCTCAAAGCGACGTTGAAGTCCCGGTTCCAAGCCATACAAGACTGCACATTGAACTATTGAGTAGTCCTCCTTACGCGCTAACCAGGCGTTCTTAACATCCTGATCAGCCGTAGCGGGTGGTTCATCTCCTAGCGCAGCATTAAGGACATAATCCTTCTTTCCAGCTTGTAAGATTAGCTTAAGATTACGAGCCTAGTCTACAAAGTTGCTTCCATCATCTTTCAACTTAGCTTTCTCTAGGAACGTATTAAAATTCAGGATGACACTTGCGTGAGCCATGATCTACAACACAAATATATTCAAAGTGTACTTAGACTATGTTCAAGATAATTAGAGTTCAACTTAATCAAATTATATGCTAAACTCCCACTCAAAAAGTACATCTCTCTAGTCATTTGAGTGGTTCATGATCCACTTACACTATCCCAAGTCCGATCATCACGTGAGTCGAGAGTAGTTTCAGTGGTAAGCATCCCTATGCTAATCATATCAACTATATGATTCATGATCGACCTTTCGGTCTCATGTGTTCCGAGGCCATGTCTGCACATGCTAGGCTCGTCAAGCTTAACCCGAGTGTTCCGCGTGCGCAACTGTTTTGCACCCGTTGTATGTGAACGTTGAGTCTATCACACCCGATCATCACATGGTGTCTCGAAACGACGAACTGTAGCAACGGTGCACAGTCGGGGAGAACACAATTTCGTCTTGAAATTTTAGTGAGAGATCACCTCATAATGCTACCGTCGTTCTAAGCAAAATAAGGTGCATAAAAGGATTAACATCACATGCAATTCATAAGTGACATGATATGGCCATCATCACGTGCTTCTTGATCTCCATCACCAAAGCACCGGCAGGATCTTCTTGTCACCGGCGCCACACCATGATCTCCATCATCATGATCTCCATCAACGTGTCGCCATCGGGGTTGTCGTGCTACTTATGCTATCACTACTAAAGCTACATCCTAGCAAAATAGTAAACGCATCTGCAAGCACATATGTTAGTATAAAGACAACCCTATGGCTCCTGCCGGTTGCCGTACCATCGACGTGCAAGTCGATATTTCTATTACAACATGATCATCTCATACATCCAATATATCACATCACATCATTGGCCATATCACATCACAATCATACCCTGCAAAAACAAGTTAGACGTCCTCTAATTTTGTTGTTGCATGTTTTACGTGGTGACCAAGGGTATCTAGTAGGATCGCATCTTACTTACGCAAACACCACAACGGAGATATATGAGTTGCTATTTAACCTCATCCAAGGACCTCCTCGGTCAAATCCGATTCAACTAAAGTTGGAGAAACCGTCACTTGCCAGTCATCTTTGAGCAAAGGGGGTTACTCGTAACGATGAAACCAGTCTCTCGTAAGCGTACGAGTAATGTCGGTCCAAGCCGCTTCAATCCAACAATACCGCGGAATCAAGAAAAGACTAAGGAGGGCAGCAAAACGCACATCACCGCCCACAAAAACTTTTTGTGTTCTACTCGAGAAGACATCTACGCATGAACCTAGCTCTGATACCACTGTTGGGGAACGTCGCATGGGAAACAAAAATTTTCCTACGCGCACGAAGACCTATCATGGTGATGCCCATCTACGAGAGGGGATGAGTGATCTACGTACCCTTGTAGATCGTACAACAGAAGCGTTAGAGAACGCGGTTGATGTAGTGGAACGTCCTCACGTCCCTCGATCCGCCCCGCGAACAATCCCGCGATCAGTCCCACGATCTAGTACCGAACGGACGGCACCTCCGCATTCAGCACACGTACAGCTCGACGATGATCTCGGCCTTCTTGATCCAGCAAGAGAGACGGAGAGGTAGAAGAGTTCTCCGGCAGCGTGACGGCGCTCTGGAGGTTGGTGATGATCTTGTCTCAGCAGGGCTCCGCCCGAGCTCCGCAGAAACACGATCTAGAGGAAAAACTATGGAGATATGTGGTCGGGCAGCCGTGAGAAAGTCGTCTCAAATCTGCCCTAAAAGCCCCATATATATAGGAGGAGGGAGGGGGACCTTGCCTTGGGGTCCAAGGGATCCCCAAGGGGTCGGCCGAGCCAGGGGGGAGGACTCTCCGCCCCCAAACCGACTCCTACTTGGTTTGGTGGGAGGGAGTCCTTCCCCCTTCCCACTTCTTCCTTTTTTTTTCTTTCCTTTGATTTTTTCTCTCTTGGCGCATAGGGGATTGGTGGGCTGTCCCACCAGCCCACTAAGGGCTGGTGTGACCCCCCCAAATGCCTATGGGCTTCCCCGGAGTGGGTTGCCCCCCTCCGGTGAACTCCCGGAACCCATTCGTCATTCCCGGTACATTCCCGGTAATTCCGAAAACCTTCCGGTAATCAAATGAGGTCATCCTATATATCAATTTTCGTTTCCGGACCATTCCGGAAACCCTCGTGACGTCCGTGATCTCATCCGGGACTCCGAACAACATTCGGTAACCAACCATATAACTCAAATACGCATAAAACAACGTCGAACCTTAAGTGTGCAGACCCTGCGGGTTCGAGAACTATGTAGACATGACCCGAGAGACTCCTCGGTCAATATCCAATAGCGGGACCTGGATGCCCATATTGGATCCTACATATTCTACGAAGATCTTATCGCTTGAACCTCAGTGTCAAGGATTCGTATAATCCCGTATGTCATTCCCTTTGTCCTTCGGTATGTTACTTGCCCGAGATTCGATCGTCAGTATCCGCATACCTATTTCAATCTCGTTTACCGGCAAGTCTCTTTACTCGTTCCGTAATACAAGATCCTGCAACTTACACTAAGTTACATTGCTTGCAAGGCTTGTGTGTGATGTTGTATTACCGAGTGGGCCCCGAGATACCTCTCCGTCACACGGAGTGACAAATCCCAGTCTTGATCCATACTAACTCAACTAACACCTTCGAAGATACCTGTAGAGCATCTTTATAGTCACCCAGTTACGTTGCGACGTTTGATACACACAAAGCATTCCTCCGGTGTCAGTGAGTTATATGATCTCATGGTCATAGGAATAAATACTTGACACTCAGAAAACAGTAGCAACAAAATGACACGATCAACATGCTACGTCTATTAGTTTGGGTCTAGTCCATCACGTGATTCTCCCAATGACCTGATCCAGTTATCAAGCAACAACACCTTGTTCATAATCAGAAGACACTGACTATCATTGATCAACTGGCTAGCCAACTAGAGGCATGCTAGGGACGGTGTTTTGTCTATGTATCCACACATGTAAATGAGTCTTCATTCAATACAATTATAGCATGGATAATAAACTATTATCTTGATACAGGAATTATAATAATAACTATATATTTATTATTGCCTCTAGGGCATAATTCCAACAGGTACCGATATACCCCCTCCCCGATAACATTATTTTCCCATGTATATGTATGTCGCGTCGTTGTTGATATAATCTCCTCCCGGATAACTTCGACATGAGGGGCGGTCGATATATATACCCACTCTCGGCCGTGATAACTTATACCACTTGAGCACCCCCCCGGCCCTCTCGCTCGACCAAAACTCTCGAGGACACCCAAACCCTAGAGAAAAAACGATTTTGGTCTCCTACCCCCTCCCGCCACGCCCCTACCCGACAAACTCTCTCGAGGCCACCCAAATTTACCAAGTTAAAAGAGCGTTGTCGTCGAGGCCACCCCAAACCCTTGAAGCGTTGTCTCGAGGCCACTCCAAACCCTTGAAGTGTTGTCTAGGCCACCCCAAACCCTAGAGAAGCAGCGTCGAGGCCACTAACATGATTCCTTATTGTGATTAGCTAGCTAGTTCTACGTTTGCCACTAATATATATCCATCTATACCATGTTTGAATAATAATTGACATGTTGTAAATATTTGAAGAAACTATGGATCACTCCCGAGACAAAGCAACAGAAGCGATGTTGGGGGAGATAATCGCACAAGGAAGTGATGTCATTGCGTCGTTTCTCTACGACACCGATGGTCAGGAAGGACCGGGTGAAGAAGAGGGCTATGTTCATGATGGCTCCGGTGACCCATTAATGCCGGTACAAGAAGAGGGCTATGTTCATGATGGCTCCGGTGACCCAATGGAGGTACAAGAAGGAGACCGTGATGACGGCTCCGGTGACCGAACCGAGTCCGGCCAGGTATATTAATTGATGCATTCATTGTTTTCATGTGTACACATATTAATTAACTCTCGTCTTTCTTATTTTTTCTCTAGCCCTTCGGATCGAGCTCAACTTCGGTAAAGAAACGAGGCCCAAAGAAAAAGTTGCGCTCGGATGAAAGGTTTGAGATCACAGCAATCGCGCGCGATGGCAAGCCGATTGAACCCATCCGGACAAGGGTTGCATTTCATGCTCAGCGCGGGGTTCTTGTTAGGGACAAGATCCCGATCAGTATCCAGCAATGGTTAAAGCCAAAGAAGGAAGACCCTGAGGTGCCGACGTCTTATGTCTCCGATATGCAGAAAGAAGATCTTTGGACAACGCTTAAGGGAAATTTCACCCTAACGCCAGAGGAGGATCCAGAGAAGCCAGTTAAAGAGGAATTGATCAAGTCCCATGCTCTTAAGAAGATGGCAGAACTATTCAGGAGGTGGAAGAATGAGCTGAAAATGTTTGTCGACAAAGAAGGGACACCAGAATTCACCGGTCGGTTTGAGAAGATCAGAGATCAATGGACCGCATTTGTGGCCCACAAGACATTGGAAAAGAGTAAGAAGATATCAGCGATAAACAGGAAAAATGCTGCGAAGAAGAAGCATCACCATCGCACGGGGTCAGGTGGTTACCTCAAAGCCCGACCTTTGTGGGACAAGGCTGAGAATGACCTGATTGCTAAAGGGGTCGAACCAGAGACATTGAGATGGCCAGACCGTTGCCGGACTTGGTTCTTCAGGGTTGGCGAAACCTTGGACCCTGTATCAGGGAAGTGCATTTGGACGGAAGAGCAACTGCGAATACCCGTCATGAAGCTTTGGCACTATATCGCCGTAGCACAGGAAGGGGCGTTCGTTCCAGAGAGAGAGAAGGACGAGCTCACAATGGCCCTCGGGAATCCTGAGCATCCTGGACGGACACGAGGCACGCCAGGCTCCCTTCCATGGAACGCTGGGATTCCGGACGTAGGGGGTTACAAAACCCAGGAGAGGAGGAAGAAAGTGGAGCATAGCCAACTACAGGCGCTGCACGAAAGGGTACAAGGGCTAGAGGAACGAGAAGCAGATCGCAACAAACGCCTGCCGAAGCTTCCCCTGAAGCTACCCCGCCATCTCAGCGGAGAAGCAGCATGGCTTCCACCGAGCAGACTCAGCAGCTGGAGCCTGTCTTCACGGCCTACCCCGTGGATGCTATCACAGAGTCTCAACATTGCCACCTTATGACGCGATGGATGACATTTAAAGTCAAGGCGGTTGTTGGCTCTGTTTTACCTAATGAACCTGGCTCCACCTACCACGGCCAGCCGATTCTAAGAGGATATGCTAGGGTGATGGTGGATCAAATAACGGACGGATTTGAGGACCTTGAGCTTGACCACCCTACGGGTGAAGGGGAGATTCGGTTGGGTTCTTCTCTGAAGAGTACATGCCTATGGCGGAAGGAGCTCATCAACCTTCCGAACTGGACGCCTCCGCCTCCTCCTCCTCCTCCGGCGAGTTAGGGCACTCCGCCTCCTCTGGCGAGTGATCAGGGCACTCAGCCTCCTTCTCCGGCGTGTGGCGGCACTCCGCCTCCTTCTCCGCCTGCGCCGGTGCACCCGAGCACCAGCTGCCTCCTCCTTCTCCGCCTCGTCAACAAGGGCGGAAGAGACCCGCCGCCGCTCCGGCTCCTCCGGCGCGTCGTCCTTCTGCTTCGCCTCGTAAGAAAGGAAAGACAGCCGCAACCGCTCCGGCTGCTCCGGCGTCTAGCACTACACCTAGAGGTAGGCAATACAGATACGGTCCTTCTCTTAAGACTCCAAAGAAGTTACCATACAAGAGGAGCCAGGAGGAAATCACGAAGATCGTGGAAGCCGAAGTGAAGAACTTCTTTGAAGGGGTGAAAGCAAAAAAACATCCACCTCCGGAGGAGAAGATAGATCCGGTAAAAGCAAAGCGTACTCTGGCTGCCCTGAAGAAACCACCAAAGTCTCCGACGAAAGGCAACTATGAGCGCATTATTACGAAGTCATTTACTAAAGCGCAGCGGTCGGGAAGTACTGTCAGTGATCAAAGGTTAGTAGAACGACGAGCTGGAAAAAAAGTTGCCCAGCTCGACGAACAAGCGAACCAATCGCCCCCCCCCCCGCTCAAGGTGTCTAGCGATATCGTCGCTAATCATCTGGGGATCTTGTTGCCCAGTACCAATCCTGCAGATTACCTGCCCGATGATGCACATTTTGATTTATTGGAGGTGAACGAACACGAATACGTGTACGGGAAGCCTCTCGTCAAAGATGAAAGATCTCTAACAACGATGATGCGAAGATTCCATGATTGGTACATGAAAACTTGAAAAGAGTCTGGGGGGAGTAATATTTTGACGCTGAGAGTTAGAAAGGAGCATGACTTCGTTGGACTTGAACTGTTGATGGTTCCATTTGAGGAGTTCTTCCCGTTTTTCAATCTCCTGGCCCTCGATAAATTAATGATCACTTGCTATTGCCTATAAGTAGTACTACTTCTATCATTAAGTCTATATATAGCTTAGCTCTTTCATTGCATGTATTTTTAATTATCCTCACTATATTATATGCAGATTGAAGATCGTCGAATTGAAGAAAAGACAAATCGGTGATATTGGGTTCATTAACACAAATCTCGTAGATGCATTTATGATTAAATCTCAGGCCAAAGATACCGAGGCCAACCTGCTACAATCGTTTGTACTGAATCAAAACAAAGCTATAATACTCTTCCCTTACGAATTCCAGTGAGTGTTACTGTCTTGTGCATATTCGGTTTCCCTTATTAGTCAAGGTTATAGTAATGTAATTGATGAGTTATGCATGCGTGCGCAGCTTCCACTATATTCTCCTAGAGATTAAGCTTGAGCAGGGACTAGTAACCGTCTTAGACTCGAGACGAAAAGATCCCAACGAGTATGCGGACATGACTGAAATTCTAGAGAAGTAAGTTAAATCGATCATTATCGCACCATATCGGCAACTTTGTTCATTTCCTGATATCAAGTAGTTGTTTTCTTTGTCTCACAGGGTTTGGAAAAAATTCACCGCAAAAACTCCGGGACTGCCGAAGAAGCTGCAATTTAGACACCCGAAAGTAAGTACTATAGTAGCATGTTCCACGCATCTCCTAGTGATTCAAGCGCTAGTTTCATCAATACCATTTAGCATGCTTGCTAACTATCAGTTTGATTGACCTCTATTTCTTGTAAACTGGTTGTGGCAGGAACCAGGGAATGATTAGTGTGGATACTACATTTGTGAGTCCATCCGCCACACGACCTGTGAGCGGGACTACTCTGACAAACAATATGACATGCGTAAATAATAATATTCACAGTTTTATTTTATTACCATCATTTGTGTTCAGTTTCATTTATTCGTATATATGTATTTACCCCCTTCTTAAAATTAGATATATCGGATGCGGAATGAACTCCTACCAGCAGATCGTATGCGAGGAATTCAAGAGGAATTGGCAGCATTCTTTCTTGACCACGTGATCGCTAAAGACGGAGAATACCATGTGAACCCTAATGAGTTGAATTTTAATTAGGAGATTATATTGTAAGAGATAATTATATTGTATATATGTAGCCAGTAGCGTCGGATAGATATACGAGAACTTGTTATTCGATCAATCTCTCAGAGAAGGAGAGGTGGTCGATATCACTTCTCTTTGTATGCATATGTTCATGATGATCTTCTGTTTCCTTCATTTGCTTACTAACTAGCGTGTCTAGTCCTCTCTATACGTATAGTATGCAGCATCGACCAAGCACGGAGATAAGAGAGGACACTTCTCTCTATTCATTAGCTAGCTAACACAATATATGAAACACCGAAATTAACCCCCCAAAACCCCCTAACCCCCCCCCCCTTTCAAAAAAAACTCATCACCTGAAATGCTGACGCGTGGATGCCTTTTGGTCCCGGTTGGTGTCACCAACCGGGACTAAAGGCCCCCCTGCCCGAGCTCGCCGCAGCGGCCACGTGGAGGCCCATCTGTCCCGGTTGGTGTAAGAACCGGGACTAAAGGCCAAGGGCATTAGTAACGACCTTTTAGTCCCGGTTCCGAAACCGGGAGAGAAGGCCCTTACGAACCGGGACAAAAGGCCCTTTTTCTACTAGTGTGTAAACGCTTCTCGAGCCGCCCGGCAGGCCGAGGCGGAAGCGGCAACAGCCCTGGCGGGTCAAGGAGTTGTGGGTTATGTTCAACCAACCTCGGGACATGGTGGACAAGGTAGGAATGTCGGAGTCCATTGCCTATCTTTTGCTCTATGCAATAAACGCATGCCCAAAGACTTCAAAGGTCCCCATAAGGTGTCCAACTACACTCCTATCTTGAGCTGGGGCCGTGGGTGGAAAGTTATGAATTAGATTATAGTTGATGGATCGAACTAATCAAGTTGAATTAGTAAGACGATATGATGTTGGAAAGGCTCACAAGTGTGCCTATCATTCGGCACTTGTGTGCCGCCCAAACATCATATCGTCCTACCAATCCAACTTGGTTAATTGTATCGTCCTACCAATCCAACTTGTGTATCCATCCAATTTATTTTGAATGGTATTTCATTCGCTACCTCTTCGCTACTGCCATATAAAAATTTGTATAACGATGTAAAAAAGTTAAAATACATAGTAATGACGCTGGACAGAAATAAGTGCTACTGTTATCACATTTAGTAGTAGCGCTGCCTATAAAATGTGTTACTGCTAAATATTAGTTGTAGCGCCTTAGAAGTAGCGCAGGCAGCCGCACTACTGGTAGGCCAAAACTAGCGCTAGTGATAACATTTTCCCTAGTAGTTAGAGTCTAATGTTGGTTACATTAATTTTCTCTAAATTTTTAACCATGTTGGGACCCACACATCATAGAGCAGCAACTTCATCAAGGCTCACACAAATAATAATTTGAACATTTTTGAGCAAAACTTCATAGAATAGACTCTTCAAGGGTTTGTGCGTCTCTACACGGAAATACTAATTCGCGAATGTCAAACAAAGTTGTCATTCCTGGCCAGCCACGTACTCCCTCCGTTCTGATATATTTGTTGATGGGGCAATTTTCCGACGAGGTGAAAAGAATTTTTTTTACAAAACTACCCTGAATTTAAAAAAATAATTTATCGCTTGGGTCGTCATCTTCCTCCATCGCTCCTCCTCTCCGCTGCGAGCTAGCGTCCGTCCCCTCCCCACCGGCCGCTGCTCTGGCGTTCGTCCCCGTAGGCTGTAGATCCCTTGTCGGCCGCCTTCCTCCACTCCATCCCTGCAGTACGCATTTCTTGCTGTCCGCCACAGCTTCCAGCCGCTCACACGCCGTTCGTGCCCGTCGTCCTCCACAGACCATCACCACCACCACTAGTGGAAAACGGGCCTTTGGCCGGGACCCTTTAGTCCCGGCCTGCCTCTGGGCCGGGACTAAAGGCCCGGCCATGTCGCCCCAATTCTCAATGCCTCCCTCGAGGCTTTAGTCCCGGCCCGTAAGGAGCCTTTAGTCCTGGTTCGTGTCCCAAACCGGGACTAAAGGGCTACGCGGTGGGCAGCCTGCATATGCGCCACCTTTAGTACCGGTTTGTGTCTCAAACCGGGACTAAAGTCCTATGCCTATATATAGCACAGCCCCCCTCTCCCCTCTTCCTTGCATTTTTCTTGGATGGAGGATTGTGGGTGTGTGCTAGCTCTCCACTTTTTTTTATGCACTAGAGGTGTTTGTTGAAATGTGTGTTAGAGCGATGCCGCTTCAGTTCACCGAACACAACTACGATATGAGATGCCTGAGCCACGCTTAAATCTCTTCCTCTTTATTTCTACTTATCCTAAAAGGTTAGCAACTATATTTCCTCGTTTAGACCGTGCAGTACTAATTTTTAGGATCGTGATTGTATTTGATATACTGTCGTATAACGCAGATGAGCCATCCATGGATGTACGGTGATCGACGCACAATCGCTTACAGAGAAGGCGTGCATTCTTCTCGAGATGCAGCCGATGCGAACAAGCATGGTGGTGGCTTTATGTTTTGTCCATGTGTTGAATGTCGGAATGAGAAGGATTACACTTCCTCAAGAGTCATTCAGAGCCACCTGCTTCGGTCCGGTTTTATGTCGGGCTATAATGTTTGGACCAAGCACGGAGAAAGAGGGGTTATGATGGAAGACGACGATGAAGAAGAAGAGAACGATGGTGACAACTACTGATCTATGTTCCCTGAGTATGCTGATACCGCAATGGAAGACAATGAAGAAGAAGATCAGGATGAAGAACGGGAACCAGATGAGCCCGCTGATGATCTTGGCCGGGTCATTTCTGATGCACGGCGAGGTTGCGACACAGAAAAGGAGAGGTTGCAGTTCGAGCAGATGTTACAGGACCACAACAAATTGTTGTACCCAACTTGTGAAGATGGCCAGAAGAAGCTGGGTAGCACACTGGAATTGCTGAAGTGGAAGGCAGAGACCGGTGTGACTAACTCGTCATTCGAAAAGTTGCTGGTACTGATGAAGAAGATGCTTCCAAGAAAGAACGAATTGCCCGCCAGCACGTACGAAGCAAAGAAGCTTGTCTGCGCTCTAGGATTAGACGTGCAGAAGATACATGCATGCCCTAATGACTGCATCCTCTACTGCGGTGAGAAGTACGAGAATATGGATAAATGCCCGGTATGCACTGCATTGCGGTATAAGATCAGAAAAGATGACCCTGGTGATATTGAGGGCGAGCCACCCAGGAAGAGGGTTCCTGCCAAGGTGATGTGGTATGCTCCTATAATACCATGGTTGAAACGTCTGTTCAGAAATAAAGATCATGCGAAGTTGTTGCGATGGCACATGGAAGATCGTATGAAAGACGATAAGTTGAGGCACACCGCTGATGGTCGGTAGTGGAGAAAAATCGAGAGAGAGTTCCCGAGATTTGCAGCTGACGCAAGGAACTTATGGTTAGGTCTGAGTACAGATGGCATGAATCCTTTTGGGGAGCAGAGTTGTAGTCACAGCACCTGGCCTGTTACTCTATGTATCTACAACCTTCCTCCTTGGTTGTGCATGAAGAAGAAGTTCATTATGATGCCAGTGCTTATCCAAGGTCCAAAGCAACCCGGCAACGATATTGATGTGTACCTAAGGCCATTAGTTGATGAACTTTTACAGCTGTGGGCCGAACCAGGTGTACGTGTGTGGGACGAGCACAAACAAGAGGAATTTGACCTTCGAGCGTTGCTTTTCGTAACCATCAATGATTGGCCTGCTCTTAGTAACATTTCAGGACAGTCAAACAAGGGATACAATGCATGCACGCACTGTTTGGATCAGACAGAAAGTATATATCTGGAAAAATATAGGAAGAATGTGTACCCGTACAATCGTCGTTTTCTTCCGCCCAAGCATCCCTTAAAGAAAAAAGGCAAGCATTTCAATGGCAAGGCAGAACCCCGGGGGAAGCCTGTCATCCGTACTGGTGCTGAAGTATTTGATATGGTCAAAGATTTCAAAGTAATCTTTGGAAAAGGTCCTGGCAACCAACCTGTTCCTAACGGCCCTGAAAGCGCGTACCCATGTGGAAGAAGAAATCTATATTTTGGGAGCTACCCTACTGGGAAGTCCATGAGGTCCGCTCGGCAATCGACGTGATGCACCTCACGAAGAATCTCTGCGTGAATATTCTAGGCTTCCTGGGCTTGTATGGGAAGTCAAAAGATACACCGGAAGCACGGGAGGACCAGGAACGTCATAAAGGAAGCGATGGCATGCATCTAGGGCAGTTTCAAGGGCGTGGCAGCTACGCTCTTACTAAGGAAGAGAAGGAAATCTTCTTTGAAGTCCTTTTCAGTATCAAGGTCCCGACTGGCTTCTCGTCAAATATAAAGGGAATCGTAAATATGAAAGACAAAAAATTCCAAAACCTAAAGTCTCATGACTGCCACGTGCTTATAACGCAATTGCTTCCGGTTGCATTGAGGGGAATTCTACCGGAAAATGTTCGCCTGACAATTGTGAAGGTATCTGCATTCCTCAATGCAATTTCTCAGAAGGTAATCGATCGAGAAAGTCTATCGGGGTTACAGATTGATGTGGTCTAATGTCTGGTCAGCTTTGAGTTGTTGTTCCCGCCATCCTTCTTCAATATAATGACACACCTCCTAGTTCACCTAGTCGAAGATATTAGAATTCTTGGTCCTGTGTTTCTACGCAATATGTTCCCCTTCGAGAGGTTCATGGGAGTCTTAAAGAAATATGTTCATAACCGTGCTAGGCCAGAAGGAAGCATCTGCAAGGGCTATGGAACAGAGGAGGTCATGGAGTTTTGTGTGGACTTTCTTCCTGACCTTAAGCCGATTGGTGTTCCTGAATCTTGGTATGAGGGTAGGCTGACAGGAAAAGGCACACTAGAAGGAAAGCAAAAGTATGTATGGACGGGCATTCTTTCTCTCAAGCACACTACACAGTTCTACACAATTCCACCGTGGTGGCTCCGTATATCGTGAGACACAAGAATATTCTACGCTCCGAAAACCCGGGGAAGGCTGACTCTTGGATTAAAGGGGAACACGAGAAGACTTTCGGCAGTTGGTTGCAGACACATCTCATGAATGACGACACTGTTGGAGATCAGCTGTACTGTTTGGCGAGGCCACCATCTTCGACTATATGTACTTTCCAAGGGTATGAGATAAATGGGAATACATTTTACACGGTTGCCCAAGATAAAAATAGCACCAACCAAAATAGTGGTGTCCGCTTTGATGCAACAGATGAGAATGGGCACTGTTTGGAAACATATTACGGGCACATAGAGGAGATATGGAAACTTGACTATGGACCTACTTTTAAGATCCCTTTGTTTCGGTGCAAATGGGTGAAGCTGACAGGAGGCGGGGTAGTTGTAGACCAAAAGTACGACATGACAACAGTGGATCTCAACAATCTTGCATACATGGACGAACCATTTGTCCTAGCCAATGATGTCGCTCAGGTTTTCTATGTGAAGGACATGTCTACAAAAACGAGAAAAAGAAATTAGCAAAAGAAGATATCGTCCGATGAGCCAAAACGCCACATAGTTCTTTCAGGGAAAAGAAACATCGTGGGAGTAGATGACAAGACAGACATGTCAGAAGATTATAATAAGTTTCATGAAATTCCGCCCTTGAAAGTGAAAACTGACCCAAGCATCCTACTGAATGATGAAGATTCTCCATGGCTACGACCCATGAGAAAGTAGAAATAATAGATAAAAATATTGGTGCAATAATGTAATAATGTATTAAACCTTTTATGTAATGCATGTATGGAATGTACTAAATTTCAAACACTTTTCATTTTCATAGTTTTGTCAAATTCTCAAATACGCAAAAAGAATTTTAATAAACCTTTGTAAGAGATGAGTTCTCGTTCGAAACCCTGATACTTCGAGAGAGATTGTCCGTTTTGTACACGAAGTGCATCCAGTTTTTGTCGTAGCCCTCTCAACTTTTTAACACATGCTATGTGGGTGAAATGATGATAGCATGCCAACTTTCAACATTTTCAGAGTTCATTTGTAGTGCTTTTCAATTTCAGGGTCAACTAGCTCAAAAAAATAAGTAAATGCACGAAGAATACGAAATGAAGTCGGAAATTGTTGAAATTTTGTGATGTGCCTTTGAATGGTGCATTTTGAACACACAAAAAGTATGGAGTTCAAATAAGTTCGAACAACACATGGACAAGGCATAAAATTATCCACTTTGTTTGCCTTAGCCACATCGATAAATTTGTGCAGGACTTTTATAAATCCGGAACCGCGTCGTTCGCCGTACATCCATCACTTCCGTGCATCGATCTGGCATCATACATGAATAGTGAAATGACCACCGTACATTGACACATGCAATATTTTTGTATCAATTACAGATGAAAAGGATAAGGTTGCTAACCTCGGTCGAGGATACCATTTTGTGTGAACTTAAGTGTGACTCGGGCATTAGTCGAGGTTCTTAATGTACTCCGAAGTGCGTCGGTCACCGTACATCCATTGGCGATTCATCTCTATTATGAAACTAAATATATCAAAAAACCATTGTAGAACATATGACCAAATTAGTACAAGTTCATCATCACATTAAAGCCAAAGAACAGTAGTGATCAAATGTTATTACTGCAAAAAATAAATATATAAAGTTCTCTCATAAAACAACATACAACTATGTAAAACATTTAAATAAAACAAAAAATGCGATCAAAATCGCAACTAAGGTAACAATTGACCCAACAACATAATGATACCAAGCCTCTTTATCAATGGCATATTTTCTAATATTCCTAATCTTCAAGCGCATTTCATCCATCTTCAAGCGGATTGCATCCATCTTCAACCGCATCGCATCGATCTTCATCTTGCGATCATCGATGACATCGGCGACATGCAACTCAAGTTCCATATTCTTATCCTCAATTTTTTTCAATTTTTTCTTCAAGTGTTTGTTTTCTTTTTCAACCAAATTTAACTTCTCGACAAGAATTTCTATGTGGGTTGGAATTTCCGGTTCACATACTTCCTAGATTAAAAAGATATGTCACGTTGGTCGTCATAATTGTCATAAACACTAAATAAAACAAATAGTTATAAAAGATAATATATACCACATCCGAATCATAGACAGGACGAGGGCCGACGGAGGCGGATACCAAAACCATCGCACTATATAATAACAAAAAATAATGAAAGTGAGTAATTTATACAAGTATGTATCTAAATCATACAAGTAAGATTTTTTTCTTTTAAAAAGAAGATAAGAACAAGACGCTCACCACGGTGGTGCTCGTGACGAGATCGGCACGGGGCGATCGACAATGGTGAGGACGAGCATGGGACGACACCCTACGCATGTGCAGACTCTAAGAAGTTAATTTGAGCATTTGAAATGAGCTACACTAGCAGTGACAAATGAAAGGATGAAGTAGATAACCTTTTAAAACACTTGTGCAGTTGGTGCACGGCCAAACCTAGACAAATATTAAGGAAAATGGAGCTTGGAGGTCGAGCATGGAGAGGAGAAAGCTTAAGTAGAGTGGCTCGGGCATTTCATCGAACACGTCATGTGCATGAACTAGAGTGGCAAGAGCATGACATGGTCACACTTCAACAACCAAAAAACACGGGAGAGGGTGGGCAGGGACGAGGGTTTATATAGGCAACACTTTAGTCCCGGCTTTTGTCTAAAACCAGGACTAATAGCCTAACCTTTAGTCCCGGTTCTTGCCACAAACCGGGACTAATGCTCCGCGGCATGCCCCTGCTTCCCGCCTTTTGGTCTCCTGAAAAAGGGCCTTTAGTCCCGGGTCGTGGCTCCACCCGGGACTAAAGGGGTCTTTATTCCCGGATCGAGCCCCGAACCGGGACTAAAGATCCACCTATATAAGCGGGAGTTAGAAAATTTCCAACCCAAATCGCATTTCCTTCTCTCCTTCTTCCTCGTTCTCCTGCCCGGCGTGGCACAGCGACGAACTCAACGACGCCGTCAGCCTGCCCACCGTCCTGCTCGCCGTCGCCGTCGTCCTCCTCGCCGCCGCCGTCCTCCTCGCCGCACGCCGCCCTCCTCGCCGCACGCCGCCCTCCTCGCCGCGCGCCGCCCTCCTCCTCGCCGCGCGCCGTCGACACCTCCGGCCGGTAAGCCCCCCGCCCCCTCCTCCCCAACACTCCGGCCAGTAGAAGAAAAGAAGAAAAAGGAGAAGAAAAGAAGAAAAAGGAGAAGAAAGGAAGAAAAAGGAGAAGAAAAGAAGAAAAGGAGAAGAAGGAAGAAAAAGGAGAAGAAAGGAAGAAAAAGGAGAAGAAAGGAAGAAAAGGGGAAGGAGAAGAAAAGAAGAAAAAGGAGAAGAAAAGAAGAAAAAGGAGAAGAAAAGAAGAAAAAGGGAAGAAATGAAGAAAAAGGAGAAGAAAGGAAGAAAAAGGAGAAGAAAGGAAGAAAAAGGGAAGAAAAGAAGAAAAACATTTTCTTTGTCATTTAATTCCTATTGTTATTAGGTTTGTGCTAGATTATTAGGGTTAGTAATATGTAGAATTAGGAAAAAGGAAAATAAGAAGAGGAGGAGAAAAAAAGAAGAAAAAGGAGAATAAGAAGAGGAGGAGAGGAGAAGAAGAGGAAAAATAGAAGAAGAGGAGAAGTAGAAGAAGAGAAAAAATTAGAAGAGGAGGAGAGGAGAAGTAGAAGAAGAGAAGAGGAGAAGTAGAAGTAGAAGAAGAAGTAGAAGAAGAGGAGAAATAGAAGAAGAGGAAAAATTAGTTTAGGGTTACAAGAAGAAGAAATATATTTTTTGTCATTTAATTTTGCTATTGTATAGTGTATATGCTTAAGTGTTAATAGTGTTTCTTAGATTATTGCTTAATTTTGCTATTGTATATGCTTGAGTGTTAATAGTTTATTTTTAGCAAGAAAATTAATAGAACTAGTTTAATTTTGCTATTGTATATGCTTAAGTGTCCACGACTGGGCTCTGCCCGGCTGGTATTTTAGAGTTTAGGTTCTAGCCAAGACCCGGGACTAAAGGTCCTCCTATATAATACGACACTTCGAAGTTTCCAACCCCTCTTATATAGTCTCTTTCGATGATTTTCTGATATATCAATTAATGAAAAACTTAGCAAATCATTATCCTTGTCGGGCAGGGTTTGGAAGCGGTTCAAGTCCATGACTCCCGGTATCTTTCCTGAGAAGCTGACCTTTACAGCGGCTCAGGTAAGTAGTAGTATGATATACTTCTATTTTAAATAGATTTATGATGCTATATTATCATTTTGATTATATATATTCTATTCTCGTAAAGTGCGACCAGCAGCCATGGGGAACGCATCTATGCGGATACTATGTGTCGTGGGTATAAGCCTGACAGTAGATGTGTAGGGTACGAAAAGGATGGGCAGATCCTTAGCTACTGCGAGGTTGTATGAGTTCAGGCCCCTCTACGGTGGAGGTAATAGCCCTACATCTCAGTGCTCTGGGAGCTTGTTGTCGAGTGGAATATAGAATACAATGAGTTGCTAACCCTTGCACCAGTGGGGAAGGGTGGCTTATATAGAGTGCGCTGCCCTTCACAACGGTTGGTGCACAGGGGTGGAATAATGGTGAATAAATGCCTACGTTACAGGTAACGTACGGCCTAAATGCTAATAAAAGCGTGAGGAAACGTACAACCGTTTCCCTCCAGGGGGGTTACGATGTACAGAGCGGAATCCAGTCGGTCCGTTCGATACGCTCCGAATGTTCGCCTTCGACTGGATGGTCGGATGTCTGTTACCGACTGGATGATGGGAATTCCTTAGTTCAGTCGGAGCTGACTAAGGGCCTTGTCCCTTATGAAGGGTAGTCCTTGGGTAGGACCTATAGGGCAGGCTTATGACCCTACCCTAGGACTATAACCCCATCATTAGTCCCCGAATGGATTGAGGTTGGAACGACGAAGTGATGCTTGAGGTTTGGATCCGACTGGCACGGACGTGACTTTGGCGTTGCTTGCCTCGGTCCATTTTATCTTTTCCGATCGACGATCCGAGTGGAAGTACTCGCGAAACAGACTATCGGAAACCGAGTGCTTCTGCGGCATCTTCTGACGCGACCGGTCAACTGACAGCGGCGGATTTTCCGGGATCCTCAAATTTCGGTTTCCGCGCGCTCAGCGGGGATGATGCCATCGCGCTCGAGTAGCGCCTGACGCCTTGATTCTCGCACCTTCAACCTCTCCACTAATATCGCCGCGGTTGGTCGGGGGATAAGGTTTCGGGGCCACCTGCCAGCGTCCCAGTCGGAACCTTACTTAAATCTCAGCGGCGAAGGATTTTCGTTACGCTCGCCGAATCTCTTGCCTTCGCTTGCTCCGTCCTTCTCGCCACCTCCAGTGCCTCTACACTCCTTCCTCCTCCTTCCTCCCGTGGATTCTCAGCTTCCGCCATGACCAAGGGTCAGACCAGCAAGATGGAGGCGAGGAAGAAGACGGGGAAGGCGGCGGCTCCTGCTCAGCGGCGGCAGCGGCCGCTACCGACGGGGTGGATTCAAGGCGACTTCCTCCCCTCCACGGTGATGCAGGGGGATCTGCTCCAGCAGGTGGAGCACGGGATGATCGTGCACAAGTCTTGGAGGCTGCCGGCGAAGAACGAGGTCGAGCCGGCGCCCCGGGAGGGGGAGCGCGTCCTGCTGCTCAGCCATGTCTATCGAGGTTTTTCCTTGCCCCCGCATCCTTTCTTCAAGGGCATTATGAATCACTTTGGGGCACAGCTTCACCACTTTCCCCCGAACGCTATTGCTCATCTCTCTGCCTTCATATTTCTGTGCGAGTGTTTCATTGGTTGTCCTCCCCATTGGGGGTTGTTCAAGCACATATTCTCTGCTAGATCCCAAACCATCAAACGACTTAGCCAGTCGGATGATAAGACACATCTTCTCGAGCTCTGCGGGGGCTTAGGTTTCCAGAAAAAGAGTCGAAGTAGTTATCCTGCCCTTCAGCTAAGTGAGTCGGCCAGGAACTGGCAGTCGACGTGGTTCTACTGCCAGGACGTTGCCAGTCCGAATGCCGCGACAGGGCTGCCTCCCTTTAGCTTAGATCGGCCCACTCCGCCTAAGCAGCTCGCGCTCACGAAGGCGGAGAAGAACAACATGTAGCCTCTGGTCGAGGCACTCGTAGATGTCGTCAGAAGGGGGGTCACCGGCATAGACTTGCTGGAGGTCTTCCTCGGTCGGCGCATCCAACCCCTGCAGGCTCGCGACCATGCCATGTGGCATTATACGGGGCCCGAGGATTCCACTCGGACCATCGTTGTGGGCGTGATTGAGGAGAAGGTGACCTCGTGGGTGCTCCAGATCACAGGCCCCTGCGAGAATCCTGAAGGATCCCGGCGAGTGAAGCCTTTCTACGCGGATAATCCTCCTCCGAATCAGGTGAGTGACATTTGTCGAGTGCGCGTAACTGTCTTAATCTTATCGTCTGCTTGAATCTCTGTGTGACGTCTGATGCCGCCGACTGAATTTTATGCAGAAGTGGACCAACAGGTTTTCTCCCGTTTCGAACGGGAACCCGGCCAAGGAGGAGGAGGAGGGCAGCCAGGAAGGCAGCGTGGAGAGCACTGAGTATGTCTCCGACAGCGGGGAACCGGAGGAGGAGACTAGCGAGGAAGAGGAGGAAGACGAAGAGCACGACTCGCCGCCTCCGCAGTTAGAACATCGGACCAAGCGCCGACACGAGCCTGCTGTTCCCTCGGTCCCTCCGTCATCTTCAAGTGCTCCGCCCACTGCCCCCGTGGTCCCGAGTGCTCGGAGCACCAAGAGGGCCAGGGATGTTGCTGCTGAGCCTGCGGGTCAGTCTTCCAAGGCGGCCAAACCGAGTGGGTCTAAGCCTCGGAAGGCTCTGCCGCGGATGAGGGTTGTTGTCCCCATCACCTCCATGTAAGTGCACCGATCTTTTAATTTCTTCTGGTATCCGAGTGTGCTCTTGTTTATTGGTCGAATGGATTTCACTCGTCAGAGTTGCTACCTCCGCCACCTCTCCGGCGTGCCAGGAGGACGACCCCATGGACACGGACAACGTCGTCTCGTCCCAGCCAGGTGTGTTGTAGCGACTCCGAGAGTTTTATACTATCGCGTCGCGAATTCTATCATAGGTCTTGCCTCTTTCTTTTTCTGAGATCTCGCGCCGTTCGGTCTATCAGGGGCGATTTGCATGGACGAGGGTGACCAGGGGAGAGCTGAACAAGCTGCGGAACCTGTTCTTGAGGCTGCTCCGCCTGTTACTGCTCTCGCCATAGAAGTGCTGCCGACTGAGGCGCTGCTGCCGACTGAACTGGTGCTAGTGGTTGAGGAGCCGACTCGAGCGGACCTTGGGATGCCTCAGGAACTTCCGACGATGCGAGGCGCGTCGAATGTCGAGTTCAACATCCAGCGTCTCCCGGAGGAGCAGGTGGGAGCGGCCAAGGGAGCCATGGTGCAGGCGGAGCTGATGGCTGGAGAAGCCAAGAAGGCCTACGACTCCATCGCATCCTTGTACCAGCGGAGCTTGGAGCTGCAGGATGATATCCAAGTAAGTGGGCTAGTAAGTATTTACTTTTCTCTTGTAACCCACTAGGTGTTCTTGGATAGCATCTGTTGTTTGCAATGGGTTCACTCTGAGTGAACCCAGTGGGTGTAGTCCCCGAGACTTCTGTCGAGTGCTTGCACCGGCAATTGTCTTTATACATATTGTCTTTGCTTTGGTCAGGTCTGTAAATAATATGACCGACTGCGAACAGTTGTGGCACTCGGGGTGCACTTACTGTAAGAGTCTCCGAGAGTAATTTGTACTCAGGTCGGGTAGTATTAGCCTCGTAGGCGTAGGTGGTAACATGTATCTTAATAGGGCGGGCCTGCTTGAGTTGCATGCCAGTGGGGTCACTCTTAGTGAACCCACTGGGTGTAGTCCCCGAGACTGCTGTCGACTGCTTGCGTCGGCAGGGGTTTGAAGAACTTAGACTTTTATTGTTGAATTTTCTGACTGTCCCTTGGTGTTGGCTGGCAGAAAACTTGTGAAATGGGGACAGCCTATGAGACTCTCAGGGCGGAGAGGAATCAGTTCGCTAGTGAGCTTGATGCGGTGCTGCTTGCAATGGCTGGCATGAAGGATGCTCTGGCGGGACGAGAGAAGTCATTGGAGCAGGCTCGTGAAGCAAACAAAGTGCTGACTGAGGAAGTTGAGAAAATGGGGAAACAGAGGGCTGCTCCGATGGGACAAATGGATGTGCTGAACAAACGATGCATAGCTCAGGAGAAATACGTCAGCGACTGGGCTCGGCAGATGATGACGCGTCTGGCTGGTAAGTCCTGTTTTTTCCGAGTGCTTGTGGTATGTGCATCACACTCGGCACTTATTGTTTGCGTGTCATTTTGTTGCATATTTTTGCATTGATGCTAAAGTTGAAGCAGCTGACGTGGAGCGGTCGATTCGCGATAACGTTCCACTCGGCGAGAACGCCAATCGGGATCTGCTCCGGGCGCACATCCGCGTGGACAAAGTTGGCCCTTTCATCGGTCGACTGAGAGAAGTCGTCGGCCGAATTGACAAGGAGATTTGGCCAGAAGATGAGTCGCGGCAGGAGATGGAGAACTTGATGACTCGACTGGAGGAGATTCCGAACCGAGTGCAGTCGTGGAAGAAATCTGCAGCTCGTTGTGGTGCAGATGTTGCTCTATCCCTGGTCCGAGTTCATTGCAAGGAGGTGCGCGAGGAGAAGCTGAAGACATTGAAGGTCGTCAACACGAAGAAACTTCGATTCGAAGACTTCATGGAAACTTTCCTTGAGAGTGCCACCCGCATCGCCGACGGTATTGATCTGGACACGTTCGTAGAGCCCTCCAGTCCAGGCGCTAATCCAGATGTTGCTAAGAAGACTTTTATCCTCGGTATGCCAAGTGTTGATCTGTAAGGAACTTTGGCCACTGCGACCCTATCCTCGATCTGGCTCGAGGGCCTCGTCAGGGATAAAAGCGCATCTCGTCGTGTCGCAAGAATGGATATCATTACAAGTACGTGTACTGAAAAGAAGAGATATATAAAGAGTTGGCTTACACTCGCCACAAGCTACATCAGAGTCACACCAGTACATTACATAATCATCAAGAGTAAGAGCAGGGTCCGACTACGGACGAAAACAAACGACAAAAGAAGAACGACGTCCATCCTTGCTATCCCAGGCTGCCGGCCTGGAACCCATCCTAGATCGATGAAGAAGAAGATGAAGAGGCAACTCCAAATGAACAATCAACGCGCTCGCGTCATGTAACCTTTATTTGTACCTGCAACTGGTGTTGTAGTAATCTGTGAGCCACGGGGGACTCAGCAATCTCATTTCCGAAGGTATCAAGACTAGCAAAGCTTAATGGGTGAGGTATGGTTAAGTGGTGAGGTTGCAGCAGCGGCTAAGCATGTATATGGTGGCTAAATTACGAGTACCAGAACTAAGAGGGGGAAGATCTACGCATAGCGGACGTGAACTACTGATGATCAAAAGAATGATCCTGAACACCTACCTACGTCAGACATAACCCCACCGTGTCCTCGATCGGAGAAGGAACTCACGAAAGAGACAGTCACGGTTACGCACACAGTTGGCCAATTTTAATTAAGTTAACTTCAAGTTATCTAGAACCAGTGTTAAACAAAGTTTCCACGTTTCCACATAACCGCGGGCACGGCTTTCCGAAAGATTTAACCCTGCAGGGGTGCTCCAACTAGTCCATCACAAATTACCACAAGCCGCATAGAAATCCTCAATCACGAAGCTCGCGATCTCGTCGGATTCCCTAGTGGAAAACCTCAACTCTGAGATTACCCAAAGCATCACCGGAATCCCGATGCACAAGATATCTCGTCAAAGGTAAAACTAATCCAGCAAGGCCGCCCGACGTGTCGACGATCCCGATAGGAGTCGCGTACCTCGTTCTCAGGACACGACGGATGAGCGATGGTTACCACGCCAAACGCCGAGTTGCCCCGGGTAGCGTTAATAAGCTGCTCTGTTTTGGACCAACACTCATGAGGAGCACTGGCCCGGGGGTTGATTAAATTATCCTCGGGGTCCGGAAAGTCCCTATGCAAATTATTAGGTGATTAGGCAAATGTAGTACCAATGTTGGGCCTTGCCAGACCAGCTTTAATCTAAAAACGAATTATCAAGGGGGTCCCCATAACGACCCCGATCGTGTTAGGAGCGCTCATTTATGGAACATAACACCGGTAGCCGGTAACTAAAGTGGGCAAAGGTGGAACAAAACACCAGGCTAGAAAGGCCGAGCCTTCCACCTTTTACCAAGTATATAGGTGCATTAAATTAAATAGCATTAATATGGTGATATGACAAGGAACCCATGTTATCACATGGAAGCAACTACACCTGCAACTAGCAACGCTATCAACAGGGTTAAGCAAGCAGTAACATAGCCAATCAGTGGTTTGCTAGGTTGAACAGATTGAAGGTTTCATGGCATTGTTGAGAGGCTGATAATTAACATGTGGTAGGCAATGAGACATAAACGGGAGCAACGGTAAAACTAGCATGGCAATGTTAGTAACGGTATCTGGGGAAATGATCATCTTGCCTGAGATCCCGCTTGGAAGAAGAATGCCTCCGTGAAGCAGACGAACCGACGTAGTCGAACGGGTCCTCACATCCGACACGCTTGCGGAACTCCATCGATACGGAGGAAACGGAAACAAGCATCAACACACGATATTCACCACACGTTGCAACAACACAAATGATGCATGAGCAGCTGAAAACATGCAAGTCACGGCATGACAATTCACACAATCAAACACTACACATTAAGTGAAGTTCAATATGCAACGAGTTGCATATTGACGAAACTCCACGTTTATTAGTTAGTTCTATCCCGATTAGATACACGGCAATATTAAATGTGGTTAAACATGGCAAGAGGTGAAGCGCAATTAAACTACCTATCTAGGCATTTTAAATGAGGTCGGAAACGTCATATAGCATCTCCGAGACGACCTCACATGTTAATTTACGATTCTGTCCAGATCTGAACTAATGCATTTAATTGGTTGTTAAACAGCAAAACAAATAGGTTCACGTGATTCTACGCGTCATGGAAAGCAATCTACACGTAAAGAACATCTCCAACGGAGCTACGGTTCAAAAGATACAAGCACCGCAAGATATGATGGCATGAATGCAAAAATGTGTGCAACGGCGGCTACGAGCACTTCAACACATACAAACAGCAAGAGAACATGAATCTACATGAGTTTATAAGCATGTTTCATGTAGGACACGATCAAAACGGAGCTACGGTTTGAAAACTACGAGCAAAACGAAAACACACTACAATCTGCCAAAATCAGTCACATGGCACTTTCTACGCCTCACAACTTCGGCTACACAACTCCAATATGCCCAAGCAAAACATGGCACGGAAGAGGGCAAGAAGCACTTCTACGAACAACTAACAACAACTAGCATGGCAGCAAGGAGCACTAGGAAAAGAAGACACAAAATGGCATCTCACACACTATTTCAGACTTGGTGAAAATTACACCTCATGAAAGTGCAGTTTTCGATCTGAAGCAATATTGACAGCAGAAAAACCTATAGCTACAGGACTCCAAAAGGCATGAAACTTAACAGCATGCTAGAGAAACATAAGGGGTACAACTAAATCCATTGACCAACCCCAAAAGAGCTACAGATCACAAGATGCAAGCAAGACAAGACAGCAACAAAATAATAACAGATTCCAGACTTAGGAATATTTCAGCTCCTCTAAAACAGCACTGTTTCTAGCAACTTGAGAGCAAGAAAACAACACCTAAACATGCATTTCTATTGCAACCAAAAATACCAGGAGCTAGACAAAACATCCAAGAACAACTTCCTAGTTGACAACTCCGTCAAACGACGCACGGAATAAATCCTACGAATTAAACAAAAAGGCATCACGGCAAAATATCTCGCGAACTAACTTCCTCAAAAGCTAAAACTAATTGCACAGAAAAATCCATGGGATTTTTCTACCCCGGAAACATATAAAATATGTGGGGTTTGCAACACAAAATAATGCCACACATTAACGCGAGATAATACCTATATACGGGAAAATGAACCACCGCAAAACACTACGCGCAAAAATACAAATGACCGCTCTTAAATACGTAGAAAAATGGTCCCTAAAACATAGACATTTATACTACGGCATTCGGGCAAACCGGACACGCCCGAGAAATAAACTACGGGCAAAACATTATAGGCAGCACACTATTCTAGGCATACGGCGCGTTAACGACGTCAAATAAACATGCATGAATCAAAATCATATTCTACGCGCGAAACTACCACAAAACCATATGCTACACGTCTCCATCCGAATCACGGTTAACAAGTTACGGGCGTTTTAAATTCTAATATATATCTGAAACGAATATTAGCAGGATATAAGAAAATCCTAATCGGGCCGAAACTAGTAGCGCAAGATAATATCATATGCCCAGGGCGACATATAAAAGGGTTTGGGAGATTGGCTCACCTCGGCCCGGAGGCCGGCTGGAGCGGAGATGGGCCACGGCTACTGGCCTGGGGCTCGGGGCGCTGCGCAGCGGGAGGCCGGCCCAGCTCGGGTCTGCGTGATCCTGGAGGCGGCGCTGGCGCTGGGCCTAGGGCGCTCGGCCCAGGCGCGCTGGGGGCGATCGCCCACGTGGGCCGCGGGGAGCGAGGCCCAGCTGGGCACTCGTCGTGCTCCTCGATCTGTGCTGGCTCCCGAGCGCCACAGGGAACGCTGGCGGCGCGAGACCCAACGGGGCCGGCGACCCCAGCGAGGCGAGGGAGGCGAGGGGCGCCGCGGATGGCCGGATCTGGCCGGATCCGGGGCGGCGGCGGGGCTACAGCCGGCCGGCGGCGAGAGGCGGCGGCGCTGGGGCGAAGAAACCCATGGCGCCCGGTCCCTTGGCGGCGAGATACAAGGGGCAGGGGGCTCGGGCTGCCGGCGGCACCACGAGGAGGAGCGGGGCGGCGGCCGGCTC
The DNA here is from genome assembly GCF_904849725.1 of Hordeum vulgare subsp. vulgare. Classification (NCBI taxonomy): domain Eukaryota; kingdom Viridiplantae; phylum Streptophyta; class Magnoliopsida; order Poales; family Poaceae; genus Hordeum; species Hordeum vulgare. The sequence goes on along the minus strand of NC_058524.1, from coordinate 576,955,582 downwards.
GGGTCCTGCGGCGAGCTCAGACGGGGAGGCGACCAGGGACGGCGGCGCGCAGGCGAGGTCGCGAGGGGGCGCGGCCATGAGAGCAGGGAGCTCGGGGGCGCACGCGAGCGGCGGCGGCGCATCTGGGCCCGGCGGGCCTCAGATGGGCTCGACGGGCCCGCGGCGGCTGGAGGCTGGTGGGAGGAGAGAGAGAGGTGGTTCTAGGGTTTCGACGGTGTCGCGGGCGCGTGCGTGTGCGGTCGGACTCAGAACGGACAACGACGAGGACCGGCAACTACTAGCTTATGCAAGTTTGAAAACTGGCGGCAACGGAGATGCCGATGCAATGCAGATGATGCGAATGATGCGATGATGATGCGACAAAATAAAACAGACACACGACGAAAACGGAAAGAAGGGGGAATCTTCTGGGGCGTCGACATCGGGGTGTCACAACTCTCCTACACTACAAGGGGATCTCGCCCCGAGATCCAAGAATGAAAGGGGGAGAGGATGAGAAGGAACAAGAGGTAAAAACTTAGTCGCTTCTTTGACAAACGAGTGAAACCAACGATCCTTGAAGGTTGCAAAGAGATGAAGAATGACATGAGAAAGAAGCCAGAATTCTTGGAAAATTTTGGCAGCACTTCGGTAGGAAAATGGGACAAAAAATGCGGAAAGGTGGAAGATATAGACAATATTCACAACAAACAAGTAAATAGAGCAAGGGAACACCATGATCTTGATCGAACAACAAGATTGACCCAAAAGATCAATATCACAATGCCTCCGGAACAATAGAATATGAACTAGCTCAAGCAGAAGAAGAGAATGAAGAAAAGAATGACAACTACTAACTCCAATGAACTTGGCAAGCATCCTTGCAAGAAGAATTGGACGAAGTTGTTGGAAAAACAACAACGAAAAGAACAAGATAGTAGTGGGCTTGTGAAGATCATCTCAACAAATATGAGGTGACAACCAACCACTAAAAGAAACAAGGATAGATTGGGAGCAACAAGATATGAACACTTACTTACACCAAGAGGATACATTGAGAACTGGGATTAATGACAAGCACCATGATAGCAACAATCCATAGGAAACGCTTTAGGTGAAATCCAAACCAAGACAGCTCAATGAAGAAATCATGGGTTGAAATATCTCATGACCATAAAATTGGTGGGTTTATCATTCTTGAAAAGAAAACTCTTCGAGTCTCCTACAGTAACAAGAAGGCTATAATACCACCTCAAAGGATAAAGGAAGAACAATTACACTTGGAAAAGCAAGAGAAAGGATACTTGAGGTTCTCCAACAAGAATCTTGAAGAACACTTGAGAAAGAATTGAAACCTTGATGAACCACCATGAAGGACCACCGTATACAAATGAATGATGCAAGGATAACAAGGTAGAAAAGAATAAGATTATGACCTTATCAAGATTTAGATGAAGCCTCACAAAGAGATACTTAAAAGAACTTGGAACCCCGGAAAAGAAAGATAAGCACATGGGGAAGAATCGATATCATGAGCCACTCGGGAAGAATTCAGATTACTATGAACAAGAATAAGAATTATGTTATGCTTATCCTTCATCAAGTTAAATTGATGACAAGCAACAGATCTAGCATACCACTTATTCTTTTAGAAATGATTAAGGAGAGATATGAGCACAAACTAGAAGAAATCTTGAAAGAGGCACTGGTGAGAATTGAAATGAATGAGGCAACCATGAGTGACTGGAGATACATGAGAATGAAGAGATCACGAGCCACCTGAGAGAAAACTTGAACAAGGCACCGGATAATCGAGAGACGAACGAAGAGACAACAATGGAGAAGAATTGAGGATGAAAGCTGAAAGCTGAGAACGAAGAATCTTCTAAAATGATGGCCTTCGGAGGAACGAGAAATAAAAACCACTCAGAGAAGCACCGGATAGCACGAAAGGGATTACTCATGATTGACAACAAATGAGAGGATACACGAAGCTGAGATGACAGTCTTCACAAGAATGGAACAAGACAGAGAGAAACACTCCTTCGAATTTCCAAGTTGAGAATGATGACGAGAACAACATCACGAAGAATTAATGAGACACTCCGGGATAAGAATATGCAAGGTTGAGAGAAATGAGAATTAATTCAAATAGGTCTTGACGAAGGAATATGACTGATGAAAATCATACTTACGTCATAGTTGAAAAGAATTAAGGATCTCCGGAAAAGATTAAAGAGCGAGGTAAGATCCTGGGAAGAACCTGTGGGTTATGGGCCCAGTCAAGGAAAATCACCGTTGAAACAATTGCTAGAACGAGAGATATTGCACCGGAATAAGAAAACTAGATGAGGTTAGCACCCCGAAATAATTGAAAAGATTGGAAACAAGAACTACTGAGATAACTTCAAGGCTCCGGATCGAAAAGAGAGGAATTAATAAACAAGATAGGCTAAAGAATTCCCAACGCAGGAAAGAATTACAAGGATGAATAGGATGTAATGAACACGGACAATTGAATTAAATTCACCGGTAAGGATGACAAGAATGAACAAAGATGAACATGAAGCTCCTGAGAATATTCACAACGAATCACCGGCTACGAAAGGAAGACGAGATAGAGGAAGCACAATGAAAAGAAACTCCTGGATGAAAATTGAATCATTGAGAAAAAAGGGCGGAAGGGTGGGGAAAAACAAAGACAACTTGGGCTAGATGAGATGAACTCCGGAATAAATGGGAGAAAGATCTGCAAGAATTGGAGAGGGTTGAATTCACTTGAAGAGAAACACACCGGTTGGAAAAGAATTAATATGACGACTCTGGTTGACAAGAATGATAAGACAATTGATTTGAGCAAAGAGAATTAGCATTCCCACAAAAATATGAGAACACTGCTTAGGAAAGATCTGAAATCACGACTTGACATCGAAGCAACACGAATTACCACAATCGGTAAAACAAAGGGATGAGGCTACAAAACAAGCCAGAACAAACTCATGAGAAAGATTTCCGTTCGATATTTTCGTGGACAGGATCGCACGGGCTCGATTTACAGTAGCCATCAAGTGCAAGGCAGTGCACCCGACATACAAGTGTCCCCGAGTCGTAGCAAGCTACAAGGACTCTTTAAGACACAACGTCTACCGCTGTAAGTCGACCGTGAACAAACGAATCCACTAGATGTCGAACCCCAACCTAACCTCATTCATTTGTTGGAAGATTGTCCTATAAGCAACTACTAGAATTCCCACCTATGAATTCTGAAATATCTGGTCATGCAATCTGGTACATGGATACAAGGAGTAATATCACACAACTCCTATACTAACCCGTCACTTGTATCACATCCGTCAACACACGACCAGAATCTCGGACCTTCATCTACAACAGACCCTCGTGAACACAACGATACAAAGTATGACAGTACTCCCGAACAATCTGCACCAGAACTGGGGACATCGGGGTTATCTCGCTACTACTAGTACTGAAGCAATTACGAACATCCTTCGTCCTGAGATACTAAGAAATCTGAATGATAACGATGTGCTCAAGAATCCCCTGGAGCTCAACTCCCCGGAAGAAAATCAAGTCAGACAGGAGGCACCAAGACAGAACTCCGTCACATCGGCATCATATAGATTCCAAAAATATCCGCGTGATCCTAAAAAAAATTTGAGTGAGAAGAGAAGTAGAATTAAAATATTACGTCAAGATTCCTCACCAGAGCATAGAAGAGGAGAAAAAAAGAGTCCTACTCTCCGATATATAACTAGACTCAAATAGTTTTTCACTAGACTCGACTCGGCCAAGTTCGATCAATCAAGGGGGCTCCTAGGTCGGTCCTTGCTCTGATACCAACTTGTCATGCCCAAGATGCGACCCTATCCTCGATCTGGCTCGAGGGCCTCGTCAGGGATAGAAGCGCATCTCATCGTGTCGCAAGAATGGATATCGTTACAAGTACGTGTACTGAAAAGAAGACATATATAAAGAGTTGGCTTACACTCGTCACAAGCTACATCAGAGTCACACCAGTACATTACATAATCATCAAGAGTAAGAGCAGGGTCCGACTACGGACGAAAACAAACGACAAAAGAAGAACGACGTCCATCCTTGCTATCCCAGGCTGTCGGCCTGGAACCCATCCTAGATCGATGAAGAAGAAGATGAAGAGGCAAATCCAAATGAACAATCAACGCGCTCGCGTCATGTAACCTTTATCTGTACCTGCAACTGGTGTTGTAGTAATCTGTGAGCCACGGGGGACTCAGCAATCTCATTTCCGAAGGTATCAAGACTAGCAAAGCTTAATGGGTGAGGTATGGTTAAGTGGTGAGGTTGCAGCAGCGGCTAAGCATGTATATGGTGGCTAACTTACGAGTACCAGAAATAAGAGGGGGAAGATCTACGCATAGCGGACGTGAACTACTGATGATCAAAAGAATGATCATGAACATCTACCTACGTCATACATAACCCCACCGTGTCCTCGATCGGAGAAGGAACTCACGAAAGAGACAGTCACGGTTACGCACACAGTTGGCCAATTTTAATTAAGTTAACTTCAAGTTATCTAGAACCAGTGTTAAACAAAGTTTCCACGTTTCCACATAACCGCGGGCACGGCTTTCCGAAAGATTTAACCCTGCAGGGGTGCTCCAACTAGTCCATCACAAATTACCACAAGCCGCATAGAAATCCTCAATCACGAAGCTCGCGATCTCGTCGGATTCCCTAGTGGAAAACCTCAACTCTGAGATTACCCAAAGCATCACCAGAATCCCGATGCACAAGAGATCTCGTCAAAGGTAAAACTAATCCAGCAAGGCCGCCCGACGTGTCGACGATCCCGATAGGAGTCGCGTACCTCGTTCTCAAGACACGACGGATGAGCGATGGTTACCACGCCAAACGCCGAGTTGCCCCGGGTAGCGTTAATAAGCTGCTCTGTTTTGGACCAACACTCATGAGGAGCACTGGCCCGGGGGTTGATTAAATTATCCTCGGGGTCCGGAAAGTCCCTATGCAAATTATTAGGTGATTAGGCAAATGTAGTACCAATGTTGGGCCTTGCCAGACCAGCTTTAATCTAAAAACGAATTATCAAGGGGGTCCCCATAACGACCCCGATCGTGTTAGGAGCGCTCATTTATGGAACATAACACCGGTAGCCGGTAACTAAAGTGGGCAAAGGTGGAACAAAACACCAGGCTAGAAAGGCCGAGCCTTCCACCTTTTACCAAGTATATAGGTGCATTAAATTAAATAGCATTAATATGGTGATATGACAAGGAACCCATGTTATCACATGGAAGCAACTACACCTGCAACTAGCAACGCTATCAACAGGGTTAAGCAAGCAGTAACATAGCCAATCAGTGGTTTGCTAGGTTGAACAGATTGAAGGTTTCATGGCATTGTTGAGAGGCTGATAATTAACATGTGGTAGGCAACAAGACATAAACGGGAGCAACGGTAAAACTAGCATGGCAATGTTAGTAACGGTATCTGGGGAAATGATCATCTTGCCTGAGATCCCGCTTGGAAGAAGAATGCCTCCGTGAAGCAGACGAACCGACGTAGTCGAACGGGTCCTCACATCCGACACGCTTGCGGAACTCCATCGATACGGAGGAAACGGAAACAAGCATCAACACACGATATTCACCACACGTTGCAACAACACAAATGATGCATGAGCAGCTGAAAACATGCAAGTCACGGCATGACAATTCACACAATCAAACACTACACATTAAGTGAAGTTCAATATGCAACGAGTTGCATATTGACGAAACTCCACGTTTATTAGTTAGTTCTATCCCGATTAGATACACGGCAATATTAAATGTGGTTAAACATGGCAAGAGGTGAAGCGCAGTTAAACTACCTATCTAGGCATTTTAAATGAGGTCGGAAACGTCATATAGCATCTCCGAGACGACCTCACATGTTAATTTACGATTCTGTCCAGATCTGAACTAATGCATTTAATTGGTTGTTAAACAGCAAAACAAATAGGTTCACGTGATTCTACGCGTCATGGAAAGCAATCTACACGTAAAGAACATCTCCAACGGAGCTACGGTTCAAAAGATACAAGCACCGCAAGATATGATGGCATGAATGCAAAAATGTGTGCAACGGCGGCTACGAGCACTTCAACACATACAAACAGCAAGAGAACATGAATCTACATGAGTTTATAAGCATGTTTCATGTAGGACACGATCAAAACGGAGCTACGGTTTGAAAACTACGAGCAAAACGAAAACACACTACAATCTGCCAAAATCAGTCACATGGCACTTTCTACGCCTCACAACTTCGGCTACACAACTCCGATATGCCCAAGCAAAACATGGCACGGAAGAGGGCAAGAAGCACTTCTACGAACAACTAACAACAACTAGCATGGCAGCAAGGAGCACTAGGAAAAGAAGACACAAAATGGCATCTCACACACTATTTCAGACTTGGTGAAAATTACACCTCATGAAAGTGCAGTTTTCGATCTGAAGCAATATTGACAGCAGAAAAACCTATAGCTACAGGACTCCAAAAGGCATGAAACTTAACAGCATGCTAGAGAAACATAAGGGGTACAACTAAATCCATTGGACCAACCCCAAAAGAGCTACAGATCACAAGATGCAAGCAAGACAAGACAGCAACAAAATAATAACAGATTCCAGACTTAGGAATATTTCAGCTCCTCTAAAACAGCACTGTTTCTAGCAACTTGAGAGCAAGAAAACAACACCTAAACATGCATTTCTATTGCAACCAAAAATACCAGGAGCTAGACAAAACATCCAAGAACAACTTCCTAGTTGACAACTCCGTCAAACGACGCACGGAATAAATCCTACGAATTAAACAAAAAGGCATCACGGCAAAATATCTCGCGAACTAACTTCCTCAAAAGCTAAAACTAATTGCACAGAAAAATCCATGGGATTTTTCTACCCCGGAAACATATAAAATATGTGGGGTTTGCAACACAAAATAATGCCACACATTAACGCGAGATAATACCTATATACGGGAAAATGAACCACCGCAAAACACTACGCGCAAAAATACAAATGACCGCTCTTAAATACGTAGAAAAATGGTCCCTAAAACATAGACATTTATACTACGGCATTCGGGCAAACCGGACACGCCCGAGAAATAAACTACGGGCAAAACATTATAGGCAGCACACTATTCTAGGCATACGGCGCGTTAACGACGTCAAATAAACATGCATGAATCAAAATCATATTCTACGCGCGAAACTACCACAAAACCATATGCTACACGTCTCCATCCGAATCACGGTTAACAAGTTACGGGCGTTTTAAATTCTAATATATATCTGAAACGAATATTAGCAGGATATAAGAAAATCCTAATCGGGCCGAAACTAGTAGCGCAAGATAATATCATACGCCCAGGGCGACATATAAAAGGGTTTGGGAGATTGGCTCACCTCGGCCCGGAGGCCGGCTGGAGCGGAGATGGGCCACGGCTACTGGCCTGGGGCTCGGGGCGCTGCGCAGCGGGAGGCCGGCCCAGCTCGGGTCTGCGTGATCCTGGAGGCGGCGCTGGCGCTGGGCCTAGGGCGCTCGGCCCAGGCGCGCTGGGGGCGATCGCCCACGTGGGCCGCGGGGAGCGAGGCCCAGCTGGGCACTCGTCGTGCTCCTCGATCTGTGCTGGCTCCCGAGCGCCACAGGGAACGCTGGCGGCGCGAGACCCAACGGGGCCGGCGACCCCAGCGAGGCGAGGGAGGCGAGGGGCGCCGCGGATGGCCGGATCTGGCCGGATCCGGGGCGGCGGCGGGGCTACAGCCGGCCGGCGGCGAGAGGCGGCGGCGCTGGGGCGAAGAAACCCATGGCGCCCGGTCCCTTGGCGGCGAGAGACAAGGGGCAGGGGGCTCGGGCTGCCGGCGGCACCACGAGGAGGAGCGGGGCGGCGGCCGGCTCGGGTCCTGCGGCGAGCTCAGACGGGGAGGCGACCAGGGACGGCGGCGCGCAGGCGAGGTCGCGAGGGGGCGCGGCCATGAGAGCAGGGAGCTCGGGGGCGCACGCGAGCGGCGGCGGCGGATCTGGGCCCGGCGGGCCTCAGATGGGCTCGGCGGGCCCGCGGCGGCTGGAGGCTGGTGGGAGGAGAGAGAGAGGTGGTTCTAGGGTTTCGTGCGGAAAACGAGGAGGGATTTGGGGGAGGTTGTCCGAAAATTAGAAGGGGTCTATATATAGGCAAACGGGGGGGCTCGGTTAACCGGAATCGCGATCCGGATCCAACCGTGGGGTCGGATTCGGATGATTCCGAACGCGGGACATGCTAAGTGACCGTGTTGTGTAGATGTCCGGAGACGAGAGGGAGAACGGGCGGCGCGGCAACGATATTTAAAACATCGATGACCGTCCGACGAATAACCGGAGACGGTGCCGCTACGGTCGACCGTTCAGGTACCAGACGGTCTCCGATCGCGACGAAATTCGACGGGCGGGCTCGCCATAACTAATCACGACCGCACGTCAAATCTCAACCCGATCAGAGAAAGTTTTAAACGCACTTTAAAAACAGGGTTTCGACGGTGTCGCGGGCGCGTGCGTGTGCGGTCGGACTCAGAACGGACAACGACGAGGACCGGCAACTACTAGCTTATGCAAGTTTGAAAACTGGCGGCAACGGAGATGCCGATGCAATGCAGATGATGCGAATGATGCGATGATGATGCGACAAAATAAAACAGACACACGACGAAAACGGAAAGAAGGGGGAATCTTCTGGGGCGTCGACATCGGGGTGTCACAACTCTCCTACACTACAAGGGGATCTCGCCCCGAGATCCAAGAATGAAAGGGGGAGAGGATGAGAAGGAACAAGAGGTAAAAACTTAGTCGCTTCTTTGACAAACGAGTGAAACCAACGATCCTTGAAGGTTGCAAAGAGATGAAGAATGACATGAGAAAGAAGCCAGAATTCATGGAAAATTTTGGCAGCACTTCGGTAGGAAAATGGGACAAAAAATGCGGAAAGGTGGAAGATATAGACAATATTCACAACAAACAAGTAAATAGAGCAAGGGAACACCATGATCTTGATCGAACAACAAGATTGACCCAAAAGATCAATATCACAATGCCTCCGGAACAATAGAATATGAACTAGCTCAAGCAGAAGAAGAGAATTAAGAAAAGAATGACAACTACTAACTCCAATGAACTTGGCAAGCATCCTTGCAAGAAGAATTGGACGAAGTTGTTGGAAGAACAACAACGAAAAGAACAAGATAGTAGTGGGCTTGTGAAGATCATCTCAACAAATATGAGGTGACAACCAACCACTAAAAGAAACAAGGATAGATTGGGAGCAACAAGATATGAACACTTACTTACACCAAGAGGATACATTGAGAACTGGGATTAATGACAAGCACCATGATAGCAACAATCCATAGGAAAAGCTTTAGGTGAAATCCAAACCAAGACAGCTCAATGAAGAAATCATGGGTTGAAATATCTCATGACCATAGAATTGGTGGGTTTATCATTCTTGAAAAGAAAACTCTTCGAGTCTCCTACACTAACAAGAAGGCTATAATACCACCTCAAAGGATAAAGGAAGAACAATTACACTTGGAAAAGCAAGAGAAAGGATACTTGAGGTTCTCCAACAAGAATCTTGAAGAACACTTGAGAAAGAATTGAAACCTTGATGAACCACCATAAAGGACCACCGTATACAAATGAATGATGCAAGGATAACAAGGTAGAAAAGAATAAGATTATGACCTTGTCAAGATTTAGATGAAGCCTCACAAAGAGATACTTAAAAGAACTTGGAACCCCGGAAAAGAAAGATAAGCACATGGGGAAGAATCGATATCATGAGCCACTCGGGAAGAATTCAGATTACTATGAACAAGAATAAGAATTATGTTATGCTTATCCTTCATCAAGTTAAATTGATGACAAGCAACAGATCTAGCATACCACTTATTCTTTTAGAAATGATTAAGGAGAGATATGAGCACAAACTAGAAGAAATCTTGAAAGAGGCACTGGTGAGAATTGAAATGAATGAGGCAACCATGAGTGACTGGAGATACATGAGAATGAAGAGATCACGAGCCACCTGAGAGAAAACTTGAACAAGGCACCGGATAATCGAGAGACGAACGAAGAGACAACAATGGAGAAGAATTGAGGATGAAAGCTGAAAGCTGAGAACGAAGAATCTTCTAAAATGATGGCCTTCGGAGGAACGAGAAATAAAAACCACTCAGAGAAGCACCGGATAGCACGAAAGGGATTACTCATGATTGACAACAAATGAGAGGATACACGAAGCTGAGATGACAGTCTTCACAAGAATGGAACAAGACAGAGAGAAACACTCCTTCGAATTTCCAAGTTGAGAATGATGACGAGAACAACATCACGAAGAATTAATGAGACACTCCGGGATAAGAATATGCAAGGTTGAGAGAAATGAGAATTAATTCAAATAGGTCTTGACGAAGGAATATGACTGATGAAAATCATACTTACGTCATAGTTGAAAAGAATTAAGGATCTCCGGAAAAGATTAAAGAGCCAGGTAAGATCCTGGGAAGAACCTGTGGGTTATGGGCCCAGTCAAGGAAAATCACCGTTGAAACAATTGCTAGAACGAGAGATATTGCACCGGAATAAGAAAACTAGATGAGGTTAGCACCCCGAAATAATTGAAAAGATTGGAAACAAGAACTACTGAGATAACTTCAAGGCTCCGGATCGAAAAGAGAGGAATTAATAAACAAGATAGGCTAAAGAATTCCCAACGCAGGAAAGAATTACAAGGATGAATAGGATGTAATGAACACGGACAATTGAATTAAATTCACCGGTAAGGATGACAAGAATGAACAAAGATGAACATGAAGCTCCTGAGAATATTCACAACGAATCACCGGCTACGAAAGGAAGACGAGATAGAGGAAGCACAATGAAAAGAAACTCCTGGATGAAAATTGAATCATTGAGAAAAAAGGGCGGAAGGGTGGGGAAAAACAAAGACAACTTGGGCTAGATGAGATGAACTCCGGAATAAATGGGAGAAAGATCTGCAAGAATTGGAGAGGGTTGAATTCACTTGAAGAGAAACACACCGGTTGGAAAAGAATTAATATGACGACTCTGGTTGACAAGAATGATAAGACAATTGATTTGAGCAAAGAGAATTAGCATTCCCACAAAAATATGAGAACACTGCTTAGGAAAGATCTGAAATCACGACTTGACATCGAAGCAACACGAATTACCACAATCGGTAAAACAAAGGGATGAGGCTACAAAACAAGCCAGAACAAACTCATGAGAAAGATTTCCGTTCGATATTTTCGTGGACAGGATCGCACGGGCTCGATTTACAGTAGCCATCAAGTGCAAGGCAGTGCACCCGACATACAAGTGTCCCCGAGTCGTAGCAAGCTACAAGGACTCTTTAAGACACAACGTCTACCGCTGTAAGTCGACCGTGAACAAACGAATCCACTAGATGTCGAACCCCAACCTAACCTCATTCATTTGTTGGAAGATTGTCCTATAAGCAACTACTAGAATTCCCACCTATGAATTCTGAAATATCTGGTCATGCAATCTGGTACATGGATACAAGGAGTAATATCACACAACTCCTATACTAACCCGTCACTTGTATCACATCCGTCAACACACGACCAGAATCTCGGACCTTCATCTACAACAGACCCTCGTGAACACAACGATACAAAGTATGACAGTACTCCCGAACAATCTGCACCAGAACTGGGGACATCGGGGTTATCTCGCTACTACTAGTACTGAAGCAATTACGAACATCCTTCGTCCTGAGATACTAAGAAATCTGAATGATAACGATGTGCTCAAGAATCCCCTGGAGCTCAACTCCCCGGAAGAAAATCAAGTCAGACAGGAGGCACCAAGACAGAACTCCGTCACATCGGCATCATATAGATTCCAAAAATATCCGCGTGATCCTAAAAAAAATTTGAGTGAGAAGAGAAGTAGAATTAAAATATTACGTCAAGATTCCTCACCAGAGCATAGAAGAGGAGAAAAAAAGAGTCCTACTCTCCGATATATAACTAGACTCAAATAGTTTTTCACTAGACTCGACTCGGCCAAGTTCGATCAATCAAGGGGGCTCCTAGGTCGGTCCTTGCTCTGATACCAACTTGTCATGCCCAAGATGCGACCCTATCCTCGATCTGGCTCGAGGGCCTCGTCAGGGATAGAAGCGCATCTCATCGTGTCGCAAGAATGGATATCGTTACAAGTACGTGTACTGAAAAGAAGACATATATAAAGAGTTGGCTTACACTCGTCACAAGCTACATCAGAGTCACACCAGTACATTACATAATCATCAAGAGTAAGAGCAGGGTCCGACTACGGACGAAAACAAACGACAAAAGAAGAACGACGTCCATCCTTGCTATCCCAGGCTGTCGGCCTGGAACCCATCCTAGATCGATGAAGAAGAAGATGAAGAGGCAAATCCAAATGAACAATCAACGCGCTCGCGTCATGTAACCTTTATCTGTACCTGCAACTGGTGTTGTAGTAATCTGTGAGCCACGGGGGACTCAGCAATCTCATTTCCGAAGGTATCAAGACTAGCAAAGCTTAATGGGTGAGGTATGGTTAAGTGGTGAGGTTGCAGCAGCGGCTAAGCATGTATATGGTGGCTAACTTACGAGTACCAGAAATAAGAGGGGGAAGATCTACGCATAGCGGACGTGAACTACTGATGATCAAAAGAATGATCATGAACATCTACCTACGTCATACATAACCCCACCGTGTCCTCGATCGGAGAAGGAACTCACGAAAGAGACAGTCACGGTTACGCACACAGTTGGCCAATTTTAATTAAGTTAACTTCAAGTTATCTAGAACCAGTGTTAAACAAAGTTTCCACGTTTCCACATAACCGCGGGCACGGCTTTCCGAAAGATTTAACCCTGCAGGGGTGCTCCAACTAGTCCATCACAAATTACCACAAGCCGCATAGAAATCCTCAATCACGAAGCTCGCGATCTCGTCGGATTCCCTAGTGGAAAACCTCAACTCTGAGATTACCCAAAGCATCACCAGAATCCCGATGCACAAGAGATCTCGTCAAAGGTAAAACTAATCCAGCAAGGCCGCCCGACGTGTCGACGATCCCGATAGGAGTCGCGTACCTCGTTCTCAAGACACGACGGATGAGCGATGGTTACCACGCCAAACGCCGAGTTGCCCCGGGTAGCGTTAATAAGCTGCTCTGTTTTGGACCAACACTCATGAGGAGCACTGGCCCGGGGGTTGATTAAATTATCCTCGGGGTCCGGAAAGTCCCTATGCAAATTATTAGGTGATTAGGCAAATGTAGTACCAATGTTGGGCCTTGCCAGACCAGCTTTAATCTAAAAACGAATTATCAAGGGGGTCCCCATAACGACCCCGATCGTGTTAGGAGCGCTCATTTATGGAACATAACACCGGTAGCCGGTAACTAAAGTGGGCAAAGGTGGAACAAAACACCAGGCTAGAAAGGCCGAGCCTTCCACCTTTTACCAAGTATATAGGTGCATTAAATTAAATAGCATTAATATGGTGATATGACAAGGAACCCATGTTATCACATGGAAGCAACTACACCTGCAACTAGCAACGCTATCAATAGGGTTAAGCAAGCAGTAACATAGCCAATCAGTGGTTTGCTAGGTTGAACAGGTTGAAGGTTTCATGGCATTGTTGAGAGGCTGATAATTAACATGTGGTAGGCAACAAGACATAAACGGGAGCAACGGTAAAACTAGCATGGCAATGTTAGTAATGGTATCTGGGGAAATGATCATCTTGCCTGAGATCCCGCTTGGAAGAAGAATGCCTCCGTGAAGCAGACGAACCGACGTAGTCGAACGGGTCCTCACATCCGACACGCTTGCGGAACTCTATTGATACGGAGGAAACGGAAACAAGCATCAACACACGATATTCACCACACGTTGCAACAACACAAATGATGCATGAGCAGGTGAAAACATGCAAGTCACGGCATGACAATTCACACAATCAAACACTACACATTAAGTGAAGTTCAATACGCAACGAGTTGCATATTGACGAAACTCCACATTTATTTGTTAGTTCTATCCCGATTAGATACACGGCAATATTACATATGGTTAAACATGGCAAGAGCTGAAGCGCAATTAAACTACCTATCTAGGCATTTTAAATGAGGTCGGAAACGTCATATAGCATCTCCGAGACGACCTCACATGTTAATTTACGATTCTGTCCAGATCTGAACTAATGCATTTAATTGGTTGTTAAACAGCAAAACAAATAGGTTCACGTGATTCTACGCGTCATGGCAAGCAATCTACACGTAAAGAACATCTCCAACGGAGCTACGGTTCAAAAGATACAAGCACCGCAAGATATGATGGCATGAATGCAAAAATGTGTGCAACGGCGGCTACGAGCACTTCAACACATACAAACAGCAAGAGAACATGAATCTACATGAGTTTCTAAGAATGTTTCATGTAGGACACGATCAAAACGGAGCTACGGTTTGAAAACTACGAGCAAAACAAAAACACACTACAATCTGCCAAAATCAGCCACATAGCACTTTCTACGCCTCACAACTTCGGCTACACAACTCCGATATGCCCAAGAAAAACATGGCACGGAAGAGAGCAAGAAGCACTTCTACGAACAACTAAAAACAACTAGCATGGCAGCAAGGAGCACTAGGAAAAGAAGACACAAAATGGCATCTCACACACTATTTCAGACTTGGTGAAAATTACACCTCATGAAAGTGCAGTTTTCGATCTGAAGCAATATTGACAGCAGAAAAACCTATAGCTACAGGACTCCAAAAGGCATGAAACTTAACAGCATGCTAGAGAAACATAAGGGGTACAACTAACTCCATTGGACCAACCCCAAAAGAGCTACAGATCACAAGATGCAATCAAGACAAGACAGCAACAAAATAATAACAGATTCCAGACTTAGGAATATTTCAGCTCCTCTAAAACAGCACTATTTCTAGCAACTTGAGATCAAGAAAACAACACCTAAACATGCATTTCTATTGCAACCAAAAATACCAGGAGCTAGACAAAACATCCAAGAACCACTTCCTAGTTGACAACTCCGTCAAACGACGCACGGAATAAATCCTACGAATTAAACAAAAGGGCATCACGGCAAAATATCTCGCGAACTAACTTCCTCAAAAGCTAAAACTAATTGCACAGAAAAATCCATGGGATTTTTCTACCCCGGAAACATATAAAATATGTGGGGTTTGCAACACAAAATAATGCCACACATTAACGCGAGATAATACCTATATACGGGAAAATGAACCACCGCAAAACACTACGCGCAAAAATACAAATGACCACTCTTAAATACGTAGAAAAATGGTCCCTAAAACATGGACATTTATACTACGGCATTCGGGCAAACCGGACACGCGCGAGAAATAAACTACGGGCAAAATATTATAGGCATCACACTATTCTAGGCATAAGGCGCGTTAACGACGTCAAATAGACATGCATGAATCAAAATCATATTCTACGCGCGAAACTACCACCAAACCATATGCTACACGTCTCAATCCGAATCACGGTTAATAAGTTACGGGTGTTTTAAATTCTAATATATATCTGAAACGAATATTAGCAGAATATAAGAAAATCCTAATCGGGCCGAAACTAGTAGCGCAAGATAATATCAGACGCCCAGGGCGACATATAAAAGGGTTTGGGAGATTGGCTCACCTCGGCCCGGAGGCCGGCTGGAGCGGAGATGGGGCACGGCTGCTGGCCTGGGCCTCGGGGCGCTGCGCAGCGGGAGGCCGACCCAGCTCGGGTCTGCGTGATCCTGGAGGTGGCGCTGGCGCTGGGCCTAGGGCGCTCGGCCCAGGCGCGCTGGGGGCGATCGCCCACGTGGGCCGCGGGGAGCGAGGCGGGCCTCGGGCGAGGCCCAGCTGGGCACTCGTCGTGCTCCTCGATCTGTGCTGGCTCCCGAGCGCCACGGGGAACGCTGGCGGCGCGAGACCCAACGGGGCCGGCGACCCCAGCGAGGCGAGGGAGGCAAGGGGCGCCGCGGATGGCCGGATCTGACCGGATCCGGGGCGGCGGCGGGGCTACAGCCGGCCGGCGGCGAGAGGCGGCGGCGCTGGGGCGAAGAAACCCATGGTGCCCGGTCCCTTGGCGGCGAGTGACAAGGGGCAGGGGGCTCGGGCTGCCGGCGGCACCACGAGGAGGAGCGGGGCGGCGGCCGGCTCAGGTCCTGCGGCGAGGTCAGACGGGGAGGCGACCGGGGACGGCGGCGCGCAGGCGAGGTCGCGAGGGGGCGCGGCCATGAGAGCAGGGAGCTCGGGGGCGCACGCGAGCGGCGGCGGTGGATCTGGGCCCGGCGGGCCTCGGATGGGCTCGGTGGGCCCGCGGCGGCTGGAGGCTGGTGGAAGGAGAGAGAGAGGTGGTTCTAGGGTTTGGTGCGGAAAACGAGGAGGGATTTGGGGGAGGCTGTCCGAAAATTAGAAGGGGTCTATATATAGGCAAACGGGGGGGCTCGGTTAACCGGAATCGCGATCCGGATCCAAACGCGGGGTCGGATTCGGACAATTCCGAACGCGGGATATGCTAAGTGACCGTGTTGTGTAGATGTCCGGAGACGAGAGGGAGAACGGGCGGCGCGGCAACGATATTTAAAACACCGATGACCGTCCGACGAATAACCGGAGACGGTGCCGCTACGGTCGACCGTTCGGGTACCAGACGGTCTCCGATCGCGACGAAATTCGATGGGCGGCCTCGCCATAACTAATCACGACCGCACGTCAAATCTCAACTCGATCAGAGAAAGTTTTAAACACACTTTAAAAACAGGGTTTCGACGGTGCCGCGGGCGCGTGCGTGTGCGGTCGGACTCAGAACGGACAACGACGAGGACCGGCAACTACTAGCGGATGCAAGTTTGAAAACTGGCGGCAACGGAGATGCCGATGCAATGCAGATGATGCGAATGATGCGATGATGATGCGACAAAATAAAACAGACACACGACGAAAACAGAAAGAAGGGGGAATCTTCTGGGGCGTCGACATCGGGCTGTCACACCCGAGTGCAACGTTTAGTGCACACTCGGAGAAAGTTATTCCTTAGGTGGTTCTTGATCACAGCTAAGTCTCCGAGTGGGACGTTTAGTGCACGCTCGGAGAAATTTATTACTTAGGTGATTCTTGATCACAGCTAAGTCCCCGAGTGCGACGTTTAGTGCACACTCGGAGAAAGTTATTACTTAGGTGATTCTTGATCACAGCTAAGTCCCCGAGTGCGACGTTTAGTGCATAGTCGGAGAAAGTTATTACTTAGGTGATTCTTGATCACAACTAAGTCCCCGAGTGCGACGTTTAGTGGACACTCGGAGAAAGTTATTACTTAGGTGATTCTTGATCACAGCTAAGTCCCCGAGTGTGACGTTTAGTGCATACTCGGAGAAAGTTATTACTTAGGTGATTCTTGATCACAGCTAAGTCCCCAAGTGCGACGTTTAGTGCACACTCGGAGAAAGTTATTACTTAGGTGATTCTTGATCACAGCTAAGTCCCCGAGTGCGACGTTTAGTGCACACTCGGAGGAAGTTAGAACTTAGGCGATTCTGGATCGCAACTAAGTTTTTTTTTGTGACCGGAGTCTACGACCGCGGAAGAATTCTGAACCTGCAAAAACTGAATCAGCTTTATATTATTTCATCAATACTTGTTCTTTACACTGCTTGAGTCGATGATCACGTGTAGAAGCGCTTCAGGAGATCTCCGTTCCTTGCTCGCGGCTCGTCTGCCTCCCTATCGATGTTGTAGAGTTTGTATGCTCCGTTGTTCAGCACCTTGGAGATGATGAAAGGTCCTTCCCAGGCCGGAGCCAACTTGTGAGGTCTTTGCTGATCCACTCGGAGCACCAGGTCGCCTGCTTGGAATGTGCGACTCCTGACGTGGCGTGCATGAAAGCGCCGCAGATCTTGTTGATAAATGGTTGAGCGAGTCAGTGCCATCTCGCGCTCCTCCTCCAGAAGGTCCACTCCATCTTGCCTTGCTTGTTCTGCTTCAGCTTCGGAGAAGAGTTCAACTCGTGGAGCATTGTGAAGCAAGTCACTCGGAAGGACCGCTTCTGCTCCATAAACGAGAAAGAACGGTGATCGCCCTGTAGATCTGTTCGGGGTTGTGCGGAGACCCCAAAGTACTGAAGGTAACTCGGTGACCCATGCGCCAGCGGCATGTCCCACCTCTCGCAGGAGTCGGGGCTTCAAACCTTGCAGAATAAGTCCATTCGCCCGCTCTGCTTGTCCATTGGATTGAGGATGTGCTACGGAAGCAAAATCCATTCGGATACCTTGGCTTGCACAGAAACCTTTGAATCTGTCCGAGTCAAAGTTTGTCCCGTTGTCCGTGATTATGCTGTGAGGTACAACAAATCTAGAGATGATGTCCCTGACA
Source organism: Hordeum vulgare subsp. vulgare (assembly GCF_904849725.1). Classification (NCBI taxonomy): domain Eukaryota; kingdom Viridiplantae; phylum Streptophyta; class Magnoliopsida; order Poales; family Poaceae; genus Hordeum; species Hordeum vulgare. Next base: position 576,937,045 of record NC_058524.1, on the reverse strand, counting down.
AACTTGACGGCTGTTGAGGCGTCGAGTTTCTTGATGGGCTTGGCTTCGATCCATTTCGTGAACTTGTCGACTGCCACCAACAGATGTGTGTATCCCCCTTGGCCTGTCCTAAATGGACCGACCGTATCTAATCCCCATACTGCAAACGGCCACACCAGAGGGATTGTCTTCAACGCAGATGTCGGCTTGTGGGATTTGTTGGAGTAGAACTGGCAGCCCTCACATCGGTCAACCATATCTTTAGCCATCTCGTTTGCCTGTAGCCAGAAGAAACCAGCTCTGAACGCCTTGGCGACGATTGCTCTCAAAGAGGCATGATGACCGCAGGTTCCCGAATGAATATCCTCCAGGATCAGCTGCCCCTCCTCTGGGGAGATGCATCATTGAAGAACTCCTGACACGCTCTCCTTGTACAATTGGCCATCAATGACAGTGAATGACTTTGACCTGCGGACTATCTGCCTGGCCTGGACTTCGTCTTCTGGTAGTTCCTATCTCAGGATATATGCAATGATCGGCACAGTCCAATCGGGGATGACAGCAAGAATCTCCATGACCAGATCAACCACAGCAGGTACATCGACTTCAGTCGGATCTGTTGAACTCTTTGGTTGTACTGGTTCCTCTATAAAAGGATCTTCTTTAACTGAGGGCAGGTGAAGGTGCTCGAGGCAGACGTCACTCGGGACTGGTCTCCGACTGGATCCGAGTTTTGCCAACTCATCGGCTGCTTGGTTCTTCAGTCTCGGAACGTGATGAAGTTCTAGACCTTCGAACTTCTTCTCAAGCTTCCTCACCGCATTGCAATATGTGGTCATGGTGGGATTCCTGACATCCCACTCTTTCATCACTTGATTGACCACCAAATCCGAATCGCCGTAGACCATCAGGCGACGGACGCCGAGTGAGATGGCCATGCACAATCCGTAGAGGAGAGCTTCATACTCTACCTCGTTGTTGGAGGAATCGAAGTGTATCTGCAGCACGTACTTGAGTTTGTCGCCCTTTGGCGATATGATCACAACGCCAGCGCCGGAGCCATTCAACATCTTGGACCCATCGAAGAACATTGTCCAATGGGCCGAGTAGATGTGGGTTGGTTGCTGTTGTTCTACCCATTCTGCTATGAAGTCAGCCAGAGCTTGAGACTTAATAGCCATCTTGGCCTCGAACTTGATATTGCAGTACAGCATCTCCATTGCCCACTTCGCCACTCGGCCTGACGCGTCTCGATTGTGGAGAATTTACGACAACGGAGCATCAGAAACGACAGACACCGAGTGGTCTTGGAAATAATGGGCCACCTTCTTCGCAGTCATGTAAATCCCGTAGATAAGTTTTTGATAGTGGGGATACCTCTGCTTGGAAGGAGTCAGGATCTCGGAGACGTAGTACACTGGCCGCTGAACTTTGTATGCTTTGCCTTCTTCTTCTCGTTCGACTGTAAGAACAGTACTGACGACTTGATTTGTAGCCGCGATATACAGAAGAAGGGGCTCTTTACTGAGCGGAGCAGTAAGAACCGGCTGGGTGGAAAGTAGGACTTTGAGGTCGTCGAATGTGACTTGGGCTTCGTCTGTCCACTCGAAAGTATCTGATTTCTTCTTGAGTCGGTACAGAGGAAGTGCTTTCTCGCCGAGTCGACTGATGAACCTGCTCAAAGCCGCTAGGAAACCTGTGAGCCATTGAACATCGTGTATTCTGACCGGCCTCTCCATTCGGACGACGGTCCCGATCTTTTCGGGGTTGACATCGATTCCTCGTTCGGAAACGAAGAAATCGAGTAACTTTCCGCTGGGAACGCCGAATGAACATTTGGCGGGGTTGAGCTTGATATCGTACCTACGAAGGTTGGCGAATGTTTCTGCCAAGTCAGTCAGCAGGTCGGAACCTTTGCGTGACTTGACTACGATATCATCCATATATGCCTCCACATTCCGACCGATCTGGTCGAGAAGGCATTTTTGGATCATGCGCATAAAGGTAGCTCATGCATTCTTCAAACCAAATGGCATAGTGATGTAGCAGAAGCACCCGAATGGGGTGATAAAGGTTGTCTTTAATTCATCGGGGCCATACAGACGGATCTGATGATAGCCCGAGTAGGCATCAAGAAATGACAAACGCTCACAACCAGCAGTCAAATCGACAATTTGATCTATGCGGGGGAGCAGAAAATGGTCCTTCGGGCAGACCTTATTGAGATGCTTGAAGTCGATGCACATTCGGAGCGACTTGTCCTTCTTGGGCACCATGACAACATTGGCGAGCCACTCGGAGTGGTGAACCTCGCGAATGAAGTTGGCTGCCAGCAACTTGGCCACCTCTTCCCCGATTGCTTTCCTCTTGTGCGCGGCAGACCGGCGCAGGCGCTCTCGGACAGGCCGAGCGATGGGGTCCACATGCAGTCGGTGCTCAGCCAACTCCCTGGGTACACCTGGAATGTCAGAGGGTTTCCATGCGAAGATGTCCCAGTTCTCACAGAGGAATTGGGTGAGCTCGGCTTCCTATTTAGGTTCGAGGGTGGTGGAGATGTTCGTCGGGGCAGCAGTGTCGTCCATCGGGTGAATGCTGACCTTCTTCGTCTCTCCCGCCAACTGGAATGCGGATTCTGAAGCTGGCTTCTTTGAGCGCATCAGGTCGGCGGGGTCGACTGTTTTCTTGTACTCGTCGAGCTCGAGGACGGCCATCTGCTGGTCGGCGATTCTTGATCCCTGCTGCAGACACTCTTCGGCTCGCTGTCGATTGCCCGTGATGGTGATCACGCCTTTTGGGCCTGGCATCTTCAGCTTCAAGTATACGTAACATGGACGGGCCATGAAACTCACATACGCTGGGCGGCCCAGAATTGTGTGGTAAGCGCTCTGGAAATCCACCACCTCAAACGTGAGCTTTTCCTGGCGAAAGTTCTTGTCGGAGCCGAAAACGACGTCCAATGCGATCTGGCCGAGTGACTTGGCCTTCCGTCCAGGGACAACTCCATGGAACTGCATGCTGCTCTCGCTGAGTTTGGACATCGGAATGCCCATCCCCTTGAGAGTGTCGGCGTACATGATGTTCAAACCGCTGCCGCCGTCCATGAGGACTTTGCGCAGCCGGACTCCTTCTACCACCGGGTCGACGACCAGAGCTTGTCTTCCTGGGGTGGGTACATGTGCTGGATGATCCGACTGGTCAAAGGTGATCGCAGTCTGAGACCATTTGAGGAACTTGGGGCTGGTTGGGGTGGCCATGTTCACCTCCCTGTTCACCAGCTTCAGTCGTCTCTTGCTCTCAACGTGAGCAAAAATCATGAGTGTCGCATGGACTTGGGGGAACGGATCCTCCTTATCCTCCTCATCCTGTTCATTGACCTTTTCACTCGGTTGCCCTTCGCCGAACCCCTGGATCAGGAGGCGACACTGTCGAGTGGTATGCTTTGGATATATGGGGTTGCCCTCTTCATCCATCTTCGTATGAACCGGACATGGGTGGTCCAGGATGGGATTATTGAACTGCTTCTTCTCGGGGGTACACTGCGCCTTCCCTTTGCCCTTGAATTTGGCATTGGTCACGACTGCAGCTTCTGCCTGCGGAGTGGATGGAGCTTTTTTCTTTTGCTTCCGGGTGTTGCTTCCATCTCCATCGCCGACTGTCTTGTGCTTGCCGCTTCGGATGCGGTCCTCTTCTTCGCCATTTGCGTAGCGAGCTGCTATCTCCATCATCTTGCTCATGAAGATGTCGCCTGTTCGGCCGAACTTTAGGTACAGATCTCTGTACCGTACGCCTACCTTGAAGGCACAGACTGCTTGATGCTTGGTGACGTTCTCCACCGTGTGGTAGAGAGTTGTCCAACGCTGAATGAAGTCACGCAGGGGCTCGTTCTGCTTCTGGACGCAATGCTAGAGCTCCAAGAGGCCTGCAGGGCGCTTGCACGTCCCTTCGAAGGTCTTGATGAACACTCGGGCCAGATCTGCCCAACTGTAGATGCTTGAGGGGGCCAACTAATTCAGCCACGCTCGCGCCGAGCCGTCGAGCATCAGAGGGAGGTGCTTCATGGCGACATGGTCGTCCCCTCCTCCGATCTGGACTGCCACTAGATAGTCATCTAGCCATGTTTCCAGCTTGGACTCTCCTGTAAACTTGTTGATTCCCGTCGCCAATCGGAAGTTGGGCGGGATGTCAGCCGAACGGATGGCTCGACTAAAACACTCGGGACCAGACACGATGGTCCTGCTTCCACTCGGACGGTCCATATCGTGACCATCGCGGTGGGCTCGGCCCCTATCGACCCTTCGCTGGGCGATACGCCCTCTTCCGTCGGGCCTTGGGTCGTAAGTGTCGCCGACTGAACGCCGATCATCATGATGCCGGGACCCATAGAGCCCACCCCGCGGAGGGGTGCGTGAACGGCGGCGATCTTCGTGATCTATGGAACGGCTGCCTCCCCTGTGTCGCTGATGGGAACCAGGGTTGTGAACCGACCGATGCGTATTCGCATGAACAGAACTTTTATGGATCCTGTTGTGCGACTGGGAGACTGCCGAATTCTGCTGTTGCGCCGTGTGCAATAGGGCTCGGATCTGCTCGATCCCTCTACCAGCCTCTGAATCGGTCGGCTGGAGAGAATCGACTATCTTGGCAGCCGCAGCCAAGTTGAGGAGGGGTGTGCGGAACAACTCCACGTTGCTCCGCCGAGTGTGCCAACTGGCAGAACGGCGAGGTGGATGGCGCGCGCCGGACGTTTCGCCGACCTCGCGCTCGTTCCGGCCAGCTTGACGGGGATCATCATGGGAGTTGGCCATGTGTACTTCTGCTGCGGGCCTGCGACCCGCATACTCGGAAGGAAACTCAGTCGGAACCGAGTCCGAGTGCTGGGACAGCGGGGCAACCACAACGGACTCTAGAACCGCCACTTGTGAAGACGCGTTCTGGCGCGCCTGGGCGTGTTGCACCCAACGCTGGAGCCGCGGACGGCGAGACCGCTTGCTGCGGCGCGTGACGGCGGTGCAGGTCGACACCGGAGCCGACTGTTGGAGAAGAAGAATGCCGCGGGCGCCGGCACGGAAGTGCGTAGCCCCACGACGGGGAAGCGCCTCGACGTCGAGTGGAGCATCCCGAAGCCACGCCGAATCATCGACGATGAAGGAGAGAGCGCCGAAGAAGATCTGGCGACCCATGCTCGAACCTCCACCGGACGACATGACGAAAGGAAGTAGTCGCAAACTCGCCGGAAGTCGCTTAGACGCCTGCCCCACGGTGGGCGCCAACTGTCGTGGGTATAAGCCTGACAGTAGATGTGTAGGGTACGAAAAGGATGGGCAGAGCCTTAGTTACGGCGAGGTTGTATGAGTTCAGACCCCTCTGCGGTGGAGGTAATAGCCCTACGTCTCAGTGCTCTGGGAGCTTGTTGTCGAGTGGAATATAGAATACAATGAGTTGCTAACCCTTGCACCAGTGGGGAAGGGTGGCTTATATAGAGTGCGCTGCCCTTCACAACGGTTGGTGCACAGGGGTGGAATAATGGTGAATAAATGCCTACGTTACAGGTAACGTACGGCCTAAATGCTAATAAAAGCGTGAGGAAACGTACGACCGTTTCCCTCCTGGGGGGTTACGATGTACAGAGTGGAATCCACTCGGTCCGTTCGATACGCTCCGAATGTTCGCCTTCGACTGGATGGTCGGATGTCTGTTACCGACTGGATGATGGGAACTCCTTAGTTCAGTCGGAGCTGACTAAGAGCCTTGTCCCTTATGAAGGGTAGTCCTTGGGTAGGACCTATAGGGCAGGCTTATGACCCTACCCTAGGACTATAACCCCATCACTATGTTTGCGAGACCATTCGCACGTTTACCTCTGAGCACAAGGATCACAGATTCGACGTAAGCAATGAACATTCACACCTCTATTTTTATCCGTCATTCTTTGTTATCATGATTGATATTCATATTCATCTCCTCTTCTTATATAGTACACGGCCATGAGGACGAAGGTCCTACCAAAGCAACGCGCGATTGCTGTTGCAGAGGAGCTTGCGACCTTTCTGAGAACGGAAGCTATATATGACAAAGGACGATTTAGTGTAGCTAGGGACCATTACTGATGTTCGTCCATGTAATCGAATAGACGGGCTCTAGTCCCGATAATTCAGATCTCCATATAATTGTATATATATGCTCGCTTGTAAGATAAGTTAATCTTATATATATATACATAATTATTTCTATTCAAATTATATGAAAACTAATTCCCGAACACCAAATGAGGCATCACGTTAATCTTCCGAACACTTAAACACTAAAGCCCTAAAACCCAAAAATAATTTCATTCAAAAAAAAACCCAAAAATAAGCAAAATCTGAAATTCTTTAGTCCCGGTCCGTGTAACGAACCGGCCTGGGGCGTTATGAGGCGCCCACGTGGAGCACCTTTAGTCCCGGCTTGTAACAGGGCCGGGACTAAAGGTTAGGCCTTTAGTCCCGCGGCTAAAGGCTCCGTTCCCACTAGTACACCAGCGCAAACCCATCCTCTACAGACTCCAACTGCAGTAGTGCAACCCGTCTAGCCGCCCACAGTCTCCTGCCCATCGCTTCGCCCGTGCTCCTGCCCGCACTGACCACCATGAGCAGCGACGCAACCCCAGTTAGCTCGGGCACAAGGCAAGGGAGGGGAGACTCTTCTGCACTCTAGGTAGCTCGGTTTGGTGCCGCTGGAGCAGCCAAGAGAGGAAGAGAAATAAACAAACACACTTATCAATGAGACTAGAGAAAAAAATCAGTTAACTGTTGACCAGAGCAAGAAATTCAAACAGAGCTTAGATTCTGAATTTTGTACCTGAAGCGGAAGATGGCGGCAAGCATGACGAGCTCACTGCACCAGGTCCTTGGATTCTTTCCCGGGGTTAAAATACAGACGACAGACATCCATCATCAGATGTACGTACTCTAGTCAGAGATGGAGATACATACCTTCGTCCGATTCTTGTGTTGCTCTTGTTGTTAAGGCGTGGAGAGGGTGATGCCTTGCTAGTCCGGGAGCGGGGGTTGGTGGGCGGCAGCAGCAGGTGACCGCCGACTGTAGCTTGTTATACCTTACCGTCAAGGTCTCTGATGGTAGTAAAAGAGCTAGATTCGAAAAACATTCTCAGTCGGGTCACATCCGGCTGAACTTACGCAAAAAGATCAAAGCAGTGAAATTTGCTAGGTCGTGGTAGGTGAGAGACTACTGCGCAGCCGTGGTAGGTGATCACCTGGCGATGTCGTTGTGCCAGCGTTGGAGGTTCATCCACACCAATGCTCCCTCTCTGGTTGTAACAAATGTCGTTCAATTTATTCGGTTTACTTGTCCTTGAAAGACACAAATACGATAGTTATCCATCAATGTGTTGCACCGCCTCAAAAAATAAATGTCCCCGAACCCCCAACTCAGACCACCTTGCACCAAAGCTCCCATCTTTCCTTTCTTCCGCCGCCACTACTATTTCATTATGGATTCCTTGATCCCTAGTCCACCAAAGGGGATTATTGTTGTATAATATTTGATGGTAGATGGAGACAAACTACCTTCACATTTTCTCTCTGAATCATATAGTTAACATGTTCAGGCTATCTCCAATGAGTACTTTTTATCATATAAGTACAATCTTCTCTTATATAGAAACTTAATTTTAATTGTGTACGACATACTTTAGTGCTCAAGGAGAAGAGAAATTAGGAAACAACAAACACAATAATTTCACATGATTGTAGTTTGATCAATGGTTAATCCATCTACAGGGTCCAAATTTGGGTTGATAATTATATCGCGTCGCTTCCTTATTAGTTACGGCACTCTATCCTAACACGCGTTGCCCAATCCGTCCCCATGAAATATCCCAATCAATACCCCAGAAGCCCAACCCACACTGCAACAATCGAAGTATCCATCTTTCCTCTCTTCAACTACCACCACATTTCCTCTAGCCACTACCACTACCGAGGAGGAGAAAGGGGAGGTGGTGGCGATGCTGGGTGGTGGGGCTACTGAACAGAGAACGACATTGGCGATGCATCGAGGAACTACAATGTTGGTCACGTACTTGCGAAGGTCAGAGTGGAAGGATACGGGGAAGTGCATAGAGGAGATGGCTCGGAGAAGTGGGTCATGGAGGTGGTGGGCGACAACGACAGAGAGGAGGCATGTGTGGCGTTGCGGCGCATGGTGTGGGGTGTCCACCATGCTAGATCGAAATCCATGGATGGCTGGAGGAGGTTGGGGAGGGATGGGGTTGCACGAGAGATAAAGAGGGATTTTGCAAAATAAAAGAGTGGAGTGGCGGGTTCTTTTTGTAAAAGTGACACCGCTGGTCTTGCATGCGCTAGATATAGATCGGACGGTCGAATGTGTGCTCGAACCCCTCCTCCTATGGATCTAATCAAACAAATTATTTCCAAATTTGGTTCGATTTTGTTTGGTAGTACTTGCTTAGTTTCCTTGTGATGTACGGTAGATAGATGTTCAATCACGCATTGCCCGGCCTCAATGAATAAATTCCCCCCGAACCCTAGCACAGCCCAACACGCAGCAACCAAATTCCCCATCTTTTCCTCCCCTCTGCCGCCGCCGCGTTTCTAGGGTTTTCCTCATCCGCAACTCGTCCGCACCCACCCCCAGCAAGGATTCAACGGTGATGGCAACTGCGGCGGCAGGCGAGAAGAAGATGATCATGCTAAAGTCGTCCGACGGCGAGGAGTTTGAGGTGGAGGAGGCGGTCGCCATGGCGTCGCAGACCATCCGCCACATGATCGAGGATGACTGCACCGACAAACGCATCTCGATCCCCAACATCAACTCCAAGATCCTCTCCAAGGTTATCGAGTACTGCAACAAACACATCCCGACCAAGCGAGCCGACGACACCACTGGAGCCACCGGTGTTGTTGCATCTGACGCTGTGGCTCCCCCTGGCCTAGCCAAGGACCTCAAGATCTGGGATGCAGAATTCATGAAGGTCGACCATGTCACCCTCTTCGACCTCATCCAGGTATGATATCCTTCGATTCGACCATTTTCTTTCTCTAAATCCACTTTTTCTCGATGTTCCCCTTTGGCACTGATCTAGATTAGGCTTGGGTATCTTGTTACTATTTATATTAGATTGAACAGACTCCTCGTAAAACCATCAAGGTACTTGTTCTGATTGGACTAGATTAGATTTTCATTATAAAGGATTGTGCTTTATTAGCGACGTACACATTGGCCGGTCATACAAAATCTAGGTAAATATGTTACGGCATCATCTTGTGGTCTGCTATATTTCACTGATATGTGTATATGATTATTACGCGTAACCTAGGAATCTTTATTATGATCAGTGTGAACTTACTAGATGCATTATCATTGTGGCAGCAAATCGTATATGATTAATGTGCGGAAACATGAGACTACTAATAACAACATATGGGTTTTATGATTATGCTACATATAGTAATGCTTCTCTCTGGCACGATAGGTCACTTCATGTGTTGTTTTGTGTTTTATTAGCTTGTAACACATGTGAATACAAGACAATTTATGTAACTATTCATGTTCTAAAGCCATTATAAATTAATGCTTTTCTCAAACACCCTATGGTTCTTTTTGCCCCCTCTCAGGCTCCAAGATACCTCAATATCAAGGGGTTGTTCGACCTGACTTGCCAGACTGCTGCCAACATGATTAGTGGCAAAACCCCAGAGGAGATTCGTAATATATTCAACATCAAGAACGACTACTTGCCCGAGGAGGAGGAGAAGATCCGTAGGGAGAACCAGTGGGCATTTCAATAGAGGAGCATCCAGGTCGCGTTGAATGAACACTTAATTATTGTTTTTCATGTCAACATTTTAGTTGCACTCTTTATGTTTTAATTTGATGTACTGGAGTCTATGAAGTGGTGTCAGTAAACATATTCAGTGTTTATGCTTGCGTGAACATATTCGTCATTGTCTCTACATGAGGTTGGAGTGGGCGGCATAGTCCACGGGGTCGTGTGATCCACAAGGAGTTGATAAGTATCTTGCTAGGGTGGATGAGGAAGTCCGGGCGAGGCACTCTTCAATGATTGAGGAGATTCCCTAGGTAGTCTTAGTGCTATCGTGTCACCGGTCTATTGTACCCCTTATTTTGGATTAGCCTTGCTTAAAGAGAAAAGGCTTGGTTAGCATTCTTTCTATCAAATGCTATTCTTTGCTACCAACAATTCTTGAAGTACGTGGTGAAGTAAATAATAGTGCACTTGCTGACTGTAGAACCCCCAAGAAATATCACAGTATAGGCCGATATCTTTGTGCAATGTCATTTACTAGCTATGCTCCAAAGTCTTGGCAAAGAGGGGTTAGGGTTTAGGATTTAGGATTTAGGATATATTCCACAAGGTTCTAGTAGGTTGAGTAGTCCATGACATATTTGAGATGACGTGTAAACTCTTCAAGTTTAAATTGATAAGAGATTGTTGCGATCAGTGAAGCATATCAACTTAACTTACCATGGTGCGACAAAATGACTCGACAAAAGATGATCTACAATCATCAAGATCGAAGCAACACATAAAATAAAAGTCAAGATTAGAAAGAGATTGTTAGGATTAGTCTTAAATTAGAAGAGTCCTATGTGATGTAGTAGTAGGAGTTGTCTTCCACACCTAGTGTCCGAGCGAATATGGCTATTCCTAACCAGTTATCCGCGCAACGCCAATCGCTGCCGGTGCTGCTTCACGTGGATGTGTGCCCCCTAGGCCCTAGCCCACATATCCCTAGCCAAAACCATATTTTCCTGTTATACGCTTGATGAAATACAGCTACCCCGTACCTATCTCTCTCGCCCATCCTTATCCCTTCTCGTGTCCCCAATCCAGATCCCTCGCTCTCCCTCTCGTACTCCCTCCCATCGCAGGTGCATCGTCGGCGACCCACCACGGCCATGCACCGGCCGATCACTCCTCCTCCCATGCTCCTCCCTCCCCGAGCAGTGCTTGTCCACCGGTAGGCGACTGCTCTTCATCCTTGACTTGCATCCTCTATCGTGAGATCCATGGCCATGGCAGTAAGATGCAGCGGGCAGGGCTACCTCATTGACATCAAGCTTTGTGGTGGAGACACTGGGCATCAATGAATAATAGGTAGCAGCATCACCACCATTGTGGGCAGATCGGTGGTGGGGAGATCTATTCATTGAGGCCTCACCGCCACTCCTCCGACAAGCACGCCGCTGGTTGATAGCTCTTCCCCATCTTCCAACAAGATTGACTAGGTAGCAGAGAATCATCTCCTTGTTTTTTAAACAAGCCTATTATTTTCTCAATCTTTTGAGATGTATCTAGTCATGTGTGTTATTGTGTCTTCTCAAGATAGATTAATCTTATTTTGATTCCTCTACTGCAGTTTTCGGCTAGTGACTGGCCTTATGTTTTGTGTAATTTTTGATTTCCTCAAGGAAATGAATTGGCATTATTGTGTACTTTTTTGTAATCTTTAGTGATCCTTTGATGGAAGAATTGAGGACCTTTGTAGAATCCATGGACATGAGAGGACTCTTTGGACCCTCTATCCGCACTCCCCTTTAAGAAACGGGAAACTTTTTTCCAGTCCCAGCACTACTAAATAAATTAGCACTGTATACGAAGATACAAAGGACTTTCTAAATAAATTAGCACTTTATAGGCAGATAAACAGGACTTTCTAAGCAATGAAAGTATTTATATTAATAAAATTATGAAGTTCTTCAATTATATGAATAAATTCCTCGGATATTCATTGTAAAGCCCTTCTTTGTGATATTTTAATATCATATATATCCTGGGAAGAACTTTGCCTAAACATGAGAAGAACTTTTGAGAAACTTTGTAATGGCTCACATTTTTTTGGAGTTTATTTTGATTATTCACAGATCGCTACACCCATCTATAGTTAATTTCCTTAGTTTTGTAGAATATTTTCATTAACTTTTCTAGTAAATAATGCACCATGATTAGGTAAACACGGCAAGATTTATTGAGGCCTTATCTACCCTTATCGGCTGTACAATAGTTTGAAATTTGAATTGTACTATATCGGACCACACAGAGAGATCCCTTGTGTCAGATTGTGGGGCTAGCTCGAGTCAAATCATTTAAATACGTGAAATAAATGTCACAAGAAAACTAGAATACGTTGGGTACAAAGCATCTTTGTGGGTCCTAGACGCTTGCTAATTTGACATGCATACTCGATGGGTGGATGGGATATGCGTTGTGGGTGCAACTAATTAGACAAAGTACACGTTCGTGTCCGAATAGTAGTATGGTTAGGGTACGTAGATGTACTAGTACTTCTGTCTGACCGTGTAGGTCATGTTGAGTCCGGTTAGGATTCCACTCATATTGTAGAAGTAGGTTTAGGTATAGGTGTGAGGTCAATGGCTGGGCTGCATACCATTTTTGATAAATAGTATATATTAATATCGAGGAGATACCAATTACATTCAGCCTCTGCAACAACGCAATGCCCTAATGGCATGACAGAGGCACACAGCCAAAAAAACGAAGAAGAAACTAAAAAATAAAAGTCTCACTACAGAGTTTCAGTACTTGCAACAGCAGCACAATCACCACCAAGACAACACCTATATTCAAGTACTTCAAAAACGACGCCTCCAAGAAGGAAATAGTGCACAAGCACCGTTGTCGCCCGATCGTAAATCTTGGATTTTCATCCTGAAGATAATGCCCGCTCTCAAAGCAATGTCTTCAATAAGACCATTGCTAGGCACAACCAATTAAGTCAGGCCTTGGATTTTCATCCTGAAAGGTAGGACCTTGAACATCACTTGTGATGTGACCCCTACTTACATATCACTGCTACGAATTCCAAAACTGTAAGCAAATTCCTCGGCGTCGTAGGCTATAATCACCAGTACTAGTCCTCCAATCTTGGCTTTCATGACATTCTCCGCCTCTTACTTTACCATAGAGTAAGATATCTCCTGATGGAACTAGATAGCAGAGCTTTGCGCCGCTCCCTCCTTAATGGAGAACCAATGGGCACGACCGAATTCCACCCGATCCAGCAATCTCCACGCATAACACACCTTGGGAGTTCGCGGCGGAGCCTTCCGGAACCCGCCACTTCGACCAGATAAGAAAGTTCGTGTATCAGGCAGATCTTTGTCTTGGCGCAAGAGGAACACTAGGACCGTCACCTTTATTCAAGCACGCTAGCAGGCCCCACCATTGCCATAGGTTTACATTACCTTCGGCCATGACCGCCCGTCCGTCCCTGTTAACCCATCCACGCCTCCCTTCGGCACGTCGACAGACGACGTGCATGGGCTAGCGTCGCCGCCTTGCTGCCAGACCTCCACTACGCCGCTAAGGAGCCGAATCCCCCTCTCGAAGGGATCCAGCAGGCTACACAGAGGACGCAGCAGCCCGGCGGAGGAAGGGGCACCACAACCGGCTGGGGAGGCCCCAGATCCAATCGGGGTGGACGGGGACGGCGTCCCAGTGTTGGGGAACGTCGCATGGGAAACAAAAAATTTCCTACGCGCACGAAGACCTATCATGGTGATGTCCATCTACGAGAGGGGATGTGTGATCTACGTACCCTTGTATACCGTACAGCAGAAGCGTTAGTGAACGTGGTTGATGTAGTGGAACGTCCTCACGTCCCTCGATCCGCCCCGCGAACAATCCCGCGAACCGTCCCGCGATCCGTCCCACGATCTAGTGCCGAACGGACGGCACCTCCGCGTTCAGCACACGTACAGCTCGACGATGATCTCGGCCTTCTTGATCCAACAAGAGAGACGGAGAGGTAGATGAGTTCTTCGGCAGCGTGACGGCGCTCCGGAGGTTGGTGGTGATCTAATCTCAGCAGGGCTCCGCCCGAGCTCCGCAGAAACGCGATCTAGAGGAAAAACCGTGGAGGTATGTGGTCGGACTGCCGTGGCAAAAGTTGTCTCAAATCAGCCCTAATACCTCACTATATATAGGAGGGAGGGGGAGGGAAGAGGCAGCCTCAAACCCTCAAGGGTTGGCCGAAATTGGAGGTGGAGGAGTCCTACTCCAATCCTACTTGGAGTAGGATTCCACCTTCCCACTTGGAAACTCTTTCCACCTAGTGTTTTTTCCTTCTCAAACCTTATGGGCCTTAGTGGGAACTTATTCCAGCCCACTAGGGGCTGGTTTATCTCTTCCCATAGCCCATGAGACCCCTTGGGGCGTGACACCCCTCCCGATGGTCCCCGGCACCCCTCCCGGCACTCCCGGTACACTACCGATGAGCCCGAAACTTTTCCGGTGACCAAAACAGGACTTCCTATATATCAATCTTTACCTCCGGACCATTCCGGAGCTCCTCGTGACGTCCTGGATCTCATCCGGGACTCCGAACAACATTCGGTAACCAACCATATAACTCAAATACGCATAAAACAACGTCGAACCTTAAGTGTGCAGACCATGCGGGTTCGAGAACTATGTAGACATGACCCGAGAGACTCCTCGGTCAATATCCAATAGCGGGACCTGGATGCCCATATTGGATCCTACACATTCTACGAAGATCTTATCGTTTGGACCTCAGTGCCAAGGATTCATATAATCCCGTATGTCATTCCCTTTGTCCTTCGTTATGTTACTTGCCCGAGATTCGATCATCAGTATCCGCATACCTATTTCAATCTCGTTTACCGGCAAGTCTCTTTACTCGTTCCGTAATACAAGATCCCGCAACTTACGCTAAGTCACATTGCTTGCAAGGCTTGTGTGTGATGTTGTATTACCGAGTGGGCCCCGAGATACCTCTCCGTCACACGGAGTGACAAATCCCAGTCTTGATCCATACTAACTCAACTAACACCTTCGGAGATACCTGTAGAGCATCTTTATAGTCACCCAGTTACGTTGCGACGTTTGATACACACAAAGCATTCCTCCGGTGTTAGTGAATTATATGATCTCATGGTCATAGGAATAAATACTTGACACGCAGAAAACAGTAGCAACAAAATGACACGATCAACATGCTACGTCTATTAGTTTGGGTCTAGTCCATCACATGATTCTCCTAATGATGTGATCCCGTTATCAAGTGACAACAATTGCCTATGGCCAGGAATCCTTGACCATCTTTGATCAACGAGCTAGTCAACTAGAGGCTTACTAGGGACAGTGTTTTGTCTATGTATCCACACAAGTATTGTGTTTCCAATCAATACAATTATAGCATGGATAATAAACGATTATCATGAACTAAGAAATATAATAATAACTAATTTATTATTGCCTCTAGGGCATATTTCCAATAGTCTCCCACTTGCACTAGAGTCAATAATCTAGTTCACATCACCATGTGATTCCAACGAATCCAACACCCATATAGTTATGGTTCTGATCACGTCTTGCTCGTGAGAGAGGTTTTAGTCAACGGTTCTGAAACTTTCAGATCCGTGCGTTCTTTACAAATCTTTATGTCATCTTATAGATGCTGCTACTACGTGCTATTCGGAAATGCTCCAAATATCTACTCTACTATACGAATCCGTTTCACTACTCATAGTTATTCGGATTAGTGTCAAAGCTTGCATCGACGTAACCCTTTACGACGAACTCTTTAACCACCTCCATAATCGAGAAAAATTCCTTAGTCCATCAGTTATTAAGGATAAATTTTGACCGCTGCTAGGGATTCAATCATGGATCACTCTCTGTACCTCTCAACAGACTTGCTGCAAGGCACACATCAGGTGCGGTACTCAGCATGGCATACTTTAGAGTCTACGGCTAAGGCATACAAGACGACCTTCGTCTATTCTCTTTATTCTGCCGGGGTCGGGTTTTGAGTCTTACTCAAATTCACACCTCACAACGCAACCAAGAACTCCTTCTTTGCTGATCTATTTCGAACTCCTTCAAAAACTTGTCAAGGCATGCATCTTGTTGAAACTTCCATTAAGCGCTTTCGATCTATCTCCATAGATCTTTGATGCTCAACGTTCAAGTAGCGCAATCCAGGTATTCCTTTGAAAACTCCTTTCAAACAACCTTGTATGCTTTACAGAAATTCTACATTACTTTTGATCCACAATATGTCACCCACATATACTTATCAGAAATTCTATAGTGCTCCCACTCACTTCTTTGGAAATACAAGTTTCTCATAAACTTTGTACAAACCCAAAATGTTTGATCATCTCATCAAAGTGTATATTCCAACTCCGAGATGCTTGCACCAGTCCATTGAAGGATCACTGGAGCTTGCATACTTGCTAGTATCTTTAGGATCGACAAAACCTCATGGTTGTATCTCATACAATGTTTGCTCAAGGAAACCGTCGAGGAAACAATGTTTTGACATCCTACATGCAATATTACATAAATAATGCAGCAACTACTAACATAATTCTAACAGACTTTCAGCATCGCTACGAGTGAGAAAGTCTCATCATAGTCAACTGTTTGATCTTGTCGGAAACATCTTTGCGACAAGTCGAGCTTTTCTTAATAGTGACTTATCACTATCATCGTCTGTCTTCCTTTTAAAGATCCATCCTTACTCAATAGTCCTATGACCATCAAGTAGTTCTTCCAAAGTCTACACTTTGTTTTCATACATGGATCCTCTCTCGGATTTCATGGCTTCCAGCTATTTGTCGGAATCTGGGCCCACCATTGCTTTCTCCATAACTCGTAGGTTCACTGTTGCTCAACAACATGACCTCCAAGACAGGGTTACCGTACCACTCTGTAGTAGTACGCGACCTTTGTCAACCTACGAGGCTTGTAGTAACTTGATCCGATGCTCGATGATCACCATCATCAGCTTTCACTTCAATTGGTGTAGGCGCCACAGGAACAACTTCCTGCGCCCTGCTCCACACTGGTCGAAGTGATGGTTCAATAACCTCATCAAGTTCTACCACCCTCTCACTCAATTCTTTCGAGAGAAACCTTTCCTCGAGAAAGGATCCGTTTCTAGAAACAAACACTTTGCTTTCGAATCTGAGATAGGAGATGTACCCAACTGTTTTGGATATCCTATGAAGATGCATTTATCCGCTTTGGGTTCGAGCTTATCAGACTGAAACTTTTTCACATAAGTGTCGAAACCCCAAACTTTCAAGAAACGACAGTTTGGATTTCTCTAAACCTCAGTCTATACTGTGTCATCTCAACGGAAATACGTAGTGCCCTATTTAAAGTGAATGCGGTTGTCTCTAATGCTTAACCCATAAACGATATTGGTAATTCGATAAGAGACATCATAGCATGCACCATACCAAATAGTGTGTGGCTATGACGTTCAGACACATCATCACACTATGATGTTCTAGGTGGCATGAACTGCGAAACAATTTCCACATTGTCTTAACTGCGTACCAAAACTCGTAACTCAGATATTCATTTCTATGATCATATCGTAGACAGTTTAACCTCTTATTACGACGAACTTCACTCTGAAACAGAATTGAACTTTTCAATATTTCAGACTTGTGATTCATTAAGCAAATACTCTAGTATCTACTCAAATCGTCATTGAAGTGAGAACATAATGATATCCACTGCTTGCCTCAGCACAGATTGGACTGCATACATCAAAATGCATCACTTCCAACAAGTTACTATCTTATTCCATCTCAATGAAAACAAGGCCTTGCTCATGTGGTATGATTTGCATGTCACTAGTGATTCAAAATCAAGTGAGTACAAAGATCCATCAGCATGGAGCCTCTTCATGCATTTTATACCAACATGACTCAAGCGGCAGTGCCACAAGTAAGTGGTACTATCATCATTACCTCGTATCTTTTGGCACCAATATCATGAACATGTGTAACACTACGCTCAAGATTCGATAAACCATTGAAGGTGATTATTCTAGAAAATAGAGTAACCATTATTCTCTTTAAATGAATAATCGTATTGCAATAAACACGATCCAATCATGTTCATGCTTAGGCAAGCACCAAATAACAATTATTTAGGTTTAACACCAATCCCGATGGTAGAGGGAGCGTGCGAAGTTTGATCATATCAACCTTGGAAACACTTCCAACACGTATCGTCACCTCGTCTTTAGCCAGTCTCCGTTTATGTCGTAGCTTTCATTTCATGTTACTAATCACTTAGCAACCGAACCGGTATCCAATACCCTCATGCTACTAGGAGTACTAGTAAAGTACACATCAACATCATGTATATCAAATATACTTTTTTCGACTTTTGCCAGCCTTCTTATCTACCAAGTATCTAGAGTTGCTCCGCCTTAGTGACTGTTCCCCTCATTACAGAAGCACTTAGTCTCGGGTTTGGGTTTAATCTTGGGTCTCTTCATTAGTGCAGCAACTGTTTTGTCGTTTCACGAAGTATCCCTTCTAGCCCTTGCCTTTCTTGAAACTTAGTGGTTTTACAAACCATCAACTATTGATGCTCCTTCTTGATTTCTACTTTCGCAGTGTCAAACATCGCGAATCGCTCAAGGATCATTGTATCTATCCTTGATATGTTATAGTTCATCACGAAGCTCTCACAGCTTGGTGGGAGTGACTTTGGAGAACCATCACTATCTCATCTCGAAGATTAACTCCCACTTGATTCAAGTGATTGTCGTACTCAGACAATCTGAGCACACGCTCAATGATTGAGCTTTTCTCCTTTACTTTGTGGACAAAGAATCTTGTCAGAGGTCTCGTACCTCTCAACAAGGGCACGAGCATGAAATCACAATTTCATCTCTTTAGAACATCACTTATGTTCCGTGACGTTTCAAAACGTCTTCGGTGCCTTGCTTCTAAGCCATTAAGTATTTTGCACTGAACTATCGTGTAGTCATCAGAAACGTGTATGTCGGATGTTCACAGCATCCGCAGACGACGCTCGAGGTGCAGCACACCGAGTGGTGCATTAAGGACATAAGCCTTCTGCGCAGCAATGAGGACAATCCTCTTCAAAGTTTGCTACTATCAACTTTCAACTAAATTTTCTCTAGGAACATATAAAAATAGTAGAGCTATAGCGCAAGCTACATCGTAATTCACAAAGACCATTAGACTATGTTCATGACAATTAGTTCAATTAATCATATTACTTAAGAACTCCCACTCAAAAAGTACATCTCTCTAGTCATTTGAGTGGTACATGATCCAAATCCACTATCTCAAGTCCGATCATCACGTGAGTCGAGAATAGTTTCAGTGGTAAGCATCTCTATGCTAATCATATCAACTATACGATTCATGCTCGACCTTTCGGTCTCATGTGTTCCGAGGCCATGTCTGCACATGCTAGGCTCGTCAAGCTTAACCCGAGTGTTCCGCGTGCGCAACTGTTTTGCACCCGTTGTATGTGAACGTTGAGTCTATCACACCCGATCATCACGTGGTGTCTCGAAACGACGAACTGTAGCAACGGTGCACAGTCGGGGAGAACACAATTTCGTCTTGAAATTTTAGTGAGATATCACCTCATAATGCTACCGTCGTTCTAAGCAAAATAAGGTGCATAAAAGGATTAACATCACATGCAATTCATAAGTGACATGATATGGCCATCATCTTGTGCTTCTTGATCTCCATCACCAAAGCACCGGCACGATCTTCTTGTCACCGGCGTCACACCATGATCTCCATCATCATGATCTCCATCAACGTGTCGCCATCGGGGTTGTCATGCTACTCATGCTATTACTACTAAAGCTACATCCTAGCAAAATAGTAAACGCATCTGCAAGCACAAACGTTAGTTATAAAGACAACCCTATGGCTCCTGCCGGTTGCCGTACCATCGACGTGCAAGTCGATATTTTTTATTACAACATGATCATCTCATACATCCAATATATCACATCACATCGTTGGGCCATATCACATCACAAGCATACCCTGCAAAAACAAGTTAGACGTCCTCTAATTTTGTTGTTGCATGTTTTACGTCGTGACCATGGGTATCTAGTAGGATCGCATCTTACTTACGCAAACACCACAACGGAGATATATGAGTTGCTATTTAACCTGATCCAAGGACCTCCTCGATCAAATCCGATTCAACTAAAGTTGGAGAAACTGACACCCGCCAGTCATCTTTGAGCAACGGAGTTACTCGTCGCGATGAAACCAGTCTCTCGTAAGCGTACGAGTAATGTCGGTCCGAGCCGCTTCGATCCAACAATACCGCGGAATCAAGAAAAGACTAAGGAGGGCAGCAAAACGCACATCACCGCCCACAAAAACTTTTGTGTTCTACTCGAGAAGACATCAACGCATGAACCTAGCTCTGATACCACTGTTGGGAAACGTCGCATGGGAAACAAAAATTTTCCTACGCGCACAAAGACCTATCATGGTGATGTCCATCTACGAGAGGGGATGTGTGATCTACGTACCCTTGTAGACCGTACAGCAGAAGCGTTAGTGAACGCGGTTGATGTAGTGGAACGTCCTCACGTCCCTCGATCCGCCCCGCGAACAATCCCGCGAACCGTCCCGCGATCCGTCCCACGATCTAGTGCCGAACGGACGGCACCTCCGCGTTCAGCACACGTACAGCTCAATGATGATCTCGGCTTTCTTGATCCAGCAAGAGAGACGGAGAGGTAGATGAGTTCTCCGGCAGCGTGACGGCGCTCCGGAGGTTGGTGGTGATCTAATCTCAGCAGGGCTCCGCCCGAGCTCCGCAGAAACGCGATCTAGAGGAAAAACCGTGGAGGTATGTGGTCGGACTGCCGTGGCAAAAGTTGTCTCAAATCAGCCCTAATACCTCAGTATATATAGGAGGGAGGGGGAGGGAAGAGGCAGCCTCAAACCCTCAAGGGTTGGCCGAAATTGGAGGTGGAGGAGTCCTACTCCAATCCTACTTGGAGTAGGATTCCACCTTCCCACTTGGAAACTCTTTCCACGTTGTGTTTTTTCCTTCTCAAACCTTATGGGCCTTAGTGGGAACTTATTCCAGCCCACTAGGGGCTGGTTTATCTCTTCCCATAGCCCATGAGACCCCTTGGGGCGTGACACCCCTCCCGATGGTCCCCGGCACCCCTCCCGGCACTACCGATGAGCCCGAAACTTTTCCGGTGACCAAAACAGGACTTCCTATATATCAATCTTTACCTCCGGACCATTCCGGAGCTCCTCGTGACGTCCTGGATCTCATCCGGGACTCCGAACAACATTCGGTAACCAACCATATAACTCAAATACGCATAAAACAACGTCGAACCTTAAGTGTGCAGACCCTGCGGGTTTGAGAACTATGTAGACATGACCCGAGAGACTCCTCGGTCAATATCCAATAGCGGGACCTGGATGCCCATATTGGATCCTACACATTCTACGAAGATCTTATCGTTTGGACCTCAGTGCCAAGGATTCATATAATCCCGTATGTCATTCCCTTTGTCCTTCGGTATGTTACTTGCCCGAGATTCGATCGTCAGTATCCGCATACCTATTTCAATCTCGTTTACCGGCAAGTCTCTTTACTCGTTCCGTAATACAAGATCCCGCAACTTACGCTAAGTCACATTGCTTGCAAGGCTTGTGTGTGATGTTGTATTACCGAGTGGGCCCCGAGATACCTCTCCGTCACACGGAGTGACAAATCCCAGTCTTGATCCATACTAACTCAACTAACACCTTCGGAGATACCTGTAGAGCATCTTTATAGTCACCCAGTTATGTTGCGACGTTTGATACACACAAAGCATTCCTCCGGTGTTAGTGAATTATATGATCTCATGGTCATAGGAATAAATACTTGACACGCAGAAAACAGTAGCAACAAAATGACACGATCAACATGCTACGTCTATTAGTTTGGGTCTAGTCCATCACATGATTCTCCTAATGATGTGATCCCGTTATCAAGTGACAACACTTGCCTATGGCCAGGAATCCTTGACCATCTTTGATCAACGAGCTAGTCAACTAGAGGCTTAATAGGGACAGTGTTTTGTCTATGTATCCACACAAGTATTGTGTTTCCAATCAATACAATTATAGCATGGATAATAAACGATTATCATGAACTAAGAAATATAATAATAACTAATTTATTATTGCCTCTAGGGCATATTTCCAACAGTCTCCCACTTGCACTAGAGTCAATAATCTAGTTCACATCACCATGTGATTCCAACGAATCCAACACCCATATAGTTATGGGGTCTGATCACGTCTTGCTCGTGAGAGAGGTTTTAGTCAACGGTTCTGAAACTTTCAGATCCGTGCGTTCTTTACAAATCTTTATGTCATCTTATAGATGCTGCTACTACGTGCTATTCGGAAATGCTCCAAATATCTACTCTACTATACGAATCCGTTTCACTACTCATAGTTATTCGGATTAGTGTCAAAGCTTGCATCGACGTAACCCTTTACGACGAACTCTTTAACCACCTCCATAATCGAGAAAAATTCCTTAGTCCATCAGTTACTAAGGATAAATTTTGACCGCTGCTAGGGATTCAATCATGGATCACTCTCTGTACCTCTCAACAGACTTGCTGCAAGGCACACATCAGGTGCGGTACTCAGCATGGCATACTTTAGAGTCTACGGCTAAGGCATAGAAGACGACCTTTGTCTATTCTCTTTATTCTGCCGGGGTCGGGTTTTGAGTCTTACTCAAATTCACACCTCACAACGCAACCAAGAACTCCTTCTTTGCTGATCTATTTCGAACTCCTTCAAAAACTTGTCAAGGCATGCATCTTGTTGAAACTTCCATTAAGCGCTTTCGATCTATCTCCATAGATCTTTGATGCTCAACGTTCAAGTAGCGCAATCCAGGTATTCCTTTGAAAACTCCTTTCAAACAACCTTGTATGCTTTACAGAAATTCTACATTACTTTTGATCCACAATATGTCACCCACATATACTTATCAGAAATTCTATAGTGCTCCCACTCACTTCTTTGGAAATACAAGTTTCTCATAAACTTTGTACAAACCCAAAATCTTTGATCATCTCATCAAAGTGTATATTCCAACTCCGAGATGCTTGCACCAGTCCATTGAAGGATCACTGGAGCTTGCATACTTGCTAGTATCTTTAGGATCGACAAAACCTCATGGTTGTATCTCATACAATGTTTGCTCAAGGAAACCGTCGAGGAAACCGTCGCCGCCATGCCCATGAGAAGACACGAGTTATGTCACCGGTCGCCGGGATCCTGAGCCCCAGCGCACGCTGACACACCACCCAACTTGCTGCCCTACAGGATGGAAGCCGTCGCGTGAGAGCACCCCACTGTGGCCGTCGGATGCACGGGTTTCACCCGGCGGTGTCCTCCAGCGACGGCGTGGCGAGAGGAGGACAAGGAGCGGCGCTGGTGACCGAGGCTGCATACCATTATGTTTGAGTAGTAGGAGTTGGCTTCATATGTGTGAGGTCGATGGTTTAGGTATATATATGGAACACCCATCGCGTGAACAATCCGGCCGAACATTGGGTCAATCACATATGCAACATGTGATTGACCCGCATTTGTTGGCATGCATTACTTCCGATGTCATACTAGAGCCCATCCCAACGCCATTGCACATCCTCATCTGCTCCCTCTCCACTCATTCAGATCCAGTATCTCTGCTTGCTCTCCTTCCTCCAGAAAATGCCACCGCCCTGATCTCTTTCCTATCTCCCGACCATAGTGCATTGATACGTCTCCGTCGTATCTACTTTTCCGAACTCTTTTGCCCTTGTTTTGGACTCTAATTTGCATGATTTGAATGAAACTAACCCGGACTGACGTTGTTTTCAGCAGAATTGCTATGGTGTTGTTTTTCTGCAGAAATCAAAGTTCTCGGAATGACCTGAAAATTTACGGAGAATTTTTCTGGAATTAATGAAAAATACATGCGCAAAGATCCACCGGAGGAGGTGTGCCAGTGGGACATAAGCCCATGGGCCGCGGCCACCCCCAGGCCGTGTCGTGAGGGCTTGTGGGGCCCACGAGGCACCATCGCCTCTAAACTCAGCTCTATTTATTCCGTCTCGCCCGGAAAAAAATCAGGAAGAAGGATTTATCGCGTTTTACGATACGGAGGCGCCGCCACCTCCTGTTCTTCATCTGGAGGGCAGATCTGGAGTCCGTTCGGGCCTCCGGAGAGGGGAAATCGTCGCCATCGTCATCATCAACCTTCCTCCATCGACAATTCCATGATGTTCTTCACCGTTCGTGAGTAATCTCATTGTAGGCTTGCTAGACGGTGATGAGTGATACGTCTCCATCGTATCTACTTTTCCAAACTCTTTTGCCCTTGTTTTGGACTCTAATCTGCATGATTTGAATGGAACTAACTTGGACTGACGCTGTTTTCAGCAGAATTGCCTTGGTGTTGTTTTTGTGCAGAAATGAAAGTTCTCAGAACGTCCTGAAAATTTACGGAGAATATTTCTGGAAAATATGAAAAATACCTGCGCAAAGATCCACCGGAGGGGATGGGCCAGTGGGCCACAAGCCCTGTAGCCGCCCCCCCCCCCCCCTGGTGGCGGCTAGCAAGCTTGTGGGGCCCACGTGGCTCTGCCGCCCCCAATCTCAGCTCTATAAATTCACTTTTGTCCCAGAAAAAATAAAAAGAGAAGATTTCGTCATGTTTGCGATACGGAGGCGCCGCCACATCCTGTTCTTCATCTGGAGGGCAGATCTGGAGTCCGTTTTGGGCTCCGGAGAGGGGAAATCGTCGCCATCGTCATCTCAACCTTCTTCCCTCTCCAATTCCATGAAGCTCTTCATCGTTCATGAGTAATCTATTCGTAGGCTCGCTGGGCAGTGATGAGTAGGATGAGATCTATCATGTAATCGAGTTAGTTTTGATGGGGATTGATCCCTAGTATCCAATATGTTCTGAGATTGATGTTGCTACTACTTTGCCATGCTTAATGCTTGTCACTAGGGCCCGAGTGCCATGATTTCAGATCTGAAATTATTATGTTGTCACCAATATATGTGTGTTTTAGATCCGATCTTGCAAGTTGTAGTTACCTACTATGTGTTATGATCCGGCAACCCCGGAGTGACAATAACCGGAACCACTCCCGGTGATGACCATAGTTTGAGGAGTTCATGTCTTCACCAAGTGCTAATGCGTTGGTCCGGTTCTTTATTAAAAGGAGAACCTTAATATCTCGTAGTTTCCTTTTGGACCCCGCTGCCACGGGAGGGATGGACAATAGATGTCATGCAAGTTCTTTTCCCTAAGCACGTATGACGACACATGGAATGCATGCCTACATCACATTGACGAACGGGAGCTAGCCACATATCTCTCCGTGTTATAACTGTTGCATGATGAATATCATCCAAACAAATCACCGACCCATTGCCTACGAGTTTTTCCCACTGCCGTTGTTACTTGTTTTGCTCTGCTGCTGTTGCTACTTGTTACTGCTGCTACTTTGCTATCGATACTTTGCTTGCAGATATTAATCTTTCAGGTGTGGTTGAATCTGACACATTCAGCTGCTAATACTTGAGAGTATCCTCTCACTTCCTATTGGCGAATCAACAAATTTGGGTTGAATACTCTACCCTCGAAAACTGCCTCGATCCCATGCGCTGGTGGGTTATTGCAAGAAAATTTCTAATTGTTGAGCAATCGAGAACATCATTCGTCTAGCTATTGCCACAGAGTGCCAATCAGCACTTTTTTGGCGCCGTTGCCGGGGAGGTATTGCTATATTCTTTGAGTTACTTGGGATTTATATCTGCTGATCACTATGAAGAATCTGAAGGATCCAAAAACCAAAGTATTGCCCTTAACTACGAGGGGAGGTAAGGAACTGCCATCTAGCTCTGCACTTGATTCACCTTCAGTTATGAGTAAGTTTGCGACATCACCTCCTGCTAGAAATCTTGATATGTCGCATGTGCTTGATGATGCTTATGATGCTGCTATGCATGATACTACTAGAGATGCTATGCGTGATACTACTAGAGATGCTATGCCTGATACTGCTTTGCCTGATACTGCTAGAGATGCTATGCCTGATATTGCTAGAGATGCTTTGACTGATGATGCTATGCTTGATACTGCTAGAGATACTACTTTGCCTGATGTTCCACTAGGGGTATTCCTTGATGCTCATATTGCTAGAGTTACTACCAATGCTCGTGATGCTTCTGAAACTGCTGATACTATTGAGTTAGAACCTGCTTTTGCTCCTGCTAGATCTAGCTCTCCTAGATATGAATTGCCTGATATACCTGAGGGTTATGTTATGGAGGGAGAGATAGCTGAGTATTTTCTTGCGTGTAAGGATGCCTATGACCCTGAGAAATTACTTCTCAAGTGGAAGGAAAATCTCTGAAAGCTAGGATGAAATACGACCCGAAGTTTGCCACTTCACCTATTTTTATCACCGATAAGGATTATGAATTCTCTGTCGACCCTGAGATAATCTCTCTAGTCGAATCTGATCCTTTCCACGGTTATGAGTCTGAGACGGTCGTAGCCCATCTTACCAAACTACACGATATAGCCACCCTTTTCATAGTGAGGAGAAGATCCGCCACTACTATATCCTTAAGTTGTTTCCTTTCTCTCTAAAGGATGATGTTAAAGCCTGGTTCACCTCTCTTGCTCCTGGATGTGTGAGTAGTCCCCAGGATATGGTATATTACTTGTGTGAGAAATATTTCCCTGCCCATAAGAAGCAAGCTGCCTTGCAGGAAATATACAACTTTGCTCAACTCCAAGAAGAGAGTCTCCCACAAGCTTGGGGGAGACTCGTCCAGCTACAGAATGCTTTGCCTGATGACCCTCTTAAGAAGAACGAGATACTTGATATCTTCTATAACGAACTTACCGATGCCTCTAGAGACCACCAAGATAGTTGTGCCGGTTGTGTTTTTAGGGAACGAACTGTAGAACAAGTTGAGACCCTTCTGAATAACATCTTGATCAATGATAATGCTTGGACTATTCCCGAACCACCTCCTAAGCCAACTCCGAAGAAAAGAGGTATTCTATTCCTCAGTCCCGAAGATATGCAAGAAGCCAAGAAATCTATGCAAGAGAAAGGCATTAGATCTGAAGATGTCAAAAATCTACCACCTATCGAAGAGATCCATGGTCTCGATAACCCGATACAAGTAGTAGAAGTGATTTCTCTGCGTAGGTTTGATGAGAGTGATATTCCTTTTGACAAACCTGCTAGCCTATGCTTTGATGAATTTGACAACTTTGTTGCCAAACAACAGAGTTTCAATGATTATGTTAGCAGACATTTGGAACAAAGTACTCGTATGCTTAGCCATTTAAGTGCTTGTGTAGACAGAAATGTCAATGATCTGAAGCTTCTGAGTAAACATGCATCTATGATTAATACTCAGGTAGAACGAGTACTTAAAGCTCAGAATGACTTGCTCAATGAATTAAATGACAACTCTGTCAGAGTCATTACTAGAGGAGGCAAAATGACTCAGGAACCTTTGTATCCTGAAGGTCATCCTAAGAGAATTGATCAAAATTCTCAAGGAATTAATGCTGATACACCCAGTCATCCTAAGGAGAAGAAGAAGGATGATAGAAACCTACATGCCAGTTCACCAAATATTTTCACACCTGAAGAACCTAATGATATTTCTGCGTCTGATGCAGAAACACAATCTCGTGATGAACATGAACTTGGTGACAATATGGACAGTGATGTTCATAATAATGCTCAACCTAGCAATGATGAGGATGTGGAGATTGAACCTACGGTTAATCCTGATAACCCACAACCTAAGAGATACGATAAGAACGACTTCACTGCTAGGAAGCATGGTAAAGAAAGGGAGCCATGGGTTCAGAGATCTATGCCCTTTCCTCCTAAGCCATCCAAGAAAAAGGATGATGAGGATTTTGAGCGCTTCGTTGAGATGATAAGACCCATCTTTCTGCAGATGCGGTTAACTGATATGCTCAAGATGTCTCCATATGACAAGTACATGAAAGATATCGTGACTAATAAACGGAAGATACCATATCTTGAGATCTCCACCATGCTTGACAATTACACTTTCAAAGGAGGAACTCCTAAGAAACTTGGTGATCCTGAAGTGCCCACTATACCTTGCTCCATTAAAGGAAACTACGTAAGAACTGCCTTATGTGACGTTGGAGCCGGTGTTAGTGTTATGCTACTCTCTCTTTATCGTAGACTTGAATTGGATAAGTTGACACCCAGTGAAATTTCTCTGCAAATGGCCGACAAATCAACTGCTTTCCCTATCGGCATTTGCGAGGATGTGCCTGTTGTGGTTGCTAACACCACTATCTTAACAGACTTTGTTATCTTGGATATTCCTGAGGACGATGCCATGGTTGTCATCCTCGGAAGACCCTTTTTGAACACTGCAGGGGCTGTTATAGATTGCAACAAAGGCAATGTCACTTTCCATGTCAACGGTAATGAGCACACATTGCACTTTCCGAAGAAACGATATCAAGTACATTGCATCAATGCTATCCAAAAGATTTCATCGATTCTTATTGGGAGCTTTGAATGCCCTATTCCTCATGTCAAGATGAAGTATGATTTGCTTGTTGGCGAGATACATATCCCCATTGAGGTGACTTAGTGGCTATTCGAAAATTCTCCATTCTCTCTTGCGATTCGAGAAGGTTTTGTCATGAGGACTTGATCAACCCCATTGACGGATTTCTTTCGATGACCATGAAATGGATGAATCAAAGAGTCACATACCTCTGTTTTGAGCTTTCATTTTCTGTTGCTTAGAAGAAAAATGATAGATTTAGTTTAGTTTTTCCTGTTTTCTATTTTAGCATCCCGGAGAAAAATACCCCGAAAATAAAAGTTCTCCCATGGTCCTGAAAATTTAGTATGATTTTTCTGGAATATTTGAAAAATATTGGGCCTGAGAGTTGGCCTGGGGGCCAGACCAGTGGGCCACAAGCCCTGCAGCCGCCGCCCCCCTGGTGGCGGCTAGCAAGCTTGTGGGGCCCACAGGGACCCCCTCCACTCATTCCAGCTCCCATCCTCTTCTTCCACCTCCAGAAAAAATTGTTTCGCAGCTCAAACCCGTGTTCTTGCTCATTTGGCTGTGATTTTCGATCTCCTTGCTCAAAGCACCATTCTCCGAACCGTTTTGGGGAAATTACTCCTTGGTAAGTGACTCCTCCATTGGTCCAATTAGCTTTTGCTCTAGTGCTTTATCCTTCGCGTATTTTTGCTACCTTGGTGACCCTGTTCTTGAGCTAGAAATGTTGATTTAGCTGGTCCCAAGTAGTTTTAGCGTGTGATACGGTCTCTAGGCACTAGTAGGAGTAGTTGCTACGAGTTGGATTAATCTTTATTCACTTTTCTTTCGAAGTCTCTAAAAATTTCAGAATTTTTCAGAGCTAGAAAAAGGAAAAGATGAGGAGGTTCTTGAGAGGCTCTTCAAGCCGTAACCCCAAGGAGGATGAGAAGAACCACCCCAAGTACGTAGTTCCTCGAGTCACAAAAGTTCGAGCGTGCGAGTGGCCAAGTGATGAATTTTTGCGCGCCGCTGGGCTTTATGAAGACTTTTATTACTTGGTGGAGAACGCAGGTCTTACTGCATTCGATGAAGATAAGTGCTCGCAATACCTCCTCCTCACCAATATTTTCATTCAAAGCTTCAACTTTTATCCGAGGAAGAATCCTCCCATGGTTGAGTTCATGATATACGATGTCCCCCAGTGCATGACGCTACAAGATTTTTCCAATGTATGCAAATTACCTTATGTTGGGGATATCCGTGACCCTCGTCCACGGGACTTGGAGGATTTCATTGGTACTATTGCTGTTGGAGAGGAGAGAGGAGTGCCTCGTGCCAGAATTGCTAGCATACATTTTCATGTGCTTCGTTACTTCTCATTATTTGTGGGAAAATGTTTGATTGGCCGTGGGGAGGCTGGATCACTTAGTTCTCTAGACCTTGCGGATTTGCGCGAAGGCCTTTATAACGATAAGACTTATAGCCTAGGTGCTATAGTAGCCCAGCGGTTGAACACCAACTGTTCCAAGGGTGTCGTCTATGGAGGTATCTATGCTACCCGTCTTACCAGACACTTTGAGATACCCATTAGACTGGGAGAGGAAGGAGAGATGCTTCTCCCTGAGAAATATCTGGATTATGACAGCATGGTTCACCATGATTTTCTAGATAGAGATGCTAGTAGACGGATGATTTATAACCTGGTATTTAGTCAGGGTACTCGAGAGACTATTACTTTGTCTGCTCCTTCTTTGTTCGATCTTCATGCAGGCAGGTACACTATTATGCCCTCGGACATCTATGCATATTGGGGCTTGGCCCAACCATAGGTGCCCGTGCCCGAACCGCCAATCGAGTACCAGACGCCAGTTTATCAGTGGGAGCCAGAGGAGCTCACACAGCAGTGGCATCCACAGTCTGCTCCGGAGTATCCCGGAGCTGGTTATTTCCCACCTTGGGAGTAGACCAAGCTAGGACAAAAGCCTAAGCTTGGGGGAGTACGTGTTCTCACCGACCTTACATTCATGCTTATGCTTTCACTTTGTTAGCCGGTGTTACTTTGCCACTATATTATCCATGCTAGTTTATTTTCGTTTTCTTGTTTTGTGTCCTTTTGAGAAAACCTAAAAATATTTTCCTTTCTTCTTGTGCTTGTTGGGAGCTTTCTCGTGTAAATTGTTTTCTTTTCTTTGGGTCAAGGTAGAAGATATTGGTTACAATGTTTAGTGGTTCTTGCATGCATACATGTTTAGCTTTCAAAGAGCCACATTACTTTGTCTTCTCCTTTGTGTTTGCCTGCAGATTCAGCTTAGTCCAATGCATGAGCACTCTTATTATTGTTCACATCGTTCAATCGTGCAAGTGAAAGGCAATAATGAAGATATATGATGAAGTGACTGAGACTGGAAAAGCTGGTATGAACTCTATCTATTTTGTTTTTGTAATTATGACTAGCTTGTCATCCCAGATTTAGCTTTGTTGTGAGAGAACCATGTTTGCAATGACAACTTAGAGATCATAGTTTCTGATGCCATGCTTAACTAGCTCAGAGTTTATAATGGTTTATCTTGAATGCCAACATAGATTTTGAGATGACTATGATGTAGTATGATAGGATGGTATTCTCCTTTGAATGATTCAAGTGGCTTGACTTGGCGCATGTTCATGCATGTAGTTGAAACAAAATCAATA
The DNA here is from genome assembly GCF_904849725.1 of Hordeum vulgare subsp. vulgare. NCBI lineage: Eukaryota > Viridiplantae > Streptophyta > Magnoliopsida > Poales > Poaceae > Hordeum > Hordeum vulgare. The sequence continues at coordinate 576,905,917 of NC_058524.1, read as the reverse complement.
TAGCCTCTATGATGTTCGTGTTCATGGTGATTTATATCTTGTTTATGCTTGCATTCAATGTTAGTCAAACTCATTGCATCTTGATGACTGTTGTCGCTCTCTAGTTGGTCGCTTCCCAGTCTTTTGCTAGCCTTCACTCGTACTAAGCGGAATACTGCTTGTGCATCCACTTCCATAAACCCAAAAGTTTTTCCATGAGAGTCCACCATACCTACCTATTTGCGGTATCTACCTGCCGTTCCAAGTAAATTTGCGTGTGCCACTCTCTAAAACTTCAAGAAATAATCTGTTTTGCATGCCCGAACCGCTCATGTGGTGACAAGGGGCTATTGGTATCTTCCATGCTAGGAGTGTTATCCTCGACATGTGTTTATTCACTGTCATTCACGAGAAAGGGGTCGGTAATTGGAATACCCAGTTCCACGCTTAAATCGAAAACATGACTGTAAAACAAGACTCCCTCCGGATTGATGTTAGTATGGACGGTACTCGAGGATTCGGCTAGCCGTGGAGTGTGATTGATTGGTGGTGGGGGAGTTAAAACTTTACTTTTCTGTTTGGGAACCGCCTATAGCATTAGTAGCATGGAAGATATTGAGAACTCTTGGTCATTGCGTTGACAATGAAAGCATGCCACCCAAAATTATTATCTCTGTTTTCAAAGCTTGAGCTCTGGCACCTCTGCAAATCAATGCTTCCCTCTACGAAGGGCATGTCTATTTATTTTCCTGTTGAGTCATCCTCTTCTTATATAAGCACCAATTAGAGAGCACCTTTGTCATTTTTATGCTTTGCTTTTAATTGATATTGAGTATGACTATGACTGGATCTTCGTTGCTATGAATTACAATGTTTAGTCAGCCCTTGGTCTTTGAAAGTGCTGTGCATTTATGTTTTGCGGTCTCAGAAAGAGCTAGCGAGATACCACCTATTCATATTGCTTCATGCTTGTTTTGATTGAAGTGTTGGTATTTGAAACTCATTATTATTTGCTCGTTAGCTGATTATGCCATTGATATTAGTTTACCGTGAGACCTTTGAGTCACTTGCTTATGTGGTTAACTTGTGATCTTGCTAAAATTCTGGTTATGAGTTAGACATAGTTGCAACAACAAGATCAAAGAGAGTTTGTCAAAGTTTTTCTTCCTCTCTCAGTTTGCCAACTGAGTTGCTTGAGGACAAGCAAGGTTTTAAGCTTGGGGGAGTTGATACGTCTCCATCGTATCTACTTTTCCAAACTCTTTTGCCCTTGTTTTGGACTCTAATTTGCATGATTTAAATGGAACTAACCTGGACTGACGCTGTTTTCAGCAGAATTGCCTTGGTGTTGTTTTTATGCAGAAATGAAAGTTCTCAGAACATCCTGAAAATTTACGGAGAATATTTCTAGAAAATATGAAAAATACCTGCGCAAAGATCCACTGGGGGGGATGGGCCAGTGGGCCACAAGCCGAGTAGCCGCCACCCCCGTGGTGGCGGCTAGCAAGCTTGTGGGGCCCATGTGGCTCTGCCGCCCCCAATCTCAGCTCTATAATTTCACTTTCGTCCCAGAAAAAATAAAAAGAGAAGACTTCGTCGCATTTGCGATACGGAGGCGCTGCCACATCCTGTTCTTCATCTGGAGGGCAGATCTGGAGTCCGTTTTGGGCTCCGGAGAGGGGAAATCGTCGCCATCATCATCATCAACCTTCTTCCGTCTCCAATTCCATGAAGCTCTCCATCGTTCGTGAGTAATCTATTCGTAGGCTCGCTGGGCGGTGATGAGTAGGATGAGATCTATCATGTAATCGAGTTAGTTTTGACGGGGATTGATCCCTAGTATCCACTATGTTCTGAGATTGATGTTGCTACTACTTTGCCATGCTTAATCCTTGTCACTAGGGCCCGAGTTCCATGATTTCAGATCTGAAATTATTATGTTGCCACCAATATATGTGTGTTTTAGATCCGATCTTGCAAGTTATAGTTACCTACTATGTGTTATGATCCGGCAACCCCGGAGTGACAATAACCGGAAACACTCCCGGTGATGACCATAGTTTGAGGAGTTCATGTGTTCACCCAGTGCTAATGCGTTGGTCCGGTTCTTTATTAAAAGGAGAACCTTAATATCCCGTAGTTTCCTTTTGGACCCCGCTGCCACGGGAGGGATGGACAATAGATGTCATGCAAGTTCATTTCCCTAAGCACGTATGACGACACACGGAATGCATGCCTCCATCACATTGACGAACGGGAGCTAGCCACATATCTCTCCGTGTTATAACTGTTGCATGATGAATATCATCCAAACAAATCACCGACCCATTGCCTACGAGTTTGTCCCACTGCTGTTGTTACTTGTTTTGCTCTGCTGCTGTTGCTACTTGTTACTGCTGCTACTTTGTTATCGATACTTTGCTTGCAGATATTAATCTTTCAGGTGTGTTTGAATCTGACAAATTCAGCTGCTAATACTTGAGAGTATCCTCTCACTTCCTATTGGCGAATCAACAAATTTGGGTTGAATACTCTACCCTTGAAAACTGCCTCGATCCCACGCGCTGGTGGGTTATTGCAAGACAATTTCTAATTGTTGAGCAATCGAGAACAGCATTCGTCTAGCTATTACGAGAGAGTGCCAATCAGCAATTTTCTGGCGCCGTTGCCGGGGAGGTATTGCTATATTCTCTGAGTTACTTGGGATTTATATCTAGCATTCGTCTAGCTATTGCGAGAGAGTGCCAATCAATGACTTGGATGAGATCTATCATGTATTCGAGTTAGTTTTGGCGGGGATTGATATCTAGTATCCACTATGTTCTAGATTGATGTTGCTACTACTTGGCTATGCTTAATGCTTATCACTAGGGCCCGAGTGCCATGATTTCAGATCTGAATCTATTATGTTGTCGCCAATATATGTGTGTTTTAGATCGTATCTTGCAAGTTGTAGTCACCTACTATGTGTTATGACCCGGCAACCCCGGAGTGACAATAAACGGAACCACTCCCGGAGATGACCATAGTATGAGGAGTTCATGTATTCACCACGTGCTAATGCGTTGGTCCGGTTCTTTATTAAAAGGAGAACCTTAATATCCCGTAGTTTCCATTAGGACCCCGCTGCCACGGGAGGGATGGACAATAGATGTCATGCAAGTTCTTTTCCCTAAGCACGTATGACTACATACGGAATACATGCCTACATTATATCGACGAACGGGAGCTAGTTACATATCTCTCCGTGTTATAGCTGTTACATGATGAATCACATCCGGCACACTCATCCATCACCGATCCACTGCCTACGAGTCTTTTACCACTGGTCCTTGCTATGTTACTTTGCTGCTAGTGCTGTTACTCTGCTGTTACTACTGCTGCTGCTACTGCTGTCACTAACGCTGTTCCTTGGTACTGCTGTCACTACGATTGTTACTTTGCTGATACTTGTTGCAAGACTTTTCTGGAGCCATTCTCGGGGGAGAATAGTCCCCCGTCCACGTGCTATTTACTGGCGCCATTGATACAACAAGTTAGGAATAGTCTGCCGTCAACAGATCTCTTTATGACACCATTGCTATCATATCACTTTGCTACTGATACTTTTCTTGCAGACACTAATCTTTCAGGTGTGGTTGAAATTGACAAACTCAGCTGCTAATACTTTAGAATATTCTTTTGCTTCCCTTTGTGTCGAATCAATAAATTTGGGTTGAATACTCTACCCTCGAAAATTGTTGCGATCCCCTACACTTGTGGGTTATCAAGACTATTTTCTGGCGCCGTTGTTGGGGAGGCACAGCTATATTCTCTGAGTCACTTGGGATTTACGTCTGCTGGTCACTATGAGGAATCCGAAGGATCCAAGAACTGAAATCTTGCCTTCCACTACGAGGAGAGGTAAAGAACTGCCATTTAGCTCTGCACTTGATTCACCTTCAGTTTTGAGTAAGTTTGCGACATTGCCTCCTGATAGAAATCTTGATATGTCGCATGTGCTTGATACTACTGTGCTTGATGATGCTACATCTGCTGCCCATGATGCTATGCTTGATACTATGCCTGATGATGCTATGCTTGATACTATGCCTAATGATGCTATGCTTGATACTATGCCTGATGATGCTATGCTTGATACTATGCCTGATGATGTTATGCATGATACTGCTTTGCCACTAGGTGCATTCCTTGATTCACAACTTGCTAGAGTTGCTGCTAGACGTGCTGATACTTCTAAAACTGCTGATACTATTGAAGTAGAACCTGCTACTATGCCTGAATTGTCTGTTATGCCTGAACGTTATGTTATGGAGGGAGAGATAGCTGAGGACTTTCTTGCGTGTAAGGATATCTATGATGTTGAGAGACTATTGCGCAAGTGGAAAGAAAAATCTCTGAACGCTAGGATGAAATACGACCCGAAGTTTGCTACTTCGCCTAGCTTTGTGACCGATAAGGATTACGAATTCTCTGTCGACCCTGAGTTAATCACTCTGGTGGAATCTGATCCTTTTCACGGTTATGAGTCTGAAACGGTTGTAGCCCATCTTACCAAACGGCACGATATAGCCACCCTATTTACTAGTGAGGAAAAGATCCGCCACTACTATATCCTCAAGTTATTTCCTTTCTCGCTGAAGGATGATGCTAAGACTTTGTTCACTTATCTTGCTCCTAATTGTGTGCGTAGCCCCGAGGATATGGTATACTACTTCTCTAAGAAATATTTCACTGCCCATAAGAAGCAAGCTGCCTTGCAGGAAATATATAACTTTGCTCAAGCTGAGGAAGAGAGTCTCCCACAAGCTTGGGGGAGGCTCATCCAGCTACTGAATGCTTTGCCTGATCACCCTCTTGAGAAGAATGAAATACTTGATATCTTCTATAATGGACTTACCGATGCTTCCAAAGACCACCTAGATAGTTGTGATGGTTGTGTTTTTAGGGAACGAACTATAGAACAAGCTGAGATTCTACTGAATAACATCTTGTGCAATGAGAATGCTTGGACTATTCCCGAACCACCTCCTAAGCCAACTCCAAAGAAAAGAGGTATTCTATTCCTCAGTCCTGAAGATATGCAAGAAGCCAAGAAATCTATGCGAGAGAAAGGCATTAAATCTGAAGATGTCAAAAATCTACCACCTATCGAAGAGATCCATGGTCTTGATAACCCGATACACGTAGTAGAAGTAAATTCTCTGCGTAGGTTTGATGAGAGTGATATTCCTTTTGATAAACCTGCTAGCTTATGCATGGATGAATTTGATAACTTCGTTGCCAAAAAATAGAGTTCCAATGATTATGTTAGCAGACAATTGGAAAAGAATGCTCGTATGCTTAGTCATTTAAGTGCTTGTGTGGACAGAAATGTCAATGATCTTTAAGCTCCTGAGTAAACATGCCTCTATGGTTACTACTCACTCTACAAGAAATATGTCAACTAACGACCTTCAATATTGGTCACCGAATGGTCACTGATTTTCATTTGTGACCTTTTTACGACCAAAAACAAACGGTCAAAAGCTGAGGGTCTCTAATGAACTATAACGACCTTTTTGCTGGATTGGTCGTAAGATTTTACGACCAAACGAAAGCATTGAAATTATTTTGGTCACTGGCAATCTGCCCACGCCACGTCGGATCTGACAAGGCAAGCTGACGTGGCACAGAATCAACCCGGTCCAATTCGGTGTTTTAGATGGACCAAGCCCATTAATCTAGCCCATTTAATGATGTTTTCTCTTTAATTTGCTTAGCTGCATGGGCCTGGCCCAATAATCCCCAACATTTTAGCCTTTTTCTTTTGGGTTGTGGCCTTTTACTTTCTATTGATTTCTTTTTTGGCCATTTTATTTTTGTACTGGTCCCACATGTCATGCTGATCTCAAAATTGGTCCCACACATCAGAAATTACAAAATATGTCAAACAACCATTATAACTTGAACCTCTATCACATCATGAATACAATCAAACATATCCAAACTTGGCACATTGCAATCAAACATGGTTCGCATCAGGTTTACAATAAAAACTAGTCCACATCACGTAACACAACTAAAAAAAACTAGCTTCAATGATCAAGAACTTTGTGCTTCTCCTCACTTCTTCGTCCTGGACATCGCGACGAAACATGAATGAAGGCCAACATCTGCAAGTTATCACACAAAATGGTTAGGAACAAAATAAAAGCAAATCTAACATCACACTAAGATGTAGTCAGTCTGTCTGTGTAAATAAGAGTAAAACAAGCAAAATGGGGCATAGAAATCAGTGAATACAGGTAGTAATTGTCTTGTGTCAGGATTTTTTTAATAAGCAAAGCACGTGTTAAGTTCTTAACAGGCATAAGAAGCTGCAAAGCACAACTTCAGTTCCCAACAGCAATTGTTCTGCAAACTGGGTCCATTCTGCAGCATTGCCCAGAAATCTAACAGCGACATGGGGTGAATCATACACACCAGGGAACATTACAAAAAATAAATGAGCAGTCATACTATTTTCTGGAACAAAGATACTGCAGAATAAACAAAGGTTACTGAAAACAACAGGGCAAGACACATATTCAACGATTCAGGTTGCAGGGCTAAATTCAAAAAACGGGGGGAAAGGTTGAGTCAACATTATCCACTGCAGAAACTAAGAACCACATTCCACACAAGATCTCATCATGCTGGGTACATATATATCATGTCCTAATTATGGTAGCAAACAGTAACCCCATCACAGAAACACAACCTAGAGCCAAAAGTAATTCATGACTGCCATCGGGTCAGAAGACGATGTTACAAAAGGAAGGAGTACATGGGATGAATCATAAACGCCAGGGAACATGCATTATAAAAAAATAGATGAGCATTCATACCATTTTCTAAGTCACCAGCAAGAAAATATAATCTGTTTCTAGCCTAGAACAAAGATATTGCAGAAGTAACAAAGATTATATATGGAGAACAAACAGGACGAAGACTGCATAAACTAGAAACAGGTTGCACACAAGATAGCATCAAACTTTAACAGTGTAGCATCAGATAACATGTCATGTTCTAATTATGATTAAAAACAAACAGAGATCAAAACTAATTCCAAAACTAAGCCATGCATGATATATCGTTGTAGAGCAAGATCCAACAGCTTACATGACGATTGATGATGCAGTGTAGTGTTGTATTAGATATTCAGGAATAGTTCCGTTGTTTACATTGTGATGGCCGAGGTGTTTTCTTCCAGGTTCTGTTTGTAACAAACTTCTTTCTACATTAATGAAATAGCACGTGATACTCGTGTGTGTTCTTGAAATAAAATAAGTGAAGTATATAAATAAGTCCCTATCCTCTAACCTCAATATGCATTATTAACAACACTACGGAAAAGATGCATTATGAACGACACTACAGAAAAGACATAAAGGGTAGACTGTATAGTCTACAATTTCCAACAGAAAGTGCACCATACATTCCATGTATCCCAACTGAAAGGCACATTGTCCCAAAGGCCATTCCAAAAAATCTGCTCCAGTAGCACAGTATATCAAACTTCCAGGCACCGCGGCCACCATTACCACAAAAGCATTACTAATTCTGGACTCCCACCCATGCCATAAAAAGCTCTATCTAACATGACCCATCATTATCATACAAACCAAACCAAGGTTCTAAGCTCTGGTTATGAGGTAACTAGTTTAGAAGCTCGGTCCAGGGAAACAGAAGTTTGAGAGCATGTTTTCACCTACGATGAGCCTGGGGTGGAGGGGTTTGCGGCAGGGGTGGCCGCATTGTCCCTCTTCTTCAGGTCTTCGAACTTGTCGATGGCGACCTGCAGCTCATCAGTGTTGCCGACAGCTCTCATGGTGTAGTAGTAAACCCCGAAGACGAACCCTGTCAGCCCGCCGCCCACCACTAGGTTCTTGGTCTTGGGCACGAGGCTGCCGAATCCCACCATCTGCTCCAGCAACTCGGCGCTGCTGCATACAGGACACAGAGATGTAAATGTTATGGCAACTTGGGACATGTTGATATCAATCATAATGCGATATCAGACAACATAATCCTACACCGCAACCATATCCTGAATTTGTATTTACACTGAAACAGCATAACCTGCTATTTTTATCAGTGTCATATCTTTTTATCAAGGCATACCAGTATCATGATTCCTGTTCAGTATTATATGCGCCCAAAAAAAATCTGTGCAAGAGTGTATCCATATGGTAATAACCTCCATTTGTTAACTAGACTACCACTATGTCTAGATATTCAGTAGCTCTTATAGACATATGAAATGAGGTCATCCACTGTAAAATTCATCTCTAAGGCAGTGTCAGCACCAGCTCAGCCTTGATATATATCGAACAATTAACAGTGGCAATACCTGAACGAACACAGTGCCGTCGGTGTAGGCATGCGGGTTGATGACGCGCGTGGTGCACTGCCCGCAGACGTTGCAGGTGAAGGCCTCTCCAGATCATGGCTATGAACCAACAAAGCAAACAAGTGAGTGATCAAAACGTCCATGTCTTGAAACATGAATAAAATACAGACAAAGTGGTTCAGAGCAGCACCTCATCTTCTCCTGCAAACCAGTGAACTATTTGCGTAGCAGCATGTGGCGTTCGGAGTCCAGAACAGGCGTCTCTTTCATGGTGAGAAGTCGGCGTTTCTAAGATCAGCGTCAGAGAGATTAGCACCTCAATTCACCAACAAATAGCCCAAAATAAAAGCATCACCCATTTTATCACAAACTGAACACTTGACAGCAGACAAGCATCACAAAACTAGTGTCTGTCTATCTGTCCGTGCTGGAGGTGATCCAACTAAGCTTTCATAAAAAGGTAAGGCATCAAAGAAGAAATGCTACTCATCAGCTATTTGCATACAATAGGGGAACATTTCAATTTCAGCAAGCTTTGGAGCAGAATATTATCCTCTTGCATTACCAAGTACCAACCAAAAGGTTTCTGAACCACACCATGACACTACTTACACATAACAGAGCACACTGACTCACAGGTAAAACCAAGAAAAATAGCACCCGGATAAAGGTCTTCTTCACACTCTAAGCAATTATGTTCTCTAAGATACTTAAATAATCCAATAATCACTGCTTGGAAAAGTATTTTGTATTCTTCTAAGCATTCCAGTTTAAATTAGAACACTTGACATAAGCTCAACAGTAGAGGCAAGAATGGTGCTAGATGCAGAGCATGGAAATATATGTAAAATAAGTTAACAGTTCATGTACCCGCTTTAGTATATTTTCCTTGATTACTTACTAGGTTGACATGAACATGAATTGATATCAATGGCAATATAAGCAGGAGCACTGTATGCATCAATTATACATCTTTATCTTCCCAGATTTGCTCAGCGGAATTGCAGGAAGATCGATTGTACCTTGCAAACCTGCTAAGGCAGGTCGGCAGCGTTGGTGTGGACTGGGGGCGCCGTGATGGGAGCGGGCTAGCGGCGGGGGGAAGGATAGGGCGGCGATCGACTGAGCCACCGACTCCAGCAGGTTCCGTGACGGGCCTTCCACCACGCCCTTGGCTATCCTGCAAGAGGAATCACATTGACATTTACATACTTCGGTGTCAGGAAATTGAAGCTGAAGCTGAACGAGACCGAGACGGGGTGGACCTGTAGATGTCGGTGTAGCTGACGGTGTGGGAGATGTCGTCGGAGTCCCCGGCGGCGGCGAGGTCCGTCCAGGTGTCGATGTCGACCACGAACTTCTGGCCCAGCTTCTTCTCCTCCTGCTTCATGCCGTGGAACCCGTGGAACTGCAGCCCGCGCAGGACCAGCTTGTCGCCGCCATCGCCCGTCGCCGGCGGCTCCTCCTCGCCGTCCCCCGCCATGGCCCGCGGATCCAGAGCTCGGTCACCATGGCTGCGCCGCGGGCTAGGGTTTCGGGCGCTTGGGAAAGAAGGAGAAGGTGGGGGCGCCGGCGGTGGTGGGGTAGAGGAGAGGGTGGAGGTCTCCGGCGGTCTCAGAGGAGGTGAGGGCGCGCGCGGGCGGCAGAGGGGCGCACGGGCGGCAGATGAGGGGAGGGGAGGGGAGAGAGGAAGGAGAAGAGAGCGAGGGGAGAAAGAAAGGACCCCCCCAGGGGGGGATGGAAAATATCGAGAGGGCAACACTGGGTTTCGGCCCAGGGAGGTGAGGGCTACCGTTGGATCCGGGATCATCCGACGGCCTTTGATCCATGATCCGCGTGAGATGTGTATGGACCAATCAGAATGTAATAAGCACTTTGAAGATGATGTGATCATCTAAATTGATTGTAAACCCTTTTTCAACAAATATGCACATATTTTGCATTAGGGATGGAAAATATCGAGGGGGGATGGAAAATATCGAGAGGGCAACACTGGGTTTCGGCCAGGGAGGTGAGGACTACCGTTGGATCCGGGATCATCCGACGGCCTTCGATCCATGATCCGCGTGAGATGTGTATGGACCAATCAGAATGTAGTAAGCACTTTGAAGATGATGTGACCATCTAAATTGTTCGTAAACCCTTTTTCAACAAATATGCACATATTTTACATTATTTTACAAGCAAACATATCAAATAAAGAATAGTTTTACAACCAAATAAATTAAGCATAGTTTTACAAGTCAAATAAAAATTAAATTGTCTCAAATACATGTAGAAAAAATAGATACCGTCAAATACATGAAAATGAGGTTTTGTGAAGGACCTACTATACATGCCCGTTTCGACCGCATTTTGAACGGGCATAACAAATTAAAAAAAATCAAAAAAACGAAAACCTTCGCGTTGTGTCATAATATGTGACCAAGTTACCAGGAAAAATAATAAACTTGTAATACGGTGATTATTTAAAAAAAAATGTTCTTAGAAATGGGCTATCGTGTGTGAAGATTCATGGTTTTTAAGTCAAATGATCAATCTTATGGCCACATTCATGGTATAGTTTGTTGAAACGATCTAATATTATGCACAAGGGTACATATTGGATTACCAAACAATGTTGATTAAGGAAGTTTTCATTTTCCTTACATGAAAAATTCATTTTTCATTTTTCAAGTGTCCGAAAAGAGTTTTTTTGTGAAGGACCTACCATATATTCGTTTCAAAATTATACCAAATTATTTTTCTAAAATACTAGGTCATATTTAATGTACAATTGACAAAATGGTTGGGTGTTAAAACCTTTTATACACCTCTAGTGAAAAAGACAAATTGTCGCCGATTCAGAAGGAAGCGGTCAAATTTGAACTAGAGGTGCCTCATAGTTTCTCATGATTTTTTTCTAAAATCATTTTTAGGTAAAGAAGTATCTATTAAATTAGAGATCCAATAAAATTTTGGCAAGATTCAACCCCTAGCTATGAACGGTCATGCCCGTCGTTTCGACCACATTTTGAAACGGGCATAACAAATTAAAAAAAATTTAAAAAAATGGAAAACCTTCGCGTTGTGTCATAATATGTGACCTAGTTACCAAGAAAAAAAATAAACTTGTAATACGGTGATTATTTTAAAAAAATGTTCTTAGAAATGGGCTATCGTGTGTGAAGATTCATGGCTTTCAAGCCAAATGATCAATCTTATGGCCACATTCATGGCATATTTTGTTCAAAAGATCTAATATTATGCACAAGGGTGCATATTGGAATGGCAAACAATGTTGACTAAGGAAGTTTTCATTTTCCTTGTATGAAAAATTCATTTCCCATTTTTCAAGTGTCCGAAATGAATTTTTTGTCAAGGACCTACCATATATTTGTTTTAGAATTGTACCAAATCATTTTTCTAAAATACTAGGCCATATTTAATGTACAATTGACAAAATGGTTGGATGTTAAAAGCTTTTCTCCACCTTTAGTGAAAAAGACAAATGGCCGCTGATTCAAGAGGAAGCGGGTCAAATTTGAACTAGAGATGCCTCATAGTTTTCTCATGATTTTTTCCTAAAATCATTTTTAGGTAAAAAAGTATCTATTTAATCAGAGATCCAACAAAATTTTGGCAAGATTCAACCCATAGCTATGAACGGTCATGCCCGCCGTTTCGACCGCATTTTGAAACGGGCATAACAAATAAAAAAAATAAAAAAAATGGAAAACCTTCGCGTTGTGTCATAATATGTGACCAAGTTACTAGGAAAAATAATAAACTTGTAATACCGTGATTATTTTAAAAAAGTGCTCTCAGAAATGGGCTATCGTGTGTGAAGATTCATGGCTTTCAAGCGAAATGATCAATCCTATGCCACATTCATGGCATAGTTTATTGAAACGATCTAATATTATGCACAAGGGTGAATATTGGAATGCCAAACAATGTTGATTAAGGAAGTTTTCATTTTCCTTGTATGAAAAATTCATTTTCCATTTTTCAATTGTCCGAAATGAGTTTTTTTAAGGACCTATCATATATTTGTTTCAAAATTGCACCAAATCATTTTTCTAAAATACTAGGCTATATTTAATGTATAATTGACAAAATGGTTGGGTGTTAAAACCTTTTATCCACCTTTAGTGAAAAAGACAAATTGTCATCGATTCAGGAGGAAGCGGGTCAAATTTGAACTGCAGCTGCATTATAATTTGCTATTTATTTTCCCCAAAAATCATTTATAGGTACATAAGTATCTATTTAATAAGAATTACATGGTGTGGTGGCTTGATGCCGAGGTTTGGATGGTGGTCGAGGGCCCCAACTCCAAAGCGCGTGAACTTGCACGCGAGCCGCGTGGTCACCGTGTTACCGTTGCGTTGCGACGCATTCTGGGTGGAATAGGCATGTCTGGTTGGGTAGAAACTCCCTCGGTAGGTGTCAGGAAGAAGAATACAATAGAAGAATCTCACGAGGAGACCGAACTAAGCTCAAACATGAATTAGCAGCCAAGTGTTTGATTAGCGGTGCGGGTAATGCACATAGACAATGGCCTAAATTTTGGCTGAGGATGATCATCTATTAAGGAAACTCTCTTGCCAAAATTTTAGCTCAAATGGATGAACCTAGGTGACACTTGCTTTGCAAAGTACCACACTGTGCAGAAATATGGATGTTGAAGATGGGATCAAAAGAATCAATGGATTGAGCTGAAATTTGGTGTATGATGTTAACTAGGGCATATGAAGGCACTGTAAAAAATTTATACCATTTGGACATGCCAAAGTGACACTGAGAATTTTTCGAGAATTTTTGGAATGACAGAATAGTAGGTTGCTTCACAAACTAGGCAAAAAATAACACATGGGCATGACACGTAGGCAAAACTGATGATGTGGCACCTAGTCATAGCTATGACCATCTATATTGGTCGTAATTAGCTACAAATTAGACAACGAAACAAGGTTATCTACTTTACGACCTTTTCCAGTAAGGAAGTTACGACCTTTCTGATGAAAAAGGTCGTTAGTTTTTGGGGTTAGGACCCCTCTGGATAGCTTACGACCAATTGGTCTTAAATGGTCGTAGATTTACGATCAATTCTGCGAGTGTCACTGACATAAGGTCGTTAGTTGACATATTTCTTGTAGTGTCAGGTAGAACAAGTACTTAAGGCTCGGAATGACTTGCTCAATGAGTTGAATGACAATTCTGTCAAAGTCATCACTAGAGGCGGTAGAATGACTCAGGAACCTTTGTATCTTGAGGGTCATCCGAAGAGAATTGAACAAGATTCTCAAGGAGTTAGCACTGATGCACCTAGTCATCCTAGAAAGAAGAAGAAAGATGATAGGAACCTACACGCTAGCAACCCTGTTGCTGCTACACCTGAGAGTCCAAACGATGTCTCCGTCTCTGATGCTTAAACACAATCTGGTGATGAACATGAGCCTAATGATAATATCAATAGTGATGTTCATGAAGATGCTCAACCTAGCAACGATAAGGATGTGGAGATTGAACCTGTTGATCTTGATAACCCACATCCTAAGAATAGAAGATACGATAAGAATGACTTCACTGCTAGGAAGCCTGGTAAAGAAAGGGAGCCATGGGCTCAGAAACCTATGCCCTTTCCTCCCAAACCATCCAAGAAAAAGGATGATGAGGATTTTGAGCGATTCGTTGAAATGATCAGACTTGTCTTTCTGCAAATGCGTTTGACAGATATGCTCAAAATGTCTCCGTATGCTAAATACATAAAAGATACTGTGACTAATAAGAGGAGGATACCTGAGGTTGAGATTTCCACCATGCTGGCTAACTAAACCTTCAAGGGTGGAACTCCTAAGAAACTAGGTGATCCCGGTGTGCCCACTATAGCTTGCTCCATTAAAGGTAACTACGTTAGAACTGCTTTATGCGACCTTGGAGCCGGTGTTAGTGTTATGCCTCTCTCTCTTTATCGTAGACTTGAACTGGATAAGTTGACACCCACTAAAATCTCTCTACAAATGGCTGACAAATCAACTGCTTTCCCTATCGGCATTTGCAAGGATGTGCCTGTTGTGGTTGCTAATGTCACTATTTTAACAGACTTTGTTATCCTGGATATTCCCGAGGACGATGCCATGGCGGTCATCCTTGGAAGACCCTTTTTAAACACTGCAGGGGCTGTTATAGATTGCAACAAAGGCAATGTCACTTTCCATGTCAACGGTAATGAGCATACCGTGCACTTTCCGAAGAAACAATATCGAGTACATTGCATCAATGCTATCGAAAAAACTTCATCGATACGTATTGGGAGCTTTGAATGCCCTATTCCTCGTGTCAAGATGAAGTATGATTTGCTTGTTGGGGAGATACATATCCGCATTGAGGTGACCTAGTGACTATTCGAAAATTCTCCGTTTCCTTTTGCGATTCGAAAAAGTTTGTCAAAGAGACTTGATCAACCTCACTGACGGATTTCTTTCGATGACCATGAGATGGATGAATCAAGGAGTCACAAACCTCTGTTCCAAGCTTTCACTTTAGGTTGCTTAGAAGAAAAATGATAGATTTAGTTTAGTTTTCCCTATTTTCTGTTTTAGCGCCCCATAGAAAAGTACCCCGAAAATAAAAGTTCTCCGAACATCCTGCAAATCAAGTATGATTTTTTCTGGATTTTTTGGAAAATTCTAAGACAAAGAGTTTGTCTGGGGGCTGCACCAGTGGGCCACAAGCCCTGATGGCGCGGGCACCCACCCTGGCCGCGCCACCCAGGCTTGTGGGGCCCACAGGCACCCCCTCCACTCATTCTTGCTCTCATCTGGTTCTCCTACCCCCAGAAAAAATTGTTTCGCAACTCAAACCCGTGTTCTTGCTCCTCTTGCTGGGATTTTCGATCTCTTTGCTCAAAGCACCATTCACCGAACTGTTTTGGGGAAATTGCTCCTTGGTAAGTGACTCCTCCATTGTCTAATTAGTTTTTGCTCTAGTGCCTTATATTCCGTGTATTTTTGCTTCCTTGGTGACCATGTTCTTGAGCTTTGCATCCTAATTTTAGCTGGTCCCAAGTAGTTTTGATGCGTAATATGGCCTCTAGGCACTTGTGGGAGTAGTTGCTACGAGTTTTGTTGAGCCTTGTTCACTTTTCCTTAGAATCACTATAAATTTCAGAAATTTTCAGAGATAGAAAAGGGAAAAGATGAGGAGGTTCTTAAGAGGCTCTTCAAGCCGTGACCCCAAGGATGATGGAAGTGAGAAGAAGCCCAAGTATCAGGTCCCTCGAGTCGCAGAAGTTCGAGCGTGCGAATGGCCAAGCGATGTGTTCTCACGCGTCGCTGGAATTTATGAGGACTTTTATCACTTGGTGGAGAACGTAGGCCTCACCGCCTTTGTTGAATATAAGTGTCCGCAATACCTCCTTCTCACTAATATCTTCGTACAAAGCTTTAACTTCTATCTGAGGAAGAATCCTCCTATGGTTGAGTTCAGACTTTATGATATCCCCCAGCACATGTCACTCCAAGATTTTTTCAATGTTTGCAAATTACCTTACGTTGGGGATATTCATGAACCTCGTCCACGGGACTTGGAAGCTTTCATCGATACAATTGTTGTAGGAGAGGAGAGAGGAGTGTCTTACTCTAGAGCTGCTAGCATTCATTTTCTCGTGCTTCGGTACTTCTCACTTTTTGTGGGAAAATGTTTGATTGGTCGTGGGAAAGCTGGGTCACTTAGTTCCCTAGATCTTGCGGTCTTGCACGAAGCCCTTTATAACGATAAAACTTATAGCTTGGGCGCTATAGTAGCTCAACGGTTGAACCTGAACTGTTCTAAAGGTGTTGTCTATGGAGGTATCAATGCTACCCGTCTTGCCAGACACTTTGAGATACCCATTAGACTGGAGGAAGAAGAAGAGGTTCTTCTTCCCGAGAGATATCTAGATTACGATAGCATGGTTCGCCATGACTTTCTTGATAGAGATATAAATAGAAGGATGATTTATAACCTGGTATTTAGTCAGGGTACTCGTGAGACTATTACTTTGCCTGCTCCTTCTTTGTTCAATCTTCATGCAAGCAGGTACATTATTATGCCCTCGGACATCTACGCATATTGGGGCTTAGCCCAACCACAGGTGCCCATGCCCGAGCCACTAGTCGAGTACCAGACGCCGGTTTATCAGTGGGAGCCAGAGGAGCTCACACAACAATGGCATCCTCAGTCCACTCCGAAGTATCCCGGAGCTGGTTATTTCCCTCCTTGGGAGTAGACCAACTTAGGTCAAAAGCCTAAGTTTGGGGGAGTACGTGTTTCTCACCGACTTTACATTCTTGCTTATGCTTTCACTTTGTTAGCCGGTGTTCACACTTTGCCAGTGTATCATTCATGCTAGTTTATTTTCTTTTCTTGTTTTCTTTTTGTGTGTCTGTCTAGTTTGAGAAAACCCAAAAAGATTTCCTTTTTCTTCTTTTGCTTGTTGGGAGCTTTCCCGTGTAAATAGTTTTCTTTTTCTTTGGGTCAAGGTAGAAGATATTAGTTACAATGTTTAGTGGCTCTCGCATGCATATCAGTTTATCTGTTAAAGAGCCATATTACTTTGTCTTCTCCTTTATGTCTGCCTGCAGATTCCAGCGTAGTCCAATGCACGAGTGAAAAGACCTCGATGACGCCTAGAGGGGGGGGGGTGAATAGGCTATTTAAAAACTTCTTCAGATTTGGCTTAAACCTAATGCGGAAATAGACTAAGAGGATACTTCTCAAGTACAAATCCTAAATGCACTAGGCACTGCAACGTGTATCAACAACACGATCTACCAAGATGGACACAATATAGTTACTAACAAGCACAAGTAAGTTACACAAACTTACTTGAGCTATATCCCACGACAAGTAGGTGAACGACACAAGATACTAGATCACACTAGCACACGATATATCAAAAGCTGCAAGTGTGAACGTGTGGATATAGAAGGTATGCTTGAATGATTAATCTTGTACAAGAAATAGCCAACACAATATAATGAGCACAAACAATATGCAATGTATGTATGCTCAAGTAACACAAGTAAACCACAAGTAAGGAGTTAGGGTTAAGGATAACCAAGGTCACTGAGACAAAGATGTATCCCGATGTTCACTTCCTTGGAGGGAAGCTAGTCACCGTTAGAGAGGTGGATGTTACCACGAAGGCACACCAACGCCACAAAGGCTCACCCTATTCTTCCTTTGCGATAACACCACGAAGGCGTTTCTCAACCACTAGTGGTAAGCCTTTGAGGTGGCTTCCAAACCCTCACAAACTTTTCCGGGGGGTAATCACACGGATTGATTCCTCTCCGAAGAACTCCTACCGCCTAGGAGTCTCCAAACTCCAAGAGTAACAAGATCACGGGGAATGCTCAAAACTTGCTCAAATCTCAAATAGCTTGGGTTGAGAGAAGGAGAGGGAGATGATCTATATTTTGATTGGAACAACTCTCAAAGGGGCTCACAAATGCTCTTGGGATCTAAGATTTGGTGTGAGCAAATGTGTGTGAGGTAGAAATGAGTTCTTATGAGGATACGGCTGTGTTGGGGCGCCCTCTCACGAAGTGGGAGGGGGGTATTTATAGTGGGGAGAGAAAAACAGCCGTTGGGGACACTTTAAGTCACGTAGGGTTCGGACGTCCGACAGTTTACGGAAGTCCGGGCGTCCACAAGGGGTCGGACGTCCGACACGGGTCGGACGTCCGAGGGCTGTAAATATATCTGGAACCACTGTGGAGTTGAACAGGGACCGGACGTCCGAAGAAGGCCGGGAGTCCGAGTTATTCGACTCAAACTTCACTGGTGCAAGGTTCCGGATTTCCGAAAGGGGACAGTCGTCCGGCCCTCGGACGTCCGGAGGGAGCCGGAAGTCCGAGTTATATGGCTCAAGTTTCTCTGGTGCAAAGCTCCGGATTTCCGAAGCCGGTCGAACGTCCGGCCCTTGGACGTCCGGAGGGAGCCGGAAGTCTGAGTTATATGGCTCAAGTTTCTCTGGTGCGTAGTTCCGGATTTCCGAAGCTGGTCGGACGTCCGGGCTTCATACGTCCGAAGGAGGCCGGATGTCCAGGCCTCGGACGTCCGGAGGAGGCCGGATGTCCGAGGCACTGGTCCTGTTTTCTGATAACACCAGAGCAGTGGAGATGTGGTAAGAGCAGAACAGTGGATATCTAGTTTGAGCAAGTTCATCACAAAACCTGTGATCCCCTCTTAATAGTGCGGGATCCCTAAAGACTCAAGAATTATAAAAGGGGTACCGATGATCCATACTTGAGTGTATACTTTTATTCGCTGATCATCACTCCGCACAACCAACGTCAAAGGAACTCATACCTTTGAGTTAGCCCTTTCACTTGAGCTTGTTGTTGTTGTTCCTTCTTGGCTCAAGTTGAAAGAAGACATGATGAAGTCTTCAAGCAGCTCTCCCATACACAATGTGGAAAGCCTAGCTTATGTGTTCATCTTCATTTGTCCACCATGTGAACATCCACAAGAATCAAGCATGTAGTGCTGAGGAATGCTTATCTTGATCTTGTCCTTGTTAGCACATGAGCTTGTGTTGGAAATATGCCCTAGAGGCAATAATAATTAGTTATTATTATATTTCTTTGTTCATGATAATCGTTTATTATCCATGCTATAATTGTATTGATTGGAAACACAATACTTGTGTGGATACATAGACAAAACACTGTCCCTAGTAAGCCTCTAGTTGACTAGCTCGTTGATCAAATATGGTCAAGGTTTCCTGACCATAGGCAAGTGTTGTCACTTGATAACGGGATCACATCATTAGGAGAATCATGTGATGGACTAGACCCAAACTACTAGACGTAGCATGTTGATCGTGTCATTTTGTTGCTACTATTTTCTGCGTGTCAAGTATTTGTTCCTATGACCATGAGATCATATAACTCACTGACACCGGAGGAATGCTTTGTGCATATCAAACGTTGCAACGTAACCGGGTGACTATAAAGATGCTCTACAGGTATCTCCGAAGGTGTTCGTTGAGTTAGTATGGATCGAGACTGGGATTTGTCACTCCGTGTGACGGAGAGGTATCTCGGGGCCCACTCGGTAATACAACATCACACACAAGCCTTGCAAGCAATGTAACTTACTGTAAGTTGCAGGATCTTGTATTACGGAACGAGTAAAGAGACTTGCCGGTAAACGAGATTGAAATAGGTATGCGGATACTGACGATCGAATCTCGGGCAAGTAACATACCGAAGGACAAAGGGAATGACATACGGGATTATATGAATCCTTGGCACTGAGGTTCAAACGATAAGATCTTCGTAGAATATGTGGGATCCAATATGGGCATCCAGGTCCCGCTATTGGATATTTACCGAGGAGTCACTCGGGTCATGTCTACATAGTTCTCGAACCAGCAGGGTCTGCACACTTAAGGTTCGACGTTGTTTTATGCGTATTTGAGTTATATGGTTGGTTACCGAATGTTGTTCGGAGTCCCAGACAAGATCACGGACGTCACGAGGGTTTCCGGAATGGTCCGGAAACGAAGATTGATATATAGGATGACCTCATTTGATTACCGGAAGGATTTCGGAGTTACCGGGAATGTACCGGGAATGACCAATGAGTTACGGGTGTTCACCGGGGGGGGGGGCAACCCACCCCGGGGAAGCCCATAGGCCTTGGGGGTGGCGCACCAGCCCTTGGTGGGCTGGTGGGACAGCCCAAGAGGGCCCTATGCGCCAAGGATAGAAAATCAAAGAGAAAAGCAAAAAAAGAGGTGGGAAAGGAGAGAAGGACTCGACTTTCCAATCTTAGTTGGACTAGGATTGGAGGAGGACTCCTCCTCCCCTTGGTGCGCAGCCCTTGGGGCTCCTTGAGCCTCAAGGTAAGCCTCCCCTCCCTCCTCCTATATATATGGAGCAATTAGGGCTGATTTGATACAACTTTTGCCACGGCAGCCCGACCACATACCTCCACGGTTTTACCTCTAGATCGCGTTTCTGCGGAGCTCGGGCGGAGCCCTGCTGAGATTAGATCACCACCAACCTCCGGAGCGCCGTCACGCTGCCGGAGAACTCATCTACCTCTCCGTATCTCTTGCTGGATCAAGAAGGCCGAGATCATCGTCGAGCTGTACGTGTGCTGAACGCGGAGGTGCCGTCCGTTCGGCACTAGATCGGATCGGATCGTGGGACGGATCGCAGGACGGTTCATGGGACGGTTCGCGGGGTGGATCGAGGGACGTGAGGACGTTCCACTACATCAACCGCGTTCACTAACGCTTCTGCTGTGTGATCTACAAGGGTACGTAGATCGGAAATCCCCTCTCGTAGATGAACATCACCATGATAGGTCTTCGTGCGCGTAAGGAAATTTTTGTTTCCCATGCGACATTCCCCAACAGTGGCATCATGAGCTAGGTTCATGTGTAGATGTCTTCTCGAGTAGAACACAAAAGGTTTTGTGGGCGGTGATGTGCGTTTTGCTGCCCTCCTTAGTGTTTTCTTGATTCCACGGTATTGTTCGATCGAAGCGGCTCGGACCAACATTACTCGTACGCTTACGAGAGACTGGTTTCATCGCTACGAGTAACTCCGTTGCTCAAAGATGACCGGCGAGTGTCGGTTTCTCCAACTTTAGTTGAATCGGATTTGACCGAGGAGGTCCTCGGATGAGGTTAAATAGAAATTCATATATCTCCGTTGTGGTGTTTGCGTAAGTAAGATGCGATCCTACTAGATACCCATGGTCACCACGTAAAACATGCAACAACAATTAGAGGACGTCTAACTTGTTTTTGCAGGGTATGCTTGTGATGTGATATGGCCAATGATGTGATGTGATATATTGGATGTATGAGATGATCATGTTGTAATAGTTAATATCGACTTGCACGTTGATGGTACGGCAACCGGCAGGAGCCATAGGGTTGTCTTTAAACTAACGTTTGTGCTTGCAGATGCGTTTACTATATTGCTAGGACGTAGCTTTAGTAGTAATAGCATGAGTAGCACGACAACCCCGATGGCGACACGTTGATGGAAATCATGATGCTGGAGATCATGGTGTGATGCCGGTGACAAGAAGATCGTGCCGGTGCTTTGGTGATGGAGATCAAGAAGCACATGATGATGGCCATATCATGTCACTTATGAATTGCATGTGATGTTAATCCTTTATGCACCTTATCTTGCTTAGAACGATGGTAGCATTATGTGGTGATCTCTCACTAAAATTTCAAGACGAAATTGTGTTCTCCTCGACTGTGCACCGTTGCGACAGTTCTTCGTTTCGAGACACCACGTGATGATCGGGTGTGATAGACTCAACGTTCACATACAACGGGTGCAAAACAGTTGCACACGCGGAACACTCGGGTTAAGCTTGACGAGCCTAGCATGTGCAAACATGGCCTCGGAACACATGAGACCGAAAGGTCGAGCATGAATCGTATAGTTGATATGATTAGCATAGAGATGCTTACCACTGAAACTATTCTCGACTCACGTGATGATCGGACTTGAGATAGTGGATTTGGATCATGTACCACTCAAATGACTAGAGAGATGTACTTTTTGAGTGGGAGTTCTTAAGTAATATGATTAATTGAACTAATTGTCATGGACATAGTCTAATGGTCTTTGCGAATTACGATGTAGCTTGCGCTATAGCTCTACTGTTTTTATATGTTCCTAGAGAAAATTTAGTTGAAAGTTGATAGTAGCAAACTTTGCAGAGTGAGTCTGTAAAACCGAGGATTGTCCTCGTTGCTGCGCAGAAGGCTTATGTCCTTAATGCACCACTCGGTGTGCTGCACCTCGAGCGTCGTCTGTAGATGTTGTGAACATCCGACATACACGTTTCTGATGACTACACGATAGTTCAGTGCAAAATACTTAATGGCTTAGAAGCAAGGCGCTGAAGACGTTTTTGAAACGTCACGGAACATAAGTGATGTTCTAAAGAGATGAAATTGTGATTTCATGCTTGTGCCCTTGTTAAGAGGTACGAGACCTCCAACGAGATTCTTTGTCCACAAAGTAAAGGATAAAAGCTCAATCGTTGAGCGTGTGCTCAGATTGTCTGAGTACGACAATCGCTTGAATCAAGTGGGAGTTAATCTTCCAGATGAGATAGTGATGGTTCTCCAAAGTCACTGCCACCAAGCTGTGAGAGCTTCGTGATGAACTATAACATATCAAGGATAGATACAATGATCCTTGAGCGATTCACGATGTTTGACACTGCGAAAGTAGAAATCAAGAAGGAGCATCAATAGTTGATGGTTAGTAAAACCACTAAGTTTCAAGAAAGGTAAGGGCTAGAAGGGATACTTCGTGAAACGGCAAAACAATTGCTGCACTAATGAAGAGACCCAAGATTAAACCCAAACCCGAGACTAAGTGCTTCTGTAATGAGGGGAACAGTCACTGAGGCGGAGCAACTCTAGATACTTGGTAGATAAGAAGGCTGGCAAAAGTCGAAAGAAGTATATTTGATATACATGATGTTGATGTGTACTTTACTACTACTCCTAGTAGCATGAGGGTATTGGATACCGGTTCGGTTGCTAAGTGATTAGTAACACGAAATGATAGCTACGGCATAAACGGAGACTAGCTAAAGCCGAGGTGACGATACGTGTTGAAGTGTTTCCAAGATTGATATGATCAAAACGTCGCACGCTCCCTCTACCATCGGGATTGGTGTTAAACCAAAATAATTGTTATTTGGTGCTTGCGTTAAGCATGAACATGATTTGATCGTGTTTATTGCAATACGATTATTCATTTAAAGAGAATAATGGTTACTCTATTTTCTTGAATAATCACCTTCAACGGTTTATTGAATCTCGATCGTAGTGTTACACATGTTCATGATATTGGTGCCAAAAGATACGAGGTAATGATGATAGTACCACTTACTTGTGGCACTGCCGCTTGAGTCATGTTGGTATAAATTGCATGAAGAGGCTCCATGCTGATGGATCTTTATACTCACTTGATTTTGAATCACTAGTGACATGCAAATCATACCACATGAGCAAGGCCTTGTTTTCATTGAGATGAAACAAGATAGTAACTTGTTGGAAGTGATACATTTTGATGTATGCAGTCCAATGGGTGCTGAGGCACGCAGTGGATATCATTATGTTCTTACTTCAATGACGATTTGAGTAGATACAAGAGTATTTACTTAATGAATCACAAGTCTGAAATATTGAGAAGTTCAATTATGTTTCGGAGTGAAGTTCGTCGTAACAAAAGAATAAACTGTCTATGATATGATCATAGAAATGAATATCTGAGTTACGAGTTTCGGTACGCAGTTAAGACAATGTGGAAATTATTTCGCAGTTCATGCCACCTGGAACATCATAGTGTGATGATGTGTATGAACGTCATAGCCACGCACTATTTGGTATGGTACATGCTATGATGTCTCTTATCGAATTACCACTATCGTTTATGGGTTATGCATTAGAGACAACCGCATTCACTTTAAATAGGGCACCGCGTATTTCCGTTGAGATGACACAGTATAGACTGAGGTTTAGAGAAATCTAAACTGTCGTTTCTTGAAAGTTTGGGGCTTCGACACTTATGTGAAAAAGTTTTAGTCTGATAAGCTCGAACCCAAAGCGGATAAATGCATCTTCATAGGATATCCAAAACACTTGGGTACATCTCCTATCTCAGATCCGAAAGCAAAGTGTTTGTTTCTAGAAATGGATCCTTTCTCGAGGAAAGGTTTCTCTCGAAAGAATTGAGTGGGAGGGTGGTAGAACTTGATGAGGTTATTCAACCATCACTTCAAACAGTGTGTAGCAGGGCGCAGGAAGTTGTTCTTGTGGCGCCTACACCAATTGAAGTGAAAGCTGATGATGGTGATCATCGAGCATCAGATCAAGTTACTACAAGCCTCGTAGGTCGACAAGGTCGCGTACTACTACAAAGTGGTATGGTAACCCTGTCTTGGAGGTCATGTTGTTGAACAATAATGAACCTACGAGCTGTGGAGAAGCGATGGTGGGCCCGGATTCCGACAAATGGCTGGAGGCCATGAAATCCGAGAGAGGATCCATGTATGAAAACAAAGTGTAGACTTTGAAAGAACTACTTGATGGTCGTAGGACTATTGAGTAAAGATGGATCTTAAAAGGAAGACAGACGATGTTGGTGATAAGTCACTATTTAGAAAAGCTCGACTTGTCGCAAAGATGTTTCCGACAAGATCAAACAATTGACTATGATGAGACTTTCTCACTCGTAGCGATGCTAAAAGTCTGTTAGAATTATGTTAGTAGTTGCTGCATTATTTATGAAATATTGCACATAGGATGTCAAAACATTGTTTCCTCGACGGTTTCCTTGAGCAAACATTGTATGTGATACAACCAGGAGGTTTTGTCGATCCTAAATATACTAGGAAGTATGCAAGCTCGAGTGATCCTTCAATGGACTGGTGCAAGCATCTCGGAGTTGGAATATACACTTTGATGAGATGATCAAAGATTTTGGGTTTGTACAAGGTTTATGAGAAACTTGTATCTCCAAAGAAGTGAGTGGGAGCACTATAGAATTTTTGATAAGTATATGTGGTTGACATATTGTGGATCAGAAGTAATGTAGAATTTCTATAAAGCATACAAGGTTGTTTGAAAGGAGTTTTCAAAGGAATACCTGGATTGCGCTACTTGAACGTTGAGCAATCAAAGATCTATGGAGATAGATCAAAAGCGCTTAATGGAAGTTTCAACAAGATGCATGCCTTGACAAGTTTTTGAAGGAATTCAAAATAGATCAGCAAAGAAGAAGTTCTTGGTTGCGTTGTAAGGTGTGAATTTGAGTAAGACTGAAAACCCGACCACGGTAGAATAAAGAGAATAGACGAAGGTCGTCTTCTATGCCTTAGCCGTAGACTCTAAAGTATGCCATGCTGAGTACCGCACCTCATGTGTGCCTTGCAGCAAGTCTGTTAAGAGGTACACAGAGTGATCCAGGATTGAATCACTGATCAACGGTCAAAGTTATCCTTAGTAACTAAATAGGCTAAGGAATTTTTCTCGATTATGGAGGTGGTTAAAGAGTTCGTCGTAAAGGGTTACATCGATGCAAGCTTTGACACTAATCCGAATAACTATGAGTAGTGAAACGGATTCGTATAGTAGAGTAGATATTTGGAGCATTTCCGAATAGCACGTAGTAGCAGCATCTATAAGATGACATAAAGATTTGTAAAGAACGCACGGATCTGAAAGTTCCAGAACCGTTGACTAAAACCTCTCTCACGAGCAAGACGCGATCAGACCCCATAACTATAAGGGTGTTGGATTCGTTGGAATCACATGGTGATGTGAACTAGATTATTGACTCTAGTGCAAGTGGGAGACTGTTGGAAATATGCCCTAGAGGCAATAATAATTAGTTATTATTATATTTATTTGTTCATGATAATCGTTTATTATCCATGCTATAATTGTATTGATTGGAAACACAATACTTGTGTGGATACATAGACAAAACACTGTCCCTAGTAAGCCTCTAGTTGACTAGCTCGTTGATCAAAGATGGTCAAGGTTTCCTGACCATAGGCAAGTGTTGTCACTTGATAACGGGATCACATCATTAGGAGAATCATGTGATGGACTAGACCCAAACTAATAGACGTAGCATGTTGATCGTGTCATTTTGTTGCTACTGTTTTCTGTGTGTCAAGTATTTGTTCCTATGACCATGAGATCATATAACTCACTGACACCGGAGGAATGCTTTGTGTGTATCAAATGTCGCAACGTAACTGAGTGACTATAAAGATGCTCTACAGGTATCTCCGAAGGTGTTCGTTGAGTTAGTATGGATCGAGACTGGGATTTGTCACTCCGTGTGACGGAGAGGTATCTCGGGGCCCACTCGGTAATACAACATCACACACAAGCCTTGCAAGCAATGTAACTTACTGTAAGTTGCAGGATCTTGTATTACGGAACGAGTAAAGAGACTTGCCGGTAAACGAGATTGAAATAGGTATGCGGATACTGACGATCGAATCTCGGGCAAGTAACATACCGAAGGACAAAGGGAATGACATACGGGATTATATGAATCCTTGGCACTGAGGTTCAAACGATAAGATCTTCGTAGAATATGTGGGATCCAATATGGGCATCTAGGTCCCGCTATTGGATATTGACCGAGGAGTCACTCGGGTCATGTCTACATAGTTCTCGAACCCTCAGGGTCTGCACACTTAAGGTTCGACATTGTTTTATGCGTATTTGAGTTATATGGTTGGTTACCGGATGTTGTTCGGAGTCCCGGATGAGATCACGGACGTCACGAGTGTTTCTGGAATGGTACGGAAACGAAGATTGATATATAGGATGACCTCATTTGATTACCGGAAGGTTTTCGGAGTTACCGGGAATGTACCGGGAATGACGAATGGGTTCCGGGTGTTCACCGGGGGGGGGGGGGGGGCAACCCACCCCGGGGAAGCCCATAGGCCTTGGGGGTGGCGCACCAGCCCTTGGTGGTCAGGTGGGACAGCCCAAGAGGGCCCTATGCGCCAAGGATAGAAAATCAAAGAGAAAAGAAAAAAAAAGAGGTGGGAAAGGAGAGAAGGACTCCACTTTCCAATCCTAGTTGGACTAGGATTGGAGGAGGACTCCTCCTCCCCTTGGTGCGCAGCCCTTGGGGCTCCTTGAGCCTCAAGGTAAGCCTCCCCTCCCTCCTCCTATATATATGGAGCAATTAGGGCTGATTTGAGACAACTTTTGCCACGACAGCCCGACCACATACCTCCACGGTTTTACCTCTAGATCGTGTTTCTGCGGAGCTCGGGCGGAGCCCTGCTGAGATTAGATCACCACCAACCTCCGAAGCGCCGTCACGCTGCCGGAGAACTCATCTACCTCTCTGTCTCTCTTGCTGGATCAAGAAGGCCGAGATCATCGTCGAGCTGTACGTGTGCTTAACGCGGAGGTGCCGTCCGTTCGGCACTAGATCGGATCGGATCGTGGGACGGATCAGAGGATGGTTCGTGGGACGGTTCGCGGGGCGGATCGAGGGACGTGAGGACGTTCCACTACATCAACCGCGTTCACTAACGCTTCTGCTGTGCGATCTACAAGGGTACGTAGATCGGAAATTCCCTCTCGTAGATGAACATCACCATGATAGGTCTTCGGGCGCGTAGGAAATTTTTTGTTTCCCATGCGACGTTCCCCAACAGCTTGTTCTTATCAACACATGATCATTAACAATAGTTTCAATGATATATTCGTGCTGATCCACTTGAACTTGCACACCACAATCTTGATGACGATCACCACTTGACGTCACCCTTCATGGTTTGTATGAGATCTTCCTTTTGACGCAAGCCCATGGAAGCACACCTAACCTCCACATAGGACTCTCACAAATACCATGGGTTAGTACGCAAACACGTAATGGACAATGCTTACCATACCATGGGATCACTTGATCCCTCTCGGTACATCTTATACGCTTTGTGTGTTGATCATCTTGATTTACTCTTTGTCTGATATCTTGATCAACCTAGTATCTCTATGACCATTCTTTGGATAATACCTTGAATACCATCTTGGTCATCATATAAAATCCTTGAACCCAACAGATGGACTTCAAGAAGTGCCTATGGACAAATCCTATAAATATAACTTAAGGCAACCATTAGCCCATAGGAATTGTCATCAATTACCAAAACCACATATGGAGATATATGCTCTAACAATCTCCCCCATTTTGGTAATTGAAGACAACCACTTCAAGAGAGTTTATATAAGGAAATACGCATAACCAAACGCACACATACAAGGTAATAATGCATGCCTGCAAGATGTAAATGCTTACGCAATAAAAGCAAAACCCTCTAAACATATCCAAAGTAAACTATCTAAACTTCTCCCCCATTGGCATCGATTGCCAAAATGGACGAAAAGTTTAGAAAGCCAATATAGTAGGTGGTCCTCCAAAAAGTGTGTACTTCTCACCACATGAGTGCAGAGAAATACACAAATACAATGATAAGTAGTTGGAGGAAAACAAACTATATTGAGGACCCAAAGATTGCAAATAAAAGGATCGTATGCCACAAAGACATACAAAAATAGAGGCAAGCAATCAAAAGATTCCAGATGGAACAAACAATCATATGGTCCTTCGAACCACATGAATAAAAG
The DNA here is from genome assembly GCF_904849725.1 of Hordeum vulgare subsp. vulgare. Lineage (NCBI taxonomy): Eukaryota > Viridiplantae > Streptophyta > Magnoliopsida > Poales > Poaceae > Hordeum > Hordeum vulgare. The sequence continues at coordinate 576,877,364 of NC_058524.1, read as the reverse complement.
ATATTATGATAAAGGCAAGAGAGTGTTTTATCAAAAACTAGAGAAGCTACCCATGATTTGTGCACTAATATGAGATTTTTGTATTTGATACAGGTGCACAAAATAGGATCGTTGCTCCCCCAAAATTAATAAAAACACACAACGAGTACAAGAAGATAGATGAGACAATAAGCACATCAATTGCACAAAACAAATGGTTGAGCAACATGTAAAAGAAGCAACTTAAGAATAGGCTCAACCAAAGTAATGTGTGTGAGTCATGGCAAAGCACTTGAGAAGACTAAGATAAGGATGAGCATTACTCATCAACATAGTCTTGATGAAATGAGATACAAAGTGCAAGACATATCATTCCCACACACACATACTAGAAAATGGGTTCACAAGCTTACTAATAAACAAAATAAGAACCAACGCTTGTGACAACCCATTGTGAAGATAGGAAGTAAGAACCTTGTCAAGAGGAGGGATGCTAATTGAAATGGCAAAACCCTCATCAAGACAAGCATGAGGAAAAATAATCTTCACGGCCAAAGAGTGCATCAAGATGTAGGAAAATAAGATACGCACTCAAAACAAATCCTTTCACGAAGCCACCAAAAACTGAAAAAGGAAATGCAACGATGGACGTGAAAGAAAAGAGGATATCAATTAGAGATGTAACTTCTCTCATGTGTAAAAGATTCTAAGTAGAAGAAAATCATGATGATATATATCCACAAAGAAAGATGTACACATGAAATGGTTACAAGAAGGAACAAACTAGATATCCAAAAGGAAGTCATAAATATATCAATGAGATCTTTTGCTTGGAAGCATAGCACATGGCCTAATATTTTCTTATTGTACAATATGAACTTCCAACATACGAACATCAAAGACATCCCAACTAGTAGTAAGACATCATCGTTCAGATGCTTTGAGAAAGCAAACAAGTACTACAAGAATGAATCAAGAGATTCTTGCCATGATGCAACCTCGAAAAGAAAAGACAGGTTGGGGCCTTTGCAAGAAAAGAATGCATGAAGTGGATACTTGTTACCGAGACAACATTGGATTGATGTAGTAGATAGTTGTTCTTTGATCATCCTAACTTGGATCCAATAATCACATGGTCTCAACACCTTCCTTATAGGTGAGCCGAGCATCCAATGCATCTCTAGTTGTTCCTGGAACAGCAAAACAAACAAAATGGTGCCCAAACTCATTGGGACCAAAGAGTTAGAAAACCAGCAATACATAGGACAAACTCCACATACATATGTGCATATAGATATGAATTTGAATTTCATGCACATTGTAGCCAATTTATGACATGGTGGAGTTTCCCCTATATATTGGGTCAAAGAAGGAAAGCAAGGAAAAGAAGTTGTATATAGTAGATATGCATGCTCAAGACTCTCAAGAATCAACTCAACACAAAGTTGTTAAGTCACCAAAGGACAAGGTATCAAGTGATAATAAGATCCTAAACAAAAAGAACTATCACTTGAAGGATATCAATTAAAAGATACCTCAAGGAATGAGATATCCATTGACACATGCCAAATAAAAGGAAACAAGAAACCAATTGAAGGAAAACAAACACGAGGTATCTAATTTCCAAAAGAGAGCTAGGTTCCAACAAACCATGCCCTCGACAAATTTTCATGATGGCACAAAGCATCATAAAGAGCAAGACTTGCCTCCCATCAACACACACTTGATGGGGATCAAAAGATTTTATGATGGGTGAATAAAGAGAGTGTTCTAAAGAAAATAGGATAGCTCCCCAAGGGACGTGCATTATATAGAATTTGCATTTAAATACAAAATGCACACAATGGGATCATCACTTTCTCCATATCTATAAAAACACTAGACATGTTAAAATAAATCCATAAGAGGCAAGGAAGACAAACGAAACACAAAATCCAATGTAAAGACGATTAGCAATTCCTATCACATGATGGGAATACAAATTGTCAAGGACAAGAAGTATTTTGGGAGTGATACTCATTGGTAGATCGCAAATATATCCAAGATCATCTTTACCCATAAAACGCAAGCAAATGACACTTGTAGAGCTAACATGCCACCTAGGAACAAGATAATTTACAATATCAACACTAAGTGGCAACACCTCAAATGTACACATTTTCTAGGTTTGTAATATGCACATAGCATATTACTCCCCCATAATGTGATAAACCAACAATATTAACAAGTGACAAATTAAAACCAACAAGAGATACTTAGTGGACCATATAGAATTTGAATTTCTCATGAGTAAGACATACCACATAGAAACTAGATAATCTTGAAATATCAAAACTAAGTGGTATTCCCCATGTATACACATTTATAGGATTGTGAGGTGTGCAAAGCACATCACTCCCCCACAATGCGATAATCCATTAATCTCTCACAAGAGCCAACAAAAATACAAACAAGATGCAAAAAGGCTTAATACAAGACTCACATGTACATGATATGCAAACCAACATACACATACTCGATTACTCAAGATAAGCAAGTTGAAAGCACAACATATACAAACGCATGCAAGGTACAAAACCACAACATGCAAAGGGGCAAGCACCTAACAATGTAAACAGTTTAAGGATAAGTTACCATAAGGAGGCACATTGGATATAAGATAGAAACTCGATAATCCAAATGACTTGGCTTGAGATAATATGAATGATGAAGACCCCTTAATTCTTCATTATGTATCCAAGCCTCTAATGTCCTCCATAGTCACCTATTGATCAAGTTTGAGCTTGTTGGTCCCCAACTACGTTGGGTCCTAAGAGGTTAATCACAATAGGCTTGGCAACCCAAATGGTTCTTTTCTTGACACCATTTTGAGTACCAACAAACTTGGCAAACACATTGCCAACCTTATCCTTCCCAAGGGAATAGATATCATCAATAGTGATTGGGTTGGATAAGTTACCTCTTGTGCAAGACGAAGCGACGTGACCCTTCTCACGACATAAGAAGCAACATCTACCCTTTGCTTTCTTCCTAGTTGATTTCTCACCTCGGGGAGTGTTGGCTTGGGTATTATTGGGAAGAGGCCTTCCTTCAACTTGTAGCTGAATATGTGATTGAGTTTGTGGCCGCTTCCCTTGTTGCTTGTGACTTTGAGACCTCGTCTTGAGAGGGCAAGATCTAACATGGTGCCCTTTAACTTTGCACTTGAAGCAAATGATTTTGGCCGAATTCTTGACTTGTTCTAGGCCCCTCTTGTTCTTGTTTGAGTTTACTCCAACATCATTTTTGTCATTCGGAGATGTTTGCTCACATAGGACGTTGTTGAGTGTGAACATCCCTTCATGACACTGTTCCAAGTCTTTCTTCATAGAAGTGACTTGGGCCTTGAGCTCTTCGATTTCCTCTGCACGGTTAGTATCAATGCAAGTACTAGAGGAAGTGTAAGCTTCAATGTTAGAGCAACAAGGCAAGGAAAGTAATTCATCACACGAGGTAGCAACATTATGAGTAGATAAATTACGAGGACTAGCACATGTAAATATAGTACTTTGACTAGAAGTAGTGCCATTGTCCACATGAGGCTCACTTGATGTTACCTTGGTGATGATAGCCTCATGAGCTAACTTTTGCACATTATGGGATGTTAGAAGATCGGCATGAGAGCTTGTGAGCATTACATGGTTTTCTTCCAACTCCCATAATTGCTAGTTAGTAAATCAAGTTGAGCACGTAGCTCAACATTCTCCTTCAGTGTTGATACTTCAAAAGAGATAGGGTTAGATGTACAAGTATCATCAACAATATGAGAGGAGTAAGTAGCGATTAGAGACTTCTCATGAGTAGATTGAAGCTCCTCATAGATCTTAGAGGTTTTGGCGAGCTCTCCCTTGACATTCTTGCATTCAAGGAGAAGGACCTCAAAATCCCTTTTAAGTTTATCATGAGTAACTTCAATCTCTCCTTTTGAAGATCTTAAGTCTCTACATGCTTGATGACTCTTCTCAAGTTCATGTTCAAGTTGTTCACTTTTAGCTTGTTCATGATTAAGTGAATCATTACAAATTTCAAAGTAAGCAAGAACATCTTGGAACCTTTGAAGAGCGTTATTTTTAGCTTTATGAAGAATTTTACTGATCACATAGATATTTTCAGTCAAGTCATCATCATCATCCTCATCGCAAATATCATTGTTATTGCACAGGGAAGATGATACCTCATTATTACCTCTTGCCATGAGGCACATGTGAACTGGAGGAGTTGATGATGATTCTTTTGGTGAATTAGATTCTTCATTAGTCAAAAATACTTCATATTTCTTGATTTCCCTTAAATGATTAGTCATAGAACAACTAGGGAGAGACAAGATATTTTGATCAAGAGGACACGGGAGAGCAGGCATATCACCACAGACATTTGTCGGGGATCTTTAGGTGAAATGCATGACCTATCAGCACAATAATTTACACTATGTGTGGTGCTAGATATGCTCATGTCCATAGAGGCTATGACATTTTCATCAACATATATTTCTTCACTCACCATGTCATTACCTTGTGAGATTGAAGATGCTGAGGTGTGCAAGCAATCGGATATGGAAGTAGTGGTGGACTCTTTATGATCAAAAAGGGTGAAGAGCTCATGCACCAACTCCTTCATCATAATATCGTCTTCATCAAGATTGGACCCACCATATATATCTTCAAGTTTAGTCCAAACTTCATGAGCTGACTTGCAAGTCGAGATAGACTTAAACACTTCAGGACTTATGGTTCGATGAATGGCAAGAAAAGCCTCACAATCAAGATACATTTCATTAGTAGATGAAGATGCATCATCCTTTTTGTCGGCAATCCCTACAAGAACAATTCGTAAAGTATTTGGGCCCATGGCCCGAAAGTGATGAAGCATATGGATTCTCCATAGGGTATAATTTGTGCCATCAAAGTCAAAGGTGCCATTGTGCACTAATTCAATAGTCGACATCGATACTCTCTAGGTCGTGAAACCTAATTAAAGAGAGACCTAGCTCTGATACCAATTGAAAAGACCTCGATGACGCCTAGAGGGGGGATGAATAGGCTATTTAAAAACTTCTTCGGATTTGGCTTAAACCTAATGCGGAAATAGACTAAGAGGATGTTGGGTAACGTAGCAGAAATTCAAAATTTTCCTACGCATATTCAGATCTTCCTATGGAGAGACCAGCAACGAGAGAGGGGTAAGAGCATCTTCATACCTTTGAAGATCGCTAAGCGGAAGCATTGCTAGAACACGGTTGATGGAGTCGTACTCGCAGCGATTCCGATCTAGTGCCGAACTACGGCACCTCCGCGTTCAACACACGTGCAGCCCGGTGACGTCTCCCGCACCTTGATCCAGCAAGGAGGAGGGAGAGGTTGGGGAAGAACTCCAGCAACATGACGGCATGGTGTCGATGGAGAGACGAGGTCTCCCGGCAGGGCTTCACCAAGCACCGGCAGAGAGGAGGAGGAAGAAGAGCAGGGCTACGCCGAGGGAGAGGGAAAAGTCTAATCCCCAATGGCCAAAAGTGCCCACTATATATAGGGGAAGGGGAGAGGGGGTGCCACCCCTAGGGTTCCCACCCTAGGGGGTGCGGCAGCCCTCCCAGATGGGTGGTGCGGCGGCCAGAAGGGGGAGGAGGGGGTGGCGCACCAACTGGTGGGCCTTAGGCCCACCTGGCTTAGGGTTTGCCCCCCCTTTTCTCTCCCTTGCGCAATGGGCTGAGTGGGGAGGCACACCAGCCCACCTAGGGGCTGGTTTCCACCCCCACTTGGCCCACCTTACCTCCCGGGGTCGTTGCCCCCCTTCGGTGGTCCCCCGGGGCCACCTCCGGTGGTCCCGGTGGTCCCCGTACGTTACCGGTGATGCCTGAAACACTTTCGGTATCCGAAACCATCCGTCCTATATATCAATATTTACCTCCGGACCATTCCGGAGCTCCTCGTGACGTCCGGGATCTCATCCGGGACTCCGAACAACTTTCAGTAACCGCGTATAACAATTCCCTATAACCCTAGCGTCATCGAACCTTAAGTGTGTAGACCCTACGGGTTCGGGAGACATGCAGACATGACCGAGACACCTCTCTGGCCAATAACCATCAGCGGGGTCTGGATACCCATTGTGGCTCCCACTTGCTCCACGATGATCTCATCGGATGAACCACGATGTCAAGGATTCAATCAATCTTGTACACGATTCCCTTTGTCTGTCGGTATAGAACTTGCCCGAGATTCGATCGTCGGTATACCTATACCTTGTTCAATCTCGTTGCCGGTAAGTCTCTTTACTCGTTCCGTAGCACGTCATCATGTGACTAACTCCTTAGTCACATTGAGCTCATGATGATGTTCTACCGAGTGGGCCCAGAGGTACCTCTCCGTCACACGGAGTGACAAATCCTGATCTCGATTCGTACCAACCCAACAGACACTTTCGTAGGTACTCGTAGTGCACCTTTATAGTCACCCAGTTACGTTGTGACGTTTGATACACCCAAAGCACTCCTACGGTATCTGGGAGTTGCACAATCTCACGGTCGAAGGAAAAGATACTTGACATTAGAAAAGCTTTAGCATACGAACAATACGATCTAGTGCTAGGCTTAGGATTGGGTCTTGTCCATCACATCATTCTCCCAATGATGTGATCCCGTTATCAATGACATCCAACGCCCATGATCAGGAAACCATGATCATCTATTGACTAACGATCTAGCCAACTAGAGGCTTGGTAGGGACACATTGTGATCTATTTATCCACACATGTATTACTGTCTCCTGTTAATACAATTATAGCATGAACAATAGACGATTATCATGAACAAGGAAATATGATAATAACCATTTTATTATTGCCTCTAGGGCATATTTCCAACAGAGGATACTTGTCAAGTACAAATCCTAAATGCACTAGGCACTGCAACGTGTATCAACAACACGATCTACCAAGATGGACACAATATAGTTACTAACAAGCACAAGTAAGTTACACAAACTTACTTGAGCTATATCCCACGACAAGTAGGTGAACGACACAAGATACTAGATCACACTAGCACACGATATATCAAAAGCTGCAAGTGTGAACGTGTGGATATAGAAGGTATGCTTGAATGATTAATCTTGTACAGGAAATAGCCAACACAATATAATGAGCACAAACAATATGCAATGTATGTATGCTCAAGTAACACAAGTAAACCACAAGTAAGGAGTTAGGGTTAAGGATAACCAAGGTCACTGAGACGAAGATGTATCCCGATGTTCACTTCCTTGGAGGGAAGCTAGTCACCGTTAGAGAGGTGGATGTTACCACGAAGGCACACAAACGCCATGAAGGCTCACCCTATTCTCCCTTTGAGATAACACCACGAAGGCGTTTCTCAACCGCTAGTGGTAAGACTTTGAGGTGGCTTCCAAACCCTCACAAACTTTTCCGGGGGGTAATCACACGGATTGATTCCTCTCCGAAGAACTCCTACCGCCTAGGAGTCTCCAACCTCCAAGAGTAACAAGATCACGGGGAATGCTCAAAACTTGCTCAAATCTCAAATAGCTTGGGTTGAGAGAAGGAGAGGGAGACGATCTATCTTTTGATTGGAACAACTCTCAAAGGGGCTCACAAATGCTCTTGGGATCTAAGATTTGGTGTGAGCAAATGTGTGTGAGGTAGAAATGAGTTCTTATGAGGATAAGGCTGTGTTGGGGCGCCCTCTCACAAAGTGGGAGGGGGTATTTATAGTGGGGAGAGAAAAACAGCCGTTGGGGACACCTTAAGTCACACAGGGTTCGGACGTCCGACAGTTTACGGAAGTCCGGGCGTCCACAAGGGGTCGGACGTCCGAGGGCTGTAAATATATCTGGAACCACTGTGGAGTTGAACAGGGACCGGACGTCCGGAGAAGGCCAGAAGTCCGAGTTATTCGACTCAAACTTCACTGGTGCAAGGTTCCGGATTTTCGAAAGGGGACGAACGTCCGGCCCTCGGACGTCCCGAGGGAGCCGGAAGTCCGAGTTATATGGTTCAAGTTTCTTTGGTGCAAAGCTCCGGATTTCCGAAGCCGGTCGGACGTCCGGAGGGAGCCGGAAGTCCGAGTTATATGGCTCAAGTTTCTCTGGTGCATAGTTCCGGATTTCCGAAGTTGGTCGGACGTTCGGGCCTCGGACGTCCGGGCCTCGGACGTCCGGAGGAGGCCGGATGTCCGAGGCACTGGTCTTGTTTTCTGATAACAGGAGAGCAGTGGAGATGTGGTAAGAGGAGAACAGTGGATATCTAGTTTGAGCAAGTTCATCACAAAACCTGTGATCCCCTCTTAATAGTGCGGGATCCCTAAAGACTCAAGAATTATAAAAGGGGTACCGATGATCCATACTTGAGTGTATACTTTTATTCTTTGATCATCACTCCGCACCACTAACGTCAAAGGAACTGATACCTTTGAGTTAGCCCTTTCGCTTGAGCTTGATGTTGTTCTTCCTTCTTGGCTCAAGTTGAAAGCAAGACATGATGAAGTCTTCAAGCAGCTCTCCCATACACAATGTGGAAAGCCTAGCTTATGTATTCATCTTCATTTGTCCACCATGTGAACATCCACAAGAATCAAGCATGTAGTGCTCAGGAATGCTTATCTTGATCTTGTCCTTGTTAGCACATGAGCTTGTCCTTATCAACACATGATCATTAACAATAGTTTCAATGATATATTCGTGCTGATCCACTTGAACTTGCACACCACAATCTTGATGAGGATCACCACTTGACGTCATCCTTCATGGGTTGTATGAGATCTTACTTTTGACGCAAGCCCATGGAAGCACACCTAACCTCCACATAGGACTCTCACAAAGACCATGGGTTAGTACACAAACACGTAATGGACAATGCTTACCATACCATGGGATCACTTGATCCCTCTCGGTACATCTTATACGCTTTGTGTGTTGATCATTTTGATTTACTATTTGTGTGAGATCTTGATCAACCTAGTGTCTCTATGACCATTCTTTGGATAATACCTTGAATACCATCTTGGTCATCATATAAACTCCTTGAACCCAACAGATGGACTTCAAGAAGTGCCTATGGACAAATCCTATAAATATAACTTAAGGCAACCATTAGCCCATAGGAATTGTCATCAATTACCAAAACCACATATGGAGATATATGCTCTAACAACAAGCACGCTTATTATTGTTCACATCGTTAGGTCGTGCAAGTGAAAGGCAATAATGACGATATATGATGGAGTGATTGAGCCTGGAAAAGCTGGTATGAACTCGATCTATTTTGTTTTTGTAAATATGACTAGCTCATCATGCCTCATTCAGCTTTGTTGTGAGAGAAACATGTTTGCAATGACAACTTAGAGATCATAGTTGCTTATGCCATGCTTACTTAGCTAGGAGCTTATAATGGTTTGTCTTGGATGCCCACATGAATTTTGAGATGACTGTGTTGTAGTATGATAGGATGGTATCCTCCTTTGAATGATTCAAGTGGCTTGACTTGGCGCATGTTCACGCATGTAGTTGAAACAAAATCAACATAGCCTCTATGATGTTCATGTTCATGGTGATTTATGTCCTACTCATGGTTGCACTCAATGTTAGTTAATCTCAATGCATTTTGATGACTGTTGTCGCTCTCTAGTTGGTCGCTTCCCAGTCTTTTGCTAGCCTTCACTTGTACTAAGCGGGAATACTGCTTGTGCACCCACTTCCATAAACCCAAAGTTGTTCCATATGAGTCCACCATACCTACCTATATGCGGTATCTACCTGCCGTTCCAAGTAAATTTGCACGTGACACTCTCTAAACCTTCAAGAAATAATCTGTTTTGCGTGCCCGAACCGCTCATGTGGTGACAGAGGGCTATTGGTATCTTCCATGCTAGGCGTGTTATCCTCGATATGTGTTTATTCACTATCATTCACGAGAAAGGGGCCGGTAATTGGAATTCCCAGTTCCATGCTCAAATCGAAAAGATAATTGCAAACAAAACTCCCCCGGGATTGATGTTGGTATGGACGGTATCCGAGGATATGACTAGCCGTGGAGTGTGATTGATTGGTGGTGGGGGAGTCAAAACTTTACTTTTATGTTTGGGAACCGCCTATAGCATGTGTAGCGTGGAAGATGTTTAGAATTCTTAGTCATTGCTTTGACAATGAAAGCATGCCACCCAAAATTATTATCTCTGTTTTAAAAGCTTGAGCTCTGGCACCTCTGCAAATCAATGCTTCCCTCTGCGAAGGGCCTGTCTATTTATGTTCCTATTGAGTCATCCTCCTCTTACAAAAGCACCAATTAGAGAGCCCCTCTGTCATTTTTATGCTTTGCTTTTAACTCTGTAGAGTATGACTGTGACTGGATCTTCATTGCCTTGAATTACAATGTTTAGTCAGCCCTTGGTCTTTGAAGGTGCTCTGCATTTATGGTTTGCGGTCTCAGAAAGATCTAGCGAGATACCACCTATTCGTACAGCTTCATGATTGTTTTGATTGAAGTGTTGACGTTTGAGGCTTATTATTATTTGCTCGCTAGTTGATTATGCCATTGATATGAGTTTACCGTGAGACCTAGATGTCATTTGTTTATGTGGTTTGCTTGTGATCTTGTTGAAATTCTGGTTGTGAGTTAGACATAGTTGCAACAACAAGATCAAACAGAGTTCGTCAAAGTTTTTCTTTTGTCTCTTTCAGTTTGTCAACTGAATTGCTTGAGGACAAGCAAGGCTTTAAGCTTGGGGGAGTTGATACGTCTCCATCGTATCTACTTTTCCGAACTCTTTTGCCCTTGTTTTGGACTCTAATTTGCATGATTTGAATGGAACTAACCCGGACTAACGCTGTTTTCAGCAGAATTGCCATGCTGTTGTTTTTGTGCAGAAATAAAAGTTCTCGGAATGACCTGAAAATTTACGGAGAATTTTTCTGGAATTAATGAAAAATACCTGCGCAAAGATCCACCGGAGGAGGTGTGCAAGTGGGCCACAAGCCCGTGGGCCACGGCCACCCCCCAGGTCGCACCGTGAGGGCTTGTGGGGCCCACGTGGCACCACCGCCTCCAAACTCAGCTCTATTTATTCCGTCTCGCCCGGAAAAAAAATTAGGGAGAAGGATTCATCGCGCTTTACGATACGGAGGCGCCGCCACCTCCTGTTCTTCATCTGGAGGGCAGATCTCGAGTCCGTTCGGGGCTCCGGAGAGGGGAAATCGTCGCCATCGTCATCATCAACCTTCCTCCATCGACAATTCCATGATGCTCTTCACCGTTCGTGAGTAATCTCATCGTAGGCTTGCTGGACGTGATGAGTTGGATGAGATCTATCATGTAATCGAGTTAGTTTTGACGGGGATTGATCCCTAGTATCCACTATGTTCTAGATTGATGTTGCTACTACTTGGCTATGCTTAATGCTTGTCACTAGGGCCAGAGTGCCATGATTTCAGATCTGAACCTATTATGTTGTCGCCAATATATGTGTGTTTTAGATCCTATCTTGCAAGTTGTAGTCACCTACTATGTGTTATGACCCGGCAACCCCGGAGTGACAATAGCCGGAACCACTCCCGGAGATGACCATAGTATGAGGAGTTCATGTATTCACCACGTGTTAATGCATTGGTCCGGTTCTTTATTAAAAGGAGAGCCTTAATATCCTGTAGTTTCCATTAGGACCCCGCTGCCACGGGAGGGATGGACAATAGATGATATGCAAGTTCTTTTCCCTAAGCACGTATGACTACATACGGAATACATGCCTACATTAGATCGACGAACGGGAGCTAGTTACAAATCTCTCCATGTTATAGCTGTTACATGATGAATCACATCCGACACACTCATCCATCACCGATCCACTGCCTACGAGTCTTTTACTACTGATCCTTGCTATATTACTTTGCTGCTACTGCTGTCGCTACTGTTGTTACTCTGCTGTTACTACTGCTGTCACTACTGCTGTTCCTTGCTTCTGCTGTCACTACTGCTGTTACTTTCCTGCTAATTGTTGCAAGACTTTTCTGGAGTCATTGCCGGGGAAGAATAGTCCCCCGTCCACATGCTATTTACTGGCGCCATTGATACAACAAGTTAGGAATAGTCTGCCGTCAACAGATCTCTTTCTGACACCGTTGCTATCATACCACTTTGCTACTGATACTTTGCTTGCAGACACTAATCTTTCAGGTGTGGTTGAAATTGACAAACTCAGTTGCTAATACTTGAGAATATTCTTTTGCTTCCCTTTGTGTCGAATCAATAAATTTGGGTTGAATTCTCCACCCTCGAAAACTGTTGCGATCCCCTACACTTGTGGGTTATCATGCATCTCCTTCTCATACGGCTAACGATGAGCTAATGCGAGACATTCCTCATTCTGTTTTTTAGATCAAAGAGGGGTGTTGAAAGGGGATTCCATGGATTGCTTGGAACCCAGGGAATCCATGGTCGTCCATGTCCTTGTCTTCACCCCTTGGTAAGGTCAGATGCTTTGCAACTTGTGAGGCTGAAAATGGCGTCCACCGGTGCTTCAACCGGGTAATGACGGACGGGGGGGGGGGGATGTTGCAACCATTGGACTGAGGTTTTGGAACCGCACAATAGAGGTGCTGCAACGTCATGGACGAGATGCTACAACCAATGAACGAGAGTGTTGGGACTGCCTGGGGGTGGTGCTGCATTCGTTGCCAGTGAAGTTGTATCAAGTGCTGGTGAAGTTGCATCCCTCGAAAGTTGTGGGAATCGAGATTCTGAATCGGATCGGAGCTCCCTTGATAGGATCATGAATCGTAGAATCATAACTACCAGTACCATAGAAACTTAGATTCTATGAGTAAAATCGTAGAATCGGAGGGGCTAGTTTGGATCGTAAGTTCGTAAGATTCTAAGACTTAAGTCACGATTCTGACAACTTTGATCCCTTGTCGACGCCGCTGCAACCACTTTTGATCTGCGATGGAACCAGATGGATATCGAGTCGTTTTTGCTGGGACCGATGATTTCTTTGCTGGAACAAGTTTTTTTTTTGCTGGTATCATATAGATTTTTTGCTACTACTTGCCGTGATGGGATTTTATTGCTGGAACCGTTGATTGCTTTTGCTGGAAGCACCAAATTTTTGCTGCCATGGGAGATGACGAATTGTTTGTTGCCAAAGTTTTCTTTGCTAGGAACATGGTGGTGCGGCGAGTTTTTGTAGGAACAGTTTTTGTTGCCATGGGAGATGACGAATTGTTAGTTGCCAAAGTTTTTTTTGCTGGGAACATGGTGGTGCGGTGAGTTTTTGTAGGAACCAGCATCGACGGTGCTACAATCGCCACAATATTTTGCTACATCCAGCCACAACATCTCCCGGTGGCCACGAGCGGCATTTTTGGCACGATGAGTTTTTGCTGCAACAATGCATGCTCGTTGCTACAACCGGACATGGCGATTGCTGCAACCGGCCACGATGGCCCCAGGTAGCATCTTCATCGTATTTCCAAGACCAAGGAGGTGAATTTAACGGTAGATGTGACTTGCGGTGAGCGAGGTGGAATTTTTTTCCTTGGCGAGATGTGTTAAGCGACGTTGAGAACTTGGTTGACTTTTTTTTTCTTTTTTTCTATTCTTTGCATGTGAGAGGTGCACGGTGACAAAGGTAACACTCTAATCAAACCACTATTAGCGGGCAGATCATGCGGCCGCGTGACCACTGGACCAAATTTAGGCCGGCGCACCAACGCCCCCAGTGCCTAGCACTAGCCTATATATATGTCCAGCCGAGAGTTGTAACGTGATGAAGAGAAAGAGAAAATAAAGGTATGATACATGACTTTGGCAAAAACAATTATGTGTGTCTGTGTTATGATTTGATGTGGTCGATCCTATGATGGGAAGGGCAGAATAAGAACATTCTAACCATGAACATGCACGTTTTGCATGATCGTCGGCCCTGTCCTGCTACCCGGCTTCCCGACATGGTCTACAGTCATGGCTTGACCTGGCGTTATGGTCTACCTCGATGCACCCTTGAGACTATTTACAATGGAAAGTAACATAGAGTAGTAACATGCATATGTTACTAGTCTAAGTTACTACCTCCATAATGGATAGTAACATTAAGTCTTTCATTTATTAGCTTATAGACCCATCTTATGTTGGTATGCATTATGTTACTCATACTGTTATGTTACTCATAGTATGATTAACTAGCTAAGTTAATCAATTTCTCTTTCTTCTCATTAATTAGTTGTCATATCATATATGTTTTATTTAGGTAGCATATATGTTACTACCTATGTTATTTTCATTGTAGTAATTAGTGTGATGCCACCGCGGCCTCGTTGATGCATGTATGCGCTGTTGCATCACAACTAATGGTGACAGAGAGAGGACGAGAGCGTATATCTACATACTACAGATGGAGGATGTGAGAGGAAATAGAAGTGTTTTGTGCGTGGTGTAAATCAACGTCTCGAGGTGAATGATATTACAAGGAGATTCGGACTGATGGAGTAATTTATGGTGAGTAAATTCCTTTGTGAGAATGAGATTACTAAGATATACAGTGGATCGGTGGAGTAAAATATGATGAGTAAATTCCTTTGTGAGAATAAGATTACGAGGAGATACGGTGTATTTGGTGGAGTAATTTGCAGTAAGGATATTTCTTTTCCTCTTTCTCGAAATATACATCGTCATGTTTTATAAATAAAACAACCAACCAGTTGATACAATGAATATCATAATATCAAAATAAACATCCGTGAACACAGGCACACCCAAAAAATCAGAAAAAAGCAAAAAAAGACCATCAAGTGGACAGTACATCAAGTGGTAGCCCACAAAGTGAGTCAACAAGCCGCGGCATGAAGCGCATCCAGTCATGGTCCCATTGCCCACTGCAAAAATACAAAAAAATTAAAGTAGAAGTTAAAGGCCCTTCAAAGGAAGACCGGCTGAATCAACATCTTATTATGTGTCGTTGTGTAGAGAGCCCAAGCAAACGCCACGGACGTAGCCAAAAGAGACGCATTTTCCTGCTGGTCTGGACCGCTCTGGCATGAAGGAAGCCGGCCAGGTCCAGAGCCTGCTAGTCTGGCCCTACCGCTTCCCTGACGACGTTCCACATCACTCTGGCCTCGTGCAAGAAAAGAGGATGTGAGTTCCTATTTCCGGCACCCCACGCAAGGGACATAGCCCATTACCCGGTCTGTGTCTCTTGATTATCCGGTCTGTGTCTCTTGAGCACGTCCGTATCCGATGTTAGGCGATTCTTCAACAAGTACCACCTAAATATTTTGATGTTTAGGGGAAGTGGTGCCTTCATGAGAGGCGCGTTTCATATAATAGTCGGCCTATGACATAAGGTGTGGTAGGTCGACGCTATGGAAAAATATCTAGAGGGAGTAAGGCTCGAGGATGCCAAATCTAGGTAGCCCGAGAGCACGGGCTGGATGGTCTCCTGTAAAATGGACAATTCCAACATCTCCACTGTCCCAAATGAGAGACGAAACAAGATGTTTCACTGCTCAATTTGGAGCGCCGGGGCGACCACGAGCAACGGGCCGGTTCTACATAAATGGCAAACATGTTTAGGAATCACCTGCATAACGGAGCTCCACCTACCCAACAGTCCAACCAAAACATGCTCCCGTCTCCATCGCCAATGGAAAAAAGACAGCCCAATCGGATGTGAAGCTTGATCCTCTCGATGGACTTTCAAAACCGGGAGACTCCGCTCGAGCGCAAGCAAGTAAGGCTGGTTGTAGTGGAGAGTATCATACACTAGTATCGTGCATATGATACTAGTGTATGATACTATATCCATAATGTATAGTATCAGATGTTAGTGTTATAGATAGTTCATTTATTACCATGCAAGATATATAGTAGCACAATATTTAATATGATACGGTATCATGATATGCTACTCAACCCTCTCTTTCTCTATTTAATTCTACACTACCTCATTAAAATTGTTTAGTTGGCATACATGATACTACTTATGATACTTTCATTACAACCAGCCTAACGACATGACCCGAAGGTACTTTTTCTGGATAAGATGCAACTAGAGGCTACACTCCCCTTGGATTATATGCCAGCACCACCTAAACCCGAGGGCCATGTCCATACCACAGGAAGCAATGATACCCAACCGTTCCAGATCCTTCGGCAAGCAAATGTGGGCCCACTTCATCATATATATGCTATTTCTGATGGTCGTTGATTGCTTGCCGGAAGAAACAAGGGAAATCTTTAGGGCAACTCCAACGGGCCGATTCAAACGAACGTCGATTTTGTCCTTTTTTTTGTCCGTTTGGGTCGGTCAGGCGGACATGAACGTCCACTTTTGCATATGGGTCGGCGCATGCGCCCAACGCTAGATGGACCCATTTTTGTCGGCGTGCGAAAAGATACATAAGTGCATAATTAAACATTAAAATCCAGCCACGAAGGCCGACGAGAGTCCACACGTCCGCATTACATTAATTAAACATAAACAAACCTAAAACTATGAGGGCAGCCCTAGGCGGCGGCATCGTCGTCATCGGGGCCGGTGAGGTCGACCAGCGCAGGTGCAGGGCCGACCCAGGGGAACGCCGTGTTCCAGAGCGCAGCTGCCTGCGCCTCCGTCGTGTGTCCCGTCGGTGCGGGCTGTGCTGGTGGTGGTGGCAGCGTAGCAGCATGGGCACGCTCCTGCGCCTCTGCCTGCCGTCGTTCCTCCTCCGCCTCCTTCTCCAGCTCCATCAGTCGAAGGCCTTCGGCGTGCTCCGCCCGCAGGTGCTGCGCCCTCCAGTGCTCGAGGTAGGCTTGCTCCTACTACGGTGTCGTGCCCAGCCAGATGGGTGGCGTAGTGATGAACTCGTGGACGACGCCGGTCCACTGGTAGACCTCCCGTAGCTCTGTGGGCTCGGGCTTCGGCGGAGGTGGCATGATGCAGTCGCCGGCGGCCGACAGCGCGATGGCCTCCGCGAGCTGCTGCTGGTACGTCGCCTCCTCGTCGGCCCTGCACCACGCTTCCTCCTCGCTGTCGCGAAGAACAACTAGGAGCGCCGCCTAGTAGGCGGCCTCAACCTCCTAGTCCTCATCGTTGACGCCAGTCGTGGGTGGCGGAGGGCCTCTTGGCTGCACTTCGTGCACGCCAAGACGACGCTGCTGCTCGTGCTCCACCACGAACCACACCTCCCAGTTAGGGGAGTTGGCCGCGTACGTAGGGTCTCGTCGCTGCTCCTTCGTCAGCCAACACCGACGGCGGCTCACCTCCTACGCATGCACCCGCGCCGACTGCGACATGGCCGGCACCGGAATCCTCTCCGGATCCAGATGCCAGCCGTGCGGCAGCGTGACATCGGGGTAAGGGAGCGGCACACGGTGCTCCCAGTGCCACTGTGCTTGGTGCACCAGGACGCTCACACGCTCGCGAGGCCGGTGAGAAGATGGCGGCAGGGAGATGGCGCGGGGGTAGAGCGGGGCCTTGCCCTTGTTTGGGAAGTCGCCGACCATGGTGCTAGGGTTTTTGTGGCCGAGGAGGTGGCTGGATGTGGACTGGCAGGGTTCTGGAAGCAGATGGCGGAACCCACCGCACGCTCGGATTAAAAAAGGTTGGCCGCGGTCGCTGGCGTGTGGGCCCGAGGATGGCGGCCATCATAAATAATGTTGACCGCGATGGTTGGGGGCGGACACCGAGAGGGCGCGCGCGTGCGTCCGGTTTGCGTCTGCGCCGATGCATTCCAATCCCAAATTTGGGCCGGAAATGGGTCGGCGCGGATGCGGAGCGGACGCGTTTTGGCAATGGGTCGGCGCGTTGGGTCGCTCCATTGGAGTTCTTCTTATCGAACGTGTTGTGAACTAGCATATACATACAACTCCATCATATACATTGTTTGTTGATCCATGGACTTCGATGTATTTTTTTTATGTTTGAGGTATTTTGTATTTTTGGTGAACCTTTACAATAGATGAGGTCCTTTTTGTAAAAAAATATTTTGTTTTGGACCCTCTTAGCTGGTGAACGTTCGCTGGGGGTGACATTTGGGAATGATTTCAGTGGCATTTTTTTATTGTGAGGGGGTGACAGTTTTTATGTCAGACGACATTTTTTATGCTAGATATAGATCGCACGGTCGAATGCGTGCTCGAACCCCTCCTTTTATGGATCTAATCAAACAAATTATTTCCAAATTTGGTTCGATTTGGTTTGGTAGTACTTGCTTCTTTCCTTGTGATGTACGATAAATAGATGTTCAATCACGCGTTGCCCGGCCTCAATGAATAAATTCCCCCCAAACCCTAGGACATCCCAACACGCAGCAACCAAATTTCCTATCTTTTCCTCCCCTCTGCCGCCGCCGCGTTTCTAGGGTTTTCCTCATCTGCAATTCGTCCGCACCCACCCCCAGTAAGGATCCAATAGTGATGGCAACTGCAGCGGCAGACGAGAAGAAGATGATCATGCTAAAGTCGTCTGACGGCGAGGAGTTTGAGGTGGAGGAGGCGGTCTCCATGGCGTCGCAGACCATCCGCCACATGATCGAGGATGACTGTGCCGACAAACGCATCTCGATCCCCAACATCAACTCCAAGATCCTCTCCAAGGTCATCGAGTATTGCAACAAACACATCCCGACCAAGCGAGCCGACGACACCATTGGAGCCACCGGTGTTGTTGCATCTCACGCCGTGGATCCCCCTGCCCTAGCCAAGGACCTCAAG
Organism: Hordeum vulgare subsp. vulgare; assembly: GCF_904849725.1. Classification (NCBI taxonomy): domain Eukaryota; kingdom Viridiplantae; phylum Streptophyta; class Magnoliopsida; order Poales; family Poaceae; genus Hordeum; species Hordeum vulgare. The sequence goes on along the minus strand of NC_058524.1, from coordinate 576,858,656 downwards.
ATCTGGGATGCAGAATTTATGAAGGTCGACCATGTCACCCTCTTCGACCTCATCCACGTATGATATCCTTCTATTCGACCATTTTCTTTCTCTAGATCCACTTTTTCTCGATGTTCCCCTTTGGCACGCGGTCTAGATTAGTCTTGGGGTGTCTTGCTACTATTTATATTAGATTAAACAGACTCCTCATCAAACCATCAAGGTACTCGTTTCGATTGGACTAGATTAGATTTTGATTTTAAAGGATTGTGCTTTATTAGCGACGTACACATTGGCCGGCCATACAAAATCTAGGTAAATATGTTAGGGCATCATCTTGTGGTCTGCTATATTTCACTCATATGTGTATATGATTATTAGGCGTAACCTAGGAAGCTTTATTATGATCAGTACGAACTTACTAGACGCATTATCATTGTGGCAGCAAATCGTATATGATTAACGTGCGGAAACATTAGACTACTCATAACAATATATGGGTTTTATGATTATGCTACATATAGTAATGCTTCTCTCTCGCATGATAGGTTACTTCATGTGTTGTTTTGTGTTTTATTAGCTTGTAACACATCTGAATACAAGACAATCTATGTAACTATTTATGTTCTAAAGCCATTATAAATTAATGCTTTTCTCAAACACCCTATGGTTCTTTTTGCCCCCTCTCAGGCTGCAAGATACCTCAATATCAAGGAGTTGTTGGACCTGACTTGCCAGACTGCTGCCGACATGATTAGTGGGAAAACTCCAGAGGAGATCCGTAATATATTCAACATCAAGAACGACTACTTGCCCGAGGAGGAGGAGAAGATCCGTAGGGAGAACCAGTGGGCATTTCAGTAGGGGAGCATCCAGGTCGCGTTGAATGAACGCTTAATTATTATTTTTCATGTCAACATTTTAGCTGCACTCTTTATGTTTTAATTCGATGTACTGGAGTCTATGAAGTGGTGTCAGTAAACATATTCAGTGTTTATGCTTGCGTGAACATATTCGTCATTGTCTCTACATGAGGTTGGAGTGGGCGGCATAGTCCACGGGGTGGTGTGATCCACAAGGAGCCGATACATATCTTGCTAGAGTGGATGAGGAAGTCCGGGCGAGGCACTCTTCAATGATTGAGGAGATTCCCGAGGCAGTCTTAGTGCTATCGTCAGGGTCATCAGCCTATTGTACCCCTTATTCTGGATTAGCCTTGATTAAACAGAAGAGGCTTGGTTAGCATGCTTTTTAACAAATGTTGTTCTTTGCTACCAACAATTCTTTAAGTACGTGGTGAAGTAAATAATAGTGCACTTGCTGACGGTAGAACCCCCAAGAAATATCACAGTATAGGCTGATATCTTTGTGCAATGTCATTTACAAGATATGCTCCAAAGTCTTGGCAAATAGGGGTTAGGGTTTAGGATTTAGGGTTTGAAAGTGCGTTATATTGACTAGAGGGGGGTGAATAGGAGATTTTAGAATTTCATCACTGAGGAAATTCCTCACTGATGACTAACTTGCAGCGGAAACAACAAAGGATCAGGAGTGCAAAGTATCACTACAATAGTTTTCAAGGTGAAGAATATGACAAACATTTTGCACAGTATGCATGCACGAAGAAAACAGATGAGGATTAACTCGCGTGAAGAATTTGGGGTTGAGGAATTTCAGAGAAATTCTTCAGCAAATTCTTCAAACAGTGACAGTGAAAATCATCAACATACAATGTGAGGAATTTAAAGAGTTGAAGAAATAGAACCCGTTTCACAGTGAAGACAGTGGTTGATGACCCAGTTCCAACTGCTGTGGTAGTTGTACATCTGGTTTGGAGCGGCTTGGTATTGAAACCAAAAGACACATAGTCCCGGGACACACAGTCCCTGCCGTATTGTCCTTGGGCTAAGAACACATAGTCCTCGCCCAACACTCGTGGTAAGTCTTCAGGGTAGACTTCCAAACCCTCACAAACTTGGTCACCTGGCGATCCACAATTGACTGCTGGATTGCTCTAGACCATGACGCCTAATCGTCTGAGGATGCACAATCCTCAAAGGTAAAAGGCTTCAATCCCACACAGGAACAATTCTTCAGTGATGCTCAATCACTTGGTTTTCGGTTTGTGGTTTGGTGTTTGGGGTATTTCCTCGCTGATGAATTACTCTCAAAGACTCTGAGGAATTTAGGTTGCTCTTATGACAAGTGTCAGTTTCGAATGGAGCAGCCAACCAGCTAATGGTTGCGGGGGCGGCTATTTATAGCCTGGGAGCATCCTGACATGATTTGACATTAATGCCCTTAAATAATATGACCGTTGTGTGGATAAGATGAGTGATGTGGCGTGACTTGCGGTAACGGTCGGGAGCCTCAACTGTGAGAGTCCTCATGTCTCTCATATTCCTCACTTGAGGCTTTTGGTAGGATTAGGCTTGGGTTGAGCATCATGAGGAAATTCATTCCGACGTGTTACTTTGACCCCATTTAACAGTACGGTGTTCCTATGACTCAAAAATGAAGAAAATAAAACAGACAAAATAAATCTTCATGCTTTAAAATCTTCAGATTGTTTTTCTTCAGTACACACCGAATTCCTCATCTTCAATTTCTTCACGAGGAATATCAATTTCATCGCAATTTCTTCGCGATTCAATTCTTCAGCTTCAGACCAATTTCTTCAGCCGAAGATATACATTTTTAGGGGTCGATATTCATCGAATATTTCAAACTCCTCAGCGAATTATAGATCCCGTGTACACTCATGAACACATTAGATACTTAACCTATAAGTCTTCAAACCACCAAAATCACTAAGGGGCACTAGATGCACTTACAATCTCCCCCCTTTTTGGTGGTTGATGTCAATTAGGTTAAGTCTTCAACGGGGATAAAAATATGAAGTGTAATTACTCATTTGAGGAATTTGAAATCAAGATTCAGAGAGACTCCCCCTGAAGATGTGCATATCTTGAGGATTTTGCTTTTTACAGCAAATGCACATTGATGATTTATATCATGGAGATCTCCCCCTGAGTCTTGTAAATCATGCATATATTTGACATATAGTATGAAGAAATTGAGAATGCATGATGAGAAATGGTATCTGACCAATTCCAGCATGCGTGCATTAATTATTTTGAGGAATAAGCATGCGAAGAAAAACGTTCAAAAGCGTCAGAGTACCATCGGGCTTAAGTTACAACTCGCTACATAAAACACTTCAGAAGAGCCAAGAGTTTGTAACTTAAATAACGTTCATAAGCCCCAAAATATATCCCCCGTGAAGACTAACTCTCAGATTTCTCCCCTTTGTCATCAAGTGACAAAAAGGGACAAAACTGAGGACTAACGCCCCGTGAAGACTTTCACTTCTTGGCAGTTGAGGAATACGCATGAGGATTCTTGGGAGCAGACTTCCTCCTTGGACCAGTGGCAGTGTCTTGTTGGTCTTCATCTTATTCTGCAGTGCGGAATGAAGAAAACGAACTATCCTCAAGGTCCGCAACTGGAATTGGCCTGAATTTCTTCTTTGGTGGCCATGACCAGTCGAAGTCCTGCGCCAACTCCAATTCTTCAAATTCTGCTGGAGTCTTCAAATGAGTCAGTGTGGCCCAGGTGCGATCAAAAACCTCATGAAGATAATGATGCTTAAGCTTCATGGCATTTTGGGTCTCTCTGAGGGTTTTCACAATGGCGCTGAACTGGCATTTGACCCACTTGTGATTTCGATCTACCTTTTGATGAAGACCGAGGAGAAGCTCTCTGGTATTCATCACCCTTGGAGTAACATGACTTGGTGGCTGGGTTTCAGTGTCATCCCATGAGGAATATGCATCTGGCTCTCAGAACTGGACATCAAGGGGCCGACTGCCTTCATCAATCACAGACTTGCCTTTTCCCTCAACAGGCTTGAAAGTCTTCTTGTTGACCCTTATTGGAGGCATATATCCAAGGTGATTATTGAAATCAGCGTGATAGTTGATGCCTGACCTGTGTCTGATGAATCTCATGATCCATGGAGCGTAAATCTTCAGGTCAAAAGGGGACATAGCATTTTCTGCTAGAGTCCTCAAGAAGAAATCACGAGTGTTGATGGGAATGCCATGGATGATGTTGAAGAGGATATTCTTCATGATGCCTACGACATCTTCTTCATCATCATGGCCCTCTATTGGCGCAAGAACACTGCAGAGGATTCTGTAAACAGTCCTGGGTTCATACTTCATCTCATGGACCAGGAAGGTTGTTCTTGGTGGTTGCCCCTTGGACAAAGGCTTCATGAGGACTTCCATCAGCTTATTCGGTAGCTCCCGTTCATCATACATCTTTACGGCCCGCTCTAAAGGAATTGACACAGGAAGTTCTCGCAGCAGCTCATTTGCAGGGGCCTTGAAGTGTGTGTGCTGCTTCATCCAATCCAGCACCCAAGTGTTGATATCTGTTGGATCTCCACAGATGTGCAGAGTTGCATAGAATTGAAGAACGATGTCGCTGTTCCAATCGCAGATAACAGAGCACAGAGGGAGCAGTCCTGCTTCATGAAGAACGTTGAGGACTGGTGCAAAGCAAGGAATTTCTTCAAGCTCAACATGAGGAATGTTGAGGATATTATCTGTTGATAACCCGCCCTAGTTGGGCCGGGTCACCAAAGCTGGCGATTCATCTAAAATGTGTTTCGGGCCTTGGCCTGGTAAGGCCGAAGGTTGTATGGCGGTTTACTACTTCCGGAAAGAGTCCATAGTAGGGAAGGTCTCCAAGCTTTGGAAAGGTGGCGACTTAGAGATTGTAAGAGTCACGATTTGTATAAAGGAAAGGACCCTTGTAAACCCTAGGGACTCGACCTGTATATAAAGGCGAGTCCCAGGGAAGAAGAGGGCAGGTTAGAAATCATCAAGTGCTAGGTCTGGCGAGTTACGCCCTCCTTGTAATCGAAACTCCATCAATACAACACAAAGCAGGACGTAGGCTTTTACCTCCTCACGAGGGGCCGAACCTGGGTAAATCGCCGTCTCACTCCCGTCCAACCCCTTTGAGTCGCCACCAAAGTGCGATGGCTCCGATACTAAGTCCTTTCACGAGGACATCTGCCGTGACAAAACCACGACAGTTGGCGCCCATAGTGGGGCCTGCACACGGTGGAGTTGAGTTCTCAAAGGGAGCCCTACCAGGGTTTGGGAGCTACGCGACGGGGCTCTTGACTCGGAGCCGCCGTGGGAAGTACTACATCAACAACCTGTTATGGGGGCCCGAGGCGGATTCGATTGAATCTGGTTAGAGGGTCCCCTTCAGCAAGATCAGCGTTTTCATCGGCATGACTGGATCGCCCGTGCCTGAGCCGGACCTCTCCTCCGACATCGTCGAGCCGGCCAGGTACGTCCGCCCGGTCGTGACGCCAAATATAACCCGCCCGGTCTTTGTTGGATTCATGTAGGGATCTGAGGAACCAGAACACTCAGCGACCTAGGAAACTACGCCGGTCAATACTGACGACGAATCGTCCATGGGCGATTCGGATTCAATCCAGTCTCTACATGGGGACTGTCTTGGGGGCTTGTCGCTGGCCATAGACCACGAAGTTCTTGACCGAACTCGCCGTCAGATCGCCGTTTACATGGTTGGGGCGACTCAACCCTCGCCAAACCCGGCAGGCGGAGGTGGAACTGGCGAGATGTCTAGAAGCCCGGCCGCTATCTTGGTGGAATTAGCAGCGGAAATTACAAGGCTCATGGCGACCCCCATCACACCGGAAAACTAGGAGGCAGTAAACACGGAATTGACGAAACTAAGAGAAGTAGTGGCAAAGGCTCAATGGGATGCCGAGGTGGAGTCCGCCAGGATCGAGACCCGACAAACTCAAATTACCGTTGAGATAGCTCGCTTAAATACTGACAACTGGCGGCTCGAAAGGCACCAACGCGCATCTGACGCCGTCCATTAGCGGAGACATCAGGGTCGCGTGCCCTCCGATCTCAATCTGACCCGCATATTCGACACTCCGCGAACTCCCGGGACGGGAGCCGCCCCGGGGGGAGGGCCGGGCCAGCCGCCTAACCCGCCGTTCCAGCCAGTTGCAGATCGCGTCCTTCGATTCCGGACACCTCAAGGTCACTTTTCCAACCCGATGGACAACGTCCTTGCTGCAACTCGCCATTTGGAATCCCTTCCGATTCACGGCAACACTCCTGCCGAGATAGAGGCAAGGAGCGCCATTGAGATGTTGAAGACGGCGGTGGTTCAAAACGCCCAGTTCTCACATAGCCTAGATAGGCTGCATTCTACTACCAAGGCAAGCCGCACCAGGAGTCGGCCGGAGGACCAGCCCGCTGTAACCAGCGGACCGCGGCTCATCCCCTAAGACAACTCGCCTGATCATCAAGACCCGCCAGGCCGGGATCATCCGGACATCCAAGTCGCCCCAGCCCCTCTTGTCGGGAGCGGCGGACGAGTGGGGGTGCCGTGCTTGGCTCCCGCCCTTCGCAACGAGCGAATGTCCAAGGATTTTAAAGGGCCAAGAAAGGTGCCTAACTACACTCTGGACCTTGAGTCGGCATCGTGGGTCGAGAGTTATGAAATCGCCATGGACATGCTCGACGTAAACGAAGCAGTTTGCCCCAGATACTTCACAATGATGCTCGAAGGGACTGCGCGTACTTGGTTAAAAAACTTACCTCCCAACTCCATCCAGACTTGGGCTGAATTGAAAGAGCGCTTCATCAAAAACTTCTGAGGAACCTGCAAGCGTCCAATGACAATTGTCGATCTACAAAACTGCGTTCAACGCCCCGATGAGTCAGCCCACCACTGGTCACGGCGGGTCGCGGAAATCATTCACTCGTCAGACGGTATTACGGTGGCTCAGGCTGTACTGATCCTCGAGCAGAATTGCCACTACGAACCTTTGGTGCAGAAGTTGGGGCGACTCAAACGAAAGGTCCAAGACATGGGGGAGCTAATGGATACCCTCACTAGGTACGCTGAGGCGGACGACACCAAAGATCCCGGTGAGGATGGCGGCAAGAATAACTGACCAAGAAAGGGCGAGTCATCCAAAAATCATACCCGGTTCCAGGGACAGGCCCGCCACAATCAGGGAGCAAATAGCAAGAGAAGGCAGCAGGAAGAGTCTTCAGACTTAGTCGCCAACACCAACACCAATAATGGCAACCAGCGCCAGAAGAAAAGTAGGGGTTACAGTGGCAAAAAGCCGCGCAACTATAATGAGTTACTCAAAGGCCCCTGCCCGCACCATGCCATGGCAGATGGCCCGACGATTCATTCCTGGGAGGACTGCTACGTGATGCGGGAGTTTCGGGCAGAGGCGATCAAAAAAGGACAAAGCAGTGACCCGGACCAACGGCAGGAACAGTTCGGCGCGCCCAACCAACTGTTGGAATTATGCCCTAGAGGCAATAATAAATGTATAGTTATTATTATAATTCCTGTATCAAGATAATAGTTTATTATCCATGCTATAATTGTATTGAATGAAGACTCATTTACATGTGTGGATACATAGACAAAACACCGTCCCTAGCATGCCTCTAGTTGGCTAGCCAGTTGATCAATGATAGTCAGTGTCTTCTGATTATGAAAAAGGTCTTGTTGCTTGATAACTGGATCACGTCATTGGGAGAATCACGTGATGGACTAGACCCAAACTAATAGACGTAGCATGTTGATCGTGTCATTTTGTTGCTACTGTTTTCTGCGTGTCAAGTATTTATTCCTATGACCATGAGATCATATAACTCACTGACACCGGAGGAATGCTTTATGTGTATCAAACGTCGCAACGTAACTGGGTGACTATAAAGATGCTCTACACGTATCTCCGAAGGTGTCAGTTGAGTTAGTATGGATCAAGACTGGGATTTGTCACTCCATGTGACGGAGAGGTGTCTCGGGGCCCACTCGGTAATACAACATCACACACAAGCCTTGCAAGCAATGTAACTTAGTGTAAGTTGCGGGATCTTGTATTACGGAACGAGTAAAGAGACTTGCCGGTAAACGAGATTGAAATAGGTATGCGGATACTGACGATCGAATCTCGGGCAAGTAACATACCGAAGGACAAAGGGAATGACATACGGGATTATACGAATCCTTGGTACTGAGGTTCAAACGATAAGATCTTCGTAGGATATGTAGGATCCAATATGGGCATCCAGGTCCCGCTATTGGATATTGACCGAGGAGTCTCTCGGGTCATGTCTACATAGTTCTCGAACCCGCAGGGTCTGCACACTTAAGGTTCGACGTTGTTTTATGCGTATTTGAGTTATATGGTTGGTTACCGAATGTTGTTCGGAGTCCCGGATGAGATCACGGACGTCACGAGGGTTTCCGGAATGGTCCGGAAACGAAGATTGATATATAGGATGACCTCATTTGATTACCGGAAGGTTTTCGGAGTTACCGGGAATGTACCGGGAATGACGAATGGGTTCCGGGAGTTCACCGGGGGGGGGGGGGCAACCCACCCCGGGGAAGCCCATAGGATATGAGGGTGGCACACCAGCCCTTAGTGGGCTGGTGGGACAGCCCAAGAGGGGCCTATGCGCCAAGGATAAGAAATCAAAGGAAAAGAAAAAAAAGGAGGGAGGAGGTGGGAAGGGAGGGGGACTCCCTCCCACCAAACCTAGTCCAACTCGGTTTGGGGGGGGGGGGGAGAGTCCTCCCCCTTGGCTCGGCCGACTCCTTGAGGTTCCTTGGACCCCAAGGCAAGGCCCCCTCCCTCCCACCTATATATACGGAGGTTTTAGGGCAGATTTGAGACGACTTTCCCACGGCTGCCCGACCACATACCTCCACGGTTTTTCCTCTAGATCGCGTTTCTCCGGAGCTCGGGCGGAGCCTGCTGAGACAAGGTCATCACCAACCTCCGGACCGCCGTCACGCTGCCGGAGAACTCTTCTACCTCTCCGTCTCTCTTGCTGGATCAAGAAGGCCGAGATCATCGTCGAGCTGTACGTGTGCTGAACGCGGAGGTGCCGTCCGTTCGGTACTAGATCGTGGGACTGATCGCGGGATTGTTCGCGGGGCGGATCGAGGTACGTGAGGACGTTCCACTACATCAACCGCGTTCTCTAACGCTTCTGCTGTATGGTCTACAAGGGTACGTAGATCACTCATCCCCTCTCGTAGATGGACATCACCATGATAGGTCTTCGTGTGCGTAGGAATTTTTTTGTTTCCCATGCGACGTTCCCCAACAGTGGTATCAGAGCTAGGTTCATGCGTAGATGTCTTCTCGAGTAGAACACAAAAGTTTTTGTGGGCGGTGATGTGCATTTTGCTGCCCTCCTTAGTCTTTTCTTGATTCCGCGGTATTGTTGGATTGAAGCGGCTTGGACCGACATTACTCGTACGCTTACGAGAGACTAGTTTCATCGTTACGAGTAACCCCCTTTGCTCAAAGATGACTGGCAAGTGACGGTTTCTCCAACTTTAGTTGAATCGGATTTGACCGAGGAGGTCCTTGGATGAGGTTAAATAGCAACTCATATATCTCCGTTGTGGTGTTTGCGTAAGTAAGATGCGATCCTACTAGATACCCTTGGTCACCACGTAAAACATGCAACAACAAAATTAGAGGACGTCTAACTTGTTTTTGCAGGGTATGATTGTGATGTGATATGGCCAATGATGTGATGTGATATATTGGATGTATGAGATGATCATGTTGTAATAGAAATATCGACTTGCACGTCGATGGTACGACAACCGGCAGGAGCCATAGGGTTGTCTTTATACTAACGTTTGTGCTTGCAGATGCGTTTACTATTTTGCTAGGATGTAGCTTTAGTAGTAATAGCATGAGTAGCACGACAACCCCGATGGCAACACGTTGATGGATGATCATGGTGTGGCGCCGGTGACAAGTAGATCGTGCCGGTGCTTTGGTGACGGAGATCAAGAAGCACGTGATGGTGAACATATCATGTCACTTATGAATTGCATGTGATGTTAATCCTTTTATGCACCTTATTTTGCTTAGAACGACGGTAGCATTATGAGGTGATCTCTCACTAAAATTTCAAGACGAAATTGTGTTCTCCCCGACTGTGCACCGTTGCTACAGTTTGTCGTTTCGAGACACCACATGATGATCGGGTGTGATAGACTCAACGTTCACATACAACGGGTGCAAAACAGTTGCGCACGCGGAACACTCGGGTTAAGCTTGACGAGCCTAGCATGTGCAGACATGGCCTCGGAACACATGAGACCGAAAGGTCGATCATGAATCATATAGTTGATATGATTAGCATAGGGATGTTTACCACTAAAACTATACTCAACTCACGTGATGATCGGACTTGGGATAGTGTAAGTGGATCATGAACCACTCAAATGACTAGAGAGATGTACCTTTTGAGTGGGAGTTTAGCATGTAATTTGATTAAGTTGAACTCTAATTATCTTGAACATAGTCTAAGTCCACTTTGAATATATTTGTGTTGTAGATCATGGCTCACGCGACAGTCATCCTGAATTTTAATACGTTCCTAGAGAAAGCTAAGTTGAAAGATGATGGAAGCAACTTTGTAGACTCGGCTCGTAATCTTAAGCTAATCTTACAAGCTGGGAAGAAGGATTATGTCCTTAATGCTGCGCTAGGAGATGAACCACCCGCCACGGCTGATCAGGATGTTAAGAACGCTTGGTTAGCACGTAAGGAGGACTACTCAATAGTTCAATGTGCAGTCTTGTATGGCTTAGAACCGGGACTTCAACGTCGCTTTGAGCGTCATGGAGCATTTGAGATGTTCCAGGAGTTGGAGTTTATCTTTCAGAAGAACGCCCGGATCGAGAGGTATGAGACCTCCGATAAATTCTATGCTTGCAAGATGGAGGAAAACTCGTCTGTCAGTGCACATGTGCTCAAAATGTCTGGGTACTCAAACCGTCTAGCTGAGCTGGGGATTGAACTCCCGCAAGAAGCTATCACTGACAGAATCCTTCAATCACTGCCGCCAGGCTATAAAGGCTTTGTGTTGAACTACAACATGCAAGGGATGAACAAGTCTCCCGGCGAGTTGTTTGCGATGCTGAAAGTCGCAGAGTCTGAACTCCGTAAAGAGCATCAAGTGTTGATGGTGAGCAAGACCACTAGTTTCAAGAGAAACGACAAAGGCAAGAAGGGAAATTTGAAGAAGAGCGGCAAGCCTGTTGCCAATCCGCCGAAGAAACCCAAGGCTGGACCTAAGCCTGAAACAGAGTGCTTCTATTGCAAGGGTATGGGTCACTGGAAGCGCAATTGCCCCAAGTATCTGGCAGATAAGAAGGCGGGCGAAGAAAAATCAGGTATATTTGATATACATGTTATTGATGTGTACTTAACCGGCTCTCGTAGTAGTGCCTGGGTATTTGATACCGGTTCTGTTGCTCACATTTGCAACTCGAAGCAGGAACTGCGGAATAGACGAAGGCTGGCGAAAGACGAAGTGACGATGCGCGTAGGAAACGGTTCCAAAGTTGATGCAATCGCCGTCGGCACAGTGTCGCTTCAGCTACCATCGGGATTAGTGATGAACTTAAATCATTGTTATTTAGTGCCTGCGTTGAGCATGAACATTATATCTGGATCTTGTTTATTGCGAGACGGTTACTCTTTTAAGTCTGAGAATAATGGTTGTTCAATTTCTATGAGTAACATCTTTTATGGTCATGCACCGAATGTGAGAGGATTGTTCATATTGAATCTTGATAGCGATACACATATACATAACATTGAGACCAAAAGAGTTAGAGTAAACAATGATAGCACCATATTTTTGTGGCACTGCCGCTTGGGTCATATTGGTGTAAAACGCATGAAGAAACTCCATGCTGATGGACTTTTGGAGTCACTTGACTTTGATTCACTTGACACGTGCGAACCATGCCTCATGGGCAAGATGACTAAGACTCCGTTCTCCGGAACAATGGAGCGTGCAAGTGACTTGTTGGAAATCATACATACCGATGTGTGTGGTCCAATGAGCGTGGAGGCACGCGGCGGATATCGTTATTTTCTCACCTTCACTGACGATTTAAGTAGATATGGTTATGTCTACTTGATGAAGCACAAGTCTGAAACATTTGAAAAGTTCAAGCAATTTCAGAGTGAAGTGGAAAATCATCGTAACAAGAAGATCAAGTTCCTACGGTCTGATCGTGGGGGTGAATATCTGAGTTTCGAGTTTGGTGCTCAGTTAAGACAATGTGGAATAGTTTCGCAGTTAACACCGCCTGGAACACCACAGTGTAATGGTGTGTCCGAACGTCGTAATCGTACTTTGTTAGAGAAGGTGCAATCTATGATGTCTCTTACTGATTTCCCGTTATCATTTTGGGGTTATGCATTAGAAACAGCTGCATTCACTTTAAATAGGGCACCATCAAAATCCGTTGAGACGACACCATACGAACTGTGGTATGGCAAAAGGCCAAAGTTGTCGTTTCTTAAAGTTTGGGGATGTGATGCTTATGTCAAAAAGCTTCAGCCTGAAAAGCTGGAACCCAAAGCGGAAAAGTGCGTCTTCATAGGTTACCCAAAAGAGACAGTTGGGTACACCTTCTATCTCAAACCCGAGGGCAAAGTGTTTGTTGCTAAAAACGGAGCTTTTCTCGAGAAGGAGTTTCTCTCGAGAGAATTGAGTGGGAGGAAGATAGAACTTGACGAGGTTGTCGAACCTCTCATCCCTCTGGATGGTGGCGCAGGGCAAGGGGAAACCTCTGTCATTGCAACGCCGGTTGAGGAGGAAGTTAATGATGATGATCATGAAACTCCAGTTCAAGTTTCTGTTGAACCACGCAGGTCGACGAGATCACGCGCTGCTCCAGAGTGGTACGGTAATCCCGTCTTATCAATCATGTTGTTAGACAACAATGAACCTGCAAATTATGAAGAAGCAATGGTGGGCCCAGATTCCAACAAATGGCTAGAAGCCATGAAATCCGAGATAGGATCCATGTATGAGAACAAAGTGTGGACTTTGGAGATACTACCTGAGGGCCGCAAGGCTATTCAGAGCAAATGGATCTTTAAGAAGAAGACGGACGCTGACGGTAATGTGACCGTTTATAAAGCTCGACTTGTGGCAAAGGGTTTTTCACAAGTTCCAGGAATTGACTACGATGAGACTTTCTCTCCCGTGGCAATGCTTAAGTCTGTCAGAATCATGTTAGCAATAGCTGCATTTTTCGATTATGAAATCTGGCAGATGGATGTCAAAACGGCGTTCCTTAAGGGTTTCCTTAAGGAAGAGTTGTATATGATGCAACCCGAAGGTTTTGTCGATCCTAAAAATGCTGACAAGGTGTGCAAGCTCCAGCGATCCATTTATGGACTGGTGCAAGCATCTCGGAGTTGGAACAAACGTTTTGATGAGGTGATCAAAGCATTTGGGTTTATACAAGTGGTTGGAGAATCTTGTATTTACAAGAAAGTGAGTGGGAGCTCTGTGGCGTTTCTGATATTATATGTGGATGACATATTGCTGATTGGAAACAACGTAGAGCTTTTGGAGAGCATAAAAGGTTACTTGAATAAAAGTTTCTCTATGAAGGACCTAGGAGAAGCTGCTTACATTCTAGGCATTAAGATCTATAGGGATAGATCAAAACGCCTGATAGGACTTTCACAAAGCACGTACCTTGATAAAGTTTTGAAGAGGTTCAAAATGGAACAGTCCAAGAAAGGGTTCTTGCCAGTTTTACAAGGTACGAGATTGAGTAAGACTCAGTGCCCAGCAACTGATGAAGATAGAGAGCATATGCGCTCCGTCCCCTATGCTTCAGCCATAGGTTCTATCATGTATGCAATGCTGTGCACTAGACTGGATGTTAGCCTGGCCATAAGTATGGCAGGAAGGTTCCAGAGTAATCCAGGAGTGGATCACTGGACAGCGGTCAAGAATATCCTGAAGTACCTGAAAAGGACTAAGGAGATGTTTCTCGTGTATGGAGGTGACGAAGAGCTCGCCGTAAAAGGTTACGTCGATGCAAGCTTTGACACAGATCCGGACGACTCTAAGTCGCAAACCGGATACGTATTTATTCTTAATGGGGGTGCAGTAAGCTGGTGCAGTTCCAAGCAAAGCGTCGTAGCAGATTCTACATGTGAAGCGGAGTACATGGCTGCCTCGGAGGCGGCTAAGGAGGGTGTCTGGATGAAGCAGTTCATGACGGATCTTGGAGTGGTGCCAAGTGCACTGGATCCAATAACCTTGTTCTGTGACAACACTGGTGCCATTGCCTTAGCAAAGGAACCACGGTTTCACAAGAAAACCAGACACATCAAACGACGCTTCAACCTCATCCGCGACTACGTCGAGGAAGATGACGTAAATATATGCAAAGTGCACACGGATCTGAATGTAGCAGACCCGCTGACTAAACCTCTTCCACGGCCAAAACATGATCGACACCAGAACTGTATGGGTGTTAGATTTATTACAATGTAATTGACATGGTGATGTGAGGGCTAGATTATTGACTCTAGTGCAAGTGGGAGACTGTTGGAATTATGCCCTAGAGGCAATAATAAATGTATAGTTATTATTATAATTCCTGTATCAAGATAATAGTTTATTATCCATGCTATAATTGTATTGAATGAAGACTCATTTACATGTGTGGATACATAGACAAAACACCGTCCCTAGCATGCCTCTAGTTGGCTAGCCAGTTGATCAATGATAGTCAGTGTCTTCTGATTATGAACAAGGTGTTGTTGCTTGATAACTGGATCACGTCATTGGGAGAATCACGTGATGGACTAGACCCAAACTAATAGACATAGCATGTTGATCGTGTCATTTTGTTGCTACTGTTTTCTGCGTGTCAAGTATTTATTCCTATGACCATGAGATCATATAACTCACTGACACCGGAGGAATGCTTTGTGTGTATCAAACGTCGCAACGTAACTGGGTGACTATAAAGATGCTCTACAGGTATCTCCGAAGGTGTTAGTTGAGTTAGTATGGATCAAGACTGGGATTTGTCACTCCGTGTGACGGAGAGGTGTCTCGGGGCCCACTCGGTAATACAACATCACACACAAGGCTTGCAAGCAATGTAACTTAGTGTAAGTTGCGGGATCTTGTATTAGGAACGAGTAAAGAGACTTGCCGGTAAACGAGATTGAAATAGGTATGCGGATACTGACGATCGGATCTCGGGCAAGTAACATACCGAAGGACAAAGGGAATGACATACGGGATTATACGAATCCTTGGCACTGAGGTTCAAACGATAAGATCTTCGTAGGATATGTAGGATCCAATATGGGCATCCAGGTCCCGCTATTGGATATTGACCGAGGAGTCTCTCGGGTCATGTCTACATAGTTCTCGAACCCGCAGGGTCTGCACACTTAAGGTTCGACGTTGTTTTATGCGTATTTGAGTTATATGTTTGGTTACTGAATGTTGTTCAGAGTCCCGGATGAGATCACGGACGTCACGAGGGTTTCCGGAATGGTCCGGAAACGAAGATTGATATATAGGATGACCTCATTTGATTACCGGAAGGTTTTCGGAGTTACCGGGAATGTACCGGGAATGACGAATGGGTTCCGGGAGTTCACCGGGGGGGGGGGGGGGGGGGGGGGGGGGGGCAACCCACCCCCGGGAAGCCCATAGGCTATGAGGGTGGCACACCAGCCCTTAGTGGGCTGGTGGGACAGCCCAAGAGGGGCCTATGCGCCAAGGATAAGAAATCAAAGGAAAAGAAAAAAAAGGAGGGAGGAGGTGGGAAGGGAGGGGGACTCCCTCCCACCAAACCTAGTCCAACTCGGTTTGGGGGGGAGAGTCCTCCCCCTTGGCTCGGCCGACTCCTTGAGGGTCCTTGGACCCCAAGGCAAGGCCCCCCTCCCTCCCACCTATATATACGGAGGTTTTAGGGCAGATTTGTGACGACTTTCCCACTGCTGCCCGACCACGTACCTCCACGGTTTTTCCTCTAGATCGCGTTTCTGCGGAGCTCGGGCGGAGCCCTGCTGAGACAAGGTCATCACCAACCTCCGGAGCGCCGTCATGCTGCCGGAGAACTCTTCTACCTCTCCGTCTCTCTTGCTGGATCAAGAAGGCCGAGATCATCGTCGAGCTGTACGTGTGCTGAACGCGGAGGTGCCGTCCGTTCAGTACTAGATCGTGGGACTGATCGTGGGATTGTTCGCGGGGCGGATCGAGGGACGTGAGGACGTTCCACTACATCAACCGCGTTCTCTAACGCTTCTGCTGTACGGTCTACAAGGGTACGTAGATCACTCATCCCCTCTCGTAGATGGACATCACCATGATAGGTCTTCATGTGCGTAGGAAAATATTTGTTTCCCATGCGACGTTCCCCAACACCAACGTCAGAACCCCTTCGGCGGTTTCCCCGAACCCGGGGCTTAGGGTGGCTCGCAGCCGAGCAGCGGCCAGTATCCGGTGCATCACCAACGATGGTATAACCCGCTTGGAGTTTTTCAGCAACCACCCCCACAGGGGGCTTCGCAGGGCCAGGATGATAATGGCGGCTTCCGCAACAACCCCAAGCAGTTAAGCAATGGGCAGTACCACGTTTTCACCACCAATGCTTGCACGCGTGATAAAAAGGTGAGTCACCGAGCGTACGGTGTGTCTGAGCCGGCACTCCCTAGATACCTCCATTGGTCCGAGCAGACCATATCATGGAGTAGGGAGGATCACCCGCCAAGAGTTGACAATCCCGGCGACTTAGCATTGGTTTTGGCTCCCCAAGTTGGGGGATAAACCTTGTCAAAAGTACTGATGGATGGTGGCAGCAGCATCAGCATTTTGTACTTCGACACTTTCCAAAGGATGAACCTATTGGAGAAATATTTGATGCCTTCAACCACGGTATTCCACGGAATCGTCCCAGGCAAATCGGCGTACCCCATAGGCCGAGTCAGGCTCACAGTTGCATTCGGAACAACATCTAATTACAGGAGTGAGTCGCTGATGTTTGAGGTGGTCAAGTTAAAAAGCCCCTATCATGCGCTGTTTGGGCGGACGGCTTACGCCCGTTTCATGGCTCACCCATGCTATGTTTACCTTAAGCTCAAGATGCCTGGCCCTAAAGGACCCATCACGATTGATGGTGATAGGAGGAATGCAAGAGAATGTGAAGAAGGGGATGCGGCTTACGCAGAAGTCGCTTGTGCTGCAGAGGAGCTCAAATACCACCAGGCCAATGTTGATCCGGTCGATATGTCACCCCTAAAAAATCCAACGGCAGATGCTGAGCCGCCCCTCAAGTTCAAACCAACAGATGACACTAAAACGGTGGATTTCGTCCCTGGCGATTCAACCAAGCAGTTCACTATTGGGACGTGTCTGGATCCCAAATAGGAAAGCGCGCTCATCGAATTCATCCGTGAGAATCGGGACATCTTCGCATGGAAACCTTTTGACATGCCTGGTGTGCCGAGAGAATTCGCTGAGCACCATCTTAATGTTGACCCAAAGGCAAAACCTATCCAGCAATATCTACGTAGGTTCAACGAGGAACGACGCAAGACAATCGGGGAGGAGGTTGCCCGTCTCTTGGCCGCCGGATTCATCGTGGAGGTTTTCCACCCCAAATGGTTGGCTAACCCGGTTTTGGTACTCAAGAAGAATGGTACCTTCCGTATGTGCATTGATTACACGGACCTCAACAGAGCTTGTCCAAAGGATCCTTTCGCTCTTCCCCGCATCGACCAGATTATTTATTCGGTGGCGGGATGCGAACGTTTGTGATTCTTGGACGCTTATTCTGGATATCACCAAATCAAGATGGTCGTGGAAGATCAAGAGAAAACAGCTTTTATAACCCCCTTTGGTGCTTTTTGCTATGTGTCCATGCCATTTGGACTCAAGAGTGCAGGGGCGACTTATCAGCGCTGCATCCAGAATTGCCTCCGTGGCCAAATCGGACGCAACGTCCACGCCTATGTCGATGACATTGTGCTTAAAACCCGCCAGGGGGAGACGCTATTGGAAGATCTCAAGGAAACTTTTGATAATCTGCGGGTATATCAGATGAAACTAAATCCCACCAAGTGTGTCTTTGGCGTTCCTGCAGGGAAATTGTTGGGCTTCCTAGTGTCCGAGCGCGGCATCGAAGCTAACCCGGACAAGATCGAAGCGGTTACTTCCCTTGGGAAGCCAGCAAATGTTAACCAAGTCCAACGGATGGCGGGTCACATTGCGGCCTTAAGTCGCTTCATAAGCCGCCTGGGAGAAAAGGCGGTTCCCCTTTATCAATCATTAAAGAAATCTGACCATTTTGTTTGGACAGATGAAGCTGATGAAGCTTTCGAAGCCCTAAAACGGCAACTGGTCAACCCGCCGGTCTTGGCCGCCCCGACTGAGAAAGAGCCCATGCTTTTATATATTGTGGCAAATTCCAAAGCTGTAAGTGTGGCGGTGGTCGCTGAAAGCAAGGAGGAAGGAAAGGAATACCCTGTGCAGCGCCCGGTGTATTTTATCAGTGAAGTGCTAACTCTTTCCAAGCAGCGATACCCACACTGGCAGAAATTAGTGTATGGGGTATTTATGACAAGCCAGATGCTTAAACATTATTTTCAAGAATATCCCATCACGGTGGTTAGTTCCGCTCCCCTCGGGGACATCATCCATAATCAGGAGGCAACGGGGCGGATTGCCAAGTGGGCGATTGAACTTGGGCCGCATCACGTATGGTACACCCCTCGCACGGCCATCAAATCTCAGGCCTTGGTTGATTTCGTCAATGATTGGACCGAGTTACAGGCCCCGGAAGACAGGCCTGATCTTACATACTGGACTATTTATTTTGACGGATCCATACAGTTGGAAGGCTCGGGGGCTGGCGTGGTACTGGTATCTCCTCAAGGAAACAAATTCTGTTATGTCCTCCGACTCATGTTTCCATGCACCAACAATGCTGCGGAATACGAAGCTTTACTTCACGGCTTGCAACTCGCCAAGGAGATGAACATTACGCGGGTCAGATGTTTTGGCGACTCTGATCTAGTGGCTCAGCAAGTCTCAGGCACTTGGGATTCTCGAGACCCCGTGATGGCGGCTTACAGGAGGGCTGTGTCCGATGTGGCGGGTCATTTCCATGGCTATCAGGTTGATCACATTGACCGGCGCCTTAACGAGGCGGCTGATGCCCTTTCACGTCTCGGTTCCTAGCGAAAGCCGGTTCCCCCTAATGTTTTTCTGGATACTTTGCATAATCCTTCCGTAAGTTTGGCATCAGAGGAGGAGTTGGCTATACCAGATCCTGAGTCCCAGTTCGTGGCGGCTCTCCACGTTACGCCGGACTCGGTTCTTCCGTATCTCGCCTATCTCGCCCGAGGCGAGTTACCTACAGATGAAGTGTTGGCCCGCCAAATTGTTCGGCGAAGCAAATCCATGGTGATCATCAACGGCGAATTATATAAGCGAAGTACCTCCGGGGTTTTTCAAAGATGTGTTTCCTCCGAAGAAGGGTGCATAATTCTAAATGACATTCATTCCGGAGATTGTGGGCATCACGCCGGATCACGTTCCTTGGTTTCAAAAGTGTTTCGTCATGGTTTCTTTTGGGTGACGGCTCATGCAGATGCAGAGGAAATAGTTCGTCGATGCGATGGATGCCAGCGTTATGGGCGAGAGGCTCATGTGCCGGCTCAAGAGCTAAGGATGATTCCCATCACTTGGCCTTTCGCGGTCTGGGGGTTAGACATGGTTGGCCCCTTTAAGATGTCATCCAACAAGAAAACCCATTTGCTGGTGGCGGTTGATAAATTCACCAAGTGGGTTGAGGCAGAGCCTGTTGGAGCTTGCGATGCGGAGACGGCAGTCAAATTCTTGAAAAAATTGATCTTCCGGTTCGGATATCCGCACAGTATCATTACTGATAATGGCACTAATCTATCTCAAGGGGCGATGCAGGACTTTTGCCGTCGTGAGCACATCCGACTTGATGTTTCTGCAGTTGCTCACCCACAGTCCAATGGACAGGCGGAGCGGGCGAACCAGGAAGTTTTACAAGGAATCAAGCCCCGACTCATGGTTCCCTTGGAACGAACCCCGGGGTGTTGGGTTGAGGAGCTGCATTCGGTGCTATGGAGCATCCGAACCACCCCGAACTGGTCTACGGGTTTTACCCCTTTCTTTCTGGTCTATGGAGCAGAAGCCGTTTTTCCCACTGATATAAGGCATGACTCGCCTAGAGTCGCCACTTATGTGGAACAGAACAATGAACTGGCGCGTCAAGACTCTTCGGACGCCTTAGAGGAAGCGCGTGATTTGGCTGCAGCCCGATCAACCATCTATCAGCAGGACTTACGGTGTTATCATAGCCGCCGGGTCAAGAGCCGAACCTTTCAGGAAGGCGACTTAGTGCTTCGACTAATACAAGATCGCACTGGCATGCATAAGTTATCGCCACCATGGGAAGGACTGTTCATCGTCAGCAAAAACCTTCGCAACGGGTCTTACTATCTGGTGGATCTACGGCCTGATCGGCCAACCACGGAGGCTGAGTCGACTCGCCCCTAGAATATTGCCCACTTGCGGCCTTATTACACTTGAGCTATTAAGCTTTACGTTTTGTAAGTTTTTCATTTCTTATAAAGCAATAAAATTAAATGCTTCCCGACTTGGGGGCTTTCCTGCTAATTCATCTTATTGAAAGGTATGGATCGTTATTCTTTTATCAACAAGTCGCCCAAACATGGATGCTATCCATACCGAAGAGCTTAAGTCGCCACAATGCGCTTATTACAAAATTGGGTATTGATAAGCCAAAGAGGATCGAAGTCGCCACAAGCGTGCGATTCAAACATATGCGTCTTATATAATTCTGTAGATTAGACCGACTTACTTGAGAATAGTGTATTCCCAAGTCGTTTTGTGGTAATAGCGTATACGCTTCTACAATCCTATGACGGTCTTTCCCATAATCATAGGTCACTTGGGGGCTTCCTCTCACTGAGATCAGCCTTACTACCCATTTGGTCTGCGAAAAATTACCGCATTACAAATGGTTATACTGGACTGTGTGTTGGCCGAATCGCCATATGGACCCATGAACTCTTGGTGAGTTATTCCGCTCATGGACCCTGAACTTGCCTTGGTTAAAACATGTCTGGTACGGGCAAGCGCCTCACATAGAAAATAGAGAAACCATTGGTTCATTGAACCCGCTTCATTAAAGCTTGACTTGTGCCTGATCAGCCGGTCTAAATACTTGAGCTTTTGATACAAAAGTCTCCCTTGGGTGGCGCTTGAGCTTGTTTGACTCGCCCTATCCTGTCGTGACCTTATGAGCCGACAAAATTGCTATTTTTACCTTCCTGGCACTGCCACAAGGTTTTTCAGACTTTTTTCTGACTCGCCTCAAAATATCTTGGGGCGATTGCTATTTGTTATCACCTATTACTCACTGAGATGGTTTGATATATGTTTTCAAGCTTAGAACAGATTGATGATCAAAATCACTCTAGCCATGGCGGATTAAGCATCATAAAAACGCCTCAATGGCGGGTCAAGTATTATAATAAAAGCCTCAAACGGCGGATCAAGCATTTCAAAACGCCTTAAGGGCGACATAAGGGTTTTTAAGATATCACGGAAGCAGTTTTGATTCCTAAAGAGACCTATTACATGGCTCTCGTGGCCAAATCAATGAGGTGTTATTCTGCTGATGCCCTTGGATCAGCCTGCTGTGAGCTTTGGCCAACTTCAATTTGCAAGTCGCCCAGTACCCAGTTACACTTGGATAACTCAGCGAACTCATCTTCATCGGTCAGCACTGATGAGAGATCTGCGTCCAAGTCAAAAGGATTCTTGGGTCGACGCGGAGTTAAGCTGGTCGTCACAAAGGTTGGTGGGTTAACCTTCTTGTTTTTGTTGTCGTAGGCGGCTTGGTATTTTGATAAATCTAGGCTTGCAGCAAGCTGAGTCGCCGCCAAACGGGAGTCCTTGACAACACGTTGATAGTCCTCTTCAGCGAATTCTGCCCCGTCATCCTTGAGTTGAGGAAAGCCCGCCGCTACTTCTTCTGGGTTTATCTCTAGAGCATATGCTAAGCACCGACTCAGTGTAGTCAGCGCTCCTTTCCGGGCGGCTGACCGAGTTAACTCGCCAATTTGGGGAGGAAGGGTGGATAAGCAGCCAAGCATCTTATTTATTGATGTTATAGGTTCCTTGGCGCCCATCACTGCTTTCACAGTCAGCACACTCCCGGTATATAGCTGCTCCGTCAACGTGTAAATCGCCTTCAGCATCAGGACGCAATCATCATGAAGGTTGGCGGCTCTCGAACCTGTATAAGAGGTAATGGTAGTCAGCGATTTATATAAAGCTATTTGTTTACAAAGGTCAAGAGTTGTTTTTACCGAAGACGGCTTGCGCCATGTTTGAGATATGTCGCTTTAAGCCGGACAACTCCTGTTGCACAGTATCCAACTTGGCTTCAGCTCTTTTTGCTCGCTTTGTTAAAGCATCTTGATTAGCTTGAGCCCTTTTTAAGTCGGCTTTTAGCTTCTCCATCTCAGTTAGGATCAGTTGGTACTTCTCTTCTGATTTGGCCCGGGTATCCTGCTGATCAGATAAACTTTTCTTCAAGTCGCCAAGTGCCGATTCAGTTTGGATAAGTGATTCCTGTTGAAGCATATAGTTAAAGGGGCAAGTCTCAGAATTATTGCAAGCAACACCCCTGACACTTGGGGGCTAATGTATATTTTTTTAGACAAAATTATACAGTATCAAGACGAGACTCATCTTTTTACTAAGGACCCGGCCCTTGGGGGTTACAGGTCGAAAGTTTTTCAAATCATCAAGACCCGACTCATCTTTTTACTGATGACCCGACCCTTGGGGGTTACAGGTCGAAAGTTTTTCAAATCATCAAGACCCGGCTCATCTTTTTACTGATGACCCAGCCCTTGGGGGTTACAGGTCGAAAGTTTTTCAAATCATCAAGACCCGACTCATCTTTTTACTAATGACCCGGCCCTTGGGGGTTACAGGTCGAAAGTTTTTCAAATCATCAAGACCCGGCTCATCTTTTTACTGATAACCCAGCCCTTGGGGTTTAATGAGGATAATATAGTGTACAACAAAATGTACCTCATGTTTGTTCTTCAGCATCCGAAGCAGGCTCTTCTCCGTCTCATAACTTGCCTCCACGCGACTTGCAAAGCCAAAGCAAAGTTCTTTGAATTCCAGATTTTCATATTGGGAGAGCTTAGCCTTGGAAAGTTCATGCTCAAGAATAGGTTGAGCTGATGATGATACATGCTTCGATAAAACCGCTGTGGCCGGTTTAGAGAAGCGAGTACGGTGATAATTATAGCGTCCGGGTCTTCTGCTGTTGTCAATGGACTTGGCGGGTTAGGTGCATCCATGGTTTCCTTGGGAGAGCTGGGGAGATCCACTTGATCTTCAGGTTTGTCTTGGTCCGGGTTATCCTGGGTCGGTGCCGACTTTTCGATAGGCTCCGAAGTTGTGATGGGAGTTGACCCGCCAATTTTTCTTTTCTTCGCCTGTGCCCTGAAAGGAGAAAGGGTGCGTTTAAAGGACTGAAAATTTATCACCATCAGACTAAAAGTAAATATTATCAAAGGTTTACCCAGGGATACAGATCATTGGTGGAGTGCCGACATTACTAAGTCGCCAGATGTAGGAGGAGAACTCTGCAAAAAGTTATACTTCGAAGATATAAGCGAGTTACAAATGCGATCCAAAAAGACCTGAAGAAGTGTTATTAAAAGATACCTCATTTGGCCTTTTCTTGTTTCTTGTTGGTAAACCGGACACCAGATCGCCAGAATGACTTCGAGTTTTCCGATTTGAAGTGTGTTGTGCTTTCTTCAGAAGAAAATTTGGATCCAAACAAGCATTTTTGTGTGAGAAGGGAACTTTCCCACAAATTCGCCTGGCCGGCTTAGGTGGAGAAGGAGATGAATCGGAGGAAACATAAATTACCTCTACAGAATCCTCCTTGCTTTCGTTGCCTTCGTTCTACGCAAGAGATACAGAGGTGTAAATACAAAGTTATCAGTAATGGATGGCGAGTTAAAAGAGGATAGATTTTTACCTCCGAAGGTGCGTCACCGACTTGGGATTCATCAGCTTCAGATGGCCCGGTTAGAGCAGCTTTGCCCTTGCCCTTGGATTTCTTCTTTGGAGGCGGCCTAGCTTGCTTCATGGCTGACTTTTTTGGCCTCTTGGACCAAAATTTATCACCTTTCTGAAATGACATATTTTATAAGAGGTCGTAGTTCAAATAAGACGTAAGGAATAAAAGACAAAAGGCGGGTTAAAGTTATTTACCTTTGGTGCCGGGTTAATCTTGCAGAAAGGTTTAAGACCTATTTGGACGCGGGCTCGCCGGTCAGCTTCTTGATGATGGTTACAATGTCATTTTCCGTCAGAGCCGTGTGGAAGTAGCACTGAGGATGATCTAGGGTGCCGTCGAATTCACACATTAACCCGTCCCGGCGACTTAAAGGGAGGATACGCCATTCGACCCAGCAGCGGATCAAGTCAACTCTAGTAAGGCCGTTGTTTGTCAAAGATCTTAACTCGGAGAATACTGGGATAAAGTCTGATTCCTCCTCTTCGGTGAGCTTGTCTGGGAGTTTGAAATTCATTGGAAGGCGATCTTCCCTATAACCCAGAAGTTTGTTTTCGCCCTCAGGCAAAGTCTCCTCACAATAGAACCAAGACTCGCCTCAGCCTTTGGGGTGGCTTGGCATGGCGAGTGACGGAAATGGGCTATCCCTACGGCGCTGAACATTGACACCACCAAGCTCCAGGCTGGGGCCATTGTGAAATTCTGTTCGGTGATTTAAGTGGAAGAAGTACCAGAATAAGGGAACTGAGGGTTCCATCCGCAAGTAAGCCTCACAAAACACCTGGAACTGGCATAGGTTGCTTATCGAGTTGGGCCCTAGATCTTGGAGGCGGACATTCATAAAAGCCATGGCGTCTCTGAGGAATTTCGATCCAGGCGGCTTAAAGCCCCGCTCAAGGTGTTCAACAAAAACAACTATTTCCCCTTCCTTGGGATTGGGGATTGCTTCTCCTAACTCGGTGCGCCAACCGATAACCTCCCGACGGTCCAAATTTCCCGTTTTCACATAATCATCTAGTATAGCATCATTAACCTTGGTGGGGAGCTAGTCGCTTTTGAAAACGGCGCCCATGCTACAAAGGGATAAAATTACGGGTGAATTGACACGCCAAACATCTACTGAAAATGGTGAAACAATTTCATTTGACTCGTCAAATAATTTGTGCGGGTCAGGTTGCCAGGGGCGACTTATGAAATTCTTGCTACTTAAAAGGAGCGATGTTTCGGAGCATCAGTGGTATTTGTCAAAATGGTGAAGTATGAGGCTACAAACAGATTTCACTTGACAAGCAATAGATTATGGATCTACCAGGCAGATGGAAATGAATGCGGAAAAGGACTGGATATAACAACCTGCGGCTAAGGTGGGGACAGTAATATTGATTTGGTGAAGCCCTATTCTGAGTATGCAAGTAGAGGACGAACAAATAAAGGTATGAAAGACATCGTTGTTCTCCTTATCATCGCCGCCAACTAATCAGGAACAGATAAAGCCATTCGGGAGGCACCAAGAACGCAGTAAGGATGAACTTCGAAAAGAAACTTGGTCTGTTCTTAAAATGGCAGAAAGCTAACCTGGTGGATACGGCTGGAGACGGTCGATGGCGATGAATTGCTCGGCCACGACGAGATGCGCGGACGACGACGGAGGTCTCGCACGGATGCGAAAATCTCGGGTGGCGACGAGGTATTCGACGGTGACAAGGTGCTCGACGGCGGCGAGACGGTCGATGGCGACGAACTGCTCGGCCGTGACGAGGTGCTCGACGACAACGAAGTCTTCAGGTGAAACCAAAGCTTTCGGATGGCGACGAGGTCTTCGGGTGGCGGCAGAGCTCTCGGGAGACGATGAGGGTTTTTCTTCGCTGCAATAGTGGGGAAGAGAAGGGCGACAAGACTGGTAGGTGGAATGCACCCAGTCCCTTCCTCCCGCCTATTTATCAGGTCGGGCGCTAGGATCGAGGCGCCACGAGCGGGAACTACCAAAAGATAAAGATTCGCCATGATGACGCCCCGAAATTTTTGGGATAACGATATCAAAGGATCCGTTGGGGATTACGTCATTATCCTTTCCAGGATTCAAGGGATAAGGGGGTGCCAACAAGAAATGGTTTGGCGACTCAAGTTTTTCCACAACAAATGGCAGTTTAAGTGCATGGTGTATAAGAGGAGTGAAGATGAATCGCCCCTAATTGAGTAAGGATATTGGCATGAAGGAAATTCAAGTCAATCTGGGGCCTAATGTTGGGGCTATTATCTGTTGATAACCCGCCCTAGTTGGGCCGGGTCACCAAAGCTGGCGATTCATCTAAAATGTGTTTCGGGCCTTGGCCTGGTAAGGCCGAAGGTTGTATGGCGGTTTACGACTTCCGGAAAGAGTCCATAGTAGGGAAGGTCTCCAAGCTTTGGAAAGGTGGTGACTTAGAGATTGTAAGAGTCACGATTTGTATAAAGGAAAGGACCCTTGTAAACCCTAGGGACTCGACCTGTATATAAAGGCGAGTCCCAGGGAAGAAGAGGGCAGGTTAGAAATCATCGAGTGCTAGGTCTGGCGAGTTACGCCCTCCTTGTAATCGAAACTCCATCAATACAACACAAAGCAGGACGTAGGCTTTTGCCTCCTCACGAGGGGCCGAACCTGGGTAAATCGCCGTCTCACTCCCGTCCAACCCCTTTGAGTCGCCACCAAAGTGCGATGGCTCCGATACTAAGTCCTTTCACGAGGACATCTGCCGTGACAAAACCACGACAAGGAATATGCCTGTGCTGAATTTTTTTGTTTCTTCCACAAAGCACAGATGCATAGTAGTTGGGCTGAGTCCTGGTCCAAAACTTCATATGCCTGATGTGAGGCTTGTCATAGGGTTTTCTCCGATGAAATACATGCCTTCCTCAAAGAATGCTTCCTTCTGAAACTTTGGCCGCTTGGAGAAGGGCTGATGCTGCATCGGCTGAAGGTTTTGCTTGTTCCCTTGAGGGGAGACAATCATCACAGTTTCTGGATTGATGACGATTAGAGCATTCTCTAGATTTGGTGCAGGGGCATTTTCTTCAGCATGTTCCTCCGGATGAGGAATTTCATCTTCCTGTGCTTCAGGCTGAGGATTTTGCTCTGGGTGAGGAATGTCATCAACTGGAGCCTCAGGTTGAGGATTTTTCTCAGGAGGAGGAATCTCTTCATCCCGAGCTTCCGGTTGAGGGTTTTGCTCAGGATTTGGATTTTCTTCAGGCTGAGGGTTTTCTCCTTGGTTTTCCTCAGCTTGAGGGGTTTGCTTGGTGGAAGAGCCAAATTCTTCAGCTGGTGCAACTAATCCTTGAGCAGGTTTTTCACGAGGAATAAAGGTCTGAGGACTGTCATCAATCTGAATTTCTTCATCAGTGTGTTCCTCAGACACAACATTCTTCATTTCCTCATCAGTGATATGCTCCTTATCTTCGCTTTCGAAGGGAGTCATCTCATAGGATGGAGCAATATTTAGAGGCACAGGATCCATAGGAGCATTTTCATCAAGAGATTTGAGGCGCTCGGCCTCAGTTGATTCTTCTGTTGAGGAAGCTTTTCTCTTCTTAGCTTCCTTTTCAAAAACTCTTGTTTTCTTCATGTCTGATGCAGACGGTGTCATTTTCTTCACCTTTGAAGGTTTTGGTAAAGGTATTTTCTCTTCAGGATGCGGAGTTATATCCGTCCTCGCAGTTTCCTCATCTGAAGCAGTTTCTTCAGCTGGAGCAGAGTCATCAGCTGGCTTAGAAGCATCAGCTGGAGCAGTTTCATCAGCTGGAGCAGAGTCATCAGCTGGAGTTTCCTTGGTGTTTTCCTCACTAGCCGGTTCATCAGCACAGCTTTCTTGAGGCATTTCCTCAGCAGGGGCAGTTTGTTCTTCCTCAATCTCAGGCCGCTGAGGTGTTGCTGAAGGGGCAGCCTTTTTGTTGTAATCCTCAACTGCATTAGTAGCAAACTTGATGAAATTGTTCTTGAGATTTGGATGATCAGATAGCTTGGTGTACTTGTCAGTCAAAGTCTTCAATTCTGCGTGAGTGGACACAAGTGCATCAGGCGTCAAGCTGAGGAGATTTTGTCTGAGGAATTTCTCCTTTTTGAGCTTCGCAGCCTTAGCTTGTTGGGCTTGCGTCTCCTTCCACTTGGCCTCGTTGATGAAAGTGGCCACCATGTGGCTGATGCCTGGGGGAGGCTTCAAGTCATCGATAGGTGTGTTGGGGTCATCATACCATACATTTATGTAGTCCAAAAGGACTTTTGGGTCCATGGCCAGAGTAATGGCGCTACCTGAAGCTTGTGCTACCCTCTCCTGCTTGTTTCTGATGATGGCTTGCAGAGTCTCATCATCATATTCATCACGGCCTTCTGATGTAGAAGGGTCTGTGATGATTTTGCCTGGGCTTTGTCTGGTTCCTCTCCCAGCAGTCACCTTAATCTTCATTGGAGTTGGTGAAGACTTTGTCTCTGAGCTTTTTGCAGAAGGAGCAGAGGAGCTGGAGACAGTAGGCAGTTGCTTCACAATCTGCTTGTGTTCAGGCTTTCAAGCCATTGGTGGTGCTGAGGGTTTTGGTGCGGATGCAGGTGCAGCCTTCTGAAGCAATTTCTCTTGAGGCTTTGAAGCCTTTGGTTTCGGTGGCACAGACTTCACGTGAGGAATGTCCGTGCCAGAAGTTTCAGCGGCAGAGGAGGTGGCGGCAGTAGCAGCAGCAACAGCAGATTCTTTATTAAATTTCCTCACTGCAGCTTCTGCCTGCTTGTGAAGCTTTGACAAATGTTTTGTCTTTTCCTCAGGTAGTCATCAATTGTCTTGAGGCTTGAGGGGTGTGCATCCTGATAATCCTCGAGAGGAGGCCGTTTGCCAGGAGGCTTAAGAGCGAATTTCTTCGCGTACTTGGGAGTGACGAATCTTTCCACTCCTTAGCCCACCGGCGTTCTATCTTTTGAAGCCTTATCTTCCTCTTGGGCATTGTCTCTTTCTCATCAGGTGTGCAGTATTCCAGGTATATGTCATCAGGAATATCGATGGCAATGTTCTGTTCAAGCTTCTTGCCACCCTTTTGCTTCCTTTCATCTTCCATTTTCTTCAGCTGAGGCTTTTGCTGAGGAAATTGAACTCTTGATGATTTTGATGAAACTTGCAGGTTTTATTCAAGAAACGCTGCAAATGAGTCAAGTTGCTGAGAACCGAGAGATTAATCAGCTGACATTTTGTACCTGTGAACAGAGTATGGTTGCGAGGAATTTGGAGAGGTCATATGCGTTCTCAGATTTGATGAAATTGAAATTTTTTAAAGCTGAGGAATTTGACCAATGGGTTGAGGAATTTGTCTAAGCACTCTGATCTTGGGTTCCAGAGTTGTACATATTCGAAATTTTTTCACAATTGAGGAATCTCGTGAAGACTTTTAGATGCTTAGTGAAATTCATCAACAGTTGAGGAATGAGCAGTGTTTGAGGAATAGGGACTGATAGACACTTGAGGAAAAACAAGTTTCACAAATCTACGGTAAAATAGTAGATCAAAAGGGGGATGTAAAAATAGGGTTTTATTTACCCTATATAGCGCGCACGAAGAATACAGGAAGAAGTAGCAGTAGATGCTCTTCGATGCGAGTCCACTGCGTCCTAACTTGGCAACAGAGGACAGCTACAGCAGCGGCGGACGAAGATGATCCGGTTCCGGCGTGATTTCGGTGACGAAGAGGTTGAGGCAGTAAAGCTTTTCCTCGTCGGCGACGAGACTTCTAGCGGTGGCGCTAGGGCTTTGCTGTAGCGGAGAGGAGGTCGAGAGAGAGAACGAAGAGTTTTGACCGAAGGGGGTAAGGACATATTTATGGCCCAGGTGAAAACTATCTGGCCAATTCTTTCGGATCGAACTACCCCTGTCCTTTCGTCTCTGCATGAAATGTGTAGCAACCATTTAAAGTTGTGGAGATCGTGCTTATCTGATCGTGGGAAGTGGGTTTCAGTTACTGTGTAACGATATAAAAATCATTTTTGAAGATTGAGGATTTTGCTACAAAATCATCACTTGAAAGGACGCGGTGAGGATTTTGAACAAAGTTTCAAGTAGAACGCATATGAAGAATTGAATATACTTGGTGAGAGTAGCATAGAGGGAAAGTAGGGTCCGATCAGATTCACTTAGATGAAATATCAAATCGAAGAAATAGCTATAAGTGAATGCTGTTGAGGACTTTGAAATCACAGTATATATATATATATATATATATATCCAGGAAAATGAAAGTCATCAAGTGTTTTTGAAGATTTTGATTCACTTGAGGATTTTGTGACAAAGCGTCATGATGATGAATTTTAGCTTTCAAGAAAGATAAGTTTGAAGAATAACTGCTTTGAAGAAAATCATCTTGGAAGAAATCCAGCTTTGAAGAAATTCAGCTTTGAAGAAATTCAACTTGAGGAAGTTCAAGTTGGGTGGTGGCGTGACCCACCATATAAGAATGTTGATTTCAGACACCGCGTACAATTTTCGTAGGCCCCTGAGAATCAATTTCTTCGTTGATTTATTCACACTAAGAGTGATATTCTTCATTAGTTGAAGAAAATCAATTCTTTGTGTGTTGCACATCTAAGTCATCAATTTTGCATAAGTGTTAGGATGTGTGCATGTTTTTACAAAACATTTGAAGATTCTAAGATATTTAGCTCACACCGCAACTTGGAAAACGTTTTCTCATCCAAGGGCTTAGTGAAGATATCTGCTATTTGATCGTCAGTCTTCACATGGTCGATGAGGATATTTCCCTTGAGGACATGGTCCCGAAGAAAATGATGACGAATCTGGATGTGCTTAGTCTTCGAGTGTTGTACTGGGTTGTATGCAATCTTGATTGCACTCTCATTGTCGCAGTAGAGAGACACATTCTTCATGTTGATGCCATAGTCCTTGAGGGTTTGCTTCACCCATAGCAATTGAGCATAGCATGAACCAGCAACAATGTACTCAGCTTCAGCAGTGAAGAGTGAAACGCAGTTCTTCTTCTTTGAGGACCAGCAGACTAGTGATCTTCCGAGGAAATGACATGTGACAGAGGTTGACTTGTGATCCACACGGTCACCAGCATAGTCAGAATTAGAATATCCCACAAGATGAAGATTTGAGCCCTTGGGGTACCATAATCCTAGTGTTGGTGTGTGAGCTAAGTATCGAAGAATATGCTTCACAACCTTATGGTGTGATTCCTTCGGTTTTGCTTGAAAACATGCACACATGCAAACACTCAGAACTATATCTGGCGTAGATGCACCGAAATACAGTAAAGAGCCAATCATGGAGCGATATACCTGCTGATCGAATTTTTTACCATTTTCATCAGTGCAGAGGTGGCCATTGGTAGGCATTGGAGTCTTGGCACCTTTGCATTCATGCATGTCGAATTTCCTCAGAACATCCTTGAGGTATTTCTCTTGTGATATGAAGATTCCATTGCGTTGTTGACGAATTTGAAGACCTAAGAAGAATTTCAGCTCCCCCATCATAGACATGTGATATTCTTCACTCATCATGTAAGGAAATTCATCACTGTAACGTTTGTCAGTACAACCAAATATGATGTCATCGACATATATCTGGCACACAAATAGTTCATTATCATAGGATTTAGTGAAAAGAGTTGGATCGAGTGAACCAGGTTTGAAGCCTTTCTTCATGAGGAATTCCTTCAATGTATCATACCATGCCCGAGGGGCTTGCTTGAGACCGTAGAGCGCCTTTTTGAGTCTGAAGACTTCGTCTGGATTCTTTGGATCCTCAAAACCTAGGGGCTGAGCAACATAAACTTCTTCCTCAAGCTTACCATTGAGGAATGCACTTTTCACATCCATTTGATATAAGATAATATTATGATGATTAGCATAAGCAAGTAGTATTCAAATAGCTTCAAGTCTAGAAACAGATGCAAAAGTATCATCGAATTCTATTCCTTCAACCTGTGTGTAGCCTTGGGCTACAAGTCATGCCTTATTCCTCACCACTTGACCATCCTCATCTTGCTTGTTTCGGAAAATCAACTTGGTGCCGATGATATTGTGCTTGCGAGGATCTGGTCGTTTGACGAGCTCCCATACGTCATTCAGCTTGAATTGAAGAAGTTCGTCTTCCATGGATTGGATCCACTCCGGTTCCATGAAAGCCTCAGCAACTTTTGAAGGTTCTGTGATAGACACAAAAGAAAAATGCCCACAAAATTTAACTAATTGTGAAGCTTTTGAGTGAGTGAGAGGACCTGGCGCGTTGATGTCATCGGGGATTTTGTCAAGTTCTACTTCATTTGCAATCCTTGGATGAGCTGGTTGAGAATTTCGTCCGGGCTGAGGAATTGGTTCTGGAGCAATTCCCTCAGGAGCATCTTCTTGATTTTCATCACTGCTAGGGATGATCTCTTCATCAATTTCCTCAGTGGGAACAATGTCTTCAGTTGCTTTGAGCTTTATTGCTTCCTCAGGAGACAACTTATCTGGATCAGGAGGCAATTGCTCTCTTTGCGAGCCATTAGTTTCATCAAAACACACATCTATAGTCTCAACAACCTTGTTGTGATAGGTGTTGAATACTCTGTAGGTGTGCGAGTCCTTTCCATAACCGAGCATAAAACCCTCATGTGCCTTAGGTGCAAACTTTGAGCTATGGCGAGGATCTCTAATCCAGCATTTTGCACCGAAGACTTTGAAATAACTTACATTGGGTTTCTTGTCAGTGAGGAGTTCATATGAGGTTTTCTTGAGGAAGTTGTGAATATATACCCTGTTGATGATATGGCATGCAGTGTTAATTGCTTCAGGGCAAAAGCGACGAGGAGTCTGATATTCTTCAAGCATGGTTCTTGCCATCTCAACCAGAGTCTTGTTCTTCCTTTTGACAACACCATTCTGTTGAGGAGTATAAGGAGCAGACAATTCGTGAGTAATACCAAGTTCATCAAGATAATTATCAAGACGAGTGTTTTTGAAATTTGTTCCATTATCACTCCTGATGTGTTTGATCTTGATGCCGAAGTTCGTTGAGGCCCTTGAGGAAAATCGTTTGAAGACTTCCTGCACTTCAGTTTTATATAAAATGATATGCACCCATGTGTATCTGGAATAATCATCAACTATGACAAACCATATAAAGATGCTGCATTTGTTAGAGTGGCATAATGAGTAGGTCCAAATAGATCCATGTGAAGCAATTCAAATGGACGAGTAGTGGTCATGATAGTCTTCGAGGGGTGCTTGGATCTGGTCATTTTCCCAGACTCACAAGCACCGTAGAGGTGGTCCTTGAGGAATTTGACTGATTCGATGCCGATGACATGCTTCTTCTTTGCGAGCGTGTGCAAATTCCTCATGCCTGCATGACCAAGTCTTCGATGCCACGACCACCCTTCTGAGGTCTTTGCTAGTAGGCAAGTGGCTGGTTGAGGACCTGTAGAGAAATCAACAATGTACAAATCCCCTCTTCTAACACCTTCAAACACTTTGGATCTGTCAGATTCCATGATGACAACACATCTATATCTTCCAAAGATAACAATCATATCAAGATCACAAAGCATTGAGACTGACATGAGGTTAAATCCAAGGGATTCAACAAGCATCACTTTGTCCATGTGCCTATCCTTGGAAATAGCCATTTTGCCAAGTCCCAATACCTTGCTTTTACCTTTGTCAGCATATTCATCAGCAAGCTTTTGTCACCAGTCATGTGATGTGTGCAGCCACTATCAAGAACCCACTCAGTACTCTTGGGTTTGTCATCCTGCAGATGAATTAGTACAGCTTACCATCTCATATGCTTCAGACTTGAAGAATATGATATCAATTTCATCAGATAGGAATTTCATCATAAACAGAATTATAAGGACGTGTGAAATATTTCTATTTCCTCAATATTAGCTTGCGTCACATCAAGTGTTTTCCTCAGGTCTCCAGCAAATTCTTCAGATAATGATTTTCATCTGGAGACCTGACCTGTAGAAGTGATTAGTTCAATTTCTTTACCACCCACATCTGAAGGGGTGGTAAAGCATTCATCATCCTGCGAGCACCATATGAGAAAGGGGGCATTGAAGCTAATGCACTTCTCTTAATAGTAGGGGGGTTAAAGTACTCAAATGAATATGTAGAGAACTTATTTGAGGATTTATGAACATAATGATTTGAAGAATAACGCTCATATTCATATTCCTTGTAATTTCCCTGCATGTTAGAAACATTAGCACGGGTACGAGCATAGTTTTGATCCTCTTGAAGACTTTGGTCCTCCTGAGGAATTTGATCTGGGGTTCAAATTCTTCATAGGTGTCGTCATGAGGACATTCACCTAAAGATTTTAAAGGCAACTTTTGGGACCCAGATTTTCCTCACGGGAGGCCCATTCCTGCAGTTAGTTCAAACATATCAAGCAAATACTTCACCAGTTTGATTTTTGAACAGTCTATAGTTGGAGTCAAATGACTCATCTGAGAAATAGGATAATTCACATGAAAATCATGTTAAATTGGATGGATCAAAAGGAGGCCCTTTAGCAGCAACCCATGAGGTTTTGGGATACTGCTGAGGTTTCCAATATGATCCATCAGTGTTCAATTTCCTCTCAAAGGCAATTGCTTCTTTCCTCGGGTTCCTATTCAAGATATGCTTTTTGAGCACATCACAAAGGGTTTGGTGTCCTTTGAGACTTTTGTATATGCCTGTCACATACAATTCCTTCAGCCCTGCATTTTCGTCAGTGACATTTGTGGTTTCCTCAAGTGAGGAATTTGACACTACAAGAGCAGTTGAAGAATTTGTAGCAATAGAAGCATTTGATGATTCTGGTGAAGAATTAGCAGTTTCATGTTCGATGCATTTAAGACATGGAGGAATGAATTCAGCTTGAGTAGTACTGATCTGTTGAGCTAGTAATGAATCATTTTCCATACGAAGATCATCATGAGAAATCCTCAGCTTCTCAAGATCAAGCTTCCTTTGAAGAAATTCTTCAAGGTTGAAGGTTGACTTGCTGACGAATGTGGTTGCAAGTGCAAGGCTAGCCTGTCCAGATTCTGAGTCTTCATCAGAACCCTCCTCTTCATCACATTCCTCGGATTCTGCCTTGGAATCCATTTCCTTGCCAATAAGTGCCCGAGCCTTTCTGAAACTAGTCTTCTTGTGTGATGAGGACTTTGAGGATGAGGATTTTCAAGATTTCTTCTTTTTCTTCGAGTCATCAGAACTTTCATCCTTGTATTTCTTCCTCTTTGATTCCTTTCCCCAACGAGGACAATCAGCAATGTAGTGACCTGCTTTCTTGCATTTGTGGCAGGTTCTTTTCTTGTAGTCCTTAGATGAAGATTCTGATTTCCTCATATCTCTTCTTGAAGATTTACCAAAATGGCCACGTCTTGTAAACTTCTGGCATTTCCTCACGAGCATTGCAAGCTCCTCTCCAAATTCTTTAGGATCACCAATGCTACCATCCGAGTCTTCTTCTTTAGGTGAGGAAATTGGTTTGGCCTTCAGTGCACGTGGTCTAGAATAGCTTGGTCCATATAGATCTCTCTTTTCTTCTTCTTGGAATTCATGAGTATTGAGTCTTTCGAGTATATCAGCTGGATCAAGCATCTTGTAGTCTGGTCTTTCTTGAATCATCAAAACTAAAGTATCAAATGAAGAATCCAAAGATCTTAGCAGTTTCTTCATAACTTCGTGATCAGTGATGTATCGAGCTCCCAGTGCTTGCAGTTCATTTGATATGTCAGTGAGGCGATCAAAGGTATCTTGGCAGCTTTCATTGTCAAGCCTCTTGAAGCGATTGAAGAGATTGCGAAGAATATCAACACGAGAATCACGCTGGGTTGATACTCCTTCATTAACTTTGGACAGCCTTTCCCAGATAAGTTTTGCTGAGCCCAAAGCACTCACTCTGCCATACTAACCTTTGCTCAGATGGCCACAGATGATATTCTTCGCTTGAGAGTCAAGTTGCTTGAATTTCTTCACATCAGCGGCAGAGACAGTAGAAGTGACGATAGGGACGCCATGTTCCACAATATACCAGAGATCGTTGTCAATAGCTTGTAGATGCATCTGCATCTTGGTCTTCCAGAAGGGAAAGTCCTTTCCTTCGAAAGTAGGACATCCTGCAGTAACCTTGATCATGCCTGTAGTCGACATAACTAAAACTCCAGGTGGTTAAACCAAAATCACACAGAACAAGGGAGTACCTTGCTCTAATACCAATTGAAAGTGCGTTATATCGACTAGAGGGGGTGAATAGGAGATTTTAGAATTTCATCACCGAGGAAATTCCTTTTGAGGAAATTCATCATTGATGACTAACTTGCAGTGGAAACAGCAAAGGATCACGAGTGCAAAGTATCACTACATCAGTTTTCAAGGTGAAGAATATGAAAAACAGTTTGTACAGTATGCAGGCACGGAGAAAACAAATGAGGATTAACTCGCTTGAAGAATTTGGGGTTGAGGAATTTCAGAGAAAGTCTTCAGCAAATTCTTCAAACAGTGATAGTGAAAATCATCAACATACAATGTGAGGAATTTAAAGAGTTGAAGAAATAGAACCCGTTTCACAGTGAAGATAGTGGTTGATGACCGAGTTCCAACTGTTGTGATAGTTGTACATCTGGTTTGGAGCGGCTTGGTATTGAAACCAAAAGACACACAGTCCCTACCGTATTCTCCTTGGGCTAAGAACACACAGTCCTCGCCCAACACTCGTGGTAATTCTTCAGGGCAGACTTCCAAACCCTCACGAACTTGGTCACCTGGCGATCCACAATTGACTACTGGATTGTTCTAGACCATGACGCCTAACCGTCTGGAGGATGCACAATCCTCAAAGGTAAAAAGGCTTCAGTCCCACACAGGAACAACTTCTTCAGTGATGCTCAATCACTTGGTTTTCGGTTTGTGGTTTGGTGTTTGGGGTATTTCCTCAATGATGAATTACTCTCGAAGACTCTGAGGAATTTGGGTTGCTCTTATGACAAGTGTCAGTTTCGAACGGAGCAGCCAACCAGCTAATGGTTGTGGGGGGCGGCTATTTTTAGCCTGGGAGCATCCCGACATGATTTGACATTAATGCCCTTATATAATATGATCGTTGGTGTGGATAAGATCAGTGATGTGGCGTGACTTGCGGTAACGGTCGGGACCCTCAACTGTGAGAGTCCTCATGTCTCTCATATTCCTCACTTGAGGCTTTTGGTAGGATTAGGCTTGGGTCGAGCATCATGAGGAAATTCATTCTGACGTGTTACTTTGACCCCCTTTAACAGTACGGTGTTCCTATGACTCAAAAATGAAGAAAATAAAACAGACATAATAAATCTTCATGCTTCAAAATCTTCAGATTGTTTTTCTGTAGGACACACCAAATTCCTCATCTTCAATTTCTTCATGAGGAATATCAATTTCATCGCAATTTCTTCGCGATTCAATTCTTCAGCTTCAGACCAATTCTTTTAGACGAAGATATACATTTTTAGGGGTCGATATTCATCGAATATTTCAAACTCCTCAGGGACTTATAGATCCTGTGTACACTCATGAAGACATTAGATACTTAACCTATAAGTCTTCAATCCACCAAAATCACTAAGTCCTATGTGATGTAGTAGTAGGAGTTGACTTCCACACCTAGTGTCCAAGCGAATATGGCTATTCCTAACTAGTTATGCGCGCAACGCCAATCGCTGCAGGCGCTGCTTCACGTGGATGTGTGCCCCCTAGCCCACATATCCCTAGCCAAACCATATTTTCCTGTTATACGGTTGATGAAATACAACTTCCCCGTACCTATATCTCTCGCCCATCCTTATCCCTTCCCGTGTCCCCAATCCAGATCCCCTCGCTTTCCCTCTCGTCCTCCCTCCCATCACAGGTGCATCGTCGACGACCTACCACGGCCATGCACCGGCTGATCACTCCTCCTCCCATGCTCCTCCCTCCCCAAACAGTGCTTGTCCACCGGTAGACGACTCCTCTTCATCCTTGGCTTGCATCCTCTATCGTGAGATCCATGGCCATGGAGGTAAGATGCAGCGGGCAGGGCTACCTCATTGACATCAAGCTTTGTGGTGGTGACGCTCGGCATCAATGAATAACAGATAGCAGCATCACCATCATTGTGGGCAGATCGGTGGTGGGGAGATCTATTCATTGAGGCCTCACCACCACTCCTCCGACAAGCACGCCGCTGGTTGACAGCTCTTCCCCATCTTCCAACAAGATTGACTAGGTAGCAGAGAATCATCTCCTTGTTTTTTAAACAAGCCTATTATTTTCTCAATCTTTTGAGATGTATCTAGTCATGTGTGTTATTGTGTCTTCTAACGATAGATTAATCTTATTTTGATTCCTCTTGTTTTCGGCTAGTGACTGGCCTTATCTTTTGTGTAATTTTTGGTTTCCTCAGGGAGATGAATTGGCATTACTGTGTACTTTTTTGTAATCTTGAGTGATCCTTTGATGGTAGAATTGAGGACCTTTGTAGAATCCATGGACATGAGAGGACTCTTTGAACCCTCTATCCACACTTCCCTTTAAGAAACGGAGAACTTTTTTCCAGTCCCAACACTACTAAATAAATTAGCAGTTTATAGGAAGATACAAAGGACTTTCTAAATAAATTAGCACTTTATAGGCAGATAAACATGACTTTCTAAGCAATGGAAGTATTTATATTAATAAAATTATGTAGTTCTTCAATTATATGAATAAATTCCTCGGATATTCATTGTAAAGCCCTTCTTTGTGATATTTTAATATCATATATATCCTAGGAAAAACTTTGCCTAAACATGAGAAGAACTTTTGAGAAACTTTGTAATGGCTCATATTTTTTTGGAGTTTATTTTGATTATTCACAGATCGCTACGCCCATCTATAGGTAATTTCCTTAGTTTTGTAGAATATTCTCATTAACTTTTCTAGTAAATAATGCACCATGGTTAGTTAAACACGAGAAGATTTATTGAGGCCTTATCTACCCCTATCGGCTGTACAATAGTTTCAAATTTGAATTGTATTATATTGGACCAGACCGAGATATCCCTTGTGTCAGATTATAGGGCTAGCTCGAGTCAAATCATTTTAAATACGTGAAATAAATATCACAAGAAAACTAGAGTATGCTGGGTGCAAAGCATCGTTGTGGGTCCTGGACGCTTGCTGATTTGACGTGCATACGGGATGTGTGGATGGGATATGCGTTGTGCGTGCAACTAGTTAGGCAAAATCCACGTTCTTGTCCGAGTAGTAGTATGGTTAGGGTTCGTAAATGTACTAGTACTTCTGTCTGACTGTGTAGGTCATGTTGAGTCCGGTTAGGATTCCATTCATATTGTAGGAGTAGGTTTAGGTATAGGTGTGAGGTCAATGCCTGGGCTGCATACCATTTTTTCGATAAAGAGTATATATTGATATCAGGAGTTACCAATTACACCCAGCCTCTGCAACAACGCAATGCCCTAATGGCATGAGGGATGCACACAACCAAAAAAAAGAAGAAACTAAAAAATAAAAGTCCCGCTACAGAGTTTTAGTACTTGCAACAGCAACACAATCACCACCAAGACAACACTTGCTATTCAAGTACTCCAAAAACGACGCCTCCAAGAAGGAAACAGTGCACAAGCATCATTGTCGCCCCGATCGTAAATCTCGGATTTTCACCCTGAAGATAATGCCCGCTCTCAAAACAATGTCTTCAATAAGATCATTGCTAAGCACAACCAATTAAGGCAGTACTTGGATTTTCATCCTGAAAGGTAGGACCTTGAACTTCACTTGTGATGTCACCCCACTTACATACCACTGCCGCGAATCCCAAAATTCCAAGCAAATTCCTCAGCGCCGTAGGCTATAATCACCAGTACTAGTCCCCCAATCTTGGCTTTCATGACATTCTCCGCCTCTGACTTTACCATAGAGTAAGATATCTCCTGATGGAACCAGATAGCACAGCTTTGCACCGCTCCCTCCTTAATGGAGAACCAATGGGCACGACCGAATTCCACCCGATCCAGCAATCTCCAGGCATAACACGTCTTGGGAGTTCGCCGGCGGAGCCTTCCGGAACCCGCCACTCCGACCAGATCAGAAAGTTCGTGTATCATGCAGATCTTCGTCTTCGCGCAAGAGAAACACCAGGACCGTTGCCTTTATTGAAGCACGCTAGCAGACCCGACCATTTCCATAGGTTTACATTACCTTCGGTCATGACTGCCCATCCGTCTCTGTCAACCCATCCACGCCTCCCTTCGGCGCGTCAACAGACGCCGTGCATGGGCTAGCGTCGTCGCCTTGCTGCCAGACCTCCACTGCATCGCTAAGGAGCCGAATGCCCCTCTCGAAGGGATCCATCATGCTACACAAAGGACGCAGAAGCCGGGCGGAGGAAGGGGGCACCACAACTATCTGGGGAAGCCCCAGATCCAATCGGGGTGGACGGGGACGACGTCCCAGGAGTCGGGGTGAGGCCACCCACGACAGCAACTAGTTGGGGTAGGGCCAACTGCTGCGGGGCTTCCCTGGATCCTGGTCAGATCTGGGCTGCCACGCCTGATGAGGCAACCCAAACGACCACGACATCGGTAGTCCCCGCCACGCCCATGAGAAGATATGAGTTCTGTCACCGGTCACGGGGACCCTGAGCCCCAACGCATGCTGACACACCACCAACTTGCTTCCCTACAGGATGGAAGCCGTCGCGTGAGAGCACACCGCCGCGGTCGTCGACCGCACAGGTTTCACCCGGCGGCGTCATCCAGCGACGGCGTGGCGAGAGGAGGATAAGGAGCGGCGCTGGTGGCCGGGGCTGCATACCATTATGTTTGAGTAGTAGGAGTTGGCTTCATATGTGTGAGGTCGATGGTTTAGGTATATATATAGAACACCCATCGTGTGGACAATCCGGCCGAACATTGGGTCAATCACATATGCAACATGTGATTGACATGCATCTGTTGGCATGCGTTACTTCCGATGTCATAGTGGAGGCCATCCTAACGCCGTTGCACATCCTCATCTTCTCCCTCTCCACTCATTCAGATCCAGTATCTCTTCTCTTTCTCCTTCCTCCAGAAAATGCCACCGCCCTGATCTCTTTCCTATCTCCCGGCCATAGTGCATCTCCTTCTCATACGGCTAACGATGAGCTAATGCGAGACATTCCTCATTCTGTTTTTTAGATCAAAGAGGGGTGTTGCAAGGGGATTCCATGGGTTGCTTGCAACCCAGGGAATCCATGGTCGTACATCTCCTTGTCTTCACCCCTTGGTAAGGTCAGATGCTTTGCAACTTGTGAGGCTGGAAATGGCGTCCACGGGTGTTTCAACCGGGTAATGATGGACGGGGGGATGTTGCAACCATTGGACAGAGGTTTTGGAACCGCACAACAGAGGTGCTACAACGCCATGGAAGAGATGCTACAACCAATGGACGACAGTGTTGGGACTGCCTGGGGGTGGTGCTGCATCCGTTGCGAGTGAAGTTGTATCTAGTGCTGGTGAAGTTGCATCCCTCGAAAGTTGTGGGAATCGAGATTCTGAATCGGATCGGAGCTCCGTTGGTAGGAACATGAATCATAGAATCATAACTACCAATACCATAGAAACTTAGATTCTATGAGTAAAATCGTAGAATCGGAGGGGCTAGTTTGGGTTGTAAGTTCGTAAGATTCTAAGACTTAAGTCACGATTCTAAGAACTTTGATCCCTTGTCAACGCCGCTGCAACCACTTTTGATCTGCGATGGAACCAGATGGATATCGAGTCGTTTTTGCTAGGACCAATGATTTCTTTGCTCGAACAAATATTTTTTTTTGCTGGTACCATATAGATTTTTTGCTACTACCAGCCATGATGGGATTTTATTACTGGAACCGTTGATTGCTTTTGCTGGAAGCACCAAATTTTTGCTGCCATGGGAGATAACGAATTGTTTGTTGCCAAAGTTTTTTTTCTAGGAATATGGTGGCGCGACGAGGTTTTGTAGGAACCAGCATCGGCGGTGCTACAATCGCCACAATATTTTGCTACATCCAGCCACAACATCTCCCGGTGGCCACGAGCGGCATTTTTGGCACGACAAGTTCTTGCTACAACAAGGCATGCTCGTTGCTACAACCATATATGGCGATTGCTGCAACTGGCCACAATGGCCCCGGGTAGCATCTTCATCGGAGCTCCAAGACCAAGGAGGTGAGTTTAACGGTAGACGTGACTTGCGATGAGCAAGGTGGACTTTTTTTTCCTTGGCGAGATGTGTCAAGCGACGTTGATAACTTGGTTGACTTTTTTCTATTTTTCTATTCTTTGCATGTGAGAGGTGGATGGTGACAAAGATAACGCTGCAATCAAACCACTATTAGCGGGCAGATCGTGCGGCCGCGTGACCACTGGACCAAATTTAGGCCGACGCACCGACGCCCCCGGTGCCTAGCACTAGCCTATATATATGTCCGACCGAGAGTTGTAACGTGATGAAGAGAACGAGAAAATAAAGGTATGATACATGACTTTGGCAAAAACAATTCTGTGTGTCTCTGTTGTGATTTAATGTGGTCGATCCTATGGTGGGACGGGCAGAATAAGAAAATTCTAACCATCAACATGCATGTTTTGCCTGGTCGTTGGCCGTTTCCTGCTACCCGGCTTCCCGGCATGGTCTACACTCATGGCTTGACCTGGCGTTTGATACGTCTCCAACGTATCTATAATTTTTGATGGTTTCATGCTATTATCTTGTCAAACTTTGGATGTTTTGCATGCCTTTTATATATTTTTTGGGACTAACTTATTAACTCAGTGCCAAGTGTTAGTTCGTGTTTCTTCCATGTTTTTGACCCCTTTCAGAGGTGATTTTGAAATGGAGTCCAAGCGGAAGAAAATCCCCGAAAAGATTTTTTCGGGAACAGAAGAAGATCGGGAAGCTTGGGAGCCAAGGCAGGGGAGCCTCAGGGGCCCCACAATCCCCCACCCCGCGGCCAGGGGGGAGGCCGCGCCATCCAGGCTTGTGGGCCCCTGGACGCGTGGTACGTCTCAAACGTATCTATAATTTTTGATGGTTTCACGTTGTTATCTTGTCTTCTTTGGTTGTTTTATGTACCTTTTATATCTTTTTTGGGACTAACTTATTGATTCAGTGCCAAGTGCGAGTTCGTGTTTTTTTCGTGTTTTTGACTCTTTTCAGATCTGATTTTGAAACGGAGTCCAAACGGAAGAAAAACCCCGAAATGATTTTTTCCCGAACGAAAGAAGACCAGGGAGGTTTTGGGCCAAGCCAGGTGGGCTCCAGGGAGCCCACAAGCCCCCACTCCGCCACCATGGGGGTGGCGGTGGTGGGCAGGCTTGTGGCCTCCCTGGCCGCCGCCTGACCTAGGTTTTTGGCATATAAATTCCCAAATATTCTGCAAAAAATCAGGGGAGCCTCGAAAATACTTTTCTGCCGCCGCAAGATTCCGTTTCTGCGAGATCTCATCTGGAAACCCTTCCCGGCACCCTGCCGGAGGGGAATTTGGAGTTGGAGGGCTTCTCCATCATCATCATCGCCCCTCCAATGACTCGTTAGTAGTTCACTTCAGACCTACAGGTCCGTAGTTAGTTGCTAGTGATGGGGAACGTCGCATGGGAAACAAAAATTTTCCTACGCGCACGAAGACCTATCATGGTGATGTCCATCTACGAGAGGGGATGAGTGATCTACATACCCTTGTAGACCGTACAGCAGAAGCGTTAGTGAACGCGGTTGATGTAGTGGAACGTCCTCACGTCCCTCGATCCGCCCCGCGAACAATCCCGCGATCAGTCCCACGATCTAGTACCGAACGGACGGCACCTCCGCGTTCAGCACACGTACAGCTCGACGATGATCTCGGCCTTCTTGATCCAGCAAGAGAGACGGAGAGGTAGAAGAGTTCTCCGGCAGCGTGACGGCGCTCCGGAGGTTGGTGATGACCTTGTCTCAGCAGGGCTCCGCCCGAGCTCCGCAGAAACGCGATCTAGAGGAAAAACCGTGGAGGTATGTGGTCGGGCTGCTGTGGAAAAGTCGTCTCAAATCAGCCCTAAAACCTCCGTATATATAGGTGGGAGGGAG
This sequence comes from Hordeum vulgare subsp. vulgare, assembly GCF_904849725.1. NCBI lineage: Eukaryota > Viridiplantae > Streptophyta > Magnoliopsida > Poales > Poaceae > Hordeum > Hordeum vulgare. The sequence goes on along the minus strand of NC_058524.1, from coordinate 576,814,474 downwards.
GGGACCTTGCGTTGGGGCTCAAGGAGCCCCAAGGGGGACGGCCGAGTCCAAGGGGGAAGGCTCCCCCCCAAACCGAGTTGGACTTGGTTTGGTGGGTGGGAGTCCTTCCTTCCCTTCCGACCTCCTCTTTTTTATTTCTTTTCTCTTTGATTTTCTTTCCTAGGCGCATAGGGCCTTTTTGGGCTGCCCCACCAGCCCACTAAGGGCTGGTGCGCCACCCTCATGGCCTATGGGCTTCCCCGGGGTGGGTTGGCCCCCCGGTGAACTCCCGGAACCCATTCGTCATTCCCGGTACATTCCCGGTAACTCCGAAAACCTTCCGGTAATCAAATGAGGTCATCCTATATATCAATCTTTGTTTCCGGACCATTCCGGAAACCGTCGTGACGTCCGTGATCTCATCCGGGACTCCGAACAACATTCGGTAACCAACCATATAACTCAAATACGCATAAAACAACGTCGAACCTTAAGTGTGCAGACCCTGCGGTTCGAGAACTATGTAGACATGACCCGAGAGACTCCTCGGTCAATATCCAATAGCGGGACCTGGATGCCCATATTGGATCCTACATATTCTACGAAGATCTTATCGTTTGAACCTCAGTGCCAAGGATTCATATAATCCCGTATGTCATTCCCTTTGTCCTTCGGTATGTTACTTGCCCGAGATTCGATCGTCAGTATCCGCATACCTATTTCAATCTCGTTTACCGGCAAGTCTCTTTACTCGTTCCGTAATACAAGATCCCGCAACTTACACTAAGTTACATTGCTTGCAAAGCTTGTGTGTGATGTTGTATTACCGAGTGGGCCCCGAGATACCTCTCCGTCACACGGAGTGACAAATCCCAGTCTTGATCCATACTAACTCAACTAACACCTTCGGAGATACCTGTAGAGCATCTTTATAGTCACCCAGTTACGTTGCGACGTTTGATACACACAAAGCATTCCTCCGGTGTTAGTGAGTTATATGATCTCATGGTCATAGGAATAAATACTTGACACGCAGAAAACAGTAGCAACAAAATGACACGATCAACATGCTACGTCTATTAGTTTGGGTCTAGTCCATCACGTGATTCTCCTAATGACGTGATCCAGTTATCAAGCAACAACACCTTGTTCATAATCAGAAGACACTGACTATCTTTGAGCAACTGGCTAGCCAACTAGAGGCTTGCTAGGGACAGTGTTTTGTCTATGTATCCACACATGTAAATGAGTCTTCATTCAATACAATTATAGCATGGATAATAAACGATTATCTTGATACATGAATTATAATAATAACTATATTTATCATTGCCTCTAGGGCATAATTCCAACAGTCTCCCACTTGCACTAGAGTCAATAATCTAGCCCTCACATCATCATGTGAATTACATTGTAATAAATCTAACACCCATACAGTTTTGGTATTGATCATGCTTTGGCCGAGGAAGAGGTTTAGTCAGCGGGTCTGCCACATTCAGATCCGTGTGCACTTTGCATATATTTACGTCCTCTCCCTCGACGTAGTCGCGGATGAGGTTGAAGCGTCGTTTGATGTGTCTGGTCTTCTTGTGAAACCGTGGTTCCTTTGCTAAGGCAATGGCACCCGTGTTGTCACAGAACAAGGTTATTGGATTCAGTGCGCTTGGCACCACTCCAAGATCCGTCATGAACTGCTTCATCCAGACACCCTCCTTAGCCGCCTCCGAGGCAGCCATGTACTCCGCTTCACATGTAGAATCTGCTACGACGCTTTGCTTGGAACTGCACCAGCTTACTGCACCCCCATTAAGAATAAATACATATCCGGTTTGCGACTTAGAGTCGTCCGAATCTGTGTCAAAGCTTGCATCAACGTAACCTTTTACGGCGAGCTCTTCGTCACCTCCATACACGAGAAACATCTCCTTAGTCCTTTTCAGGTACTTCAGGATATTCTTGACCGCTGTCCAGTGATCCACTCCTGGATTACTCTGGAACCTATGCACCATACTTATGGCCAGGCTAACATCCGGTCTAGTGCACAGCGTTGCATACATGATAGAACCAATGGCTGAAGCATAGGGGACGGAGCGCATATGCTCTCTATCTTCATCAGTTGCTGGGCACTGAGTCTTACTCAATTTCGTACCTTGTAAAACTGGCAAGAACCCTTTCTTGGACTGTTCCATTTTGAACCTCTTCAAAACTTTATCAAGGTATGTGCTTTGTGAAAGTCCTATCAGGCGTTCTGATCTATCCCTATATATCTTAATGCCTAGAATGTAAGCAACTTCTCCTAGGTCCTTCATAGTTCCTCCAAAGTCCACACTTTGTTCTCATACATGGATCCTATCTCGGACTTCATGGCTTCTAGCCATTTGTTGGAATCTGGGCCCACCATTGCTTCTTCATAATTTGCAGGTTCATTGTTGTCTAACAACATGATTGATAAGACAGGATTACTGTACCACTCTGGAGCAGCACGTGGTCTCGTCGACCTGCGTGGTTCGACAGAAACTTGAACAGGAGTTTCATGATCATCATCATTAACTTCCTCCTCAACCGGCGTCGCAACGACAGAGGTTTCCCCTTGCCCTGCGCCACTATCCAGAGGGATGAGAGGTTCGACAACCTCGTCAAGTTCTATCTTCCTCCCACTCAATTCTCTTGAGAGAAACTCCTTCTCGAGAAAAGCTCCGTTTTTAGCAACAAACACTTTGCCCTCGGATTTGAGATAGAAGGTGTACCCAACTGTCTCTTTTGGGTAACCTATGAAGATGCACTTTTCCGCTTTGGGTTCCAGCTTTTTAGGCTGAAGCTTTTTGACATAAGCATCACATCCCCAAACTTTAAGAAACGACAACTTTGGCCTTTTGCCATACCACAGTTCGTATGGTGTCGTCTCAACGGATTTTGATGGTGCCCTATTTAAAGTGAATGCAGCCGTTTCTAATGCATAACCCCAAAATGATAACGGCAAATCGGTAAGAGACATCAGATCGCACCATCTCTAATAAAGTACGATTACGACGTTCGGACACACCATTACGCTGTGGTGTTCCAGGCAGTGTTAACTGTGAAACAATTCCACATTGTCTTAAGTGAGCACCAAACTCGAAACTCAGATATTCACCCCCACGATGAGACCGTAGGAACTTGATCTTCTTGTTACGATGATTTTCCACTTCACTCTGAAATTGCTTGAACTTTTCAAATGTTTCAGACTTGTGCTTCATCAAGTAGACATAACCATATCTACTCAAATCGGCAGTGAAGGTGAGAAAATAACGATATCCGCCGCGCGCCTCTACGCTCATCGGACCACACACATCGGTATGTATGATTTCCAACAAGTCACTTGCACGCTCCATAGTTCCGGAGAACGGAGTCTTAGTCATCTTGCCCATGAGGCATGGTTCGCACGTGTCAAGTGAATCAAAGTCAAGTGACTCCAAAAGTCCATCAGCATGGAGTTTCTTCATGCGCTTTACACCAATATGACCTAATCGGCAGTGCCACAAAAATATGGCGCTATCATTGTTAACTCTAACTCTTTTGGTCTCAGTGTTATGTATATGCGTATCGCTATCAAGATTCAATATGAACAATCCTCTCACATTAGGTGCATGACCATAAAAGATGTTACTCATAGAAACAGAACAACCATTATTCTCTGACTTAAAAGAGTAACCGTCTCGCAATAAACAAGATCCAGATATAATGTTCATGCTCAACGCAGGCACTAAATAACAATGATTTAAGTTCATCACTAATCCTGATGGTAACTGAAGTGAAGCTGTGCCGACGGCGATTGCATCAACCTTGGAACCATTTCCTATGCGCATCGTCACTTCATCTTTCGCCAGCCTTCGTCTATTCCGCAGTTCGTGTTTCGAGTTGCAAATATGAGCAACAGAACCGGTATCGAATACCTAGGCACTACTACGAGAGCCGGTTAAGTACACATCAATAACATGTATATCAAATATACCTGATTTTTCTTTGGCCGCCTTCTTATCTGCCAGATACTTGGGGCAATTGCGCTTCGAGTGACCCATACCCTTGCAATAGTAACACTCCGTTTCAGGCTTAGGTCCAGCTTTGGGTTTCTTCATCGGATTGGCAACAGGCTTGCCGCTCTTCTTCGAATTACCCTTCTTGCCTTTGCCGTTTCTCTTGAAACTAGTGGTCTTATTCACCATCAACACTTGATGTTCTTTACGGAGTTCAGACTCTGCGACTTTCAGCATCGCAAACAACTCGCCGGGTGACTTGTTCATCCCTTGCATGTTGTAGTTCAACACGAAGCTTTCATAGCTTGGCGGCAGTGATTGAAGGATTCTGTCAGTGATAGCCTCTCGCGGGAGTTCAATCCCCAGCTCAGCTAGACGGTTTGAGTACCCAGACATTTTGAGCACATGTTCACTGACAGACGAGTTCTCCTCCATCTTGCAAGCATAGAATTTATCGGAGGTCTCATACCTCTCGATCCGGACGTTCTTCTGAAAGATAAACTTCAACTCCTGGAACATCTCAAATGCTCCATGACGCTCAAAGCGACGTTGAAGTCCCGGTTCTAAGCCATACAAGACTGCACATTGAACTATTGAGTAGTCATCCTTACGTGCTAACCAAGCGTTCTTAACATCCTGATCAGCCGTAGCGGGTGGTTCATCTCCTAGCGCAGCATTAAGGAAATAATCCTTCTTCCCAGCTTGTAAGATTAGCTTAAGATTACGAGCCGAGTCTACAAAGTTGCTTCCATCATCTTTCAACTTAGCTTTCTCTAGGAACGTATTAAAATTCAGGGTGACAGTCGCGTGAGCCATGATCTACAACACAAATATATTCAAAGTGGACTTAGACTATGTTCAAGATAATTAGAGTTTAACTTAATCAAATTATTTGCTAAACTCCCACTCAAAAAGTACATCTCTCTAGTCATTTGAGTGGTTCATGATCCACTTACACTAGCTCAAGTCCGATCATCACGTGAGTTGAGTACAGTTTCAGTGGTAAGCATCCCTATGCTAATCATATCATCTATATGATTCATGATCGACCTTTCGGTCTCATGTGTTCCAAGGCCATGTCTGCACATGCTAGGCTCGTCAAGCTTAACCCGAGTGTTCCGCGTGCGCAACTTCTTTGCACCCGTTGTATGTGAACGTTGAGTCTATCACACCCGATCATCACGTGGTGTCTCGAAACGACGAACTGTAGCAACGAGAACACAATTTCGTCTTGAAATTTTAGTGAGAGATCACCTCATAATGCTACCGTCGTTCTAAGCAAAATAAGGTGCATAAAAGGATTAACATCACATGCAATTCATAAGTGACATGATATGGCCATCATCACGTGCTTCTTGATCTCCATCACCAAAGCACCGGCACGATCTTCTTGTCACCGGCGCCACACCATGATCTCCATCAACGTGTTGCCATCGGGGTTGTCGTGCTACTCATGCTATTACTACTAAAGCTACATCCTAGCAAAATAGTAAACGCATCTGCAAGCACAAACGTTAGTATAAAGACAACCCTATGGCTCCTGCCGCTTGCCGTACCATCGACGTGCAAGTCGATATTTTCTATTACAACATGATCATCTCATACATCCAATATATCACATCACATCGTTGGCCATATCACATCACAAGCATACCCTGCAAAAACAAGTTAGACGTCCTCTAATTTTGTTGTTGCATGTTTTACGTGGTGACCATGGGTATCTAGTAGGATCGCATCTTACTTACGCAAACACCACAACGGAGATATATGAGTTGCTATTTAACCTCATCCAAGGACCTCCTCGGTCAAATCCGATTCAACTAAAGTTGGAGAAACCGACACTTGCCAGTCATCTTTGAGCAACGGGGTTACTCGTAGCGATGAAACCAGTCTCTCGTAAGCGTACGAGTAATGTCGGTCCAAGCCGCTTCAATCCAACAATACCACGGAATCAAGAAAAGACTAAGGAGGGCAGCAAAACGCACATCACCGCCCACAAAAACTTTTGTGTTCTACTCGAGAAGACATCTACGCATGAACCTAGCTCATGATGCCACTGATGGGGAACGTCGCATGGGAAACAAAAATTTTCCTACGCGCACGAAGACCTATCATGGTGATGTCCATCTACGAGAGGGGATGAGTGATCTACGTACCCTTGTAGACCGTACAGCAGAAGCGTTAGTGAACGCGGTTGATGTAGTGGAAGGTCCTCACGTCCCTCGATCCGCCCCGCGAACAATCCCGCGATCAGTCCCACGATCTAGTACCGAACGGACGGCACCTCCGCGTTCAGCACACGTACAGCTCGACGATGATCTCGACCTTCTTGATCCAGCAAGAGAGACGGAGAGGTAGAAGAGTTCTCCGGCAGCGTGACGGCGCTCCGGAGATTGGTGATGACCTTGTCTCAGCAGGGCTCCGTCCGAGCTCCGCAGAAACGCGATCTAGAGGAAAAACCGTGGAGGTATGTGGTCGGGCTGCCGTGGAAAAGTCGTCTCAAATCAGCCCTGAAACCTCCGTATATATAGGTGGGAGGGAGGGGACCTTGCGTTGGGGCTCAAGGAGCCCCAAGGGGGTCGGCCGAGTCCAAGGGGGAAGGCTCCCCCCCCAAACCGAGTTGGACTTGGTTTGGTGGGTGGGAGTCCTTCCTTCCCTTCCCACCTCCTCTTTTTTTTTCTTTTCTCTTTGATTTTCTTTCCTAGGCGCATAGGGCCTTTTTGGGCTGCCCCACAAGCCCACTAAGGGCTGGTGTGCCACCCTCATGGCCTATGGGCTTCCCCGGGGTGGGTTGCCCCCCCGGTGAACTCCCGGAACCCATTCATCATTCCCGGTACATTCCCGGTAACTCCGAAAACCTTCCGGTAATCAAATGAGGTCATCCTATATATCAATCTTCGTTTCCGGACCATTCTGGAAACCCTCGTGACGTCCGTGATCTCATCCGGGACTCCGAACAACATTCGGTAACCAACCATATAACTCAAATACGCATAAAACAACGTCGAACCTTAAGTGTGCAGACCCTGCGGGTTCGAGAACTATGTAGACATGACCCAAGAGACTCCTCGGTCAATATCCAATAGCGGGACCTGGATGCCCATATTGGATCCTACATATTCTACGAAGATCTTATCGTTTGAACCTCAGTGCCAAGGATTCATATAATCCCGTATGTCATTCCCTTTGTCCTTCGGTATGTTACTTGCCCGAGATTCGATCGTCGGTATCCGCATACCTATTTCAATCTCGTTTACCTGCAAGTCTCTTTAATCGTTCCGTAATACAAGATCCCGCAACTTACACTAGTTACATTGCTTGCAAGGCTTGTGTGTGATGTTGTATTACCGAGTGGGCCCCGAGATACCTCTCCGTCACACGGAGTGACAAATCCCAGTCTTGATCCATACTAACTCAACTAACACCTTCGGAGATACCTGTAGAGCATCTTTATAGTCACCCAGTTACGTTGCGACGTTTGATACACACAAAGCATTCCTCCGGTGTCAGTGAGTTATATGATCTCATGGTCATAGGAATAAATACTTGACACGCAGAAAACAGTAGCAACAAAATGACACGATCAACATGCTACGCCTATTAGTTTTGGTCTAGTCCATCACGTGATTCTCCTAATCACGTGATCCAGTTATCAAGCAACAACACCTTGTTCATAATCAGAAGACACTGACTATCTTTGATCAACTGGCTAGCCAACTAGAGGCTTGCTAGGGACTTAATACACTAGATGCATGTTGGATAGCGGTCGATGTGTGGAGTAATAGTAGTAGATGTAGAAAGTATCGGTCTACTTGTTTCGGACGTGATGCCTATAGAAACAATCATGGCATAGGTATCGTCACGACTTTGCGCGGTTCTATCAATTGCTCGACAATAATTTGTTCACCCACCGTCTACTTGCTTTCATGAGAGAAGCCACTAGTAAACGCTACGGCCCCCAGGTCTATTCACATCCATCGTTTACACCTCCGCTTTTACTTTGCTTTGTTACTTTGTTGCTTTCAGTTCTCACTTGGCAAACAATCTATAAGGGATTGACAACCCCTTCATAGCGTTGGGAGCAAGCTTTTTGTGTTTGTGCACGCACTTGTGATACTCCTTCACTGGATCGATACCTTGGTTCTCAAAACTGAGGGAAGTACTTACCACCGCTACGCTACATCACCCTTTCTGCTTTGAGGGAACACCAACGCAAGGCTCCAAGGCCACGGGGGAAATCCTTTGCATACTTGCCTAGGAAGTCCCTTAAGGCGTAGCCGCAGCTGAAGGATTCCTGGTGCCGTTGCTGAGGAGTATCAAGCAACAATCCTATTTCTGGCGCCGTTGGAAGGTCTTTTGTTGCAGTAGCAGAAGTATTTCTGGCGCCGTTGCCGGGGAGGAGGATCGCTTGCCGGGGAGATCAAGACAAGAGTAATCTCCCGTCAAGACGCCTATTTCTGGCGCCGTTTCCGGGGAGGAGAAATCAAGATCTATCCAAGTAGGGATCACAAACTCTTCTCTTGCATTTACTTTTGTTGCCAGTTGCCTCTCGTTTTCCTCTCCCCCACTTCACATTTGCTGTTTCATCCGCCTTTCTCCTTCGCCGTTTTCTTTTGCCTGTTTCATTCTCTCTTCCTGCTCGTTTGTGCGTGAGATAGTCCATCAATGGCTAGACCCACCACTCCAAATGACACCCCTGAAAATGGAGTTCTCAATTTCAGGCAGAATGAGGAAGAAAATTTGAAGGATGCTTGGTACAAGATTTGCAATGCTCAAAGTAGATCTACTCGTAAGCAATCCACTACCGTCCTCCTTCGCAGTTTCTATGTTGGAATTTCTGCTTGGAATAGGTATATTCTTGATACCATTGTAGACGGGAACTTTTTGGGGAGCCATATTGTTGACTCCTATAGAGCTATCATTAATTTGGTAGGCTCACCCCTGCTCATGGTTAATGGAACTATCTTGACCTTGGAACACATGATGCAAAGGCTCGACGCTATTGAAAACAAAATTGCCACAGTTGAACTTATTGAGGGCTTGGATAGAAAGATCCACAATCAAATTACTCAGTACGGATCCAAAGTGGGAAACTTTTTGAAAAATTTAAAGGAGAAGGAACTTATAGTTAATGATTCTTCTAGAATTGGCAAATTAGAAGATGTCATAACCAACTTGGGTTACGATTTTGCCGCTGTGCAAAATACTCCAAATCTTACTCTCAAAAAGACCGTCAAGCCTGTTTTTGTTCCTAAAGCTAGTGGTGAGTCATCTAATAAAGATGAAAGTCTTAAGATGATAAATGATCACACTACTTATGGTTTGAGCACCAAAGATGACTATACGTGATTCCATTACTTTCGCCTAGCTAAGGGCGTTAAACAAAAGCGCTTGTTGGGAGGCAATCCAATGAATCTATCCTTTTTTGTTTCTGTTTTGTGTTTTCCACACTTTCATAATTCTGTTATGATTGTGTTTTTTGTGTTTCTTTTTGCGTTTGTGCCAAGCAAAACCGTTATGATTAGTCTTGGGGATGATCGTTTGGTCATGCTGGAAAAGACAGAAACTTTCTGCTCATGAAAAGAATTATCATTTTTGTTATGTAAGAGATTTTGAGTTGATTCTTTCTGCAACTGATTGCTACGCAAATTCTTCAGACTGTCGTAAGTTTTCAGAATTTTTGAAGTACCAGAGGTATACGAAATATACAGATTGCTACAGACTGGTCTGCTGTTAACAGATTCTGTTTTTTGTTGTGTTGGTTTCTTATTTTGATGAAACTATGGATAGTATCAGGGGGTATTAGCCATGGAAGATTGAAATTATAGTAACCCAACATCAGCACAAGTAGAATTTAAATTTACTACAGTACCTAAGGAAGTGGTGGTTTGCTTTCTTATACTAATGTTATCATGAGTTTCTGTTTAAGTTTCGTGTTGTGAAGTTTTCAACTTTTGGGTGAAGTTCTTATGGACAAAGAGATAAAGAGTGGCAAGAGCTCAAGCTTGGGGATGCCAAGGCACCCCAAGAGATTCAAGGATGCCGTAAAATCCTAAGCTTGGAGATGCCCCGGGAAGGCATCCCCTCTCTCGTCTTCAATCCATCGGTAACGTTACTTGGGGCTATATTTTTATTCACCACATGTTATGCGTTTTTGCTTGGAGCGTCTTGTATCGTAGGAGTATTTTATTTTTGTTGTGTCACAATCATCCTTGCTGCACACCTAGAGAGAGAGACATGCACACACCGTGATTTTGTCGAGCTTCACTTATATCTTTTGATAGACAATTCAGCTCACATGTGCTTCACTTATATCTTTTGAGCTAGACACTTTTGCTCTATGTGCTTCACTTATATTTTTTAGAGCGCAGCGGTGCGTGGCTTGGTAGTTGATCTATGCTTTGAAAGTAGTCTCAAAAGGCGTAGTTATCCAAAGGGATACGAAAACTTCCACCTTCATGTGCATTGAATAGTTAGAGAAGTTTGATTCATCTCAATTAGTTTTGAGTTGTGGTTATGGTAGTATCGAAGTCATGCTAGTAAGGTGTTGTGGATCTAGAAATACTTGTGTTGAAGTTAGTGATTCCCGTAGCATGCACGTATGGTGAACCACTATGTGATGAAATCTGAGCATGATTAGTATATTGATTGTAATCCTTTGCGTGGCGGTCGGGATCGCGCGATGGTTTATACCTACCAACCCTTCCCCTAGGAGTATGCGTTGAATGCTTTGTTTCGATTACTAATAAAACTTTTGCAACAAGTATATGAGTTCTTCATGACTAATGTTGAGTCCATGGTTTAGATGCACTTTCACCTTCCACCATCACTACCTTCTTAGTACCGTGCAACTTTTGCCGATGCACAAACCCACCATTAGCCTCCCTCAAAACAGCCACCATACCTACCCATTATGGATTTTTCAAAGTCATTCCGAGATATATTGCCATGCAACTACCACCATGACATGTGCCACCACGTCTACTTTGCCTTTGCACGATTGTGAGATAGCTAGCATGATGTTTCCATTGATGTCTATGCCATGCTAGATCATTGCCACGGTACACTACCGAAGGCATTCCATATAGAGTCATCGTTACTCTAAGTCTTGAGTTGAAAGTGTGATGATCATCATTAATGGAGCATTGTCCCATGTGAGGAAATAAAAGAGGCCAAAGAAGCCCAAAAAAGAGAGGCCAAAGAGACCACCAAAAAAATGAGAGAAAAAGAGAGAAGGGACAATGCTACCACTTTTTCCACACTTGTGCACATTAAGCACCATGATCTTCATGATTGAGAGTCTCTCATTTTGTCACAACCATATAGCTAGTGGGAATTTTTCATTATATAACTTGGCTTGTATATTCCAATGATAGGCTTCCTCAAAATTGCCTTAGGTCTTCGTGAGCAAGCAAGTTGGATGCAGACCCACTAGTTTTCTTTAAGAGATTTCACATACTTGTAGCTCTAGTGCATCATTTGTATGGCAATCCCTACTCATACACATTGATATCTATTGATGAGCATCTCCACAGCTCATTGATTTGCCTAGTTAATGTGACTATCTTCTCCTTTTTTTGTCTTGCAACCTCCACTACATTCCACACCATCTATAGTGCTATAACCATGGCTCACGCTCATGTATTGCGTGAGATTTGAAAATGTTTGAGAAAGTAAAGGTATGAAACAATTACTTGGCCAATACCGGGGTTATGCATGATTTAAATTCGTTGTGCAATGATGATAGAACATAGCCAGACTATATGCTTTTGTAGGGATAACTTTCTTTTGGCCTTGTTATTTTGAAAGTTCATGATTACTTTGCTAGTTTGCTTGAATTATCATTGTTTCCACGTCAATAGCAAACTATTGTTTTGAATCTAATGGATCTGAACATTCACGTCACATAAGAGGAATTACAAAGGACACCTATGCTAGGTAGCATGAAAGCATAAAAAATTCATTCTTATCACTTCCCTACTCGAGGACGAGCAGGAGTTAAGCTTGGGGATGCTTGATACGTCACAAACGTATCTATAATTTTTTATGGTTTCACGCTGTTATCTTGTCTTCTTTGGTTGTTTTATGTACCTTTTATATATTTTTGGGACTAACTTATTGATTCGGTGCCAAGTGCCAGTTCCTGTTTCTTCTATGTTTTTGACCCCTTTGAGAGGAGATTTTGAAACGGTGTCCAAACGGAAGAAAATCCCCGAAAAGATTTTTTTCTGGAATGGAAGAAGATCGGGAAGCTTGGGAGCCAAGCGAGGGGAGCCTCAAGGGCCCCACAAGCCCCCACCCCGCGGCTAGTGGGGAGGTCGCACCATCCAGGCTTGTGGGCCCCCTGGACGCCTGATACATCTCAAACGTATCTATAATTTTTGATGGTTTCACGCTGTTATCTTGTCTTCTTTGGTTGTTTTATGTACCTTTTATATCTTTTTTGGTACTAACTTATTGATTCATTGCCAAGTGCCAGTTCCTGTTTTTTCCGAGTTTTTGACTCTTTTCAGATCTGATTTTGGAATGGAGTCCAAACGGAAGAAAACCCCGAAATGATTTTTTCCCGAACGAAAGAAGACGAGGGAGCTTTTAGGCCAAACCAGGTGGGCTCTAGGGAGTCCACCTAGGTTTTTGGCCTATAAATTCCCAAATATTCCGCAAAAAATCAGGGGAGCCTCGAAAATACTTTTCCGCCGCCGCAAGCTTCCGTTTCCGCGAATCTCATATGAAGACCCTGCCGGAGGGGACTTTGGAGTTGGAGGGCTTCTTCATCATCATCATCGCCCCTCCAATGACTCGTGAGTAGTTCACTTCAGACCTACGGGTCCGTAGTTAGTAGCTAGATGGCTTCTTCTCTCTCTTGGATCTTCAATACAAAGTTCTCCATGATCTTCATGGAGATCTATCCGATGTAATCTTCTTTGGCGGTGTGTTTGTCGAGATCCAATGAAATGTCGATTTGTGATCAGATTATCTATGATATATATTTGAGTCTTTGCTGATTTCTAATATGCATGATTTGATATCCTTGTAAGTCTCTCCGAGTCTTGGGTTTTGTTTGGCCAACTAGATCTATGATTCTTGCAATGGGAGAAGTGCATGGTTTTGGGTTCTACCATGTGCTGACCTTTCCCAGTGACAGTTGGGGCAGCAAGGCACACATCAAGTTGTTGCCATCAAGGGTAAAAAGATGGGGTTTTTATCATTGGGTTGAGATTATCCCTCTAGATCATGTCATCTTGCTTAAGGCATTACTCTGTTCTTATGGACTTAATACACTAGATGCATGCTGGATAGCGGTCGATGTGTGGAGTAATAGTAGTAGATGCAGAAAGTATGGGTCTACTTGTTTCGGACGTGATGCCTATAGAAACAATCATGGCATAGATATCGTCACGACTTTGCGCGGTTCTATCAATTGCTCGACAGTAATTTGTTCATCCACCGTCTACTTGCTTTCATGAGAGAAGCCACTAGTAAATGCTACGGCCCCCGAGTCTATTCACATCCATCGTTTACACCTCCGCTTTTACTTTGCTTTGTTACTTTGTTGCTTTTAGTTCTCACTTGGCAAACAATCTATAAGGAATTGACAACCCCTTCATAGCGTTGGGAGCAAGCTTTTTGTGTTTTTGCAGGCACTTGTGATACTCCTTCACTGGATCGATATCTTGGTTCTCAAAACTGAGGGAAGTACTTACCACCGCTATGCTACATCACCCTTTCCGCTTCGAGGGAACACCAACGCAAGGCTCCAAGGCCATGGGGGAAATCCTTTGCATACTTGCCTAGGAAGTCCCTTAAGGCGTAGCCGCAGCTGAAGGATTCCTGGTGCCGTTGCTGAGGAGTATCAAGCAACACTCCTATTTCTGGCGCCGTTGGAAGGTCTTTTGTTGCAGTAGCAATGCCCTTTGCCCTAGGTCTTTCGCCTATATATTCCAATAAATTCTAGAAAAATTCAGGAGATCATCGAAAGTACTTTTCCGCCGCCGCAAGCTTGTCTCCGCAAGATCCCATCTGGGGCACGTTCTGGTGCCCTGCCGGAGGGGGGATTCGGACACGGAGGGCTTCTTCATCAACACCATGACCTCTCCGATGATGCGTGAGTAGTGCACTATAGACCTACGTGTCCATAGCTAGTAACTAGATGACTTCTTCTCTTTCTTGGATCTTCAATACAAAGTTCTCCATGATCTTCATGGAGATCTATCCGATGTAATCTTCTTTTGCGGTGTGTTTGTCGAGATCCGATGAATTGTGGATTTATGATCAGATTATGTATGAATCTTATTTGAGTTTCTTCTGATCTCTTATATGCATGATTCAAATCCTTGTAATTCTCTTCGAGTTGTGGGTTTTGTTTGGCCAACTTGATCTATGATTCTTGCAATGGGAGAAGTGCTTGGTTTTGGGTTAATACCGTGCGGTGACCTCACCCAGTGACAGAAGGGGTAGCGAGGCATGCATCATGTTGTTGCCATCAAGGGTAAAAAGATGGGGTTTTCATCATTGGTTTGAGTTTATCCCTCTACATCATGTCATCTTGCTTAAGGCGTTACTCTGTTCGTCATGAACTCAATACACTAGATGCATGCTGGATAGCGGTCGATGTGTGGAGTAATAGTAGTAGATGCAGAAAGTATCGGTCTACTTGTCTCGGATGTGATGCCTATATGTATGATCATTGCCTTAGATATCGTCATGACTTTGCGTAATTCTATCAATTGCTCGACAGTAATTTGTTCACCCACCGTAATATTTGCTATTTTGAGAGAAGCCTCTAGTGAACACTATGGCCCGCGGGAATACTTCACACCATATTTTCAGCCTTACTCTTTTACTTCATTGCACTTTCCGCCTTCACATCTCACTTTGCAATCAATCTTGAAGGGATTGACAACCCCTTTATAGCGTTGGGTGCAAGCTCTTTTGTGTTTGTGCAGGTACTTTGGACTTGACGAGATTCTCCTACTGGATAGATACCTTGGTTCTGAAACTGAGGGAAATACTTACTGCTCCTGTGCTGCATCACCCATTCCTCTTCAAGGGAAAAACCAACGCAAGCCCAATCTCCGTCAACGTGTCAATCTCTGGCGCTGTTGTCTGTTGCCGTAGCAGAAGAATTTCTGGCGCCGTTGCCAGGGAGGATCAAGTCAAGAACTCATCCAAGTAAGTGGCGCAAACTCATGTCTTGCATTTACTTTTTTTGCCTCTCGTTTTCCTCTCCCCCACTTGTGAAAAAACAAAAATTTACAAAAAAATATTTGCCTTTTTCGTTTCGCTTTTGCATTTACTCTTGCTTGCTCTTTGTTCGCTTGTGTGCTTGCTTTCTTGCCGAATTCACCATGACTGAAAATACCAAACTTTGTGACTTCTCAAATACTAATAATAATGATTTTCTTAGTACTCCGATTGCTCCCGCCACTAGTGCGGAGTCATACGAAATCAATGCCGCTTTGCTGAATCTTGTTATGAAAGAGCAATTTTCCGGCCTTCCTAGTGAAGATATCGCATCCCATCTTAATACCTTCATAGAGCTTTGCGATATGCAAAAGAAGAAAGCTGTGGATAATGATGTGATTAAATTGATGCTTTTGTCCTTTCTTGTTGCGAGATCGAGCAAAAACTTGGTTTTCGTCTTCGCCCAAAAATAGTATTGATTCTTGGGATAAGTGCAAAGATGCTTATACATCCAAGTATTTTCCGCCGGCTAAGATTATCTCTCTCCGTAATGATATCATTAATTTTAAACAACTTGATCATGAACATGTTGCACAATCTTGGGAGAGAATGAAATTGATGATTAGAAATTGTTCCGCTCACGGCTTGAGTCTTTGGATGATTATACAAATCTTTTACGCTCGCTTGAATTTCGCTTCTAGAAATATCTTGGACTCCGCCTCCGGTGGAACGTTCATGGAAATCACGTTAGGAGAAGCCACAAAAATCCTAGACAATATCATGAGGAACTACTCTCAGTGGCACACTGAAAGGTCACCTACTAGTAAGAAGTTACACGCTATAGAAGAAATTAACTCGTTGAGTGCTAAGATGGATGAGTTAATGAATTTGGTTGCTAGTAGAAGTGCTCCTTTAGATCCTAATGATATGACCTTATCTTCCTTGATTGAGAGTAGTGATACGACTCCGTCGTATCTACTTTTCCGAACTCTTTTGCCCTTGTTTTGGACTCTAATTTACATGATTTGAATGGAACTAACCCGGACTAACGCTGTTTTCAGCAGAATTGCCATGATGTTGTTTTTGTGCATAAATAAAAGTTCTCGGAATGACCTGAAAATTTACGAAGAATTTTTCTGGAATTAATGAAAAATACCTGCACAAAGATCCACCGGAGGAGGTGATCCAGTGGGCCACAACCCCAAACGATGCGACCATCCCCCCTGGCCGCGCCTGGTAGGCTTTTGGGGCCCACGAGGCTCCACCGCCTCCAATCTCAGCTCTATATATTCCGTTTCGCCCGAAAAAAAATCAGGAAGAAGGATTCATCGCGTTTTACGATACAGAGGCGCCGCCACCTCTTGTTCTTCATATGGAGGGCAGATCTGGAGTCTGTTCTGGGCTCCGGAGAGGGGAAATTATCGCCATCGTCATCATCAACCTTCCTCCATCGCCAATTCCATGATACCCTTCACCGTTCGTGAGTAATCTCATCATAGGCTTGCTGGACGGTGATGAGTTGGATGAGATCTATCATTTAATCTAGTTAGTTTTGACGGGGATATATCCCTAGTATCCACTATGTTCCGAGATTTATGTTGCTACTACTTTGCCATGCTTAATGCTTGTGACTAGAGCCCGAGTGCCAAGATTTTAGATCTGAACCTATTATGTTGTCGCCAATATATGTGTGTTTTAGATCCTATCTTTCAAGTTGTAGTCACCTACTATGTGTTATGACCCGGCAACCCCGGAGTGACAATAGCCAGAAGCACTCCCGGAGATGACCATAGTATGAGGAGTTCATGTATTCACCAAGTGTTAATGCGTTGGTCCGGTTCTTTATTAAAAGGAGAACCTTAATATCCCGTAGTTTCCATTAGGACCCCGCTGCCACGGGAGGGATGGACAATAGATGTCATGCAAGTTCTTTTTCCTAAGCACGTATGAGTACATACGGAATACATGCCTACATTAGATTCACGAACGGGAGCTAGTTACATATCTCTCTGTGTTATAGCTGTTACATGATGAATCACATCCGGCATATTCATCCATCACTAATCCAATGCCTACGAGTTTTTCCTACTGGTCCTTGCTACGTTACTTTGCCGCTACTACTATTACTCTGTTGCTACTGCTGTTACTTTGCTGCTACTGGTTACTGCTGCTACTACTGCTATCATACTACCTTGCTACTGATACTTTGTTGCAGACACTAAATCTTTCAGGTGTGGTTGAATTGACAACTCAACTGCTAATACTTGAGAATATTCTTTCGCTTCCCCTTGAGTCGAATCAATAAATTTGGGTTGAATACTCTATCCTCAGAAACTGTTACGATCCCCTATACTTGTGGGTTATCAAGACAATTTTCTGGCTCCGTTGCCGGGGAAGCACAACTATATTCTTTGAGTCACTTGGGATTTACGTCTGCTGGTCACTATGAGGAATCTGAAAGATCCAAGAACTAAAGTCTTGCCCTCAACTACAAGGACAGGTAAGGAACTGCCATCTAGCTGTGCACTTGATTCACCTTCAGTTATGAGTAAGTTTGCGACATCACCTCCTGCTAGAAATCTTGATATGTCGCCTGTGCTTGATGATGCTACTTATACTGCCCATGATGCTTATGATGATGCTATGCTTGATACTGCTTTGCCTGATGATGCTACGCGTGATACTGCTTTGCCACTAGGTGCATTCCTTGATGCACAAATTGCTACACTACTAGGAAAAGGGCTATAGATGATATAGACACTAATGGCGCACCAGACAAGTAGTGCGCCACTACTATATAGTAGTGGCGCACCATGTGCAGGTGTGCCATTAGTGTGATGGACACTAATGGCGCACCACACACTCGATACGCCACTACTATATATATTTTTGCAAAACTACTAATGGCGCACCACCAGCTGGTGCGCCATTAGTAACCAGGGTTACTAATGGCGCATATGTAGGTGGTGCGCCATTAGTAACCTGGGACAAGCTAGATATTTTGGACAGCCACCTACCACACTCACTTTCCCCACTTTCATTCTCTCCACCTCCTCCTCCAAGCTTGTCTTGGGTGCCTGCTCCTCCTCACCTCATTTGCATCATAGATTCACCCAAATTAAGTGGTTAAATTACCTTTTTTTGATAGGTAAGTAAGGGGAAAGCTTTTATGTTGTAGATCTACTTTTTTCTCCCTCCAACAACGTGCACATGCACTTTTTATGGCCTTGCTAGATCTACGTATGTTTGTGGTGTTGCATATATGTTTGTGTTTGCAGGCACCGGTATTTGAAATGCGATAGTTGCCAATATTTTCCCGGAAT
Organism: Hordeum vulgare subsp. vulgare; assembly: GCF_904849725.1. Taxonomy (NCBI): domain Eukaryota; kingdom Viridiplantae; phylum Streptophyta; class Magnoliopsida; order Poales; family Poaceae; genus Hordeum; species Hordeum vulgare. The sequence goes on along the minus strand of NC_058524.1, from coordinate 576,795,975 downwards.
GTTGATTCATTTCCGTTTCGGCGAGAGTTTGGCACTATGCATTCTTTTTTGTCCTATTTTTAGGCAAAGTCATGCCAAATTTTTTTTAGGTTCTAAAATATCGTTTTGCTCTACCCCGCAGGCGACCATGGTCCGCACGATGACCGAAGGCATCGTGAATAGGTTTTTGAGCTCCGTGAAGGCCGAGATGCTTCAAAAGAACGAGAGATAAGATGTATGTGTCGAAGATTTCAAGCTGAAGAGCCTTATGGACCCGGATTCCGTAAAGGTGCAGGACCACCTGCTCTTGCGTGGTTTCATGGATGGCTATCGGTGGCAAGGTGATGAAGATGATTATGAAGTCGTCCATGGGGGACGGGAAAGAAATGAGGAAGGGCATGAGCAAGACAACCGCGACGAGGGCGGGCGAGAAGACGAAGAATCTCCAGGACACAGTCATCATGTAGAAGATGCGGGACATGATGATGAGGAAGATGCCGAAGCAGACGAAGGGCATGATCATGAAGATGAAGATGCCGGAGCAGACGACGGTGGACCATCGATGGCTTGGGTGCAGGACCCTCATATTCAAGAGCTGCTTCTCAAGCAGACGGATAACGCAAGAGCTGCCGCCCGAGAGAAAGCCAAGCTGGATCAACTGGAGATAGACGCGGTTACTCCATTGTATGAAGGATGCAGGCCCGAGGATACCCGCCTGAAAGTAACGCTCATGGCTCTGGAGATGAAGGTAAAACACAAAATGACCGACGCATGCTTCGACGAGAACATGTCATTCTGGCACGAACGTCTTCCCAAGGGGAACAAGTGCCCGACGAGTTTCGAGGAGGCGAAGAAAATCATGTGTCCTCTGGATTTACCGCACGTGAAATACCATGTGTGCATGAACAATTGCATCATTTATCAGGACGAGCATGCGGAGTCTACCATATGTCTAGTGTGCAGCGTCAGTCGATACAAGAAGAGGAAGAAAGCTCCTCGAAAAGTGGTGTGGTACTTTCCGATCACTCCTCGTGTGCAGCGATATTTCACGGACCCTAAGGTAGCAAAGCTCCTGCGTTGGCACGCGGATAGGGAAGAGAAAAAGCGAGAAGATGACGGAAATGATCCGTAGATAAATAAAAAAGACAAGATGTTGAGTCACCCTAAGGATGCGAGCCAGTGGCAAGAGTTGAACTTCGAATACCTCGAATTTGGGGATGATCCAAGGAACATCGTGCTGGGCGCGAGCACCTATGGAGTCAATCCGTTTGGCAGCCAGAGAAGCACACATAGCACCTGGCCTGTGTTTGTGTGGATGTACAACCTTCCCCCTGGTTGTGCATGAAGAGGGAAGTACATTCACATGAGTATGCTAATTGAAGGGCCGAAACAACCAGGGAACGACATCAATCTGTATCCGGGGCTGCTGAAAGAGGAGCTAGACACGCCGTGGAAAACGCCAGCCAATACGTGGGACGCCGCAGAGAAAGAATATTTCCCTATGAGAGCCGCACTGCTCACGACGGTGCACGACTATCTCGGTTACGGATATGTCGCGGGGCAGGTGGTCCATGGATTTTTTGGATGCGTCAGGTGCATGGATGACACAATGTATCGCCAGCTAGATAGAGATCCCGGGTCTTCAAAAACCGTGTTCATGGGACATCGAAGGTGGCTTTGTGACGATGACTCATGGAGAAAATGCAAGGATCTGTTCGATGGTGAAACCAAACCCCGAAGACGCCCCCTTATGAGGAGCGGCGAGGAAATATACGAGCTATTGAAAAATTGGAAAGAGTGCCCACCGCCGGGAAAGGCGCCAGAGCCGGGAAATAAGCGAAAGGTGCCAGAGCCGCTGCTGAAGGTATGGAAAACGAGGTCTGTTTTCTGGGACTTGCCGTACTGGAAGATCCTCCGTGTGCCTCACAGCCTTGATGTCATGCATATCACGAAGAACGTGTGCGAGAGTCTGCTTGGTACCCTGCTCAACATGCCAGAGAGGACCAAAGATGGACCGAAAGCAAGGGCAGACTTGAAATCAATGGGCATCAGGGAGGAGCTTCACGCTAATAATAATGATGATGATGATGACGATGATGAGGCGAAGAAGGACACGGAAAGTCGTTGCAAAGGCAAAATGGCGAAGAAGACCGGAAATGACTTCCCTCCCGCGTGCTTTACTCTAAGTCAGGAGGAGATCGATCAGTTTTTCACCTGCCTCGTAGGAGTAAAACTTCCTTACGGTTACGGAGGGAAGATAAGAAGATACCTAGACTCAACGAAGCAGAAGTTCAGCGGGATGAAGTCACACGACTGTCACGTGCTGATGACGCAGATACTTCTAGTTGCAATCCGTGGGATCATGGACGCGCACGTCCGTGAAACGCTATTTGGCCTATGCAACTTTTTCGACGTCATCTCTCGGAAGTCGGTTGGCGTGAGGCAACTCAGAAGGCTACAGGAAGAGATCGTGGTGATACTATGCGAGCTTGAGATGTACTTCCCGCCCGCATTCTTCGATGTTATGGTGCATCTGCTGGTCCATATCGTGGAGGATATCATCCAACTCGGGCCGACGTTCCTGCACAGCATGATGCTGTTCGAAAGGATGAATGGTGTCATCAAAGGATACATTCGCAACATGTCACGTCCAGAGGGAAGCATAGCCAGGGGCTTTCTGACCGAAGAGTGCATCTCCTACTGCACAAATTATCTAGACATCGAGAACCCCATTGGTCTACCCGTCAATAGGCACCTCGGCAGGCTCGCTGGATGGGGTCACCGTGAGGGTCGCCGCGAAATGCATGTCGACTTCGAGGGTCGACTCGCCGACTTTGAAAGAGCAAACCTAGTCGCACTACAACACATAGACGTGGTCGATCCTTGGGTCGTAGACCACAAAACCTTTATTGAGAAGACGCACAATGACCGAGGCCAACAGAGGACGGACGGAGATATAATCAAAGAGCACAACTCATGTTTCACGCGTTGGTTCAAGCAGAAGCTTCTGTCGTACCCTTTACATGAGGATTCTTCCGCGGAAGAACAACTCATATTCGCCTTGTCACAGGGCGCCGAGCACAACCTGATGACGTATGAGGCGTATGATATCAACAACAACACATTCTACACCGAGGGAAAGGACATGAAGAGCGATGGTTATCAGAACTCCGGGGTAACGATGGAATCCTACATCGGTAACGACAAGGACATATACTACGAAAGGATCGAGGAGATCTGGGAGCTGAGCTACGTCGGAGAGAAGTTCCCGATGTTCCGTGTCAGATGGCCCTTGCTTTGGCCGAAAAGCCAGATTCGTTTGGGGCGGGGGACACCACCCCGTAGACAACACCGCCAGTCGTGCCGGCGCCAAGCCATGGCAAGACCGCCGCAACGCTACCGGACATGCATATGGCACAGGATCCGGACATGCATATGGCACAGGATCCGGACGACGACAACGACGATGATGGTACATTTACCAAGGTCGATAAGTACTTTGCCGAACATGGGTACGGTGAGGAATTCTTGGGGCCTCCTTCTCAAGAACCCAACCCTGCAAAAGACGACCGCGATCTAGCTGGTACCGCGGAGAAACCCAATTGCAACAGGCGTTGTCTGGCGTTTAGTTTTGAGGAGACGCCTCTAGCTGCCACCTTCACCGAGCCTTAGATACCCGAGGTGCGTAATATTATCAGCCCCAACACACTCAAGAAGGTGGTCTCTGAGCAGAACTCGATCCCATTACATCAACAAAAGAAGGGACGGAAAAGAAAGACTAACAAGGGTGCGAGCCAGCCGGCACCGAGTACGATCCGTGCTCTGGACGGGCCACCTTCACCTAAGGATATCTCGAGGAGGGTGCATGTGGCGGGTAGGCCGATGCTACCGACTAATCTGCTCAATGCTGGAACCGGTGTTATGCGGAGTCTGCATGACAATGTTCTTTGTTTGGAGAAGCGGCGTCTCTCCGAGAATAATGTGGCATACCCGGTTTCCGTGGCCAAGGTGCTAGAGGGCAAGGGCTTTGTCGATAGCGCCATCGAGGGTATGATCGTCCTGCGGTTTGCGGACATCTTCGCTATGTTTAACCTTCATCTGCTGCACTACACCTTCGTTCGGCTATTTTCGCTGAGTATGGAGATGCGGATCATTAGAGACAAGACCCCAGACCTAGTGATAGTCGACCCCTTCTATATGCGTGCCAAGATCTTGGGCAGCGCTGGGGACCGGCAAGTCGTGAGTTCATACCTCGAAGGCGTCATTCTGGCAAACTCAGATAAGGATAACTTCCTCGTGCCTTACTTTCCCTCGTAAGTTATCCCCTCGTCGCCCCGTAACATATGATTTCTTAGATTTTGATCGTCCTTTTTTTTTCTAACATTCCGTGTTTTGTGCAGTGACACACGTTGCACACTCATCCTCTTAAGCCTGAAATATTCCACGGCCACGTATTTCGACTCGGACCGTCAGTCGAAAAAAGACTACACAAATATCAAGAAAGTTCTTGATGAAGCTCTTTCTGACTACGCCATATCTGGAGGCACCTTCAGCAGGACAAGTCTTAGGCATGGCAAGCACGTGTTCACCCACAATACGGCGTTCCCCTGCGTCAAGCAGCCGCCTGGCAGTCAGAAGGATGCCTACTACGCCCTCCATCACATGCGGGCGATCATACGGGACAATAATCACCTTAGGCTATCAAATAATCTCAAAGATTGGGCCGCACGCTTGTCGGCAATCCAGGATGCGGACATCAGACAAGAATTCTTTCGCATCCAGTCGGAGTTTGCGGAAATCATCCATCAAGATGTCCTTCGTACCTCAGGGCAGTTCTACCTCAGATCTCAACTGTCCAATAGTGAGATAGATACAACGCTACAAATGCAGGCTGACAACGACCGCAATTTGATGACCATCACGAAAGACGGCGGCTTCATCCACGTTCCCGTGAATTGCTACTAATTCATGTTACAGTATTAAACTTTAATGAACTTGTATGTCTCTTTGGTTTGGACAGTCATTCAACTTATATGTAATCGATGCTATTTATTAGTAGGACCATGAATCATGCTGTTATAGTTGTAATATTAAAATTTAATGAACTTGTATGTCTCTGTGAATTGCTACTAACGTTTTGTTTGGCTAGTGCATAGAGATGCCGCCGTATGTCGTGTACAAGGGTAAGGTTCCCGGAGTCTACAACGACTGGGAGGAGTGTCGGACCCAGGTTCACCGATTCAGCGGTAACAGTTACAAAGGGTACACCACAAGGGCAGAGGCGGAAGTTAGATACGGGCGCTATCTAGCGGGAGAGAGGAGGGAGCGTTGGAGGAACCGGATGAAGACCAGTTTCATTGCGAATATGCTCATCGTGATGACCGCAACTCTCTTCTATGTGATGGTAGTTTAGATGGTCGATATCGACTTGTAATGTGAAGACAAACGCGCTACTCGCGGTCTCGAGACTTGTAATGTTCTAGCTTTGTTCGGTATTTTAAATTCGGAGACTAATATGATGAATTGTATTCGGAGACTAATCTTCTATTGTATTCGATAAATCTGTTGTTTATATGTTGTGCTCTCTATATTCTGTGCAATAATATGTTTTGCAATCTATGCAAATATCAGGGAAAAAAAATCTAATATTCATACTAGTGGCGCACCACTCAGCACTTTAGTGGCGCACTGCAAAAGCACACTAGTGGCGCATCGTCAACTAGTGCGCCATTAGTAAGCCAGAGCACATGGGTAAATATGGCCGTGGGAGGCATACTAATGGCGCACCATGAGCTATACTAATGGAGCACTTTCTGGTGCGCCATTAGTATACCAGATACTAATGGCGCACCATGAGCTGTACTAATGGCGCACTTCTTGGTGCGCCATTAGTATACCAGATACTAATGGCGCACCATGAGCTATACTAATGGCGCACTACCTGGTGCGCCATTAGTATACCAGATACTAATGGCGCACCTGTGGTGCGCCATTAGTAAAAAAATCTAATGGCGTGATGCTAGTGGCGCACCTATAGTGCGCCATTAGTAGCGAAAATAGGTGCGCCACTAGCAGGCCTTTTCCTTGTAGTGCTAGAGTTGCTGCTAGATGTGATGATACTTCTGAAACTGCTGATACTATTGAAGTAGAACCTGCTATTATGCCTGAATTACCTGTTATGCCTGAGCGTTATGTTATGGAGGGATAGATAGCTGAGGACTTTCTTCCGTGTAAGGATAGATATGATGTTGAGAAATTACTGCGCAAGTGGAAAGAAAAATCTTTGAACGCTAGGATGAAATACGACCCGAAGTTTGCTACTTCGCCTATCTTTGTGACCGATAAGGATTATGAATTCTTTGTCGACCCTGAGCTAATCATTCTGGTCGAATCTGATCCTTTTCACGGTTATGAGTCTGAAACGGTTGTAGCCCATCTTACCAAACTGCACGATATAGCCACCCTATTCACTAGTGAGGAAAAGATCCGCCACTACTATATCCTCAAGTTGTTTCCTTTCTCGCTAAAGGATGATGCTAAGACCTGGTTCACTTCTCTTGCTCCTGGTTGTGTGCGTAGCCCCCAGGATATTGTCTACTACTTCTCTGAAAAATATTTCCCTGCCCGTAAGAAGCAAGCTGCCTTGCAGGAAATATACAACTTTACTCAAGCTGGAGAAGAGAGTCTCCCACAAGCTTGGGGGAGGCTCGTCCAACTACTGAATGCTTTGCCTGATCACCCTCTTGAGAAGAATGAAATACTTGATATCTTCTATAATGGACTTACCGATGCTTCCAAAGACCACCTAGATAGTTGTGCTGGTTGTGTTTTTAGGGAACGCACTATAGACCAAGCTGAGATTCTACTGAATAACATCTTGTGCAATGAGAATGCTTGGACTATTCCCGAACCACCTCCTAAGCCAACTCCAAAGAAAAGAGGTCTTCTATTCCTCAATCTGAAGATATGCAAGAAGCTAAGAAATCTATGCGAGAGAAAGGCATTAAATCTGAAGATGTCAAAAATCTACCACCTATCGAAGAGATCCATGGTCTCAATAACCCGATACAGGTAGTAGAAGTAAATTCTCTGCGTAGGTTTGATGAGAGTGATATTTGTTTGGTTAAACCTGCTAGCTTATGCCAGGATGAATTTGATAACTTTGTTGCGAAACAACAAAGTTTCAATGATTATGTTAGCAAACAATTGGAACAGAATGCTCGTATGCTTAGTCATTTAAGTGCTTGTGTGGACATAAATGTCAATGATCTTAAGCTTCTGAGTAAACATGCCTCTATGGTTACTACTCAAGTAGAACAAGTACTTAAGGCTCAAAATGACTTGCTCAATGAGTTGAATGACAATTCCGTTAGAGTCATTACTAGAGGCGGTAGAATGACCCAGGAACCTCTGTATCCTGAGGGTCATCCAAAGAGAATTCAACAAGATTCTCAAGGAGTTAGCACTGATGCACCTAGTCATCCTAGAAAGAAGAAGAAACATTATAGGAACCTGCACGCTAGCAACCCTGTTGCTGCTACACCTGAGAGTCCAAACGATCTCTCTGTCTCTGATGCTAAAACACAATCTGGTGATGAACATGAGCCTAATGATAATATCAATAGTGATGTTCATGTTGATGCTCAACCTAGCAATGATAAAGATGTGGAGATTGAACCTGTTGATCTTGATAACCCACAACCTAAGAATAGAAGATACGATAAGAACGACTTTGCTGCTAGGAAGCATGGTAAAGAAAGGGAACCATGGGTTCAGAAACCATCCAAGAAAAAGGATAATGAGGATTTTGAGCGATTCATTGAAATGATCAGACCTGTCTTTCTGCAAATGCGTTTGACAGATATGCTCAAAATGTCTGTCTATGCTAAGTACATGAAGGATATTGTGACTAATAAGAGGAGGATACCTGAGGTTGAGATTTCCACCATGCTTGGTAACTATACCTTCAAGGGTGGAACTCCTAAGAAACTAGGTGATCCCGGTGTGCCCACTATACCTTGCTCCATTAAAGGCAACTACGTTAGAACTGCGTTATGCAATCTTGGAGCCGGTGTTAGTGTTATGCCTCTCTCTCTTTATCGCAGGCTTGAACTAGATAAGTTGACACCCAGTGAAATCTCTCTGCAAATGGCCGACAAATCAACTATTTTCCCTATCGGCATTTGCGAGGATGTGCCTGTTGTGGTTGCCAATGTCACTATCTTAACAGACTTTGTTATCTTGGATATTCCCGAGGACGATGCCATGGCGGTCATCCTCGAAAGACCCTTTTTAAACACTGCAGGGGCTGTTATAGATTGCAACAAAGGCAATGTCACTTTCCATGTCAACGGTAATGAGCATACGGTGCACTTTGTGAAGAAACAATATCGAGTACATTGCATCAATGCTATAGAAAAAACTTCATCGATTCTTATTGGGAGCTTTGAATGCCCTATTCATCCTGTTAAGATGAAGTATGATTTGCTTGTTGGGGATATACACATCCCCATTGAGGTAACCTAGTGACTATTCGGAAATTCTCCGTTCTCTTTTGCGATTCGAAAAAGTTTGTCAAAGAGACTTGATCAACCTCACTAACAGATTTCTTTCGATGACCATGAGATGGATGAATCGAGGAGTCACGAACCTCTGTTCCAAGCTTTCACCTTTGGTTGCTTAGAAGAAAAATGATAGGTTTAGTTTAGTTTTCCTTGTTTCCGGTTCTAGCGTCCGGTAGGAAAGTACCCCGGAGCTGGTTATTTCCCTCCATGGGAGCTATAATAGCAAGGAGGCTGAATAAGAATGCTAATGAAGGGGATTTCTTTGGTGGGTTCTATCCCACCCGCATAGCAAATTTTCTTGGAGTACCCATCCGTGATGGAGATCCCCTGCTCCATACAGCTTTTCTTGACCGCGTCGCTTTGACACTCTACCAGTTCCTTGAGAGGGGTGATGAATCCCTCCTATACCGTCTGATATTTAACCGGCAACGTGTTTTCCATATTACCTTCCTGCTCCTGCCTTCTTTGACTTTCAGGTAAAATCGAGATATTACATAACCAGAGCAGAGGCAGAGGACTATGAGAGGGAGGCAAAGGCTGCTCGTCTCCGTGAGGCAGCTATTCAGGCAGTGGCTGCAGCGCTCCCATATAACCCCCATTATGACTTTGGGTGTCGCCAGGACCATCCTTGGGAGTAGACCAACTTAGGCCAAAAGCCTAAGCTTGGGGGAGTATGTGTTTCTCACCGACTTTACATTCTTGCTTGTGGTTTCACTTTTTTTGTCGGTGTTCATACTTTGCCACTCTATCATCCATGCCAGTTTATTTTCTTTTTCTCGTTTTCTTTTCGTGTGTCTGTCTAGTTTGAGAAAACCCAAAAAGATTTTCTTTTCTTCTTTTGCTTGTTGGGAGCTTTCCCGTGTAAATAGTTTTGTTCTTCTTTGGATCAAGGTAGAAGATCATGGTTACAATGTTTAGTGGCTCTCGCATGCATACCTGTTTAGCTGTTAAAGAGCCATATTACTTTGTCTTCTCCTTTGTGTTTGCGTGCAGATTCCAGCTTTAGTCCAATGTACGAGCACTCTTAATTTTTTTCACATCGTTCGGTTATGCAAGTGAAAGGAAATAATGACGATATATGATGAAGTGACTGAACTTGGAAAAGCTGGTATGAACTCGATCTATTTTGTTTTTGTAAATATGACTAGCTCATCATGCCTGATTCAGCTTTGTTGTGAGAGAAACATGTTTGCAATGACAACTTAGAGATCATAGTTTCTTATGCCATGCTTACTTAGCTAGGATCTTATAATGGTTTGTCTTGGATGCCCACATGAATGTTGACATGACTGTGTTGTAGTATGATAGGATGGTATCCTCCTTTGAATGACTCAAGTGGCTTGACTTGGCGCATGTTCACGCATGTAGTTGAAACAAAATCAACATAGCCTCTATGATATTCATGTGCATGGTGATTTATGTCCTACGCATGCTTGCACTCAATGTTGGTTAATCTCAATGCATTTTGATGACTGTTGTCGCTCTCTAGTTGGTTGCTTCCCAATCTTTTGCTAGCCTTCACTTGTACTAAGCGGGGATACTGCTTGTGCATCCACTTCCATAAACCCAAAGTTTTTCCATGTGAGTCCACCATGCCTACCTATATGCGGTATCTAACTGCCGTTCCAAGTAAATTTGCATGTGTCACTCTCTAAATCTTCAAGAAATAATCTGTTTTGCGTGCCGGAACCACTCATGTGGTGACAGGGGGCTATCATTATCTTCCATTCTAGGCGTGTTATCTTCGATATGTGTTTATTCACTATCATTCACGAGAAAGGGGTCGGTAATTGGAATTCCCGGTTCCATGCTCAAATCGAAAAGATAATTGCAAACAAAACTCCCCCAGGATTGATGTTGGTATGGACGGTACCCGAGGATTCGGCTAGCCATGGAGCGTGATTGATTGGTGGTGGGGGAGTCAAAACTTTACTTTTCTGTTTGGGAACCGCCTATAGCATGTGTAGCATGGAAGATGTTGAGAACTCTTAGTCATTGCGTTGACAATGAAAGCATGCCACCCAAAATTATTATCTCTGTATTCAAAGCTTGAGCTCTGGCACCTCTGCAAATCAACGCTTCCCTCTGCGAAGGGCCTGTCTATTTATGTTCCTGTTGAGTCATCCTCCTCTTATAAAAGCACCAATTAGAGAGCACCTCTGTCGTTTTTATGCTTTGCTTTTAACTGTGTTGAGTATGACTGTGACTGGATCTTCTTTGCCATGAATTACAATGTTTAGTCAGCCATTGGTCTTTGAATGTGCTCTGCATTTATGTTTTGCAGTCTCAGAAAGAGCTAGCGAGATACCATCTGTTCGTACTGCTTCATGTTGTTTTGATTGAAGTGTTGACATTTGAGGCTTATTATTATTTGCTCGCTAGTTGATTATGCCATTGATATGAGTTTACCGTGAGACCTAGATGTCATTTGCTTATGTGGTTTGCTTGTGATCTTGCTGAAATTCTGGTTATGAGTTAGACATAGTTGCAACAACAAGATCAAACAGAGTTCGTCAAAGTTTTTCTTTCGTCTCTTTCAGTTTGTCAACTGAATTGCTTGAGGACAAGCAAGGCTTTAAGCTTGGGGGAGTTGATACGTCTCCATCGTATCTACTTTTTCGAACTCTTTTGCCCTTGTTTTGGACTCTAATTTGCGTGATTTGAATGGAACTAACCCGGACTAACGCTGTTTTCAGCAGAATTGCCATGGTGTTGTTTTTGTGCAGAAATAAAAGTTCTCGGAATGACCTGAAAATTTACTGAGAAGTTTTCTGGAATTAATGAAAAATACATGCGCAAAGATCCACCAGAGGAGGTGAGCCAGTGGGCCACAAGCCGAGACGGCGCGGCCACCCCCCTGGCCGCGCCTGGCAGGCTTGTGGGGCCCACGAGGCTCCACTGCCTCCAATCTCAGTTCTATATATTCCGTTTCGCCCGGAAAAAAGCAGGAAGAAGGATTCATCGCGTTTTACGATACGGAGGCGCCACCACCTCCCATTCTTCATCTGGAGGGCAGATTTGGAGTCTGTTCTAGGCTCCGGAGAGGGGAAATCGTCGCCATCATCATCATCAACCTTCCTCCATCGCTAATTCCATGATGCTCTTCACCGTTCGTGAGCAATCTCATCGTAGGCTTGCTGGACAGTGATGAGCTGGATGAGATCTATCATGTAATCGAGTTAGTTTTGACGGGGATTGGTCCCTAGTATCCACTATGTTCTGAGATTAATGTTACTACTACTTTGCCATGCTTAATGCTTGTGACTAGAGCCCAAGTGCCATGCTTTCAGATATGAACCTATTATGTTGTCGCCAATATATGTGTGTTTTAGATCCTATCTTTCAAGTTGTAGTCACCTACTATGTGTTATGACTCGGCAACCCCGGAGTGACAATAGCCGGAACCACTCCCGGAGATGACCATAGTATGAGGAGTTCATGTATTCACCAAGTGTTAATGCGTTGGTCCGGTTCTTTATTAAAAGGAGAACCTTAATATCCCGTAGTTTCCATTAGGACCCCGCTGCCACGGGAGGGATGGACAATAGATGTCATGCAAGTTCTTTTTCCTAAGCACGTATGAGTACATACGGAATACATGCCTACATTAGATTCACGAACGGGAGCTAGTTACATATCTCTCTGTGTTATAGCTGTTACATGATGAATCACATCCGGCATAATCATCCATCACTAATCCAATGCCTACGAGTTTTTCCTACTGGTCCTTGCTACGTTACTTTGCCGCTACTACTATTACTCTGTTGCTGCTACTTTTACTCTATTGCTACTGGTTACTATTGCTACTGCTGCTATCATACTACCTTGCTACTGATACTTTGCTGCAGACACTAAATCTTTCAGGTGTGGTTGAATTGACAACTCAACTGCTAATACTTGAGAATATTCTTTCGCTTCCCCTTGAGTCGAATCAATAAATTTGGGTTGAATACTCTACCCTCGAAAACTGGTACGATCCCCTATACTTGTGGGTTATCAAGTAGCAACGCTAGCTTGGACGTTAATTTTGTTGGTAGGAATAATTTTGGCAACAACAATGCTTTTAGAGGAAACTATGTTCCTAGGCCTTTTCCAAGTAACCCCTCTAATAACTTTGCCAACTACTACAACAATACTCATGGAAATTACAATAGATTACCCTCTGATCTAGAGAGTAATATCAAAGAGTTTATCAACTTGCAAAAGATTTTCAATGCGTCCATAGAGGAAAAACTACTCAAAATTGACGATTTGTCTAAGAGCGTTGATAGAATGTCTAGTGATATTGATGCTTTGAAAGTTAGATGTGGTCCTCCCAAGATCAATATGGATGAAACTTTGAAAGCTATGCGTGTTTTCATGAGTGAGAGCAAAGAAAGAACCGCCCAAATTCGTGCTAGACATGAATGGCTTAAAAAGGCATGTTCTCGTGATAAGAATCACGAAGATCTTAAAGTGCTTGGTGTGACTCCCATTGAATATTTGTTTTCTTGTGACAAACCTAATGATGATGGGGCTGGATATGAATTCACTTTGGTTGAAAAATGCCCCAATTGTTCGGAGTCCATCTATCTTGATGCTAAAAGCATTGAAAGTGGAGTAGAAGATATTAAAACTTTGAGTAGTAATGAAATTACTACCTTGGATTTCAAGGAATTCAATTACGATAGTTACTCCTTGATTGAATGCATTTCCTTGATGCAATCCATGCTAAACTCTCCGCACGCTTATAGCCAAAACAAGGCCTTTACCGATCATATAGTGGAAGCTATGATAAAATCCCTTGAAGAGAAACTTGAATTGGAAGTCTCTATCCCTAGAAAGCTTCATGATGAGTGGGAACCTACAATCAAAATCAAAATCAAAAACTATGAATGCAATGTTTGTGTGATTTGGGTGCTAGTGTTTCCGCGATTCAAAGTCTTGATGTGATGTTCTGGGTTTTAATTGAGATTGAAGAGTGTTCTCTTAATTTGCATCTTGCGGATTCTACTGCCAAGAAACCCATGGGAAGGACCAATGATGTCTTATTATTGCAAATAGGAACTATGTACCCATGGATTTCATTGTGCTTGACATTGATTGCAATCCTACATGCCGTAGTATTCTTGGTAGACCTTTCCTAAGGATTATCGGTGCTATCATCGATATGAAGGAAGGTAATATTAAATTTAAATTTCCTTTAAATAAGGGCATGGAGCACTTTCCTAGAACGAAAATAAGATTGCCTTATGAATCCATGATGAGGTCTACTTATGGTTTGAGCACCAAAGACGACGATACGTGATTCTATCGCCTTATGCCTAGCTAAGGGCGTTAAACAATATCGCTTGTTGGGAGGCAACCCAATGAATTTATTTCTTTTCCTTTATGTTTCGTTGCATACACACCATCATAATTCTGTTATGATTGTGACTTTTGTGTTTCTTTTTGTGTTTGAGCCAAGCAAAACCTTTATGACTAGTCTTGGTGATGGTTGTTTGATCCTGCTGGAAAAAGACAAAAACTTTTAGCTCATGAAATTATTTTTCATTTTTTATTCAGAAAGAGATTTTGAGTTGATTCTTTTTGCTGCTGGTTGATATGCCTTTTGCCCAGGCAGTCGTACTGTTTCAGAATTTGTGAGGTACCAGAAGTATACGAAGTATACAAATAGCTACAGACTGGTGTGTTTTTGATAGATTCTGTTTTTGTTGAGTTGGTTGCTTGTTTTGATGAAACTATGGATAGTATCGGGGGGTACTAGCCATGGAAAAGTAAGAATTCAGTAATCTAACACCAATATAAATAGAAATCAAGATTCCTACTGTAGCTAAAGAGGTGGCAGTTTTTTTTCTTGTGCTAATGATATCACGAGTTTCTGTTTAAGTTTTGTGTTGTGAAGTTTTCAAGTTTTGGGTGATGTTCTCATGGACAAAGGGATAAAGAGTGGAAAGAGCTCAAGCTTGGGGATGCCCAAGGCATCCCAAGCCAAATTCAAGGACACCAAAAAGCCTAAGCTTGGGGATGCCCCGGGAAGGCATCCCCTCTTTCGTCTTCAATCCATCGGTAACATTACTTGGAGCTATATTTTTATTCACCAGATGATATGTGTTTTTCTTGGAGCGCCTTGTATCGTAGGAATACTTTCTTTTTGTTGTGTCACAATCATCCTTGCTGCACACCTTTTTGAGAGAGAGACATGCACTCCATCGTGATTTTCCTAGAATGCTCATCGTGCTTCACTTATATCTTTTGAGCTAGATAATTTTGCTCTATGTGCTTCACTTAGATCTTTTAGAGCACGGCGGTGCGTGACTTGGTAGTTGGTTATGCTATGAAAGTAGTCCCAAATATGATAGGTACCCAAAGAGGATACAAAAACCTCCATCTTCATGTGCATTGAGTAGAAAGAGAAGTATTGATTCCTCTCAATTAGTTTTGAGACATGGATCTGGTAATATTAAGAGTTATGTTAGTAGGGTGTTGTGAATATAGAAATAATTGTGTTGAAGTTAGTGATTCCCGTAGCATGCACGTATGGTGAACCGCTATGTTAGGAGGTCGGAGCATAACTGATCTATTGATTGTCATCCTTTGTGTTGCAGTCGGGATCGCGCGATGGTTAACACCTACCAACCCTTCCCCTAGGAGTATGCGTTTAGCACTTTGTTTCGATTACTAATACAAACTTTCGCAACAAGTATGTGAGTTCTTCATGACTAATGTGAGTCCATGGTATAGATGCACTTTCACCTTCCACCATTGCTAGCTTCTCTAGTGTCGCGCAACTTTCGCCGGTGCACAAACCCACCATATCCCTTCCTCAAAACAGCCACCATACCTACCTACTATGGTATTTTCAGAGCCATTCCGAGATATATTTCCATGGAACTCCCACCGTTCCGTCTCATGACTTTTGTCGTCACTCTCATATTGCCATTGCATGATCGTAAGCTAGATCATTGCACATCCCGTTACACTGCCGGAGGCATTTCCTATAGAGTCATCATCGTTCTAAGCTTTGAGCTGTGAGTAAATAAAAGTGTGATGATCATCACTATTAGAGCATTGTCCCGTGTGAGGAAATAAAAAAAGAGAGGCCAAAGAGCCAAAAAAAGAGATATGGAAAGAGGCCAAAGAGCCCAAACAAAAAAAAACAGAAAAGGAGAGAAGGGACAATGCTACTATCTTTTTCCACACTTGTGCTTCATAATAGCACCATGTTCTTCATGATTGAGAGCCTCTCATTTCGTCACCACCATATGCTAGTGGGAATCTTTATTATATAACTTGGATTGTATATTCCAATGATGGGCTTCCTCAAAATTGCCCTAGGTCTTCGTGAGCAAGCAAGTTGGATGCACACCCACTAGTTCTCCTTTTGAGCTTTCACATACTTATAGCTCTAGTGCATCCTTTGTATGGAAATCCCTACTCATTCACATTGATATCTATTAATGGGCATCTCCATAGCCCTTTGATACGCCGAGTCAATGTGACCATCTCCTCCCTTTTTTGTCTCACAATCACCACCACACTCTATTCCACCTACACTGCTATATCCATGGCTCACGCTCATGTATTGCGTGATAGTTATAAAGCGCCCAACCAAGGAACAAAAATCATCATAAGTGAACATTAAACCTCACTAACACCGAACAATGCAACACAAGTAGGATGTAATTTCATAGCACAATTATTGAATTCATGTGCGTGCATAGGTAATCACAACCTTAACACCAATATTCCTACTAGAGCATAATTACTCATCAACATAACTTACATATTACTATCTTCATATCGCAAAACTATTGCAAAGAATCAAGTTTAACATCCAATGATATTCATGAATTTTTTTATAATATATTTCCTGGACATTCATCACTTTGGAACTAATTTTCATTAAACCAAATTGCCATTGCAAATAACAAGCTCTCAAACAAATATAAGTAAAGAACGAGAGCACAAGTTTCTTTAAAATTTTCAACTCTCAAAATTATATAAGTGAAGCATGAGAGGATTTCTTCAAAATTTCAGCAACTCTCAAAATAATCTAAGTGAACATGAGAGCAAATTTCTTCAACATAACAACACCACCGTGCTCAAAAAGATATAAGTGAAGTACTTGAGCAATTCCATGGCTCAAAAAATTTAAGTGAGGCATAAAGAGCAATTCTAACAAATCATAGCATAATTTAGCTCTCAAATGGGTGGGTCCACGAGGGTTTATTAAGAAAAACTAACAAGAAAATAAATAAAAGACAAATGATACAAGACGCTCGAAGAAAAACTCATGATATGTGACGAAAAAAATATAGCTCCAAGTAAAATTATTGATGGTTGTTAGAAGAAAGAGGGGATGCCTTCTGGGGCATCCCCAAGATTAGTTGCTTGGTAATCCTTAGATATTACCTTGGGGTGCTATGGGCCATCCCCAAGCTTAGTCTTTTATCACTCCTTATTCCTTCATTCATCGTGATCTCACTCAAAACTTGAAAACTTCAATCACACAAAACTCAACAAAAATTTCATGAGATCTGTTAGTATAAGAAAACCATACTTTACTATAGGTACTATTGAGAACCTATTCCAATTTAGATTTTGCATTATGCCTACTGTATTATAACTTTACCATGGCTTATACCCCCCGATGCAAACCATAGAATCATCAAAACAAGCACATAACACAAAGAACAGAATGTGTTAAAAACAGAACAGTGTGTAAAGATTCGAATTTACTCATAGTTTTGTAACTCCAAAAATTCTGAAAAATTAGGACAATGTAGGGAATTTTTATATTAATCTTGTGTAAAACATTCACACACTTTTGACATTTCTGCAATTTTTAGGATTTTTTTACTTGACGCAAAAGTTTCTGTTTTTGACACGATTAAAGCAACTAACACCGCACATGATCCCAAAGGATTTACTTGGCACAAACACTAAATAAAACACAAAAAACACAATTATAACAGTATCATAATTATGCAAACACTCAAGAACAGAAAACAAAAGTGAAAAGTAAATTTTATTCATTGGGTTGCCTCCCAACAAGCCCTATCATTTTACGCCCCTAGCTAGGCATATAGCGTAGATTCAAGTATTATCATCTTTAGTTTTCGCTATCTTTGAAAGGGATTTCTCAAACCCAGGTGTCTATTTACATTTTCCAATATTCTTAGGAAAAGTGTCCATCTTAAGATCCAAAATATCCAAAAGCTTATTACACAAGGTAATCAAAGTATTCATGCGACTGATATTTCCACTAATATGTTTGAGAGGTTCACAAGCTTATTGAAATTCAATAAATATTTCCACTAGATAATGTTCAAGAGCAATATTCTCTCAAGCCCTATCTTCCACTAATACAACTCTACGTACGTCGAACGTTTACTTCCAACTAGGAACTATAAATAAAACTATGTTGTGGGTATGAGGAGGATAACTTTGCATGAAATCAGAGAACTAGAATATAAAAATAGGTGTGGTTGGAGATATTATCCCGTTATAAGACCCGCCCTATGAGGACGGGTCACGATAATGGCGGATCTACCTCTATGAACAAGATGGGACGTTATCTAAGAAGCAGAAGGCGCTAGATGTACGCTGTGAAGAGGCGGTTGGCCCATGACTCGACGATGGCGATTTGCGGCCCACGTAAGGAAAGAGACACTAGGAGTTTCCTTGCGTAGGGGACAAGGCGAGTTAGATATAAACCGGCTTACGAATTCTAATGAGAGTTGGACTCTTGTAAACCTAGAGCCTCGACCTGTATATAAAGGCAAGTCTCTAGGGGTGATAGGTTTAAGTTAACATCAATCGGGAGCTAGGTCAGGCGAATACGCACCCTTGTAATCGATTCCCATAGCAATGTACACATAGAGGACGTAGGATTTTACCTCAACCCGAGGGGCCGAACCTGGGTAAACTCGTCTCCCGTTTCTCGAGCAATCCCTTTGAGTCGCCACATAGTTTCGATGGCTTCACCACTAAGTCCTTTCACGAGGACATCTGTCGTGACAAAACCAAGACAGTTGGCGCCCACTGTGGGGCGTGTGCATGGTGGAGTTGAGTTCTCAAAGGGAGCCCTTCCAGGGTTAGGGAGCTATGCGGTCGGCCTTATGACTAAGAGTCGTCGCGGAAAATACTACATCGACAATTCAAGATGGGGCCCCGAGGCTGGTTCAATCAAATCCGGGTCCCTTCGGCAAGATCCATGTCTTCATCGGCAAGATCGGAACGCCGGTTCCCAAGCCAGACATCTGCACCGACATCGTCGAGCTGGCTCGGCTCGCCCAACCCGCCACGCGTCAGCTCAGACGACGTCGTGCCTTCTTCGGCTTCACGCAAGGAGTCTCCCTCCCAGTGGAGCCGGAGGCTGGTGGAGACACCCCTGGCAACTCCGATGGTGCGTCTCGATTGGAGACACCGATTCAATCTGCCCTCTCCATGAAGGAGGGTTGGGTGGTTTTCCCGAGGCGATGATCTCCAAAGAACCACAGGAACACCCCTGCCAAATCGCCATCTATATGGCAGGGGATACGGCGGCTCAGGACCAGCCAAACGCGGCAAACGCCAACGAGGCCAGTGGATCAGGTAAAACCTCAACTCAGGACATGTCAGATATGATGGAAGAGATGTCGAGGCTCATGGCGGTAGCCGTGATGGCTGACAACCACGTGGACGTTAACGCCGAATTGGCTAAATTTCATGAATATATGGCCCAGATAAACGCCAGATCGATGCGGAGAAGACCCGGATGACGGATCGATAAGCCCAGATCGACGAAGAGGAGGAGCGTCTGAAATTGGAGGCATGGCGACTTGAACGTCGGCGGGTTGCGTCAGAACCCGTCTATGAGAGAAGGCTCCAAAGTCACATCCTGGCCAACCTTAAGCCAACCCGCCTATTTAGCAGCCCGCAAACGCCCGGTGCAGATCGCAACCCGCCAGGACAAGGCGATCCACATGGGGAGATCGTCCAACAGCCGATGCAACCCCCATTGAACCCGCATGCGAGGTCAGCACTTCCAAACACCTCAGGGTCACTTCTCCAATCCGGTGGATAACGTGTTGGCTGCGACCCGCCATTTGGAGTCTCTCCTCATTCGTGGCAATACCGCCCTAGAGGTGGAGGCACGAAATACCATAGAGATGTTGAAAACTGCGGTAGTCCAGCAGGCTCAATTCTCATACAGTCGTGATCGTCTCCACTCCACGCCACAGGCGAGCCGCATGAAGAGTCGCCCAGATGACCCATCGGCGGTTTCCAGCAATGCTGGTCGACATCAACCTCAGGCCAATCTACCAGAGCCGCCAACACCCAACGCTTAGGCGCTTGTAAACGCTGCCCGAGCCGCCCGGCAGGCCGAGGCGGAAGCGGCAACAGCCCTGGCGGGTCAAGGAGTTGTGGGTTATGTTCAACCAGCCTCGGAACATGGTAAACAAGGTAGGAATGTCAGAGTCCCTTGCCTATCTTTTGCTCTATGCAATGAACGCATGCCCAAAGACTTCAAAGGTCCCATAAGGTGCCCAACTACACTCCGGATCTAGAGCTGGGGGCGTGGGTGGAAAGTTATGAACTGGCCATGGACATGCTGGATGCTAGTGATGCAGTCTGTGCCAAGTACTTCACCATGATGTTGGAAGGGCCGGCTCGTACGTGGTTGAAGAACCTACCGCCAAACTCCATCAACACTTGGGAAGAACTCAAGGAGCATTTCGTCAAGAACTTCCACGGGCTTTCAAGCGTCCGATGACTATCGTAGATATCCGACACTGTGTTCCGTGGGCTGACGAATCCGCTCACCATTGGACCCAGTGAGTCGCGAAAATCATCCACTCTTCGGATGATATCTCGGCGGCTCAGGCCGTGTTGACTTTGGAGAAGAATAGTCATTTCGAACCCCTGGTGTTGAAGCTTGGCCGCCTCAAGCGAAAGGTGCAAGATATGGGCGAGTTGATGGAGACCCTCACCAGGTATGCTGAGTCGGACAGTATGAAGGACGCCAACTCTGATGACGAGAAAGTCAGTGAACCTAAAATAGGAGAAGGAGGCAAGGGCCACCACCAACACTATGGCCACAATAAAAACCAAGGAGGTCACGAAAAAAGGAGGCACCATGACGGTGTCTCCGAATTTGTTGCTAACACCAATTCCGGGCCACGAAATCAACGACAGAACATGAATCAGGGCGGTTTCCAGGACCGAGGCTTCACGGGGAGGAAGCCACACAATTATGAGGAGATGCTCAAGGGACCTTGCCCCAAGCTCAGTACCCTGCTACGGCAACAAAAGTCCTTTCCTGGCAATGGTGCCAGAAATCCTTCTGTCGTCTCTTGAGCTTGCGTTGGTTTTTCCCTTGAAGAGGAAAGGGTGATGCAGCACAGGAGCAGTAAGTATTCCCCTCAGTTTGAGAACCAAGGTATCAATCCAGTAGGAGAATCTCGTCAAGTCCAGAGTACCTGCGCAAACACAAAAGAGCTTGCACCCAACGCTTCAAAGGGGTTGTCAATCCATTCAAGATTGATTGCAAAGTGAGATCTGAGGGCGGAAAGTGCGAGGAAGAAAAAGTATAAGGCTGAAAATATGGTGTGGAGTAGACCCGGGGGCCATAGTGTTCACTAGCGGCTTCTCTCAAAATAGCAAATATCACGGTGGGTGAACAAATTACTGTCGAGCAATTGATAGAACCGCGGAAAGTCATGACAATATCTAAGGCAATGATCATACATATAGGCATCACGTCTGAGACAAGTAGACCGATACTTTCTGCATCTACTACTATTACTCCACACATCGACCGCTAGCCAGCATGCATCTAGTGTATTGAGTTCATGACGACCAGAGTAACGCCTTAAGCAAGATGACATGATGTAGAGGGATAAACTCAAACCAATGATGAAAACCCCATCTTTTTACCCTTGATGGAAACAACACGATGCGTGCCTCGCTTCCCCTTCTGTCACTGGGTGAGGTCACCGCACGGTATGAACCCAAAACCAAGCACTTCTCCCATTGCAAGAATCATAGATCTAGTTGGCCAAACAAAACCCACAACTCGAAGAGAATTACAAGGATATGAAATCATGCATAAGAGAGATCAGAAGAAACTCAAATAAGATTCAAAGATAATCTGATCATAAATCTACAATTCATCGGATCTCGACAAACACACCACAAAAGAAGATAGATCTCCATGAAGATCATGGAGAACTTTGTATTGAAGATCCAAGAGAGAGAAGAAGCCATCTAGTTACTAGCTATGGACCCGTAGGTCTATGGTGAACTAGTCACGCATCATCGGAGAGGTCATGGTGTTGATGAAGAAGCCCTCCCTATCCGAATCCCCCTCCGGCAGGGCACCAGAACGTGCCCCAGATGGGATCTTGCGGAGACAGAAGCTTGCGGCGGCGGAAAAGTACTTTCGATGATCTCCTGATTTTTATGGGATTTTAGGGAATATATAGGCGCAAAACCTATGGCAAAGGAGGCCCAGGGAGCCCACAAGCCAGGGGCGCGCCCCCTGGCCACGCCATGAGGGCGCGCCCCCCCTGGCCGCGCCATGAGGGCTTGTGGGGTCCCTGGTGGCCCCTGGGCTGATTCTCCGGCTTCCCGGTCTTTTTCTTTTCCGGAAAAAATATTTTTGGCAGTTTCATTCCGTTTGGACTCGGTTCAAAATCCTCCTCTGAAAGGGGTCAAAAACATGGAAAAAACAGGAAGTGGCTCCTGGCACTGAGTTAATAAGTTAGTCCCAAAAAATATATAAAAGGCAAGGACTGAACGAGAAAAGGAAATACCTCTTTGTTTACGTTGGAATGAATTGCTCAACTACTTGCAAAACATCCAAAGTTTGACAAGATAACAACATGAAACCATCAAAAATTATAGATATGTTGGAGACGTATCAAGCATCCCCAAGCTTAACTCCTGCTCGTCCTCGAGTAGGGAAGTGATAAAGACTGAATTTTTGATGTGGAATGCTACCTAGCATAGTTGTCCTTTGCAACTTCTTTCACGTGACATGAATGTTCAGATCCGTAAGATTCGAAACAATAGTTTTCTATTGACATGAAAACAATAGTACTTCAAGCAAACTAGCAAGGTAATCATGAACTTTCAAAATAACAAGGCCAAGGAAAGTTATCCCTACAAAATCATATAGTCTGGCTATGCTCCATCATCCTCACACAACTAATGTAAATCATGCACAACCCCGGTATTGGCCAAGTAATTGTTTTCGCACTCTTACTTTCTCAAACCTTTTATAACTATCACGCAATACATGAGTGTGAGCCATGGATATAGCACAATAGGTTGAATAGAGTGTGGTGGTGGTTGTGAGACAAAAAGGAGGAGATGGTCACATTGACTCAGCGTATCAAAGGGCTATGGAGATGCCCATTAATAGATATCAATGTGAATGAGTAGGGATTGCCATACAAGGGATGCACTAGAGCTATAAGTATGTGAAAGCTCAAAAGGAAAACTAGTGGGTGTGCATCCAACTTGCTTGCTCGCAAGACCTAGGGCAATTTGAGGAAGCCCATCATTGGAATATACAAGACAAGTTATATAATGAAGATTCCCACTAGCATATGGTAGTGACAAAGCAAGAAGCTCTCAATCATGAAGAACATGGTGCTATTATGAAGCACAAGTGTGGAAAAAGATAGTAGCATTGTCCCTTCTCTCTTATTCTCTCTTCTCTTTTTTTCATTTGGGCTCTTAGGCCTCTTTTTCAATTTTTTTGGGCTCTTTGACCTCTTTTTTTTATTATTTCCTCACATGGGACAATGCTCTAATAATGATGAACATCACACTTTTATTTACTCACAGCTCAAAGCTTAGAACGATGATGACTCTATAGGAAATGCCTCCGGCAGTGTACCGGGATGTGCAACGATCTAGCTTGGCATATGACGTTGGAACATCTCGCTAGCTATCTTACGATCATGCAATGGCAATATGAGAGTGACGGCACAAGTCATGAGACGGAACGGTGGGAGTTGCATGGCAATATATCTGAGAATGACTATGAAAATGCCATAGTAGGTAGGTATGGTGGTTGTTTTGAGGAAGGCATATGGTGGGTTTGTGCACCGGCGGAAGTTGTGCGGCACTAGAGAGGCTAGCAAAGGTGGAAGGTGAAAGTACATCTATACAATGGACTCACATTAGACATGAAGAACTCACATACTTGTTGCGAAAGTTTTTATTAGTAATCAAAACAAAGTGCTAAACACATACTCCTAGGGGAAGGGTTGGTAGGTGTTAAGCATCGCGCGACCCCGACCTCAACACAAAGGATGACAATCAATAGATCAATTATGCTCCGACTTCCTAACATAGCGGTTTATCATACGTGCATGCTACATGAATCACTAACTTCAACACAAGTATTTCTAGACTCACAACACCCTACTAACATAGCTCTTAATATTACCAAATCCACGTCTCAAAACTAATTGAGAGGAATCAAGACTTCTCTTTCTACTCAATGCACATGAAGATGGAGGTTTCTATATCCTCTTTGGGTACCTATCACCTTTGGGACTACTTTCATTGCATAAGCCAACTACCAAGTCACGCACCGCCGTGCTCTAAAAGATATAAGTGAAGCACATAGAGCAAAATTATCTAGATCAAAAGTTATAAGTGAAGCACTATGAGCATTCTAGCAAAATCACGATGAGTGCATTTCTCTCTCTCTCTCAAAAAGGTGTGCAACAAGGATGATTGTGACACAACAAAAAGAAAAGACTCCTACGATACAAGACGCTCCAAGCAAAACACATATCATGTGGTGAATAAAAATATAGCTCCAAGTAATATTACCGATGGATTGGAGACGAAAGAGGGGATGCCTTCCAGGGGCATCCCCAAGCTTAGGCTTTTTGGTGTCCTTGAATTTGGCTTGGGCTGCCTTGGGCATCCCCATGCTTGAGCTCTTCCCACTCCTTACCTCTTTGTCCATGAGAACATCACCCAAAACTTGAAAACTTCACAACACAAAACTTAAACAGAAACTCGTGATATCATTAGCACAAGAAAACAAACTACCACCTCTTTTTTACTGTAGCAAACTTGAATTCTATCTATATTGGTCTTGGGCTACTGTATTATCACTTTTCCATGGCTAGTACCCTCCGATACTAACCATAGTTTCATCAAAACAAGCAAGCAACTCAACAAAAACAGAATCTGTCAAAAACAGACCAGTCTGTAGCAATCTGTATACTTCGTATACTTATGGTACCTCAAAAATTCTGAAAAATTACGACTGCCTGGGAAAAAGGCATATCAACCAGCAGAAAAACTAATCAACTCAAAAGCTCTTTCTGATTAAAAATGAAAAATCATCTCGTGAGCGAAAAGTTTCTGTGTTTTCCAGCAGGATCAAACAACCATCACCAAGACTACTCATAAAGGTTTTGCTTGGCTCAAACACAAAAATAAACACAAAAAACACAATCACAATAGAATTATGATGGTGTGGACGCAACAAAACAGAATGAAAAAGATAAAATCATTGGGTTGCCTCCCAACAAGCGCTATTGTTTAACGCCCTTAGCTAGGCATAAAAGTGATAGAATCACGTATCGTCGACTTTGGTGCTCAAACCATAAGTGGCCCTCATCATGGATTCATAACGCAATCTTATTTTCTTTCTAGGAAAGTGTTCCATGCCCTTCTTTAAAGGAAATTGAAATATAATATTCCCTTCCTTCATATCGATGATAGCACCGATAGTCCTTAGGAAAGGTCTACCAAGAATAATAGGGCATGTAGGATTGCAATCAATGTCAAGCACAATGAAATCCACGGGTACATAGTTCCTATTTGCAATAATAAGAACATCATTGATCCTTCCCATGGGTTTCTTGATAGTAGAATCCGCAAGATGCAAATTAAGAGAACACTCTTCAATCTCATTAAAACCCAGAACATCACATAAAGACTTTGGAATCGCGGAAACACTAGCACCCAAATCACACAAAGCATTACATTCATAGTTTTTTATTTTGATTCTGAAGGTAGGTTCCCACTCATTATGAAGCTTTCTAGGGATAGAGACTTCCAATTCAAGTTTCTCTTCAAGAGATTTTATCATACCTTCGACGATATGGTCGGTAAAGGCCTTGTTTTGGCTATAAGCGTGGAGAGAGTTTAACATGGATTGCATCAAGGAAATGCATTCAATTAAGGAGAAACTATCATAATTGAATTCCTTGAAATCCATGGTAGTAATTTTATTACTACTCAAAGCTTTAATATCTTCAACTCCACTTTCAATGCTTTTAGCATCAAGATAGATGGACTCCAAATCATTGGGGCACTTTTCAACCAAAGTGGATTCATATCCAGCCCCATAATCATGAGGTTTTTCACAAGAAAACAAAGACTCAATGGGAGTCACACCAAGCACTTTAAGATCTTGATTCTTATCACGAGAACACACCTTTTTAAGCCATTCATGTCTAGCACGAATTTGGGCGGTTCTTTCTTTGGTCTCAATCATAGAAACACGCATAGCTTTCAAAGTTTCATCCGTATTGATCTTTGGAGGAGCACATCTAAGTTTCAAAGCATCAATATCACTAGACATTCTATCAACGCTCTTAGCCAAATTGTCAATTTTGAGTAGCTTTTCCTTTATGGAGGCATTGAAAATATTTTGTGAGTTGATGAACTCTTTGATATTACTCTCTAGATCAGAGGGTAATCTATTGTAATTTCCATGAGTATTGTTGTAGGAGTTGCCAAAGTTATTAGAGGAGTTACTAGGAAAAGGCCTAGGAAGATAGTTTCCTCTAAAAGCATTGTTGTTGCCAAAATTATTCCTACCAACAAAATTAACGTCCAAGCTAGCATTGCTACTCTCAATCAAGGAAGACAAGGGCATATCAATAGGATCTAAAGGAGCACTTCTACTAGAAACCAAATTCATTAACTCATCTATATTAGCACTCAACGAGTTAATTTCTTCTATAGCGTGTACCTTCTTACTAGTAGGTGACCTTTCAGTGTGCCACTAAGAGTAGTTCGTCATGATGTTGTCTAGGAACTTTGTGGCTTACCCTAACGTGATTTCCATGAATGTTCGACCTGAGGCGGAGTCCAAGATAATTTTAGAAGCGGAATTCAAGCCAGCGTAGAAGATTTGAATAATCATCCAAAGACTCAAGGCATGCGCGGGACAATTTCTAAGTATCAATTTCATTCTCTCCCAAGATTGTGCAACATGTTCATAATCAAGTTGCTTGAAATTCATGATATCATTATGGAGAGAGATGATCTTAGCCGGCGATATATAAGCATCTTTGCACTTATACCAAGAATCGATACTATTTTTGGGCAAAGAAGAAAACCAAGTTTTTGCGCGATCTCGCAATGACAAAGGAACAAAGCTTCAATTTAATCACATCATTATCCGCATCTCTCTTATTTTGCATATCGCAAAGCTCAATGAAGGTATTGAGATGGGATGCGGCATCTTCACTAGGAAGGTCGGAGAATTGCTCTTTCATAACAAGATTCAGCAAAGCGGCATTGATTTCGTATGACTCCGCACTAGTGGCGGGAGCAATCGGAGTACTAATAAAATCATTATTATTAGTATTCGAGAACTCACAGAGTTTGGTGTTTTCATTCATGGTGACTTCAGCAATCAAGCAAGCACACAAGCGAACAAAGAGCAAGGGAGGAAAAGGGCAAACGAAAAGGCAAACGAAAAAGGCAAATTGGTGAAGTTGGGGTGAGGAAAACGAGAGGCAACTGGCAAAGAAAGTAAATGCAAGAGATGAGTTTGTGACACTTACTTGCATGAGGTCTTGACTTGATCCTCCCCGGCAACGGCGCCAGAAATTCTTCTGCTACGGCAACAAAAGTCCTTTCCTCGCAATGGTGCCAGAAATCCTTCTGTCGTTTCTTGAGATTGCGTTGATTTTTTCCCTTGAATTTTCCTCAACTTGAGAACCAAGGTATCAATCCAGTAGGAGAATCTCGTCAAGTCCAGAGTACTTGTGCAAACACAAAAGAGCTTGCACCCAACGCTTTAAAGGGGTTGACAATCCCTTCAAGATTGATTGCAAAGTGAGATCTGAAGGCGGAAAGTGCAACGAAGAAAAAGTGTAAGGCTGAAAATATGGTGTGGAGTAGACCCGGGCGGGTCACGTGGCTCCTCGTTCGGTGATATTTCTAACCAGGGGGCTCAAGGGCGACGCGACTCGCATTGCAATGGACAGACATCAGGCCCAAGTGGACAACAGTATAAAGACCGGAGCGAGTTCCCGCAGCCAAACAATGAGGGCGGGTTTTAGAGCAACCCTAAGCAGTTGAATGGTGGACAATACCATGTCTTTACCACGAACACTTGAAGGAGAGACAAGAAGGTGAGGCAGAGGACTATCAGTATGGCTGAGCCGGCGGTTCCCAGATACTTGAATTGGTCTGAGCAGCCTATGATGTGGAGCAGGGCCGATCACCCGCCTCAAATTGATAACCCTGGTGAATTAGCGTTAGTGGTGGCGCCTCAGGTTGGAGGGTATACGCTTTCTAAAGTCCATATGGACGGAGGTAGCAGCATCAATATTTTATACTATGACACCTTCCAGCGGATGAACTTCAATGAAAAGAACTTAATGCCCTCGACCACGGTCTTTCACGGCATTGTCCCGGGTAAGTCGGCGTACCCCGTTGGGCGGATTAAGTTGAATGTGGCTTTCGGTTATGAGTCCAATTACAGAAGCGAGTAATTGACGTTCGAGGTCATCAAGATCAAGATCCCTTATCATTCTTTTTTGGGTGACCGTCTTACGCCCGTTTCATGGCCCGGCCCTGCTATGTACACCTCAAGCTTAAAATGTCAGGTCTCAATGGCACCATTACAGTCGATGGAAACCGAAAGATAGCCCAGAAATGCAAAGAAGGGGACGCTGCTTACGCTGAGTCGGCGTGCGATGTCAAAGAGCTGAAGTTCCGTAAAGCCAATGTGGATCCAGCTAACATGAGCCCATTGAAGAGACCCACAGTTGATTCTGAACCGCCCCTTAAGTTTAAACCGGCGGCCGATACCAAGCAGGTGGATTTTGTCCGTGTCGACTCTTCAAAGCAGTTCACCATTGGGACCGGCTTGGATCCCAAATAGAAAGCACGCTCATCGAATTCATCCGTGAGAATCGGGACATCTTCACATGGAAACCTTCTGACATGCCAGGTGTGCCGAGAGAATTCGCTGAGCATCATCTTAATGTAGATCCCAAGATGAAGTCGGTTCATCAATATCTTCGTCGTTTCAATGAGGAGAGGCGCAAGGCGATCGAAGAAGAAGTCGCTCGGCTCTTAGCTGCTGGTTTCATCATCGAAGTTTTTCACCCTGAATGGTTGGCTAACCCGGTCCTAGTTCTCAAGAATAATGGTACTTTCCACATGTGCATTGACTATACGGACCTAAATAAAGCTTGTCCCAAGGATCCCTTTGCGCTACCCATATTGACCAAATCATTGACTCTACGACGGGTTGCGAGCGGCTATGCTTTCTGGATGCGTATTCAGGATACCATCAGATCAAAATGGCCAAGGGGGAGTCTGGAAAAGACGGCTCTCATTACCCCTTTTGGTGCCTTTTAATATGTGTCAATGCCTTTTGGGCTCAAGAGTGCATGGGAGTCTTATCAGTGTTGCATCCAGAACTGTCTGCACAGTCATATTGGATGCAACGTCCATGCTTATGTTGATGACATTGTGGTGAAATCACAGAAGAAGGAAACGCTTCTACGTGATCTCAAGGTGACCTTCGTCAACCTCTGGGTTTATCAGATGAAGCTTAACCCGACGACGTGCATGTTTGGGGTTCCTGCAGGAAAGTTGCTTGGGTTTTTGGTGTCTGAGCGTGGCATAGAAGCTAACCCGGACAAGATTAAGGCGATTACCTCACTTGGGAAGCCGCCAACATTAATCAACTCCAGCATATGGCAGGTCGTATCGCGACTCTTAGTCGTTTCATAAGTCGCTTGGGTGAGAAGGCTATCCCTCTCTATTAGTTGCTCAAGAAGACACATCACTTTGTCTAGACTCACGCGGCCAATGAGGCGTTTGATACCCTCAAAAAACAACTTGTTGAGCCGCCCGTGCTGGCAGCCCCAGCTGACAAGGAGCCGATGCTCTTGTACATTGTCGCAAACTCTAAAGTAGTGAACGTGGCAGTAGTTTTTGAGCACAAGGAGGAAGGCAAGGAATACCTAGTCCAGCGGCCGGTGTATTTCGTTAGTGAGGTGTTAACCTTGTCCAAGCATCGGTATTCACATTGGCAGAAGTTGGTATTTGGGATCTTCATGGCAAGTCGTAAGTTGAAGAACTACTATTTGGAGCACCCTATCACCATGGTCAGTTGTGCGACCAACGGGGATATTAAACAGAATCGAGAGGCTATGGGGCGGATTGCTAAATGGGCGGTAGAGCTTGGTCCCCATCATGTGAAGTATGCACCGCATACTGCCATCAAGTCTGAGGCACTGGTAGACTTTATCAATGATTGGACCAATCTGCAAGTTCCAAAAGACATGCCAGATAACACCTATTGGACGATTTATTTCGACAGCTCTAGACAATTCGAAGGTTCAGGAGCCGGAGTGGTGTTGACGTCTCCAAGAGGGGACAAGTTTTGTTATGTTCTGCAGCTCATGTTTCCTTGCACAAACAATGCAGCTGAGTATGAAGCTTTACTCCATGGGCTCAGGATAGCTAAAGAGATGAACTTGAGTTGAGTCAGATGCCTGGGCGACTCAGATTTGGTGGCCCAACAAGTGTCAGGAACCTGAGATTCCGAGGATCCATTGATGGCGTCTTACAAACGGGCAGTGACCGAGGTGGCGAGATATTTCCATGGCTATCAGGTTGATCATATTGATCGTCGACAGTTAGAGGTGGTTGATGCTCTTTCCTGGCTCGGGTCACAACGTAACCTTGTCCCTCCTAATGTATTGTTGGATGTTTTACATAACCCTTCCGTGAAATTGCTCTCTGAAGAAGACATAGCAATTCCTAACCCGGAGTCACAATTGGTGGCGGCTCTCAGAGCAATTCCTGATTGGATGATACCCTACATAGCTTATCTGGCTCGAGGCGAATTGCCATTTGATGAATTTTTTGCCCGGCAGATCGTACGACGATGCAAGTCCATGGTCATACATAAAGGCGAGTTTTGCACAAACAAAGCACTTGTGGGATTTTTCAGCGTTGTGTTTTGCCAGAAGAGGGGAGAGAGATTCTCAATGAGATACATGCGGGTGATTGTGGACATCACGTCGGGTCACGATCTTTGGTGTCAAAAGCTTTTTGTCACGGTTTTTACTGGTTGATGGCTCATGCCGATGCTGAAGACATAGTGCGTCGATGTGATGGATGTCAGAAGTTCGAACGTCAGACGCACGTGCCGGCTCAGGAGTTGCGCATGGTCCCCATTACATGGACTTTTACGGTTTGGGGGCTTGACATGGTTAGTCCCTTTAAAAGATATTCTGACAAGAAGACACATCTGCTGGTTGCAGTTGATAAATTTACCAAGTGGATTGAAGCGGAACCGGTCAGTAACTGCGAAGCAGAAACGACGTTCAAGTTCCTCAAGAAGCTGATTTTTCGTTTTGGTTACCCTCATAGCATCATCACCAATAATGGTACTAATCTGTCTAAGGGGGCAATGAAGGATTTTTGTGAGCGAGAGCACATCCGGCTTGACGTATCTGTAGTAGCCCATCAACAATCTAATGGTCAAGCTGAGCGGGCTAACCAGGAGATACTGCGTGGGATCAAGCCCCGGCTCATGGTTCCTCTACAGTGCACTCCGGGTTGTTGGGTTGAAGAATTCCCCTCTGTACTTTGGAGTATCAGAACAACACCTAACAGGTTTGTGGGTTACACTCCTTTCTTCCTCGTCTACGGAGTAGAGGCCGTTCTTCCAAGCGATATGAGCACGATTCCCCCAGAGTCGCCGGATATGTTGAAGCTGATAATGAGCGAGCACGTTAGGATTCTTTGGATGCTCTTGAGGAGAAGCGTGATTTCGCTCTTGCACGATCAGTGATTTACCAGCAAGACCTACGTCATTACCATAGTAGACGTGTCAAAAGTCGGGTCTTTTAGGAGGACGATTTGGTGCTTCGGTTGATTCAAGATCATACGGGTATGCACAAGCTTTCACCCCCTTGGGAGGGGCCTTTCATTGTCAGCAGGAACCTCCGCAACGGCTCGTATTACCTGATTGATCTACGCCCCGACAAACCAACCACGGAAGAAGAAACAACCCGCCCCTGGAACATTGATCATTTGCGGCCCTACATACTTAGATCCTTGTGTACTCTTTACATTACATCAATAAAACCAACGCCCATAAAATTCGGGGTCTCTGCCATTTCAGCCCACATCTGAGCATCAGTCTTTATTGATTAAATTAAGTCGCCCAAGAGGATGAGTCGCCATTGGGGGGGGGGGGGCATTGAAACATGGACGCTACTGGTATCAAAGAGAGTAAGTCGCCTTGATGTGACCACTCAAACATAGGTGCCAGTAAAGCCAAAGAGGATCAAGTGTCACGATGCACGGTTCAAACATAGGCGCCTATGTATGACCATGAGCGATAAAAGCCGACTTACTTGGGGGCTACTAGTTCCCAAGTTGTTTAGCAGTAATAGCATTGTCTTCTGCTATCCTATGCCCGTTTTTCCTTCATCATAGGTCATCTGGGGGCTTCTGACTCATTGAGTTCCACCTTAATACCCTCTTGGCTAGCAAAAAATTAATGCACTACTCAATGGTTATGATGGATTGTATGTTTTGCGACGGGCCCTTAAGGCTCGTGTACTCTTGGCAAGTCAATCCAAGTATTGGACCCTGAACTTGCAAGGTTAAAACATTGAGGTACTTGCGAGAGCCAACATATGGAAAATAGATAAACCATGGGTTCACTGAACCTGCTTCACTGAAGCTTGACTCGAGCCTGCTCGGCTTGTCTAAATACATAAAGGTTTTTGCAAAAACCTCTTCGGGTAAGATTAGAGCCTTGCAAGCCCATCTACCCGTCGTGACTCACTAAGCCGGCTTATTTTCTACCTTATATGGTGATTATGCTTTGAAGCAGAAGATTCAACAACAATGATTAATTCATTCCAAAGGGATGATGTTCAAGGAAGGAGTACAATACTTCTTCAAATCGCCAAACCAAGGCGACTTCTATTGCAAGGTGATGTCATGAAAATTTAACATTAAGTGCAAAGACAAAGCAGTTTTTGGCATGTTCCAAAGCAAAGATTACATGGCTCATCCGGGTTCAATCTCCTCTGTGGGATGAAGCTTCAAAGGGCCGCCACGCCTAAGCCGTCGTCGGTTCATCCTGTGCTGAGGTTTCGGGGTCTTGGATCTGGAAGTTGTCCACATCCTAGGTGCAATTGATTAAGGCGTGAAATTCAGCTTCATTCGTCAAGATGGTTGACGGGTTAGTGTCTGAGGCAAAAAGAGGCTTACGGCGCTGAGGTGTTAAGTCTAAATACGCGAAACTGGGAATCCCCACACGCTTCCCATCGTCATCATAGGTCATCTGGTACTTCAGCAGATCAAGGCTTTCAGCAAGGCGGCTTGCTGCAGGGCGAACATCCTTTACGCATTGCGCGTAGTCTTCCTGCGTGAATTCTGAGCCGTCATCCTTGTATTCAGGGAATCCGCCAGCTATTTCATCCGGTTTAAGTTCAGGAGCATAAGCTCTTGCCCGTCTCATGGCGGCCATCACACCCTTTCGTGCGGAGGATTTCCTTATTTCAGCTATATGCTGAGGAAAGGTTGAGAGCCGCCGCAGCATGCCCTTGATATACTTTACTGGGTCTTTGTCTCCGTACACAGCTTTGACGGTGAGCAATCCGCCAGCATAAAGTTGCTCCGTCAGAGTGTATATGGCTTTACCTTCAAGACTGAATCATCTTGGAGGTTGGCAGATCAAGGGCCTATAAAGAAACAAGTGAAGCATAAGTCGCCGAGCACCTTGTGTCCTTTATAACAGTGATAACAGATTTTATGAAGGACTTACCAAAGATAGTGTTGGTCATATGGGAGATATGTCAATGTAGGCCAGTCAATTCTGTTGTGGCTTGTGTCAGTTGACCCTCGACCTTCTCAGCTCGTTTCAAAAGGGTGGCTTTTTCAGCTTCGGTTGATTCCTTATAACTAAGATATTCAGCTCTGACATGCCCAAGTTCTGCCAGTGTAGCTCGGAGTTTTTCCTCTAGTACGACCATGGCGTCTTGCTGGCATCTTAGACTTATTCTCATCCCACTTAAGTATGCGTCATTTTGACAGATAGTCTCCTACAAAAACAAGAAGGAAGGATTAGTGACCTTAATATTATTTGGTTGCGTTGAAAGGCGGACAATCAAGTCTCAAGCATATTGCCAGCAATACACTCGACACCTGGGGGCTAATGTGTTTTTATTTTTCTAAAGGAAAGGTAAGTTTCAGTTTATTAAGCAAGACCCGGTTCATCTTAAAGAAGATGAGCCGGCCCTTGGGGTTATACGTTGAAGCTTTTCAGTTTATTAAGCAAGACTCGGCTCATCTACAAGAAGATGAGCCGGCCCTTGGGGGCTACAGGTTGAAGCTTTCTAGTTTATTGAGCAAGACCCGGCTCATCTTCAAGAAGATGAGCCATCCCTTGGGGGCTACAGGTTGAAGCTTTTCAGTTTATCAAGCTAGACCCAGTTCGTCTTCAAGAAGATGAGCCAACCCTTGGGGGCTACAGGTTGAAGCTTTTCAGTTTATCAAGCCAGACCCGGCTCATCTTCAAGAAGATGAGTCGGCCCTTGGGGGCTACAGGTTGACTCTTTTCAAAGGTAATTACTCAAGACACGGCTCATATTCAAAGGTAATATAAGGCAGTTTATTCTATAAATACCTCGTATCTTTTCTTCATCATGTTCACTAAACCAACTTCAAAGTCCCGGCTTGCAGCAAGGCGGTTTAGAAATCCTACGTGAAATTCTTCAAAGTTTAACTTCTCGATATGGGGGAGATCAAGTGCAGATTTTCCTTTCGCCATCTTGGTGGAGACGTCCCCAGCGGTATGCTTTGTCAACACATTGCAGACAGGGGATGTATGATCTGTTCCAATAATAACGACAACATCATCTTCGGGTGTGGAATCCTTGGATGACTTCACGGGACTTGGCGGGTTGAGTTTCTCCTTTATGACTAAACTTCGTCGCCGCATCTTCAGTTCTTGGTGGAGTAACTTGGGCATCAGGGATATTATCTCTAGCGGCGCCTTCTGAAAAGATCAACATAAGCTCCAGTATTTTCATCCGAAATATCAGAGGCAGGGGCATCCATTTCATCCATAACAGGCCTATCAGCGTTTAGAGTTGACCCGCCCGTTTTCCATTTCTTGGCTTGAGCTCTACAAAGATGACAGGTCAAGACATACTTATTGTGAATATCATGAGAAAAAATCTCATACAACAATTGATATCATACCCTGGGAGACGGACAAGGGGAGGTAATTTGGAAGATGATGAGTCGCCACATGAAGGAGGAGACACCTATTATAGTCATAAAAATTTGATGAATATATGCAATATTGTCAATAAATTTTTTACAAGAGATGTGAAGGTATCTCAGTGCGACGTTTGCGGCCGGATGTTTTTTCAGGTAGACCCGCCATAAGATCACCTGAAGAGCTACAGGTGTGGCGTTTTAGAGTATATAAAGCCTTCTTGAAAAGGAAGTTAGGATTCAAGTGAGCATCTGGGTGGTTCATAGGGACTTTCCTACAAACCCGCCTTTGAGGTCTTTCCAAGGAAATATTTGAGTCGGAAGATATGGAAATTACCTCAGCCTCTTCACCATCACGTTCCCCGTCATCTGCCTGGAAATCAAGTAAATGGTTAGAACAAATATATGAATGCATTAAGGGGAAAATCCAGGTATTTACCTCAGACACGTCTTCGGCATGTAGTGACTCGCCCATGACGGATGACTCGACTGCACTGGGTTTGCTCTTCTTTTTCTTGGCAAGGGTCTTCACTCTTTGTACAGGCGGCTTCACGGTCTTACGCTTCCAGAAGGGTGCATTTTTCTGTAAAAAGGGGAAGTTAGTTCTACCAAGGAACAGAAGAAGGTACCAAATAACACAGATGAAAGGTAAATTTATCTACCTTAGGAGCAGGATTGGCAATGCAGAATGGTTTCAGACCAATTTTGGAACAAGCCTCTTTGGTTTCACCACTTAGCTTCTTCACGAGACTATTGATTTCTTCAGAGTCAAGCATTAAATTCGTAAAACGATGAGCGTTGTTCAAATTGCCATCATAATGATACATCATACCGTCACGGCGGCTCAGGGGCATGATACACCATTCAACCCAACATCAGATTAAGTCAACTCCGGTCAAACCACTGGCGGTCAAAGCCTTGAGCAGAGGCCAAATAGATTTGTGAGCGGCTTGTTCTTCTTGAGTTAGAGACCCGGGGAGCTGGAAGTCTATTGGAAGACAATCTTCTCTGTAACCTGGTAAAGGGTTCTCTTGATTCGGAGCAGTGTTTTTGCAGTAGAACCAGGTTTTCCCCCAACTTTTGGGATAGCTGGGTGAGGAATAATGATGGGTCGGCGTGCGGAATTTTCCTAGGCAATTCTTAACAAGATCGGTAATCGTCATTGCAATTTTATATCAGGGAGAGGCATAAACTAACATACTTTCTCTACTTGGATCATATGCGCTTATGATTGGAACTCTAGAAAGCATCCGCAACTACTAAAGATCATTAAGGTAAAACCCAACCATAGCATTAAAGCATCAAGTCCCCTTTAACCCATATGCAACAACCTACCTGCTCGGGTTTATGCTTCTGTCACTCAAGCAACCCACTACAAGTGAATCATGAACGTATTGCAACATCCTACAATGGGAATCCTTCACGTGTGCACGCCACGGAAGGCACCATAGGACAACACAAAAATAAACATACAACTCAAACCAATCTAGATCATCAATCAATCCATAAGAAAAAAAAACATCTGCTCAAAATATCATAGGATGGCAACACATCACTGGATCATAATATGTGGCATAAAGCACCATGTTCAAGTAGGGGATTACAGCGAGGTTCGGGACAGTGGACCGCTGAAAGGAGATGAGGATGGTGATGAAGAAGGTGATGTTGATGAAGACGATCACTACGGCGATGGTTCCCCCGGTGGCACTCCGGCACCACCAGGAGAGAGGGGGAGAGGGTCTACCCCTTGTGCTTCTTCCTCAATGGCCTACGACCTAGGTGGGAAGAGGTTCTCCCTCTCGTCCTTGGCATCCATGGTGATGATGGCCCCTCCGTCTTCCTCTTCCATGGTCTCCGGGGATGGTGACCCCCTCCGGTAGGGTGCCGAAGAGGGCCAAGATTGTTTTTTCATGGCTCTCGAGGGTTGCGGCGGCGGAACTCTCAATCTAGGTTTCTTCTCGAGGGTTTCTGTATTTATAAGAATATTTGGCGTTGGAATAACGTCAGGGGAGTGCTCGAGGGGCGCACAAGCCATGGGCGTGCCCTAGGGGAGCCGCGCCCTGGTGGCTTCTGGTTGCCTCGGGACTCCTCTCCGGTATCTTTTTGCTCCATTATTTTTCATATTTTCCAAAAATATTCTCCGTAAATTTTCAGCCCAATCCGAGAACTTTTACTTCTACACAAAAACAACACCACGGTAGCTCTATTGAAAACAGCGTCAGTCCGTTTTAGTTCTAATAAACTCATACCAAAATCATATAGAATTATTGTAAACATGGCATGAATACTTCATAAATTATAGATACGTTGTAGACGTATCAGGCTTGTTCTAAGTGCTCTCTCCACAAATGAGAGGGAGGTGGATGGGTATATATAGGCATCTCCATAAATCCAACCATTACAACATTATTGCCCAACTCGGTGAAACCGAAGCAAAAAATATGTTGCATCGGTTAGTGCAAAATGTGACAACTTTTGGCATTTTAGTGAGATCGATATATAATTTTCAGTGAGTCTGATTTGGCTGGACTAGGCAGTTACACAAACTCGGTGGCACCGATTTGCAAAAATCATAAATTGTGATTTTTAGCAAATAGATACCAGGGAGTTGGTCACTGCTTTTTGGTTGCACCAAAATCAAACTTGCTGGCACCGAGAAGTATTTGGTTTTCCTCTGGATCTGTCTAGGATGAAACTCGGTAGGGGCGATTTAGAATAGTTGGTGGCATCGAATTTGTGTGTTAGGCTTTAGACAAAATATTTTGTGGGAGACTTTCATGACGGTTTTTGGTGGCTAACTCTAACCACTTTAGCAACCACATCATCATAGATACCTCTTCCCTTTTAAAAGTATTATCTTTCCTATGGACTCAATTATGATTTGTCACATAAAAGAAAAATAGAGAGTCTTGAAGCTTGTTGCCAATTGATTTTCCTTGCATATAGGGGATCTCCTCAAAATCCTTTACCAATCCATTCATTGATCTTTTCCTGAAATATACTTGGTAGAATTATTAGTCCAATGAAATATATGTTGTTATTAATTACCAAAACCACCTAGAGAGAAGTTGTGCTTTCAAAAGTATAGCCTTTGATAGGGCATGATGCCCCGAGCGTGGCCAGGCCAAGCGAGGGATAGTGCAATGTCCTAAGGATCTCGGAGCTCGGATATGTGTGTGTGTGTGTGTGTGTGTGTGTGTGTGTGTGTGTGTGTGTCTATATATAGTCACCCTCGGCGAGGAATAGTTATTCTTCACCCCCTATATTTTCATATCAATGCACCATAATTTTATGTTCCACAAATTTTGTCTTATTTCATATGCAAAAAGAGACCATAAGAAAATATATAGTCACCAGATAAATATTGTATGTCATGTAAAATTACAAGAACAAAAACATAGTGTAAATTATACATAAAATGCAATTTTCCTAGCCTTATAATAATTTTTTTGTTTTCTTATGTCAAACTTTACGTATTGAATCATTATAAATGTAACTATTTGCATTTCAAATGTAATTTGTTTATGAAATGATCGTAAGATTACCTCGGGTGAAGAATAACTTATTCTACACCCTCGGTGATGAATAGACTAGACTTCTATATATATATATATATGTGTGTGTGTGTGTGTGTGTGTGTGTGTGTGTGTGTGTGTGTGTGTGTGTGTGTGTGTGTGTGTGTGTGTGTGTGTGTGTGTGTGTATAGGGTGGGTCTACTCTCATAACACTTTTCTTATTCTGCTAACACTTCCACGATATGTTATCCTCTGCTCCACGATCTAACCCACACTCCATGGGGCAAAAAACACCCCACCTTATCCCCTCCATGTCTCTCCCACGATCTCCCACTCCCAATAACCTCTCTGCCCGCGGCGCCGCATCACCTGTCCCCAAATCCCCCACCGTATCCTCCCACGGCACCACCACCTCCGGCGCCCCACCGCCCCACTGCCACATCTCCTGCCCCTCCCCCCACCACTCTCACCCCTCCAGCGTACCCCAACATCCCCCACCATCCATGAAAATGCGTTATATCGATTAGAGGGGGGTGAATAGGCGATTTTTACAAATTCATAACTGAGGAATTTCCTAGTGAGGAAAGTCCTCAGTCATGAACCGCGTGCAGCGGAATAAGTACTCAACCAGTGGTGCAAACACGGCAATAGCTTAGTCCTCAGAGTAAATTGTAGCGTTCGTATTGCACAGGTCGCGTGAACAGGATATGCAGGTGATGAATAACTCAAGTGAAGAATTTGAGGTGAGGATTTCAGAGAAAAGCTTCAATCAAATTCTTCAGACAGTGCAGATCAAAGTCATCAACATGCAATTGAGGAAATTGAAGAATTGAAGAAGTAGAACCCAAAGCTCGATGAAGACGGTGGTTTGATGACACAGTTCCAACTGGTGTGACAGTCGTACATCTGGTTTGGAGCATCTTGGTAATGAAACCAAAGGACACACATTCCCGGGACACACAGTCTCTGTTGTATTCTCCTTGAGCTAAGGACACACAGTCGTCGCCCAACACTCGTGGTAAGTCTTCATGGCAGACTTCCAAACCCTCACAAACTCGGTCAGCGGGCAATCCATAATTGGCTACTAGATGCTCTAGACCATTGACGCCTAACCGTCTGGAGGATACACAATCCTCAAAGGCAACAAGCGTCGGTTCCACACAGGAACAATCTATTCAGTGATGCTCAATCACTATGGGTTTTGGTTTTGGTTTGGGAGTTTGTGTTTTTTCCTCACTTGATGACTTCGCTCAAAGTCATCGAGGAATGGGTTGTTGTGAATGACAAGTGTCAGTTTCTCTCGAAGCGGCCAATCAACTAGTGGTTGTGGGGGTGGCTATTTATAGCCTGGGAGGAGCCCGACATGATTTGACATTAATGCCCTTAATGACATGACCATTGTGTGGATAAGATTTAGGACAAGTGGAGCGCAGCGCGGCAACGGTCGGATCTTTCAACTGTGAAAGTCCTTGTGTCTCTCATGTTCCTCACTGTTAGGCAGTTCGTGTTGAGGAACGTCGCTTGGGAAACAAAAAATTTCTTACGCGCACGAAGACCTATCATGGTGATGTCCATCTACGAGAGAGGATGTGTGATCTACGTACCCTTGTAGACCGTACAGCAGAAGCGTTGGTGAACGCGGTTGATGTAGTGGAACGTCTTCACGTCCCTTGATCCGCCCCGCG
Source organism: Hordeum vulgare subsp. vulgare (assembly GCF_904849725.1). Lineage (NCBI taxonomy): Eukaryota > Viridiplantae > Streptophyta > Magnoliopsida > Poales > Poaceae > Hordeum > Hordeum vulgare. The sequence goes on along the minus strand of NC_058524.1, from coordinate 576,755,718 downwards.
AACTATCCCGCGATCAGTCCCACGATCTAGTGCCGAACGGACGACACCTCTGCGTTCAGCACACGTACAGCTCGACGATGATCTCGGCCTTCTTGATCCAACAAGAGAGACGGAGAGGTAGAATAGTTCTCCGGCAGCATGACGGCGCTCCGGAGGTTGGTGATGATCTCGTCTCAGCAGGGCTCCGCCCGAGCTCCGCAGAAACGCGACCTAGAGGTAAAACCGTGGAGATATGTGGTCGGGCTGCCCTGGCAAAAGTTGTCTCAAATCAGCCCTAAAACCCCACTATATATAGGAGGGAGAGGGGGGAGCCTTTCCTTGGGGTCCAAGAACCCCCAAGGGGTCGGCCGAGCCAAGGGGGGGAAGGTCTCCCGCCCGCCAAACCGAGTTGGACTTGGTTTGGTGGGTGGGAGTCCTTCCTTTCCTTCCCACCTCCTCCTTTTTTTTCTCTTTGATTTTTCTTCCAATGCGCATAGGGCCCTTTTGGGCTGTCCCACCAGCGCACTAAGGGCTGGTGCGCCACCCTCAAGGCCTATGGGCTTCCCCGGGGTGGGTTGCCCCCCTGGTGAACTCCCGGAACCCATTCGTCATTCCCGGTACATTCCCGGTAACTCCGAAAACCTTCCGGTAATCAAATGAGGTCATCCTATATATCAATCTTCGTTTCCGGACCATTCCGGAAACCCTCGTGACGTCCGTGATCTCATCCGGGACTCCGAACAACATTCGGTAACCAACCATATAACTCAAATACGCATAAAACAACGTCGAACCTTAAGTGTGCAGACCCTGCGGGTTCGAGAACTATGTAGACATGACCCGAGAGACTCCTCGGTCAATATCCAATAGCGGGACCTGGATGCCCATATTGGATCCTACATATTCTACGAAGATCTTATCGTTTGAACCTCAGTGTCAAGGATTCATATAATCCCGTATGTCATTCCCTTTGTCCTTCGGTATGTTACTTGCCTGAGATTCGATCGTCAGTATCCGTATACCTATTTCAATCTCATTTACCGGCAAGTCTCTTTACTTGTTCCGTAATACAAGATCCCGTAACTTACACTAAGTCACATTGCTTGCAAGGCTTGTGTGTGATGTTGTATTACCGAGTGGGCCCCGAGATACCTCTCCGTCACACGGAGTGACAAATCCCAGTCTCGATCCATACTAAGTTAACGAACACCTTCGGAGATACCTGTAGAGCATCTTTATAGTCACCCAGTTACGTTGCGACGTTTGATACACACAAAGTATTCCTCCGGTGTTAGTAAGTTATATGATCTCATGGTCATAGGAATAAATACTTGACACGCAGAAAACAGTAGCAATAAAATGACACGATCAACATGCTACGTCTATTAGTTTGGGTCTAGTCCATCACGTGATTCTCCAAATGACGTGATCCAGTTATCAAGCAACAACACCTTGTTCATAATCAGAAGACACTGACTATCGTTGATCAACTGGCTAGCCAACTAGAGGCTTGCTAGGGACAGTGTTTTGCCTATGTATCCACACATGTATATAAGTCTTCATTCAATACAATTATAGCATGGATAATAAACGATTATCTTGATACAGGAATTATAATAATAACTTTATTTATTATTGCCTCTAGGGCATAATTCCAACAGTTCGCACTGGCAAAATCCTAACTCCTCAGTTAGTGCAATTACTTCAGCGACCAGAAGAACTCTGTGTCTGTGAGCGAAGACTTCGACTAATCCGTAGGATAATTTCAAAGGCTTCACTCTGAGGATCTGGTTATGTAGGCTTTAAGTTGAGCGTCATGAGGAAATTCTTTCCTTAGTAGTACCTCGACCCCTTTTAACAGTACGGTGTTCCTATGACTCAAGAAAGAAGAAAATGAAACATAAAGAATAAATCTTCAAGCTTCAAAGTCTTCAACGCATTTTCTTTGGGACACACCGCATTCCTCATATTCAAATTCTTCATGAGGAATAGCGATTTCTTCGCTATCAAAGTCTTCAAGGATCGACCAAAGTCTTCACCCAAAGACATGCATTTTTAGGGGTCGATATTCTTCGAATAGCTCAAACTCCTTGATGACTTATAGAGCGTGTGTACACTCACAAACATATTAGTCTCTTAACCTATAAGTCCTCAATCCATAAAAATCACTAAGGGGCACTAGATGCACTTACAATCTCTCCCTTTTTGGTGGTTGATGACAAATAGGTTAAGTTTTCAACGGGGATAAAAATATGAAGTGTTTGTACAAAGTTTGAGGAATTTGAACACAAAATATAGAGAAACTCCCCCTGAAGATGTGCATGCTTGAGGAATTTGCTTTGGACTGCAAATGCACATTGAGGATTTATACCATGGAGATCTACCCCTATATCTTGTAATTCATGCATGCAATTTACATATTGTATGAGGACTTTGGAATGCATGATGAAAAATGGTGTCTCACAAATTTCAGCATGCATGCAATTGATTAAGCTTGAGGAATAAGCAAAAAACGTTCAAAAGTGTGAGACCACCATCAGGCTTAAGTTACAACTCATTACAATAATAACTTCAGAAGAACGAGAGTTTGTAACTTAATAAAATTTATAAGCCCATAAAATAGACCCGCTTGAAGACTAACTCACATTTCTCCCCCTTTGTCATCAAGTGATGAAAAGGGATGAAACTGAGGACTAACGCCCATGAAGAACTTCACTTCTGTGCTAGAGGAGGAGCGCGAGCATTCTTCGGGTCAGTCTTCCTGGTTGGGCCTGTTACAGTATCAGCAGGTTCTTCATCAGAATCAGCAGAGCGGAATAAGGAATATCAATTGTCCACCAAGTCAGGAACTGCGATCTTCTTGAAATTCTTCTTTGGTGGCCATGACCAGTCAATGTCTTGAGTGAATTCCATTTCTTGAAGTTCCTCAGGTGTCTTGAGGTGTGATAGTATGGCCCAAGTGCAATCAAATAACTCATGAAGATAATAATGATTTCTCTTCACCGCATTTTGAGTATCATTGAGGGTTTTGATAATGGAGCCAAACTGAGGCTTAACCCAATTATGGTTTTGGTCAATTTTCTGATGAATACTAAGGAGTAGCTCTCTGTTAGTCATCACCCGTGGGACAATTGGACTTGTAGGTTTTGCTCTGCAATCATATTCTTGGGTGGAAGTGTCATCATAGGTAGAGTAGGATGCAGCCTTGCGAAATTGACCATCTAATGGCCGATTTCCTTCATCAAGCATAGACTTGCCTTTGCCCTCAACTGGTTCAAAAAATTTCTTGATGTCTTTGAGAGGAGGCAGGTAACTGAGGTGGTTCTGAAAGTCAGCCTGATAATTGATTGAGGATCTGGTTCTGATGAATCTCATGATCCAAGGCGCATAAATCTTTAGCTCATATGGTGACAAAGCATTGTTGGCCAAAGTCCTCAAGAAGAAGTCATGAATATTCATTTGGATTCCATGAATGACGTTGAATAATATGTTCTTCATGATCCCGACAACATCTTCTTCATTATCATGGCCTTTTATAGGAGCGAAGGAATAGGCCAAGATCCTGTAGACTATTCTGGGCACATATTTCAATTCCTTCACCAAAAATTGAGTCCTTGGAGGCTGGCCAGGAGCTAAAGGCTTCATGAGGACTTCCATTAGATGGTTTGACAACCCTTTTTCATCATATAGGTGTATTGTTTCATCTGAAGGAATTGGGACTCGTATAGCTCGAAGCAATTCAGAAGCTGGAGCTTTGAAGTGAGTGTCCTGAGTCATCCAATCCAAGACCGAAGAGTTGATGTTTTTGGGGTCACCTGAGATGTGTAGAGTGGCATAGAACTGAAGAATAATGTCTGTGTTCCAGTCACAGACATCTGTGCAGAATGGTAGTAGCCCTACATCGTGAAGAACACTCAAAACAGGGGTAAATCAAGGAATTTCTTCCATATCACCATAAAGAATGTGTGTTGATGGAATATCTTCTTCTTTCCTACTAGCAAAGCAGCATAGTGGTTGAGTTGTGTTCTGGTACAAAACTTCATGTGCCTGATGTGAAGCTTGTCGTATGGATTAGCACCAGTGAGGAAATGATGTTCATCATAAAATTCTGCTTTTAGAAACTTTGGCCTCTTTGAGTATGGTTGACGAGGCTTTGGTTGAAGATTTGGATGAGGAATTTCACCAGCTTGAGGAATTTTGGCCACAATGATTGCTGATTCAAGATTTCCAACAACAAGTTCTTCAGCACTTTCTTCATTTTGAGGAGGTGCAGTTTGTTCAGGCACATGTTCTTCAGTTTGAGGTATATGCTGAGCCGATTTTTCAGTTTTCGGCACAACAGTTTCTTCAATCTTTTCAGGTTCATCGGCTCATGCAACTGATGCTTGTGCAGAGACTAACTTTGTCGAAGTGATCTTTGCTTCAGTTCCAGTCAGGACTTTAGTGCCTGCAAGAGATGCATTTGTTTGAGGAATTGGACTAGCCAGTGGTGATTTTGGGTGAGCCTTCTCCCAAAATTCATCATGCATCACTGGTGTGGAGAAGCCAATATCGACATCACCATCCTTTTCTTCAGAAGACACCTCTGTGTTCTGAGGAGGAGTTAAGGCTTGAGGAATTTCATCTTAAGGAATTTGATCCTGAGGAATTTGATCTTGAGGAATCTGATCAGCTTGAATTTCCTCGTCCATGGGTGTTGAAGCAGATGAGTGGTTTTCTTCCATGTCTTCATCCCCTTCTGGGATGGTATAATCCTCACCATATGGCACAACCACATATGATGGAGCAGTGTTGAGTGGTGTAGCTTAAATGGGAGTAGTTGAGGAACTCTTCAAAGTCCTCACTCGTTTTGCTTCTGAGGACTCTGGAGCAGTTGATGCTTTTCTATTTTTAGCTTCTTTCTCAGCAGATTTGGTTTTCTTCACTTCTGATGCAGAAGGAAGAGTGATTTTCTTCACCTTTGAAGACTTTGGCGAAGGAGTAATTTCCTTAGGCATAGAAAATATGTTAGCAGGCCTGGTAGTTTCTGCAGCACGCCTTGTTGGTTCATCAGCGGGCATGGTGGGTTCATCATCAGCAGGCTCAGTTGTAGAGTCTTGAGGCATTTCAGCCGTGCTGGTCTGAGGAATTGATGGTTGCGGTGGAACTGCAACCCTTTTGTTGTAATCTGCAATTACTTTTGTAGCCTTCGTGACGAACCGCATATTGGCTCCCTTTGTGTCAGCACTTAAGCTTGTGAATTTTTCACTGAGGAATTTGATCTCAGCCTTAGTGGAGACAAGTTGCTCTGGCGACATGTTCAACAGATTTTGTTGCAAATACCTTTCCTTTTGAGCCTTTGCTCATTTTGCTTGTTTGACTTCCTGAGCCTTCCACTTTTCTTCATTTATGAAAGAGGCTACCATGTGACTGGGTCCACGTCGAAGCTTCAAGTCATCACTTGGAGTGTTTGGATCTTCAACCCACACGTCAATAAAATCCAACACCACTTTTGGATCACGTATGAGGGGAATGGTTGAGCCTTTTGCTTGTGCAACCCTCTCTTGTTTGTTTCGGATGATGGATTTAAGAGTTTCATCATCATATTCCTCATCTTCTAATCCAGAAGGAACATTGAGGACCACTTCCTTTGGGGTTGGCCTTGTTCCTCTCCCAGCAGTCTTCTTTATCTTCCGAATCCCATCTAAAGAATTGTGGGCAGAGCCAGAGTCAGATGGTTTTGAGGGAATTGGGGTCCCAGTTGGTTGCTAACTTGGCTGGGATTGCGTTGGTGGTGAAGACTTTGCTGCGGTTCAGGATTTTGCACCAGTTGAGGACTTTGCCGGAACACTTGGAGCTGTTTGAGGGTTTTGCTGTTGTGATGACGTGGACTTTTCAGTTTCATTCACCTGAACCTTTCGTGGGACAGGTTCAGTGGCAGAAGCCTCAGCAGCATAGGAGGAGGTAGCAGTAGCTTCATTTGCAGATTTCTCATTTGTGATCTGTGCTGCCTATTTTGAAGCTTTCTTCAATTTAGCCAAATACTTGGCTTTGTCCTTAGGATAATCTTCAATTGTGGCGACGCTTGAGGGATAAACACTCTGTTGTTCACCCAGTGGGGGTCTGGAGCAAGGAGCCTTGAGGGCAAACTTCCTCAAATACTTTGGAGTGACTTATTTGTATGCTTTCCACTCCTTTACCCATCTGCGTTCAATTTTCTGAAGCCTTATCTTGCGCTTCTCTTTGGTTTCTTTGCCATTAATTTCTTCATCACGCATGCAATAATCAACATATATCTCTTCAGGTATCTCAAAAGCAGTATTGGTTTCTGGCTTCTGGCCACCTTTGTTCTGTTTCTCAACCATTTTCTTCGGTTAAGGAGTTCGTTGAGGAATTTGAACTATTGATGAATCTGATGACAAGGGTAGATTTTCTTCAAGAAACGCTGCAAATGAGTTAAGTTGATGAGAACCTAGTGATTCATCAGCTGATATTTTGTACCTGTGAACAGAGTATTGGTACGAAGAATTTGGAGAGGTCATATGCATTCTCAGGGTTGAGGAATTTTTAAAATGACTCAAGTTGAGGAATTGGACCAATATATTGTTTGAAGAATTTCACTAAGCATTCTGGTCTTCGGTTCCATAGTTGTGTAGATTTGAAAATTTACACAATTGAGGAATCTCGTGAAGAATGTGATGTCTTAGTGAAATTCATCAATTGTTCTTGGAATGGATGTGTTCATCTGAAGATTTTCTGAGGAATAACAGTTTTCACCGTTCCAAGGTAAAAATGTAGATCAACAGGGGCAGTAAAATTCAATTTTAATTACCCTATATGAAGAACACGACTAACTGAGAAGTGTAGAACCGAAGCTCGTCGGTTCCGATCTCCACAGCCCTAATTTGGCGATTGGAGACAGCTACGGCAACGACGGATGAAGATGATCCACGGTCGATGTGAGTTCCGCAACGACGAGGTCTAGGCTATGAAGCTTTTCCTCACCGGCGACAAAGACTTCTAGTGGTGGCGCTAGGTTGAATCTCGAGTAGAGAAGATGAGAGCGAGAGAAGAGTTTTTACGGAAGGGGTGAGCGGGCTATTTATAGCTCAGGTGAAAACGGTTTGAAGCGAAAACTTTGGACAGAAACACCCCTGACTCTTCCTCTCCGCGTGACACGCGTCACCCAGGTACGAAGAAGTGGAGTTAGTGGAGATCGTGCTTATCCTATTGTGGGTAGTGGGTGCGTTTAGAGCGGTGACGCCTGTAAATTTTGCGTTTTTGAAGTTTTCAAGATTTTGTTAGCGAAGTCTTCAGCTGAAAAGAATTTAGTGAAGACTTTGAACATGTGTCAAATAGAACGCATATGAAGAATTAAGAATATATTGGGTTGAGCTTAGCATAGAGGGAAGATGGGTCCGATCACATTCACTTAGAAGGAAAACCAACTTGAAGACTTAGCAATAAGTGAATGCTGATGAGGACATTGAAAGTTCAAAAGGAATTGAAGAATTGAAATTTTGAGGAATTGGCAATCTTGAGGATTTTGAAAATCTCAAGACATTCATGATTTGAAGAATTTGCAAAAAGTCTCAGCTTTAAAGAATTTCAATGATGTCTACTACACAACCCTCAAGTGGATGACCTAAGGTTTATCAATCTGTGGGAGGCGTAGGATGAAAATGGTCTCTCTCAAGCAACCCTGCAATCAACTAACAAAGAGTCTCTTGTATCCCCAACATGCCCAATACAATGGTAAATTTTATAGGTGCACTAGTTCGGCGAAGTGATGGTTATACAAGTGTAATATGGATGGTAGACATAGGTTTTTGTAATCTGAAAATATAAAAACAGCAAGGTAACAAATAGTAAATAGTGAGCAAAACATTGTATAAATGCTTGGGACCAAGGCCTAGTGTCCATACTTTCACTAGTGCAAGTTCTCTCAACAGTACTAATATAGTTGAATCATATATAAATCCCTCACGTGCGACAAAGAGTTCACTCCAAAGTCACAAATAGCGGATAACAAACGAAGAAATTACTGTAGGTTACGAAACCACCTCAAAGTTATCTTTTCTGATCAATCTTATGAGCTATCCCTATAAGTGTCACGAACAGCCCTAGAGTTCGTACTAAAATAACACCTTAAGATACACATCAACCAAAACCTAATGTCACCTAGATACTCCAATGTCACCACAAGTACCCATGGGCATGATTATACGATATGCATCACATAATTTCAGATTCATCATGTTCAATCCAACACAAAGAACTTCAAAGAGTGTCCCAATGTTTCTACCAGAAAGTCAAGACGAAAACATGTGCCAACACCTATGCATAGATTCCTAAGGTCGCGGAACCCGCAAGTTGATCATGAAAACATACATCAAGTAGATCAATAGAACATCCCATTTTCACCACGGATATCCCATCACAAAGCATACATGAAGTGTTCTCAAATCCTTAAAGACTCAATCCGTTAAGAAAACTTGAAAGGGAAAACTCAATTCATCACAAGAAGATAGAGAGGGAAAAACTCCAAATGATTCATCTATATTAATAAAGCTCGTGATACATCAAGATCGTGCCATCTCAAGAACACGAGAGAGATAGATTGAACACATAGCTGCTAGTACATACCTCGGCCCCGATGAGGATTACTCACACATTATCATGGTGAGAAAGAGAGATTTGTTGATGGAGAGGTGCAGCCCCGAAGAGATGGAGGCGATGGCGGCCAGGACACCGGCGACGGGCGGGGACGCCGGGATGGGCGGCGGCCCCTTGCCCCTCCTTGTTCCTTGGTCTTGGTGCTGCAATGGAGGAGCCTGTCCCCTTCTTGGAGGCTACCAAGGGAGAGGCAAATTCGTGGCTCTTGGTGGCTTGACCAAAATTAGGTGTTTTCTCTCCTTATATGTGCCTCTGTGGTGCTCTATGACCCTCCGATGGATGGACCCTTGATCCAATGGCTCTCGGGTACCTCTAGAACCTTCCTACGGGCTCCTCACAGCCCTCATGAGTCTCTGAAGTCGTGGCTTGGCTGAATATGTCAGATATGTTAAGAGTTGGACTCAATCACGTCAACAATTCTCGTGATCTCGTAATCAGATATTTTCCTTCAGTAAAACGGGTCTCCAGATCGCATACGGACTGCGTTTTGGACGAATTTGTGGTTCAGAGTCATTGACATAAAATTCCCCACACTTTCCTAGTTTAAGATTTTTTCCATTTGGTGCCGTCTTCGGGGGTCAAACTGACGATCTCTGAAAACTGTTTGTGGGCACATTTGAGGAGAGTCAGAGTCCTCCAACAAGGCTCCTTTTGCGTTTTTTTGACAATTTCTAATAATTCCAACAAATCAGAGTGTGAAACAAGAACTTGTGCAATTTTGCAACCATTAATAGGTTAGTCCCAAAAAATAATATGAAGTTGTAGCAAAATGATTGTAAAACATTCAAGGATGATAATATAACAGCATGGAACAAGCAAAAATTATAGATACATTGGAGACTATCAGCATCCCCAAGCTTAATTCTTGCTCGTCCTCGAGTAGGTAAATGATAAAAACAGAATTTTTGATGTGGATTGTTGCATAACATGTTCATCAAATTCTTTTCTTCTTTGTATATCATGGACATTTGGACTTGTAAGTGATTAGAAGCAATAGTCTAGTTTTAACATAATGACTTCAATACTCAAGCATGTCAACAAGCAACCATGTCTTTCAAAATGAAAACACTAAAAAAATTTATTCCTAGCCCATCATGCTCAATCATTGATCCATTCATGAAACATATTGAAATATTAGCTATGCCCAATGCTCACGTATGATCATAGTGTTCCCTAGTTGGTGCTTATAAGAGAAGATGGAGACTCAAAGCAAATATAAAAATTGCATAAAGTAAATAGAGAGGCCCTTCGCAGAGGGAAGTTGGGTTTTATAGAGGTTCCAGAGCTCAAGGTTTAAATTGAGAGAGAAAAATTATTTTGAGTAGCATTCTTTTCCTGTCAACGAAAACGACAAAGTAGCTCACAATACTTTCCATGCTAGATACATTATAGGCGGTTTTCAAACAAAATGGTAAAGTTTTTACTCCCCCTCCACCAATCAATCACACTCTACGGCAAGCCGAATCCACGGATACCGTCCATACCAACAACATTCCTGGGGGAGTTGTGTTTCATTATATTTGATTTGATTTTTGAGCATGGAACTCGACATCCCGAATACCATCCACTTTCTTGTGAATGATAGTGAATCAATACATATTGTGAGAATAACCCACCTAGCATGGAAAAATATTCGATACTCCCCACCATTTCACGAGTGGTACGGGCACACAAAACAATTTTTTTTTTTGAAAATTTAGAGATGGCACATACAAGTTTGCTTGCAAAGGCATGGAAATACCGCATATATGTAGGTATGGTGGACTCATGAGGCAAAACTTGGTTTAAGAATTTTGGATGCACAAGTAGTATTTCTACTTAGTAAAAATGAAGGCTAGAAAATAGATTGGGAAGCAATCAAAGCAAGAAATTAAAATTCACATAAGTGAGCATTGAGTCATAACTAACACTGAATAATGCACCACAGTAGGATGTAACTTTATTGCATAACTATTGACTTTCGAGCATGCATAGAGAATCACAAACCTTAACACCAACATTCCTACTTAAAGCATAATTACTCAGTACTCACATATTACTATCATCATGTTTCAAAACTATTACAAAGAATCAAGTTTAATTTGTCCCATGATCTTCATGAAAGTATTTATTATATCCCTCTTGGATATCTATTACTTTGGTACTAGTTTCCTATATTGCTATTGCCCTTTCAACATGCTCAAACCAATTTAAAGGAAGCACAAGAGCATAAATATTGCATCCCTCAAAAAGGTATAAGTGAAGCATTAGAGGAAATGACAAGCAACTCACAAAAGATATAAGTGAAGATCAATGAGTAGTCAAACAATTTAGGAGCTATGTGAGGACTCTCTCTCCCTAAAAAAAGTTCAGATCTGAGTATTTTATTTAAACAGCAAACAAAATAAAAATAGCACTCCAAGAATAGGACGCATCATTTGAACGAATAAAAATTTAGGCTTAACATAGGATAACCGATAGTTCACGAAGAGAGGTGGGATGCGTAGCATCCCCAAGATTAGATGCTTGAGACTTCTTGAAATATTTACTTGGGGTGCCTTGGGCATCCCCAAGCTTCAGCTTTTGTATCTTTTTCAATCCTCTTGTATCCCGGTTTCACCTATTCTAAAAAACTTCCTCAAAGAACTCGTAAGATAGGTTAGTGCACATAATAATAAATCAACACTTTATGTAGTGTCAAGACAGGTTGCATAATAATTGAAAACATCAACTTCTGTTTACTATCATTTCCACAATTGATATCTATCAATATAGGCTATGGAAACCATAGGATAAGTAGATAACAAAAGTATAACAACAATCTGTCCAAATAGAACAGTCTGTAGAAAATTATGAAAACAGTATACTTATGTAACTAAAATAATTATGAAAATTTAGGATATGCTATAAAATTAATATGACCACACTGTGTAAAAATTTCACAAACTTTTCACGTTCCAGTAAAATATGAAAATTCAAACACTATAGCACCAGTTTCTGTTTTTACACAACACCAATCAAAGCATGGAATGCAAGCAACCTATTGCAATTCTTGGAACTTTTTATTGAAAAACAAGATTATAAATAACACCTAACAAGGAAGAAGAAAATAAAATGATGCTCCAAGCAAAACTCATATTATGTGACGAGTAAAAATATAGCTCCAAGTAAGATATACCGATAATGTTGAAGACGAAAGATGGGATGCCTTCCGGGGCATCCCCAAGCTTAGGCGCTTGAGTCTTCCTTGGATATTACCTTGGGGTGCCTTATGAATCCCCAAGCTTAGGTTCTTGTCACTCCTTACTCTCCTCATATCAGTGTCTCACCCAAAACTTGAAAACTTCAATCACACAAAACGTAACGGAACTTCGTGAGATGGGTTAGTATAATAAATAATGATCATTCACTTAGGTACTGTCAAGGCAAGATTCATAATTGTTCCCACATGATACCTACTGTATTCTACTATTCCCATGATTTATATCACCGAATATAAGCTATGGGAACACTAACATAAGAAAACTATGCATGCAAAACAGAATCTGTCAAAAACAGAACAATCTGTAAAGATCTGTAGTATAACCACACTTCCCTGTCTCAAACAATTCCAAAAAATTAGGAAAATCTAGGAAATTTGTATATAAATCATGTTAAAAAATTCATATCAAAATCACATTCCAATGAATTTACAAAAATCCTGGACTGAGAGCAATAGTTTATGTTTTTGCACAGAATCAACTCAACTATCATCCACACTATCCCAAAGGCTTTACTTGGCACTGTATTGAAACAAAAGCTATAAGACATGATTAATACAGTAGCTTAATCATGTGAACACATAAAAGCAGCAAGTAGAAGTGTTGGGTTGTCTCCCAACAAGCGCTTTTCTTTAAAGCCTTTTAGTTAGGCATGATGATTTTAATGATGCTCACATAGGAAGATATTTATAACCTGCAAAAGAGCATCATGAATCTCATGACAAGCACATTTAAGTCTAACCCACTTCCTATACATAGGGATTTTGTGAACAAACAATTTATGGGAGCAAGAATCAACTAGCATAGGAAGGCAAAACAAGCATAACTTCAAAACTTTGAACACATAGAGAGGAAACTTGATATTATTGCAATTCCTACAAGCATATGTTCCTCCCTCATAATAATTTTCAGTAGCATCATGAAGGAATTACACAATATAACCAACACATAAAGCATTCTTTTCATGATCTACAAGCATATAAATTTTACTACTCACCACATAAGCAAATTTATTCACATCAATAATAGTGGGAGCAAACTCAACAAAATAACTATCATGTGAAGCATTATCCAAGTGAAAATTAAAATCATGATGACAAGTTTCATGGTTATAATTATTCTTTATAGCATACATGACATCACAATAATCATAATAAATAGGAGGCATGCTTTCATCATAATAAATTTTCTCATCAAAATTTGGGGGACTAAACATATCATCTTCATCAAACATAGCATCCCACAGCTTGTGGCTTTGCATCTCATTAGCATCATGAGTATTAAAGGAATTCATACTAACAACATTGCGATCATGCTCATCATACAAAGATTTAGTGCCAAACATTCTAATAACTTCTTCTTCTAACACTTGAGCACAATTTTCCTTTCCATCATTTTCACGAAATACATTGAAAAGATGAATCATATGAGGCAACCTCAATTCCAAATTTTTGTAGTTTTCTTTTATAAAACCAAACTAGTGAAAAACAAGAAACTAAAAGATTTAATTGCAGTATCTAAATATATACCTTCAAGCACTCACCTCCCCAGCAACGGCGCCAGAAAAGAGCTTCGTTGACGGGATGTGAGTGTCGCTTACCTAGCCTCTCCAGCAATGGCGCCAGAAAAGAGCTTGATGTCCACTACACAACCTTCTTATTGTAGACTTGTGTTGGGCCTCCAAGCGCAGTGTTTTGTAGGACAATAGCAAGTTTCCCTCAAGTGGATGACCTAAGGTTTATCAATCCATGGAAGGCATAGGATGAAGATGGTCTCTCTCAAGCAACCCTGCAATCAAATAAAAAAGAGTCTCTTCTGTCCCCAACACACCCAATACAATGGTAAATTGTATAGGTGCACTACTTCGGCGAAGAGATGGTGATACAAGTGTAATATGGATGGTAGATATAGGTTTTTGTAATCTGAAAATATAAAAACAGCAAGGTAACAAATAGTAAACAACGAGCAAAATGTTATATAAATGATTGGAAACAAGGCCAAGGGTCCATACTTTCACTAGTGGAAGTTCTCTCAACAATACTAATATAGTTGAATCATATATAAATCCCTCACGTGCGACAAAGAGTTCACTCCAAAGACACAAATAGTGGAGAAAAAACAAAGAAATTATTGTAGGGTACGAAACCACCTCAAAGTTATCTTTTATGATCAATGTTATGAGTTATCCCTATAAGTGTCATGAACAGACCTAGAGTTCGTACTAAAATAACACCTTAAGATACAAATCACCCAAAACCCTAATGTCACCTAGATATTCCAATGTCACCACAAGTACCCATGGGCATGATTATACGATATGCATCACATAATTTCAGATTCATCATGTTTAATCCAACACAAAGAACTTCAAAGAGTGCCCCAAAGTTTCTAGGGGAAAGTCAAGACGAAAACATGTGTCAAATCCTATGCATAGATTCCCAATGTCATAGAACCCACAAGTTGATCACCAAAACATACATCAAGTGGATCAATAGAACATCCCATTGTCACCATAGATATCACATCGTAAAACATACATCAAGTGTTCTCAAATACTTAAAGACTCAATCCGATAAGAAAACTTCAAAGGGAGAACTCAATTCATCACAAGAAGATAGAGAGGGAAAAACTCCATATGATTCATCTATATTAATAAAGCTCGCGATACATCAAGATTTTGCCATCTCAAGAATATGAGACAGAGAGAGATTGAACACATAGCTACTAGTACATACCCTCATCCCCGAGGAGGATTACTCACACATTATCATGGTGATAAAGAGAGATTTGTTGATGGAGAGGTGCAGCCCCGAAGAGATAGAGGCGATGGCAGCCACGACACCGGCGACGGGCGGCGGCCCCTTACCACTCCTTCTTCATTGGTCTTGGTGCTGCAATGGAGGAGCCTCTCCCCTTCTTGGCGGCTGCCAAGGGAGAAGCAAATTCGTGGCTCTTGGTGGCTCTACCAAAATTAGGGTTTTTCTCTCCTTATATGTGCCTCTGTGGTGCTCTATGGACCTCCGATGGATGGATCCTTGATCCAATGACTCTCGGGCACCTATAGAACCTTCCTAGGGGCTCCTCACATCCCTCGAAGCAATTCTAGCAGACCCCGCATCCCGCCCCGGCCTGCAAAATAACTGCCAAATTACGGGTCGGGGCCGGAAAATCCGCACGATCAGACCCCGTATCCAGCCCCGGCCCGTAAAAGTTTTTGTGGGGCGCGACAAATGTTCTCCCCCAACCTCTATCTTCAAGGGCCGGTAGGCCGACCCGAGCTGAACCCCCATCCACCGCGAGATTTGGCGGGAGGGACATTTCCGCACGCTCTTTCCCCGCTCCCGCAAGCTCCGGTTCCTCCTTCCCGACCGTTCCTCGCTGCCATGGAGGCCCCCATGTTGTCCCCCGTCCCCGTCGAGGTCGCGCATGCTCCTTCCCCTCGGGCGGATCTCGTCACCGGCCATGTTGCCCTCGCCGCCGTCGCCCAAGCACACGACGCGCCTTCCCGAAAGAGGCAGGGCAACGTGTTCGTGCAGGGCGGGAATCTGGCTGCCCCCGCCGCGATGGCCCGCGCTCCGGGCGCCAACGTCGTAGTACGATCCTGGCCGGCGACGTAGAAGGCCGGCAAGGCCGTGGGCATAAAGCGGAGGAAGGTTCCGGCTTCAAGGAAGCCACCTTATTCAACCTCTGACTTCACCCCCCCCCCCACAAGGAGGTGCTTTGGCGATATCATTGAACGATCCCGCTCCCCCCGCGGCCGAGGTGTTTGACGAAATGGCCGGAAGGTATGCCTCTTCGGTCTTGGCGATTCCCTTTCATTTTTCGCCATTAGTCTTGATAGCTCGTGACTTGTTATCGTTCGCTATAGCGGTGGTTCGAACAATGCAACAACCGAGTTTATGAACATGTTGGACACGAACGCGGTTGACATTGATCAAGCCTCTTTTGAACCATTCAACTACAATGAAACGGACGGCGGCGTGGATGATCATGGTGCTGCGGACGAATTGGAGGAGATCGAAGCGGAAGCGTTTGAGCAATCGCAAGCAAAGAGTGGGAAAAGCCAAATATCAAAGAACTACACGATCTTGGAAGATCAAGCTTTGATCCAAGCATGGAGTGTGGTGTCTCTTGATGCATGCATGGGTGTTTCTCAAACCGCCAAGAGATATTGGCAAAGGATCGAAGATCAATACTTCCGCATTATGAAAAAGTATCCTAATAGGACTGCATGCACATTTTGGTCACTTCAAGGGCGTTGGGAGAATATCAAGCCTATGTGCAACCGTTGGGCAGCTTGCTTGGAGCAAGTACGCAATGCACCTCCAAGTGGCACCGCGGAGTCCGACTATGTGAGTTTGTTTTTTCCTTTGTTCAAGTTGTGCATCATCATAATGTATCATGGGAAATGATTGCATCACTTTGTTCACATTTGTAGGACAAGATTGCTCAACATAGATACAAGGACATGGAAGCTTTGGAAGGCAATTCTTCAAATTAGAGCATTGTTGGGAGTTGCTCCAAAAGTGCGAGAAGTGAAAGTTGATCGACAAAGAATCCCCACCAAAGAAAGGCTCACTTATAAACATGGATGAAGATGAGGATGATGATGGCCCCAGAAATTTGCACAAGCCCGATGGAGACAAGAAGACTAAAGAGAAGATGAAGAGAGAGCAAGAAGCAGCGAGCTTGAGGGAGAAGATTGATGCCATGGTGCAATCAAACGAGTTGATTTTGTTGAAGTCGTTGGAGATCAAGAAAGAGTTTGCCGAGAAGAAGGCAAAAGAGAAGCAAGAAAAATGGCAAATGCTCAAGGAAGAGGGGCTCCGCAAAGCTGCCATTGAGGAGAGAAAACCACGCGCCTGTGAAACCAAATTGATGTCATTGTTGCTCGCCGAGGAGAACAAGATCATGCCAATGAACCGCAATGACACCTTACCAAAACATGGCATGATATGGCAAGGAGAGAGATCTTGAAGAGGAGTTGAAGAGGCGAATGGTCGCCTTGGCCGGCTCGTGTTCCAGTTCCGGTGATGTTCTCTCTGCTCCATATGGTGCCAATGTGGATGATTTCGGTACGGGAGTTGGAACAAGCGACGGAGGCGGATTCGGTGGCGCCGATGAACTTCAATATGGACTCCATGGCGCGGAGCAAAGATCGACCCCCAAGATGATGTCGGACATGAGCGCAAACCTTTGCATGCCCTCTTTTGCGTAATGAACTTCGCTTTTATTTGCGTGCAAACTGTTTATGTTGTTTGAATTTGAACTTGTTTGCCAAACCCTATGTCCAATGCGAGATTTGCAGTTTTCTTTTTGATGGTCGTCGCGGTGGATCCGGAGCAGAACCCGCAGAAGCCGACCCGTAAAAAAGCATATTCCGCGAATATACTTTTTTACGGATCCGTTTGGGGGTCTGCATTTGTGTCAGCCCGCGTCGGCCCGCAAAAGTGGTTTTGCGCGAACTCCAAACACGTTTTGTGGGCCAGAGGGATGCGGGGTCTACTAGAGTTGTTCTCATGAGTCTCCAAGTAATGGCTTGGCCGAATATGTCAGATATATTAAGAGTTGGACTCAATCACGTCAACAATTTTCATGATCCCGTAATCAGATATTTTCCTTTAATAAAACGGGTCTCCAGATCGCATCCGTTTTGGATGAATTTATAATCCAGAATTATTGCCATAAAATTCGCCACACTTTCCTAGTTTTAGATTTTTCCATTTGACACCGTCTTCGGTGGTAAAACTGACGACCTCTATAAACTGTTTGTGGACAGATGTCAGGAGAGTCGGAGTCCTCCAAAAAGGCTCCTTTTGCGTTTTTTCAAAAATTTCTAATACTTCCTACAAATCAAAGTGTGAAACAAAAACTTGTGCAATTTTTCAATAATTAATAGGTTAGTCCCAAAAAATAATATAAAGTTGTACAAAAAAATTGTAAAACATCCAAGAATGAGAATATAATAGCATGGAACAAGCAAAAGTTATAGATACGTTGGAGACGTATCATTCAACTTTGAAGAATTTTAACTTGGGTGGTGGCGTGACCCACCATATAAGAATGATGATTTCAGGCACCGTGTACAATTGTCCTAGGGCCGTGAGAATCAAATTCTTCATTAATTTCCTCACACCTAGAGCGTTATTCTTCATTGATTGAAGAAAAACGGTTCTTTGTGTGTTGCATATCTAAGTCATAAATTTTGCATAAGTGTTAGGATGTGTGCCTTTGTCACGACACATTAATTCAAAGATTCTAGGATATTTAGCTCACACCACAACTTGAAAAATCTCTTCTCATCCAAGGTCTTAGTGAAGATATCCACTAGATGGCCTTCGGTCTTCACTTGGTCAATGATGATGTTGAAAACCCATTGAATATGTGATCACGAAGAAAATGATGCCAAATTTGGATGTGCTTGTTCTTGGAGTGTTGTACTGGATTGTATGCAATCTTGATGGCATTATCATTGTTGTAGTACAGCGGCACATTCTTCATGTTGATGCCATAGTCCTTGAGGGTTTGCTTCATCCACCGCAGTTGAGCACAACAGGAGCGAGCAGCAATGTACTCAGCTTCGGTAGTGGAAAGTATACGCGGTTCTTCTTCTTTGAGGACCAACATACTAAGGATCATCCGAAAAAAATGGAAGGTGCCAGAAGTTGACTTGCGATCCACACGGTCACGAGCATAATCAGAATCAGAATATCCAACGAGGTGAAGATTTGAGCCCTTGGGATACAATAATCGAAGTGTTGGTGTGTGGGCTAGATATCGAAGAATGTGTTTCACAACCTTATGGTGTGATTCCTTCGGTTTTGCTTGGAAACGAGCACACATGCAAACACTAACATTACGTCCGACAAGTCTCTTTACTTGTTTTGTAATACAAGATCCCGTAACTAACTCCTTAGTCACATTGCTTGCAAGTCTTGTTGTGATGTTGTATTACCGAGTGGGCCCTGAGATACCTCTTTGTCACACGGAGTGACAAATCCCAGTCTTGATTCACGCCAACCCAACAGACACCTTCGTAGATACCTGTAGAGCACATTTAGAGTCACCCAGTTATGTTGCGACGTTTGATGCACACAAGGTATTCCTCGGTGTCCGGGAGTTGCATGATCTCATGGTCATAGGAACAGATACATTGACATGTCGAAAACAGTAGCAATAAAATGACACGATGTCTTATCCATCACATCATTCTCCTAATGATGCGATCCCGTTATCAAGTGACAACATTTGTCTATGGCCAGGAAACCTTGACCATCTTTGATCAACGAGCTAGTCAACTAGAGGCTCACTAAGGACAGTTTGTTGTCTATGTATCCACACATGTATTTGAGTTTCCAATCAATACAATTCTAGCATGGATAATAAACAATTATCATGAACAAGGAAATATAATAATAACTAATTTATTATTGCCTCTACGGTATATTTCCAACATCGGGGGCTTACGCGAGTGGTACCGCCCCGGCCGTCGCTCGAGGCAACACGGGAGGGGGCACAAGGAGGGGGAGACGAAGGTGTGGGGGAGGGAAGGGAGGGGGCTGGCGGCGACGGCGGGCTCCGACCGCGGCGACAGGTGCACTGAGAAGCCGGCGGCGGCGGGCGGAACCCTAGCGCGGGGGCGGAGTCGCTCTCCTTATACTAATGCAATGGACTTCCACATTTATTGAATTCAAGAAAGATTGGCATGTCGGTGCATGGTCCTATACACACAACGACATATAGAAGCATCGTGAAAATGATGGTCAACCAGCTACATCATGTGGTGTCTCCTGGTTATTCATGGTAAGAAAGATTTTGATTTGGGGCATGCTATGGGTCGGTCGGTGGATCTTTTTTAAATTTCTTTCTAAAAGAACCACCGCCTCACGATCCGTTCGATATGATAATTTGATCGACGTGTGTCGTTCCTTCTCTTCTTTACTTTGCAACAAGACCCTTCTTGCAAAGCATTATTTTTTTAATTTCATGTAACATGATTCATGTTGCCAAAAAATTGTCACTACAAGAAATATGCTCATATGTGATGTTTTTTAAAATGTCGTTGATGAATTCGTCATAAATCAATGACGATTTCATCCGAGATCGTCGTAAACCGTTTGAGGGGATCAAATCTACATATAAATTACGACGATGTGAGTCAAAAACGTCGTAACCGCATAAGATGAGATAGTCATAACTTTTACGACGATTCTAAACATGTCGTAACATGTTCTAACTATGTTGACATGTCACTCGTGGGTCCATTATATCCCACCTCATCCTAGTTTGTGAAGCAACCTACTATTCTATCATTCCAAAAATTCTCGAAAAATTCTCATAAATACTTTGGATCATATATTTCTCATATATGTGAAAACCCTTCCTTCCATAGTTCAAAAATAATTCAGCAATATTCATTTTCCTATTCTGTTCAGAATAGCACTTCGTGAAGGAAGTGCTATTTATATTTCTTTGATTACCCTCATATTTTTTGGGCACTCTTTCCTATCCAAATCATTGCCTCATGAAAACTTTTGTAACGATTTGCCTAGTAAATCTTTCTCAGCAAATATCCAAAGTTTGTGTTCACCTAATAGCTTTGTGAAGGAAGTACTAGATAGGAATATCCTGATGAGTTGAATTTTTTCCACATCATCAATGTGCCCAAAACATAGCTCTCCATAAAATTGTAGCCACATCTCACAATCCATGTGAGCTCATGATCCAATCTTTGTTTCTGGTAATATTTTCATTTTGTGAAGCAACTACATTTTATATTGCTTTATAGTTGATGAAAATTTACCAAAGGATGACACTAACCATATAACCTTACTCCACCAAATTTTAGCACATTTAATTCAGCCAGTTTCTCTCAATATTTTTCCCAATATTCTGTTCAGTAGAGAGCATTGTGAAGGAAGTACAATTTTTATTTATCCAAATTTTATGAAATTTTTACAGTACCTTAATGTGCCCAAATTATCATCCTCCTCCAAATTTCAGCTCAATCCAGTCATCTATGTGAGCTGAGTTTCAATTACCATTTTCTGTCCAGATTGGCACATTGTGAAGGAAGTGTCACTTTGGCATGTCCAAATGGTAAAAATTTTATACAGTGCCTTCATATGCCCAAATTAACATCATACACCAAATTTCAGCTCAATCCATTCATTAATTTGATCCCAGCTTCAACATTCATATTTCTACACAGTGTGTTACTTTGCAAAGCAAGTGCCACCTAGGTTCATCCATTTGAGCTAAAAATTTGCCAATAGAGTGTCCTTAGTAGATGATCATCCTCAGCCACAATTTAGGCCCATTGTCTATGTGAATTACCCGCACCGCTAATCAAACACTTGGGTGCTAATTCATGTTTGAGCTTAGTTCAGTCTCCTCCTGAGATTCTTCTATTGTATTCTTCTTGCTAACACCTACCGAGGGATTGTCCAACCCACTAGACATGCATATTCCACCTAGAACGCGTGGCAACGCAACGGTCAGGCGGTGACCATGCGGCTTCATGCGCTCTGGAGCTGGGGCCCTCGACCACCATCCAAACCTCAACGTCAAGGCACCACACCATGTATTTCTGATTAAATAGATACTTATATACCTATAAATGATTTTTGGGAAAAATAAAGAGCAAACTATAATGCAGTTGCAGTTCAAATTTAACCCGCTTCCACCTGAATCGACCTAAATTTGTCTTTTTCACGACAGGTGGATAAAAGATTTTAACATCCAACCATTTTGTCAGTTGTACATTAAATATGGATTATTATTTTATAAAAATGATTTGGTCCAATTTTGAAACAAATATATGGTACGTCCTTCATAAAAAAACTCATTTTGGTCATTTGAAAAATGAAAAATGAATTTTTCATAGAAGGAAAATGAAAACTTCCTTAATAAACATTGTTTGCCATTCCAATATGCACCCTTGTGCATAATATTATATCATTTCAACAAAATATGTCATTAATGTGACCATAAGATTGATCATTTGGCTTGAAAGCCATGAATCTTCACATATGATAGCCCATTTCTAAGAACACTTATTCAAAATAATTGTCGTATTACTAGTTTATTATTTTTACTGGTAACTTTGTCACATATAATGACACAATGCAATGGTTTTCCATTTTTTTGAATTTGTTTCGAATTTTTCATGGCCATTTAAAAACGCGGTCAAAACAGCAGGTATGACCGTTCCTACCTAATGATTGAATCTTGGAAATATTTTGGTGTTTCTATGATTAAATAGATACTTGCGTACCTAGAAATGATTTTAAGAAAAAATAAACATGAAACTATAATGTAGCTGAAGTTCAAATTTGACCCGCTTTCAGCTAATTCAACGAAAATTTGTCTTTTTCACGAGAGGTCGATAAAAGTCTTTAACACACAACCATTTGATCAATTGTACATTAATTATGTCCTAGTATGTTAGAAAAATGATTTGGTCTAATTTTGCTACAAATATACGGTAGGTCCTTCACAAAAAAACTCATTTTGGGCACTTGAAAAATGGAAAATGAATTTTTCATACAAGGAAAATGAAAACTTCCTTAAGGAACATTGTTTGCCATTCCAATACACACCCTTGTGCATAATATTAGATCATTTGAACAAACTATGCCATGAATGTGGCCATAAGATTGATCATGTGTCTTGAAAGCCATGAATCTTCACACACGATAGCCCATTCATGAGAACACTTTTTTAAAATAATTGCCATATTACAACTTTATTATTTTTCCTGGTAATTTGGTCACATAAAATGACACAATGCGAACGTTTTTCAATTTTTTGATTTTTTTAGAATTTTTCATGTGTGTTTCAAAATGCGGTTCAAACGGTGGGTATGACCGTTCGTAGCTAGGGCTTGATTATTGCAAATATTTTGGTGTTTCTATGATTAAATAGATAATTATGTACCTAGAAATGATTTTTGGGAAAATTAAAGAGCAATCTTTCAAAGAGTTGTAGTTCAAATTTGACCTGCTTCCAGGTGAATCAAAAAAACTCTCTTTTTCACGAGAGGTGGATCAAAAGCTTTTGGCACCAAACCATTTGTTAAAGGTCGCAAATGCATAGAACTCGGTGATAAAACATAAAATGTGGTCTAAGTTGAGTGAAAATTTCAGTGATGCCCTTTTACACAATATTTTTGATAGTTGGTTCACAAAATCTACTTATTTTTAGCACTTAGAAACTAGTATTTTTAATCATAGATGTTTCCAACCAATGATAACTCTTCCCATGGATTACCCCTCTATATCCAATCTAAGCCGTCCACGCTCGATGGAGGGCTCGGTGGAGGTCGGCGTGACATCCTCAACTATGGCTATAGTAACCTATGTAATTAAGCTACAGTAATTCCACGCTAATGTTGCCACGTCACCGTGATTTCTATTGTTGATCTCGCGTTAGTTCAAACGGTTCAAATTTGAATTTAAAAATAAAATCAAGCGATAAAAGTTTTGGAATATCAAAATAAAAATGTTCGGGTGTGTCGTATATTACCTAAGAGAATTGTCCTTTTGAAATTATTAATTTTAAGGGGTTTTATTGCGCTAAAATAAAATAAAACTAAAGCTCTTAAATAATGAAATAAAAAGAAACAAATAATTAAAAGACGGAAAGAAACCCCCTTATCCAAACTGGGCCGACCCCTGCTAGCCCACCTAACGGGGTGTATTTAACCTCCATCTAACCCTAAATCGAGCCAAAGCCTCATTCCCACTCCACCCCACGGCGCCACCCCATCCACGAGTCCCACGGCGCCCCTTCTCCCCCTCCTCCCGTGTCCCCATCGCCCCCCTCGCTCTCTCTCCCACGGCGCCACCGCCGACCGCACCGGCCCTCCCTCCCCTCGCTCACCTCACCCCGCCGCCGCGACCCCCCCTCCCAACCGGAGCGGCCCTGCGGGTCTCGGGCATGTAGGTGAGGAGGGAGTCGCTGCGGCAGGGTGCGGCGCTGGACGAGATGAGGAGGCGGCTCGAGCAGCGGCGGGTGCGCGCGGACGGCCTCGCCATCGCCAGGAGGAGGGCCACCGGGGGCGTCGACCGGCAGAAGGAGCAGATGCAGGCGCAGATCAAGCGGGTGCTGCCGCTCTCCATGGCCCTCGCCGCCGCGCACCGACAGGTGCAGGTACCTGACTGTTTCTCCCTCCTCTCCACACGAGATCGATCGGAACGCGTTGGATATTGTGGTTGGCTGCGTTCGGTCCGATAGCTTATCTAAAATGCACCTCAAATAAATTGGTGGGGGGAATCCGTTGATTCCTTCCTTCCTTGCAGGTTGCAGCAATCCGGCGAGGGGAGAGAGGGGCGAGATGGGTTCGGTGGTGCTGACGACGCTGCGGCGGAAGCGGGAGGTCGACGCCGCCATCCGCGACACCCTCGGCAAGGTCCTTGTCCTCCGATTCGGCCGCGCCTCCCACTCCGCCTGCCTCCAGCTCGACGACTTCGTAAGCACGTAGCACATCGTCGTCGCCCGCGGCTCGCCACGTCTCTCCCTTCTCTTCTCCCCCATAGCTTCAGTGTGTAGGCAATTTTGTTCTTTTACTAAGCGAATCTCAATGTGTCCCTCGCTGGCGGAGATGGCCGGCACCATGTGTCCCGTACCCTCGGGACGGCGCTGCTCATCTCGGTGGGGTACATCGATCTCGGCAAGTGGGTGGCGGCGGTTGATGCCGGGGCTCCCTTCGGGTACGACCTTGTGCTGCTGGTGCTCTTCTTCAACTTCTCCGCCATCCTGAACCAGTATCTCTGCACTTGCATCGGCATGGTCACCGGCAAGAATCTTGCAGAGGTACATACCCTATTCTTCTTTAATAATTCCTGGCCTGCTGCTCTTGTTCCCCATGTATCCTCTTTCTTGGAAAAATATCCTCTACTTATAGGGCATTGCTTCTGTAATTGATTGATCTCCGCATGATCTGTGAAGCATCGGATCACTTTGAACCGATTGGACGATGGATCCTGCAGTGTCAGTCGGTCCTAGTAGAGAATTTGGGCACATAGATGATGTGGAATTTTTTTATACAATTTAGCCTGCTGCAAGAACATACAATAATTGCATATTAACTGAACCAGATGCATGCGTGCAACTAGGACAGGCAGATAAACTGTTCCAGTCTCTTGACATCTTACCAGCAGAAATAGAATGTCATGATATTTATTGAAAAAATAGAATGTCATGATAGGACAGGCAGATGACGAGAGCTCTCCGTGGATCGTATGCGACTTTGTTTTTCTGTAATTAAAGAATTGACAATTTTTGAACACTGGATTTTGTTGAAACGCCGGACACTTTTGCAGATTTGTGAATATTTATTTACCACATGATGTAAACAAGGATAAGAGAAAAGCGTGAGTCGGATAAAACTGCAATTAGCTATGAGTAGAGTATACGTTGTGTTGAAGGAGAGTGCATGACAAAGATTACATGTGAGTGACAGAGTAAGGGAGTTCATCGCAGCACAAGTGCAGCAGGACATATATATGACCTCGAATTGGCTGCCTTCACATACTTTGTTAGTCTTCAGTCCTTTTTTAATCAAGATGTGTATGTATATATAAGTTGATATTCATAAATAATTGAATCATATCCCTAATAGCAATACTTAGCTACAAGTAATTTAGAACGAGAAACATATTCCGAGCTGTGTTGCCCTGAAAGTTAGTTTCCTTTGTGAGAAGAAACAGTTTCCTGAAGCTGAAGCAAGGCTAATAATAAAATGTAATATAATATATATAATACTACATATGCAATGGTCATAGCTCACGTCTCATTCAGACACCATGTGTCAAGAATTAGAATATCGTTGAACCATACATCATTATACATCGTTGTCGGTGGATGATGTGTCGGTGCCCGGCATCTTTGTATCTTGCCTTGGGTGTGTGCGTCGTGTGTGTTGTTTGGTCCCTTAGACCTTTCAGATCACCACTTTAGTGATCTTCAAGGTGTTATATTTGTTCATAGAGGGTGTACTTCACCTAAACACACCAGGATATCTCCATTTGGCAGCCCAACATGTGTTGGCAAGGTACCCACAGCATGACCGTGCAGAAAGTCCAGTAGTGCTTGGTCCACAAACTATGTGAGCTATGAAAATCAATCAGAATAAGTAGGGTCAATTTTGTCTTGCACTTGAGCATGTAGCCTGATTATCATGGAATTTTCAGTCCCAGCCCTATATTTAAAAGGACAACTAACCCTATATTTAAAAGGACAAGTTCACGTGCATTTAAATTTTATTTTTAATGCATTTATGTTATTCTGCTCATTTGTCATACTAGCTCGTGTCATTTTCGTACGCATTTTCATTTTATAATGCATTTCTGTTATTCTGCTCATTTGTAATACTAGATCATGTCATTTTCATCCCCAGTCCTCTGGTGCCATGCCTCCAGAATGTTTTGCAGGTAGTCCGTCGTTGGCAAATGCAGATGTTCAGCATATAGGCACTATTAATCTCATAGGAGGTACTTATCTTCTGGTCACATCTTTGAACTAGTTAGGAACCTGCGGTAGGGAATGAACTACCATGCATACCATATTTGCTTAATAATTCTTAAATCTTTGATTTGTTACATCTTTTTCCCGATTCTCATAAATCTGGCAATATTTGTTTTGAAGTGAACGGTGTTAAATTGCATTTCTTGGAATCTTGTTAAAACATTTCTTTGCTTGCCTGCTGGCAAGCGTGTTTATGGCTATCCTTTTTCCACAACCTAGGAGGGCACACTCAGTAATCAGCCTAAATTGGTCTGTTTGCGTATCAAGCTAGTTTCTTGTCATTTTCAAACTTACACTATGGGCACACAGTAATCAACCTAGGAGGGCACACTCAGTAATCAAACTTCATAATATTGTCCAGGAGACAAAAGGTGCTTATTGCCCCCTTTGTATTCACATGCTTACACTCATTTTTAGAATTTGGTTGGGATAATGAATCTGCCTATCTCTTTCAACTTCATAATGTTTTTTCTTTTGTCTCTTTTTCTGTTGCTAGGAAAGTGGTGAGAAGATGTCGATGATGCCTACTTGGGACATTCAAATCAACACAACATAAAAATTTCTGAACCTATGTCTCATAGGAGAGTGGAATGAACTCCATTGTTAGCAGATGTTCCATTGTTCTATTGTCCAATTCTGTCTGTTCTTGCTATATTCCTGTGTAAACAAATGTATTCATGAGATGAGTTATTGTGTTATGTAAACCTGGAAGATGTACTATGTGATGTTATATGATGGATGATTTTAATTTGACTTAGAGTTTTCTTGATTTGAATATAAAATAGTGTTGGATTGAATATTGGACAAATAATTGGGTTGATAAGGCCCAACAAATAGAAATGAAACCAAGTTCTGAAACAAAAAGTTGCTGAATTCAAAAATGAAAAAAGGCCAAAACTGAACTGGACCAAATGTATTTGGGCACTAAAAGGCCAGGGCCCAAATTATAATGATAAAAAAAATTCAAAAAAAACATACTAAAGTGGCAGTAAATAGGCTAAGGCTCAAAAGAAGTCCAATAAGAAAAAGCCCAAAAAAAATAAAACCAGCCCATGTGATCAATTGAAATGGGTTGGGCTGATTTCAACTATGATGTTTTGATTTCGTCGTAACTTTGCCACGTAGGACTGCCACGTAGGACTGGGTTATATTGTCAACGATGATTTAGGATCGTCGTAAAGGTTACGACGATCGAGGAATCGTCGTAGAAGTTACGATGATTTCGATCAAAACGTCGGTGTTGTTAATTTCTGACGCTCCGTTTTCGACGCTTGGTTTTTCGTCGTGAGATCGTCGTAAACTAAAAACCGTGACGATGTAGCGATGAAAATATAGCGTCGTGTATTAGCATATTCCTTGTAGTGTGTAAGGAGACTTTTGTTGCATAAATTGCAACAATGTTTTTCACCATCGCGTCTAGTTTTGTACAACAACCTTGTTACAAAAAATTTGAAACAATATCTTCGGCCAAGCCGCACCATTTGCACAAAAACACCGCGGGGTCGAACGCTAGTGGTGGACGTGAACATACACCCGCGAAACCATGCGCCGCTC